>NC_132878.1:90071506-90689006 GCF_030463535.1 Salminus brasiliensis
AGGTTATGCATTGTATGCATTATTCGAAAATGAGACTGCATTAAATTTTCTCAGATGTCTCTCCCTCATGCAACAAATGTATTATCCATAATTTTTAATCTGAAATTAGATCCTGACCCAATACTGATAATTACAGGCTTTCTGAACCATGCTCTGACTGTTAAAAAAAAAGTAAATGAAGTGTGGTTAAAAGTGGTTCTTCTTTTCCGGAAGAGGAATAAGGCCTTGTTGGTTAATAGATGATTGTCAGAATCAACCGATATTTTGGCTTTTTAGAGACTTATGTCGACCTTCTTTGTTTTAACTGGATACAGAATCAATAAATGGTGTACTTCTGTTTAGGCACAGTGGTGGCTGCTGGGGGTAGTCGGGGAAGGAGGGTATATTAGTCATTATGTGCTATTTGCTCATTGTTTATTATGTATGTCTGTCATCTTTGTGTGTTTGTGTTATCAAATGTATTATATAATATTTATGTATATATAATATGTATGTAGCACATTACAATATGTATGTAGTATTTGTGCTTCTCTCAATTAACAAATTAAAAGTGAAACTTAAAGTCTGGCTTCTACAAAGCTTTATTTGCAGTAAAAATAAATTAAATGAGTTTATGTATAATAATGGTATGTTCACTGTGAATACCATAACAGCAAATATTTTAGGGAGTCATGGCATTTTCATATGTAGTCTTCTTGCATAAAAATATATATGTATGTCTGTGCTGATAATGGTCTAAAGTAAAGATGTCAAAGCCAAAAAAAAAAAAACTTTTAATGGATGCATTAATCCAATAGCACATGAACAGAAATGAACCAGTCTTATGTGGTGTGCTGTAAAATGCAAAAAGGAAAAGAATATCACTGTCTAGTTTCAATGAGCCCTTCCAGCAGTAAATATTCTCTCAGCTTCAAAAGACTAGGTAAGAAAATCACAGTTGAATTCATGTAGATGAGCTAGCACTGCTGTGTGATTAGCTGACTGCTGAATGATTCATTTGTAAACTAAATCTAAAATATTCAGTTCGATTAATGAAAACCTTCTCAAATAAATTTTGTGATAAATGAACCAATACATCTATCCAAAATCTGTTGGCACTTTACTTTCCCTGTAAAGTAATTTATTATAGGAGTAATGTTATATATATAATGTAGTAGAACCTTTACAAGGCATGGCAACCAGTCTTGCCCTGTTTAATCTCAGCCATGACCTTCAAAACTGACCTTGTAGTGTACTAGACTTACACAAGATCACAGAACGTGACTGTGTCATCGTCATTGCGGTTATAAACTCTGATGCCTGCATGTAGAGGCTCGGTGAATGTTGTGTGGAAGGTATATGTGTGATACACCCTCTCAGGAGAAATGATATAAAAGGAGATTGTGCCAGCCTGCCAATCAAGATGGATCCCCATTCTTCTGGAAAGACTTGGGGGGGTAGAAATGGAGCAGCCTTCTTCTGTCACACAACACCCTGAAAGACTGATAAGAAAATAACATGTGATTTAAAATGTTTCTCTATGTTGAGCACCTGTGTTGGTGTCTGTGAATTTTATGGATTCATGTTTAGTCTCTCAGCCAATGTGGCTTGGCCCCTCCCCAGGCTCAAAACTGGTGGTCAATGGTCAAAATGAATGGAAAATTGGAATGAATGGAAATGAATGGACATTGGAATGAATGGAAATTGGAATTAATCAAATTCATGAAAGGCAGACAACTGCCTTTATTTCCAAGCAGCTACCACCATGATAGTATGGTTAGCATAGCACTTTTTATTTATTAGGGGTCCAAGCACCACTGGCGTTGGAACACTATTTTGTTTGCTCCAGTTTTTCTTTTTCCTTCTTCTTGTTCTTTTTATCCCAAAAAGCAAGTAACATCATCCAAGCGGTAAGTCCTCCAAGCACTAAATTTGGAGAGTAGGTGTAGTTTGAGTGCATCTTGCCAGGCAAACATACCTAAGCTGGCCTGATAGTGGTGCTAAAGTGCAGTGTTTTACATTTTGGTGCAAATCTCCTTAACCATGAAACATACTTTTTTAAACACACGTTTTAAAACACACGTTTTACTAAATATGTTTATTAATTCCTCACATTATTTCATATCAATGCCCTATTTGGTCTATTTAGCCCTGCTCTCTCTCCCTGCATTTTACCAAATTGTACCATAATGTGCTTGGACCCCTTAAATCACCACTTGCTACTATATTTTTTATGTTTTCCTGGGTTTACATTTTTATGCCAGACATACACTTAACATTGCACAGCTGCAATTTAAATTAATCAAATTCATGAAAGGCAGACAACTGCTTTATTTCTAAGCATCGTAGCTGCATAATTACTACTTACTTCAGTCTCTGCAGTTTACACTGTGGATCCCGAAGACCAACACAAAGGTGCTTTACACCTGAATCTGCCAGGTCATTGTCTCTTAGCTCCAGTTCAATTAAGCAAAAGGGGGACCTCAGTGCTGAGGCCAGATCTGAGCAACATCTGTCTCTCAGATTACACCAGCATAGACTGCAATAGAGAAGAGAGATATTTTATATATAGTTCACTCATGCCATGTACACATTTATATCAACATTAATATGGAATATCAGCTATATACTAAAATAAATAAGAAACTATGGGTAATTTTATTAATGAAACATCTAGTGGTATAACATCAGATATATTGAGACACAAGAAAGCCCTCACTACTACTATATTCACCACCTCAGTTTCTCTAGTTGGCCAGCTCTCTCAGGTGTGGATTTACTGACTCTAGAACTGCTGTGAGAGTTTTACATGTCTCCTCCAGAATACCAACATCAGCAAGTCTGCAAAAAACATGTCCATATCACCACGATGTTACAAAAGTGTACATTGATTTGATAATTATTATATTTTCCTCCTGTGTGTGTGTCTGTAACCCCTTCCCTCCCATCCCGCTCAGTGTAGACACCCAGACTTCACCACACATCTGGATCAGGTTCTGAATCGCCTCCTTTTTAGAAAATGCTACAGTAGGTAGGATGTTCTGATAGCTTCAATCACTTACCAGAAAACAACTCCCTTGTTCATTTCAGAAAACTCACTTCTCAACCCAATAAAACCCATTGAGGTTGACACACCCCTGCAATGTTGACTGAACCTTGGGAACAGTGCCTCTGGACTGGCAAACGGGGGCGGTGGTCCCTTTTTTTAAGGGGACTGAGAGTTTGTGCAAGCTCTCAAGGCATCACACATCTCGGATTTGAACTTCAGATGCAGGAGGAGGATTCAATGTGGATTTCATCCTGGATGTAGTATGGTGGACATGCTCTTCACACTCTCACAGATAGTGGAGAGGGCACAGGAGCCACTCCAGTCTATGTGTGTTTGGGGTGTATGGGGTCATGAATGTGAGACGTGCAGTCCTTGTACCCTTTGAGCTTTGTCTGTATTCTGGGCACAAGATCAAGCTTGTTCAGTGTTGGCATGGATTGCATCAGGGCTGTGTCTTCTTTCCACTCTTGTTTGAGATATTCATGGACAGGATAGCAAGGCGAGGAACCCAGTTGGTTGTGTCTCCGCCGTTTGCAGAGGACGTCCTTCTGGCCTCTACATGCAGGGCTGTCCAGCATGCACCTGAGTGCTGTGTCAAGCTGAGTGTGAAGCATGAGTATGAGAATGCATGTCCAAATCTAAGGCCATGGTAGTGTCCTGTAGAAGGATGTTATGTTCACTCTAGGTAGAGGGTATTAATCTACCCTAAGTAGAGGAGCTTTAATGTCACAGGGATGGGAAGAGTGATTGTGAGAGCTATCATATGTTAGGTGAGGTAGCTGTAGGAACCCGGAAATCCTAAGAGAAAACATCATGCCTTCTCTGAGTAAGACTGGACATGCGGCATCATTGGACCTTTCAACAGGACAATGATTCCAAGCATACCACCAAGGCTTGGTTTCAGAAACATCCTGGAAAATACTGGAATCAGTCAGTGCATATTAATTCATTTATAAGCTTAAAACTGCTAAGAAATAAGACACAAATTAGTCAATTATTTTTTTGCAGTATTTGATGAGCACTTGTTTTCTCCAAAAGACCTATTAGAGGTCACTAATGAGCGAACAAAAGGCGAAGAGGACAATCTGTAGTCATGTCAAGGTTTATTTTTCATCTGCATGTTGGAACATTCATGCATTGAAATGCATATGGTAAGGCTCAGGTAATCACTCAATACCACTAATGTAGGTAGGATATATTTTATAAATCCCAGTATCAGAGGGTAAAATTTTAATAATATATTTGTCATGGGGGGGGGAGCACATAATAATGTGGGCTGATAATAATTTAGCTGTGGGTCTGATGTTGCCTGTGATTAACACTAGCAATTCTTGCGTATTTCTTTCTATGTAGTAAAGAAGCATGCAATTTGGATGCAGCTATCACTGCTTACATCAGCTTAATTAGTATACTGTTAGTCTCTCGTTACTACACAACGGATGCTGCTTTAACCAAAGGTCGGCTGTCACAACCTTTAGCAGTGGTATTTTTAAAATAGAGCTAATACTGTATTGACGGTATTGATTGTCATTTAAATTTAGAATTTATTGAAACAGAAAAACCAAGGAAATGAATATTATTGATTAATGCCCTAAAACCTTTTGAAGAGATTCTTTAGCCGCATGACTTTTAGGTTATAATCATTGTATAATGTTTATATTGTAAGCTCTGTCATTATGCTGTGATAATGAAAACAAATAAAATTAACTCGTTATTGAGGATAAATGGAGTGAAAAATATATGCAAATTCATTCTGCAATACATTTGTAGGCTTTTTATTTACGAAGTGTCATCCCCATTAAGGCTTCCTTAAGAAGTCTGTAAGGTAAAGGCCCAACCTCCTATTCATAAATTAACATGGTGTTTTATTAATCTAGGTGAGACTCTTAACTCTTAAGTCTCTTAACATTTGACCACCATGTTCATTTGTATGCAGTTGCATGTGTCCCTGAAAACTATAGCGTGTCCAAATGTCCGAATAACATGATTAAATGTAATTTAAAAAATATTTGCCAAGTGAAATCCAGCATTGGCATGGAAAAATACATAAAACAGTACTACAGGTATTTTTTATTTGTGACTTCTGCTAATTTCAATTAGTGTGTAAGTGAAGAAAACAAGTGTAAAATGTATGTAGTTCATTTTATGGTTACAGTACATTTACCTGGGACACTCTCTTGGTCAACTGTGGTCAGCAATTAAATAGCATATTTACATTGTTCATTTGAACAAATACAGTGGTGTGGAAGTGTTTGCTCACTTCCTGATATCTTATTTGTTTGCATGTTTGTCACATTTAAATGTTTCAGATCATCAAACAAATAAATGTATAAATAAATTTAAATGAAGGTTTTTATTATTAACGGGAAAACTTTTTTCAAGTTTTCAAATTATTGAATAAACTAGCAGCAGTTCACTCAATCATACAGAATCACACAACAGTGATACACTAACAATCAAGCAATGTTCACTGATTGCTTGACTATTAGGAAATAAGTGGCGATTAGCTATGTGCTAATGCGTTTGTGAGAAGTGTGTTAGTTACACATATATATACAATTCAGCCATATTGCAAGTTGACCAAAAATTCTGGACCAAGTGAAGACCAAGATAAGATACACCAACAGACACTTAACATTTTACATGAGATAAAATTAATGATTACATTGTCTGCCATACATTATCATATTCTGTCCTATGCATTATTCAGTAACTAATATGAAATAATCAATAAATTATTATGATAAATTATTTTTTATAAAAGCAATTCGTAACCTAAAAATAATATAATTTGAATCAACCAACTTACTCCTCAGGAACTTTCAAGTATTATCTCTCGCTTTATTAGAGTGAGTCTTTGGGAGCCATCAGATTGTCCACATTATTGACTTATAGCTAACTATACTACATAATCATAGAGTGCTAATTACCCGATGTTTCTTGGAAGGTGAAGTATGACTATGTTTTGACTCCACTGTTTTCCTGTGTTTATTAATTTAGCATGCATAATGTGACTGTATCATCATAGCTATAAACCCTAATACCTGGATACAAGGGCTCAGTGAAGGTGGTGTGGAAGGTATATGTGTGGTATACCCTGTCAGGGGAAATAATATAAAAGGAGAGTGTGCCAGCCTGACAGTCTACATAAATCCCCATTCTTTTGGAGGGGTTGGGAGTAGGAATGACAGTCTCCTTGCCATTGTAACACACATAATACCCATAGTCATCTGAACAGAACAGAATCCAAGATTTGTTATTTGTGCCTAGTGTGCAGTCTCTCCCACGTCCTTTCCTGTTGATGCCTTTGTATGTCACTCCTATGTAAACAACGTCCCCTGTCCACTCTGCTTCCCAGTAAAACCGAGCCTTGCTCAAGCTTTCTCTGCACAAAACCTGAGCATAGTACTCAAACCGATCTGGGTGATCGGGGCAAGGCTGCTCCCCTTTCGTCATTGTCACCTTTTTGCTCCCCGTCAGTGACAGGGTTCGGTGTGCTGTGTTCGGGTCTAGTGTGATCTCACAGGCATCTGAAGAAAAAACGACAGAAAGGTAAAACCTTCCACTTTCCTCCATGACTGGATGCACTACTACTACTTCTACTACATTACTGCTGATAAATAGTCTGCGTCTTGTGGTATATAGCCTCTAAACACTGAAAACCCAAACATTATGGGACAGTCCCAAGACTTTTGCCATGTCCCATGGAAACTACTAAACATACATACTGGATATAGGAGACATTGTTTGTTTCCTTATGATAAATGACAAATTATGATTATGATAAATTCACCCTTGCTTTGTGAGTCATTGCTGATATCACTAACTGTTGTTTTTGGGGGGTCTTTTCAGCTTCCACAATATTTCTGTCATCAACTGATTTTGTCTTTGGCCCACCTGTTCAATGTTTAGTAGTGCATCACTGATTTCTTTCTTTTTCAGGAAATTTCAATATGTTGTATTAAATATAGCCTTTGCTTGTGCAATGGCTCTGATTGAGTCCCCCTCTTTTCTGGCTTCAAAATGGATTGCTTTTCTTCCATAGACAACTCTGCAGTCTTTGTCTTGGTTTATCCCTTTCAACAATAAATGCAGTCAATGGGCCCTATTTTACACCCTGCGCAAGGCGCGTCACAATGCCATCTTATGATCTGAAACTCAAATAATAAAGGATTACTAATGATCAATATTAATTAATCCTTTATTAGTAATAATATTAATACGGGAAACTAATAAAGGATTATCTTATCTTATCTTATCTTAAATGTCTGAAGTGTATACCAAAAACAAAAAAAAATGTCATTCCAATACTTTCAGAGGGGGCACTAAATGTGTAAGAACCTAAAATGTGATCTTTCATGTTCAAATAGCTCTGATTCTTTAAATAAACAATATTAATTACCATTTAATATACAAACAAAGATCACACTTACACTTCTGAAGTCCTGGTTTATTTCTGCACTTGCCACCATATTCCATTCTGTAGGAAAACAGAAAACTAGTAAAAACTGTAATGGCTGCACCAAGACTATTCAAGCTTTAGGCCAATCTGAATAGCTTCGGAAAATAAACTATAATGAACTGTTTTAGTTTGAAGACACAACACATTCCATTTTTATTCCATTTTTATTCTCACCTCAGTTTCTTCAATTTACAGCAAGGATCATCCAGTATAGTTGAAAGCTGTCTCAAACCATATTCCCCTGGGTGATTGTAGCTGATGTCAAGCTCTTTTAACTCTGAATTGTTTGAACTCAGAGCTAAACCAAGAGCAGAACAGCCTTCTTCTGTAATGCGACACCCTGAAAGACTGATGAAAAAATTACTTCATTAACACAAGGACCAGTAATATATTTGTTATTAAGATAGTTAAGATATAGAAAGTGTAATACATCTAAAATAAATCTATAAATCTTTGGTTACATTTAACATTCTGTATGATTCCCAAAAGACTTAATAATCTACAAATCTGCCTATACATTGTTGCTTTTTTGCTTTTCACACTACTGTACTTTAATTATACTCTTGAAATAGTTTGATGTGAAAAACCCAAAACAGCATCCATTTTGGAGGTGCCTGAATTATCATGTTATGCTTAAAGTTTCTAAAATGACTTGTCTGACTAACTGTACTAATGCTACACTCCACATGACCAGTTGGGTCTGTTTACTAAACTGAAAGTCCCTTACTCTTTCAGCACATTAGTGTTACGTTCCATGCCACTACTTACCCTAGTCTCTGCAGTTTGCACTGTGGATCCTGAAGGCCCACACAAAGCAGTTTCACGCCTGAATCCTGCAGATCATTGTCTCTCAGCTCTAATTCTACCAAGCAAGACTGGGAACTCAAGACTGAGGCTAGGTCTGAGCAACAACTGTCTGTGAGATTGCACCAGCACAGACTGCAATAGAGAAGATTATTTATAGGTATACTCTTTTTTACATGTGTTTTCATCCACATACCATATATCTGTCTTATGTGTGTTTTTAAAAGCAAATAAAATTTACTTTAACTTATTAAAAATACTAAAACATACAATATTAACACATTAATGTACCTCAGTTTCTGTAGTTTGCAGTTTGGGCTTTGCAATGCAGAACATAGCAGTTTCACTCCTGAATCTCCAATGTAATTATTACTAAGATCCATCTCTCTCAGGTGTGGATTTGCTGATTCCAGAACTGAGGCAAGAGTTTCACATGCCACTTCCAGAATGCAAACACTGGCAAGTCTACAAGGAACAAATAGCATCAGACATTGTATAACAACAAATAATACACAATATGTCCAAATGTTGGTGGACACCCTTTAAGTTGTTACCATTGCTACTTTAAAATAATTTAAATACAAGTATAACCTTATAGTGTTCAGTTTGCAGTCTGGATTCATCAGTCCAGCACAGAGAAGTTCTACTCCAGAATGGTCAAGGTTGTTGTAGCTGAGATCAAGTTTTTCCAGTTTGCAGTTTGGATGTGTCAGTCCATCACAGAGCTGCTTAATGCCCGAGTCTCCCAGCTTGTTGTAGCTCAGATCCAACTCTCTCAAGGAAGATTTGGGTGTTTGCAGGGCAGCTCTTAAGGCTTCACAAGATTCATTTGTCAGGTCACATCTGTCCAATCTGTAAAGTGTTAGTTCATATATAGTTCAGTGATATAATATGCTTGACCCCACAATGCATTCATTTTATTGTTGCTAAATGAAATACTAGAAAGGCCTACAGATGACCACAGATGTTCAGTTTGTTCCTGTAGAATGATTTAGTGCCCATCAGAGTTTATGTTTAACCCTAATCTTAACGCACCTGATTCAGTTAACGAAAGATTCTCAGAACCATCTCTCCTGGGTGACAGCTCGCCAGGATCAAGGTTAGGCAGCCATGCTGTAGAGGCTTTCTTATAGTATATTTCCTTTTCAGCACTTGATGTTCAAAAACATATTTTATGTATATAGTGCTATATTTACTACTTCATCCATGCCACACCAAAATACAATAATGCAACCATTTAGTACCACAGAGAGGGGCAAATTCAGGCCCAAGGACAGTGCAACCAACCACTGCTGGAAAAATCAGCATCTTAACATAAAAAGGACAGAGGCAAAATCCCAGATCCTAGATGCAGCATTCTTTAAAAAGCCCCAAATTAATACTTCTGTAAATTGAACCAAGGTCACTTTTGCCTACTTTACTTATGTTACAAGTAGTTTAACTAGGTTTTCAGTGGAATTAAAGCCAACACTGTAACCTCCAAGTGCCAAAACTTACAATATCAGTTTATTGACATATTCATTTCTGCTCCTGGCAGGACCAAGCTTGACCAACATCAAATTTGCATACTTCGGGGTAATAGTACAGCAGTGGCCAGGCACAAAGGGTTTAAGCAGGAAGCAATGAATATATATATGGAAGAATCTACCTATAGTGAATTACAATCTACCAATTGTGCTCCCAAAGGCTGATGTTGCAGCCGTTTCTGAAAGCCAAATGTGGGGATGGGCTCAAAGCCAAACCAAAAAATGTAATATGCACAGCGCCAACATGTTAATATTTTGGATGTTTTCAAGACTTTACCTGTAGGATTTTTTCCTCTCTTTAGACAAGAGCATATACTAGGTGTATGTATAGGTACATGCAAGCCAACCTAATACTAATTCTTAGTAGAGATGTTTAATAAGCATAACATTATCTCGCTCAATTGCGATAATGACAAACATTTAGTTTCATTTTTACTCATTGTGGTGTATGAACTGCACGATGAATTATACAGCAAAGCTTGGCTTTCTTAGTCTGCTGAAACCACAGCAAGAGGACTGAGGTAATCATGCCCCACCCATAATTATTTTATCCCCTAATGTCTTGTTCAGAAATATGTCACATTACGGAAGAAAATGTGCTCAGGTTTCTACTTCACACTGACTTCAGCTTACCTAAGTCTCTCCAGTTTACAGTGCATACTTGTCAATCCAGCAGAAAGCTGCTTCACTCCTGAGTCTTTCATGCTGTTGCAGCCAAGATCCAGCTCTTTTAGGCGTGAATTTACAGACTGGAATACTGAGGCCATCTGTTCGCAAGATTGTTCAGAGAAGTTGACACCAGACAATCTGGAAACAGATGAAAATCAACTTTAAAAAAATCACTATGATCTTCAATTATTTAATATGAAGCTTAATATTGTGGAGTTTTCATTAAGATTTTGTTGTAGCATTTTTCCTTTGCACAATTAATTATACAGCAATACAGCAACCTTATAATTATATATATTCCCTGGTGCATGGTCAATTCATTTTCAGTATTTTTTCTATATGTTGTGCACAGTTCACAGTATTTTTAATCAAAGATTTTCATATGAAATGCTTCTAGAGTATGATATGGTACAAACTCACATTTTTTGGCAAATAGAGCAAGAGCATGTAATGAAGATAAAGTTATTAATTTATATACGTTAGCCTCATCGCAGTTGAGACAGATTATACTGAAGCTTGTACAGGCAGAACACTTACAGGTAATAACAGTGAATTCTTGCATTATATCTTACTTTAGAAGCACAGGTTTCACATACAAGCTTAAATTATTGTACTAAAGCACAGAAATGCATATACTGTTTAGAACAAATATGGGAATCCACTCCAACATCAATATTAATTTAAATACTTAAATACAAACCCAAGCATCTGAAGTTTGCAGTGTGGACTCATTAGACTGTCACAAAGCAGTTTCACTCCTATATGTTCTAGTCTGTTATGGTTGAGAGTCAGTTTCTTTAGTTTACAGTGTGTATCTGAGAGCCCAGCACAGAGAAGCTTGACCCCCAAATCTCCCAGATTATTGAAGCTGAGGTCCAGTTCTGTCAGGTGTGAGTTAGGTGATTGGAGAACTGAAGCAAGAGTTTCACATGATTCATCAGTGAGACTGGATCCAGCGAGACTGTGGAAGGTCAGAATTTAGTTTAAATGATCACAGAGATTAAACATTTACAGCACTTAAACATACATGCACATCCAAAGACTTGGTTTTAGAGATGCACTGATTGCAATTTTCCTGGCCAATTCTGATTTAATGTTTTTTGGGGTTTTTTTTCAAAATTTTTAGATTTTTGAGGGAGGTTGAAAACCAATGAGCACTCTTTAAAACGACGCATGTAGTTTAACACTTACTTTGATAATACTACTGTTCAGAGCTGAATATGATGACACTAAAGGGATCCATATCGAGGTCAGCTATAGTGTGTGGGGCTGTGCTGGTGCTGTTGGCGCCCTTATGTGATACACAAATGTAAAACAGACTGGCACAGAATCGGACCCATCACCGATCAAGTCTGATCATGCTAATAACGATGGTACCTGTTACCAGCCGATCAATCGGTGCATCTCCACTTGATTTACAATATAATGATGACAGAAGTTACATTTCACAGTGTAATAAACATGATTAAATGCTATATTTTAATTTGATGCTATGAGGCTGAGTAGAAAACAGAAACTTACATGGCTCTTTTTGAAGTTCTCACCACTGGCAACAACCTCTGATATCCTTCAGGAGATGTGTTGCACATCTTCAAGTCAAATTCATCCATCACATCCTCTGATGTTAGCAGTACATAAGCCAGAGCAGAACACTGGTCAGGTTTGAGCTCTGTCTCTGAATGCCTGCCTGATCTCAAGAAAGTACGTATTTCTTCCACCAAAGAGTTGTAATTCAATTCATTCAGACAGTGGAAAAGATTAATGGTCCTTTCTGCTGACGACTCATTTCTGATCTTCTCCTTTATGTAGTTCACCGTTTCCTCAGAGCTTTCCTCACATCTTTCCTCACATCTTTCCTCACATCTTCTGGAAAACAGACCTCTCAAAAGAACCTGATTGGATTCAAGTGAGAGACCAAGAAGAAAGCGAAGGAAAAGGTCAAGGTGTCCGTTCTCACTCCGCAGGGCTCTGTCCACAGCACTCTTGTGCACATGTGACATCGTCACTGCACTGCTCTGACTCTCTGCGTCTTGACTGAAAATGTTCACATTGCTGTTCGCAAAGGTGAGCTGCACATACACTGCAGCAAGGTGCTCCTGAATACTCAGGTGTACAAAGCAGAAGACCCTCTCCCAGTACAGTCCAAACTCTTCTTTGAAGATTTCTGTGCAAATTGCAGAGTACTCCGTCGCTTTGCTGACATCAATGCCACATTCTGTCAGATCTTTCTCATAGAAAATTAGATTTCCCTTCTCCAACTGTAGAAATGCTAGTTTTCCAAGTTTGGTGATCATCTCCTCATCAGACTCTGTCAGGACCATGTTGTTCTGAAGCACTCCATGGTACTTCTTGTTCTTCAAGTGTGTTTGGATGAGGAGGAAGTGGGTGTACATCTGAGTCAGAGTTTTGGGCACTTCTGCACAGTCAGATTGATCTAACATCTTCTCCAGGACTGTTGCAGATATCCAACAGAAGACCGGTATGTGGCACATAATGTGGAGGCTTCTTGAGGATTTTATGTGTGCAACAATTTTGTCAGCAAGGCCTGATTTGCTAAACCTCTTTCTAAAATACTCCTCTTTCTCAGAGTCATTAAATCCTCTGACCTCCGTAACCTGGTCAACACATTCAGGAGGGATTTGACTAGTGGCTGCTGGTCGGGAGGTTATCCAGAGGAGAGCAGAAGGAAGTATATTCCCCCGAATGAGATTTGTTAGCAGCACATCCACAGGGACTTTCTTTGTCAGGTCACAGCACATTTCATTGTTCTTGAAATCAAGAGGAAGACGGCATTCATCCAGACCATCGAAGATAAACACGGTTTTTACCTCCTCACTGCTAATAGTTTGTAGTTCTTTGAGCTCTGGAAAGTACTGATGAAGAAGCTCAATTGCACTATATTTGCTGTTTCTCTTCAAATTCAGATCACGGAAAGGGAGCGGGAACATGAAGTGAATATCCTGATTTTCCTTTCCTTCTGCCCAGTCCAAGATGAATTTATGCACAGAGACTGTCTTTCCAATCCCAGCGATGCCCTTAGTTAGCACGGTTCTGATCCGTTTTCTTTGTCCAGGTAAAGGTTTAAAGATATCATGACATTGTATTGCATTTTCTTGAATGTCTTTGATCTTTGTTGATTCCTCAATCAATCTGACTTCGTGTTCTACATTGACACCTCCACTTCCTCCTTCTGTGATCAACAGCTTTGTGAAAATATCATTTAACAGGATTTGATTTCCTTGCTCAGAATTTCCCTCACGTATGCATTCAAATTTAGATTTAAGATGGCTCTGTAGTTTAATTTTAAGATGATCCTGGATACCTTTAAGAAGACTCCCTACAGAATGTGAAACATCTAATTTAGTAATAGTAATAAAAGTACAACATGTATTATGCACATTCTAGACATTTCTGATTCTGATTCTGGCTGCAGGAAAAAATGTTACTTTGAGGCTGATATTTGTAGCTGTAGTGCAAATGGTCTGCATTACAGTACCTTAATTTTACCTAAAGTCAGCTTGTAATGTTTTACACATTGAACACAGGGACACAGGAATAAATGTAATCCTACCTTTCTCCAAAATGACTTTGAGAGTTATTTTCAGGGCACCCTCTGATCCAAATGTATCCAGAACATGCTTAGATAATTCATGGACATCATGGGTTTCCTTACGAGCTTCAAAGCATTCTGGATAATTCTGACATAGATACCTCATAAACTCATCTTTGTCTATGTTGTTTAGTGTCTGCTCAAGTAAACACAATGTGTCAAGTTCCTGGAGCACCTGTAAGCAAAAGAAGGATAACAAAAAGGATGATTAATACAGAATAAAGCTGCTGATTATACTCACTCTGATGGACAACACTCTTTTTTGTCACAGTGATCGAGAAAAAAGAACTGCTGAAACTAACCAAGAACATTTTGCACAATTATTCACACTTCGATAAAAAGCATCATGCTTTTTTTTTTCACAGAATTGAAAACACAAAAACTAGATTCAGAGCTTTATAGTTTCTGAGCCAGACAGCAGTAATTCACAATTAATCATCCACAGCAGCAGTTTTATAAAAGAAAAACAACACTTTCTACAGCATTTGTATTTTCACATTTCGATTACTTACTGGACCAGAGCTAGCAGTCAGAACGGAAACTAATATTAACTAGTACTTCTAATGATGCACAACTGACAGTCATCTAAATCCAATGAGTACGTTTTGAAATTGGTCTATAAAAACATGTTCTGCATTGTATAAAACAAATAAATTAATAAGTAAACTGACCTAAACAAATTTGTTTACCTGGCCAAAAATAAAATGTAATATTAACTATAATCAATTTCAACTAATATCAACAATTAACAGTTTTAAGATTGTATTTGGTGACCTTCTCATATTCACACAGCTGCATCCTCTGTGAATTTCTCAATGTTTACCCTAAGGTGGTTTTGAGTACTGCATTGTGTGGAAGTCACCGAATTCATTCCTTATTCCTTCACGTTAATTTATTCTCCTTCTGGTGGGGTCATGTCATGCAAAAATGGCAACTTTACAATAGAAGGACACATATTAACTCTTATGGAAATTATTTTGAAAGTATTTATGTTCATCCTGAAATTCAGACGCAGATTCAAATAATTTCAACAAGTGAGAAGTGGCAAAAATTGATGTTTTTTGTATATACGTTACGGTAAATCTATACGTCTATAAATCTAAGTCTATAACCCCTACATGCATTTTAATTATATTATAATATATAATATTCTAAAATAAATGTGGGGTGTCTGACACGCCCCTTTTTTACTAATCATATTTATTTGGGAGCAGATATTTAATGTATTCACATTGGGACATTCAACACTCAAAGTGCCATGAGTTATTTGGTGCATTTCTGCATTATTTTATAATTATTGTTACAACATACTCTTTAACTTGTTTTAATTAACCCTCAGTTAAATGTGTAATTGTAACATCTGCACACACCCCAGTTTTGCCTTAATTGTCATTAATGGTAGGTGCTGATAACAAATGTTACATTCACATTTGAAGCAGAGACTGACAGGTTACTACCGTAAAAATAGTATGAATCTTGCTGAAGTACTTTTAAATTCATGTTGTGTCCTGCTCTTCTCAACTGCATAAAATAAATAGATCTCTGTAACATTTTCAAACTGCATAACATTTCCTGTCCAAGCAGCGGATCTCTTACCCTGGCTCGTAATGTGTAGCTTTTGTTGTGGCCTCTGTGTTCCAGAGTTGCACACTGTTTACAGATCAGCGTCTGGTCTGTCCTGCAAAAAACATCCACAGGTAAGCAGTGCTCTGGACAGAGCTTCTGCTCCTGGTCTGCACTCAGCTCTGGTGGTGTGTATCCATGAGGTGCTGTTGCTGAGGTCTGCCAATGTTTCCCACTGGTCTTTTCTTCCTGGTTGAAGTTCAACGGTGGGTTGAGTGACTTGTTACTCTTCATAGAGATGATGCTAGGTGAGGGTGACTGAGGTCTCTCATTTTCAGCACTGAAACCGAACACAGAGACAGACCCAGTGAACTACCAGAGTCACTAATCATAAATGAAATAATCTCAGAAATTCATGTTGACCTGTTTTCAGTTTCTGATGCACACAGCATTTCAGAATAAACTTTACATTCATTTACATTAACATCCATTCAAAGTTAAGAACACCCCACCCACAAAAACTAATGTCCGTCAGCAAAACAGTGTATTATAGATGACTAATAGATCAATTCAGCCACAGCCTCCAAACTCTTCAACTGTTCAAAATGTAACTTCTATAAACATGTCGTATGCAATAATCTTCATTATTTTATTTCCAGACTGCTGCACCACAGACCTTTTTTCAGTGCTCATTTGACCTTGGCAAAGATTCTTCTTCCAGTCCATGGATGTATCACTTGCCATGGACACACAGCTGGAAACAGGTGAAGCCGGTCTATCTGCCTAGAAACAAACAGCTTCTTAACTTTTGTCATATGAAAATGAAGCATTGCTAAGAAATGAGGTTCAAATATACATGCATGCATTGACTTGCTGGAAATTAAATATTCTCCTAAGTCTCTCCTAAATCTCTTACCTCAGCCTTTATAGTGTAGCTTATACTGTGGCCTTGGTGTTTCTCTGTGTTCCACATCAGCGTCTGATCTGTCTTGCAATGCATTTCCACAGGTAAGCTGTGCTCTGGACAGAGCTTCTGCTCCTGGTCTGCACTCAGCTCTGGTGGTGTGTATCCATGAGGTGCTGTTGCTGAGGTCTGCCAACTTTCACCACTGGTCTTTTCTTCCTGGTTGAAGTTCAACGGTGGGTTGAGTGACTTGTTACTCTTCATAGAGATGATGCTAGGTGAGGGTGACTGAGGTCTCTCATTGTCAGCACTAAAACCGAACAGAGACAGACCCAGTGAACTACCAGAGTCACTAATCATAAATGAAATAATCTCAGAAATTCATGTTGACCTGTTTTCAGTTTCTGATGCACACCGCATTTCAGAATAAACTTTACATTCATTTACATTGCCTTCTGCTGTAAAGTCACAATTTTGAATATGCATGTTTTTACTGGACAGTGGCAATATTGAGATTCCATGAGCAAAGTCCTGCTTAAATAATACCTACTCTCTTTATTATGCATGACCATTTATTTCTCAGGTCCAGTGTGGAGCCAATCACTAACGTGGCAGTGTGATCCAGCATTGCGTGGCAAATGATCCAGTCACAGAGATGAATCTAAAGCCTAATGTTTCCACTTAGTTATTTTATTTTTATTTCTTATTGCATTCTAGGAGGCAGTTTACACCACTGCATTAACAGCGTTTTTGGAGGTCGGATCACATTAAGATTTCACTTGACCGCATGAAAGGCCAGGTGTAAACAATCCCAGGATGCAGAAATACATGTTCCTTGGTGTTATGGATATTGGGTTCTCTCACTCTCTCTTTCCCTCGCTCTCTCTTGTGTTTTCAACACGTTTAATAGAAAACTGTGAATTTTATTTGATCAGGTATGAAGTGAAAAGCAATCAGTCCTACATTAATCCTTCTGATTTAAATGAACTGACTTTGAATGAACTCCTAGTCCATTGCCACAAGCTTTCAAGCATCTACCACCCGGTTTGAACAAATGTATTGGGGCAACACTGCAGAGACAGTGTCAGGATTTGACTGCAATCTGAAGCTAAACTGAAAAGGGGAGCACTGTGTGATGTAGGCCTTTGTACTCTTTGTGCTTCTAAAGACTTTTGAAGGGGCTTGTAGACACATGCATATAACCCCACCCACAAAAACTAATGTCCGTCAGCAAAGCAGTGTATTATAGATGACTAATAGATCAATTCAGCCACAGCCTCCAAACTCTTCAACTGTTCAAAATGTAACTTCTATAAACATGTCGTATGCAATAATCTTCATTATTTTATTTCCAGACTGCTGCACCACAGACCTTTTTTCAGTGCTCATTTGACCTTGGCAAAGATTCTTCTTCCAGTCCATGGATGTATCACTTGCCATGGACACACAGCTGGAAACAGGTGAAGCCGGTCTATCTGCCTAGAAACAAACAGCAGAAACAAACAGCTTCTTAACCTTTGTCATATGAAAATGAAGCATTGCTAAGAAATGAGGTTCAAATATACATGCATGCATTGACTTACTGGAAATTAAATATTCTCCTAAGTCTCTCCTAAATCTCTTACCTCGGCCTTTATAGTGTAGCTTATACTGTGGCCTTGGTGTTTCTCTGTGTTCCACATCAGCGTCTGATCTGTCTTGCAATGCATTTCCACAGGTAAGCTGTGCTCTGGACAGAGCTTCTGCTCCTGGTCTGCACTCAGCTCTGGTGGTGTGTATCCATGAGGTGCTGTTGCTGAGGTCTGCCAACTTTCACCACTGGTCTTTTCTTCCTGGTTGAAGTTCAACGGTGGGTTGAGTGACTTGTTACTCTTCATAGAGATGATGCTAGGTGAGGGTGACTGAGGTCTCTCATTGTCAGCACTAAAACCGAACACAGAGACAGACCCAGTGAACTACCAGAGTCACTAATCATAAATGAAATAATCTCAGAAATTCATGTTGACCTGTTTTCAGTTTCTGATGCACACCGCATTTCAGAATAAACTTTACATTCATTTACATTGCCTTCTGCTGTAAAGTCACAATTTTGAATATGCATGTTTTTACTGGACAGTGGCAATATTGAGATTCCATGAGCAAAGTCCTGCTTAAATAATACCTACTCTCTTTATTATGCATGACCATTTATTTCTCAGGTCCAGTGTGGACCCAATCACTAACGTGGCAGTGTGATCCAGCATTGCGTGGCAAATGATCCAGTCACAGAGATGAATCTAATGCCTAATGTTTCCACTTAGTTGTTTTATTTTTATTTTTATTTCTTATTGCATTCTAGGAGGCAGTTTACACCTCTGCATTAACAGCGTTTTTGGAGATCGGATCACATTAAGATTTCACTTGACCGCATGAAAGGCCAGGTGTAAACAATCCCAGGATGCAGAAATACATGTGCCGAAAAAGTTAACACAAGTGGTCTTGGTGTTATGGATATTGGGTTCTCTCTCTCTCTTTCCCTCGCTCTCTCTCTCTCTCTCGCTCTCTCTTGTGTTTTCAACACATTTAATAGAAAACTGTGAAATTTTATTTGACCAGGTATGAAGTGAAAAGCAATCAGTCCTACATGAATCCTTCTGATTTAAATGAACTGACTTTGAATGAACTCCTAGTCCATTGCCACAAGCTTTCAAGCATCTACCACCTGGTTTGAACAAATGTATTGGGGCAACACTGCAGAGACAGTGTCAGGATTTGACTGCAATCTGAAGCTAAACTGAAAAGGGGAGCACTGTGTGATGTAGGCCTTTGTACTCTTTGTGCTTCTAAAGACTTTTGAAGGGGCTTGTAGACACATGCATATAACCCCACCCACAAAAACTAATGTCCATCAGCAAAGCAGTGTATTATAGATGACTAATAGATCAATTCAGCCACAGCCTCCAAACTCTTCAACTGTCCAAAATGTAACTTCTATAAACATGTCGTATGCAATAATCTTCATTATTTTATTTCCAGACTGCTGCACCACAGACCTTTTTTCAGTGCTCATTTGACCTTGGCAAAGATTCTTCTTCCAGTCCATGGATGTATCACTTGCCATGGACACACAGCTGGAAACAGGTGAAGCCGGTCTATCTGCCTAGAAACAAACAGCAGAAACAAACAGCTTCTTAACCTTTGTCATATGAAAATGAAGCATTGCTAAGAAATGAGGTTCAAATATACATGCATGCATTGACTTGCTGGAAATTAAATATTCTCCTAAGTCTCTCCTAAATCTCTTACCTCGGCCTTTATAGTGTAGCTTATACTGTGGCCTTGGTGTTTCTCTGTGTTCCACATCAGCGTCTGATCTGTCTTGCAATGCATTTCCACAGGTAAGCTGTGCTCTGGACAGAGCTTCTGCTCCTGGTCTGCACTCAGCTCTGGTGGTGTGTATCCATGAGGTGCTGTTGCTGAGGTCTGCCAACTTTCACCACTGGTCTTTTCTTCCTGGTTGAAGTTCAACGGTGGGTTGAGTGACTTGTTACTCTTCATAGAGATGATGCTAGGTGAGGGTGACCGAGGTCTCTCATTGTCAGCACTAAAACCGAACACAGAGACAGACCCAGTGAACTACCAGAGTCACTAATCATAAATGAAATAATCTCAGAAATTCATGTTGACCTGTTTTCAGTTTCTGATGCACACCGCATTTCAGAATAAACTTTACATTCATTTACATTGCCTTCTGCTGTAAAGTCACAATTTTGAATATGCATGTTTTTACTGGACAGTGGCAATATTGAGATTCCATGAGCAAAGTCCTGCTTAAATAATACCTACTCTCTTTATTATGCATGACCATTTATTTCTCAGGTCCAGTGTGGAGCCAATCACTAACGTGGCAGTGTGATCCAGCATTGCGTGGCAAATGATCCAGTCATAGAGATGAATCTAATGCCTAATGTTTCCACTTAGTTGTTTTATTTTTATTTTTATTTCTTATTGCATTCTAAGAGGCAGTTTACACAAGTTGTCTTGGTGTTTTGAATATTGGGTTCTCTCTCTATCTCTCTCTCTCTCTCACAATTTTTATTTGACCAGGTATGAAGTGAAAAGCAATCAGTCCTACATTAATCCTTCTGATTTAAATAAACTGACTTTGAATGAACTCCTAGTCCATTGCCACAAGCTTTCAAGCATCTACCACCCGGTTTGAACAAATGTATTGGGGCAACACTGCAGAGACAGTGTCAGGATTTGACTGCAATCTGAAGCTAAACTGAAAAGGGGAGCACTGTGTGATGTAGGCCTTTGTGCTTCTAAATACTTTTTAAGGGGCTTGTATATAACCCCACCCACAAAACCTAATGTCCGTCAGCAAAGCAGTGTATTATAGATGACTAATAGATCAATTCACAGTCACAGCCTCCAAACTCTTCAACTGTTCAAAAGGTACAGTAAGAGACTGCTGCATCACAGACCTTTTTTCAGTGCAAAAATTCTTCTTCCAGTCCATGGATGTATCACTTGCCATGGACACACAGCTGGAAACAGGTGAAGCCGGTCTATATGCCTAGAAACAAACAGCAGAAACAAACAGCCTGTTAACCTTTGTCATATGAAAATGAAGCATTGCTCATGAATGAGGTCCAAATATAATAAAACTCACCACAATAACCTACTGTGAGGACAGTCATACCATTACACCTTCTATTACATATGGAAGTATATATGAGCCAAAATAAAGATGAAAATGTAAGATCCAAAATAACAATGTTATCCTATGTTTGAATTTAAATGTTTCACTCATGCACGCACACTTAAGCTCAGAATTCAAATACAACACATTTGCCATTTGGTAGACTTCATTTGAATGCTTTATGAGTGGCTTTATTTAAATGTATGAACTTAAACATCAGACAACAACTGTGTCAAAATGATCATTAAAATGTTACTTGCCTAGTATGCATTTACACTCAATGACAATGTGTTTGAAATCATTTTCAAACTCAACACCACAGTAGAATAATGCCAAAATTCAAATGTTAAAGGGTAAAGAGCTCCTTCCAGCTTTACAATAAAATGATCAACCCTGCTGCGCTCACTCTGTCTCAAAAAATGCAATCCGAGTCGAATGCATTTAATTTTCCAAGGTCTTTCATCTCAGTCAGCCAATCAGGTTCCCATCTTTCCAATCAGCTTGATTTGCATTTTTTTATATATATATTGACAAAGTATTTTTTTAGTGTGGTCCTGAGTTTATTAAATTACATGAAATTTGTTCATTCAAATTGGGAAATGCATTCTCATTTAATAAAGCCACTTGTAAAGCATTCACATCTTTGTGTAAATGAAATATCAATAGAAATCTGCCAAATAGTGAATGTAAATGGAGTTACTGAAGTTGAAACTGAATTCTGAGTTTAAATGTGCATGTA
Source organism: Salminus brasiliensis (assembly GCF_030463535.1). Lineage (NCBI taxonomy): Eukaryota > Metazoa > Chordata > Actinopteri > Characiformes > Bryconidae > Salminus > Salminus brasiliensis. The sequence continues at coordinate 90,093,496 of NC_132878.1, forward strand.
TGAGTGGAACATTGTCATTTTGCATTTTACATTTTCATTTTCATGTTGGTACTGATATGCTTCAATAGTTACAATGCTAAGCTAGACTATGCTACATGGCCACATGTGGGCCATCTGAATGGCATAAACCAGCCGATAAAAGCAGAGCTTTTTTACCACAAGCCCTATGTAAAATAAAAAAACAGTGTGTTCCATTCAGAGGTAAAATAACAAGGTTTTAAATAGGCTTGGAAAACTGCATCTGAGCATTTTTAACCCCAACCAAAGCCACAAACACACTGGCTCAATAAATGCATTCTGTGGCGTCAATAAAGCATCTTTCATTTGTAATTTGAGTATAAGGTTGAGTTGAAGTGAAAGGGTTAAATTTCACTTGAACTGGAACTGAGCTCAGTTGACTAGAGACAATAACGACTTACCATCTCGACCACAGGCTCTCTCGAATCCAGCTGGGCCTTTTGTACCTTCTTTATCTTCTTTTTCCAACTTCGTCTCTTGCCTTTTCATTACTCTCTGTATCACAGGCAGGCACCTTTATGCACATGCCTGTGATCTTCAGCCACCTTCATAAAACACACACACACACACACACACACACACACACACACACACACCAAAAGGTGTTCTGGTCATCTTTAGATAGGACAATGAAGAGTTTCATAAAGCAAGTGAGCGATGTGAAAATTATGAAAATAAGTAGAAATATTCACAAACAAACAAACAAAGACAATGTCATGTAAAGGACAGTGTTACATTACAACCATTTCTGAGGTTGTCCATTTGGTTAGACAATCAAATGCTGCCATCTACTGTTCACACTGATTAAATCCAACAGAAGCTTCCAGAAAATCAACATGTAGGAACACACACCATCACCTTTAAACCTGTCGATTTTAGCCATTTTTTGCCATTTTTTGCCATCATTTAAATAGTTATTCTTTACATTGTGTTAACTTTTAAGATGAATGGACCATCAGAAATGCTCCAGAATAACATCTTTAACATTTCCTAAGTTTAGAAGGTATTTCCTTCTTTTGGAGATGCCAAAATCTGCCATTCATACATACTTGTATATATTTATGGAGATATGTATCTTCAATAATAATAATAATAATAATAATAATAATAATAATAATATTTAACATCATTATTCTCCATAGGTGTAAGCTTATGGTCTGTATTTAAGCTAAACTGAGCATAAAGCAAATGTACATCTACATGTTTAAGGACAGACTATGATCTGTGTCACATGTCTGTGTAAGTCGTGGTTCAGTGCAGTCAAGCAGTTCCAGCAGACCAACCAGCACAACCACTCTTCATCACTGGAGCCATGTAACATTTACACGACAGCTGAAAACAGCTGAACAGAAGCACTGTCCCAAAGCTCCAGCTATGCCAAACTGTTCATACAGACATTTAAAAAAGAACTTACGTATTACTGAAGAAACTCCCATGTATTAGGAGCTGTGAAAGAGGCTCCACCGTTTACTTTCGTTTTCCGAGGAGGAGGAGGAGGAGGAGGAGGGGAGCGAGACAAACCGAAAGTCTGGACGTCTGGACTAGTTTACCTATTGGACCTATGCAGTCAGTCTGAGTGAGCATTTCAGCAAAAATAAAAAAATACATACAAATACAAATCAATTACTAAAACAAACCATTACAATTACTACTGCTCAGTACAGTACAGTACAGTACAGTGCTTACATACCCCAGAAATGTGTGGATCATTACTCCCCCATTACATACAGTGAGACAGTCAGCTTAATAATGTAGGATTTCGAGGTGGTAGGAAATGAACCATGGTAGGTGGGTGATTATTCAAATACTTTTTTATCCTCAGGTTATAAATGCATAATAGAAATACTTTACTACAAAAGAAATAGCTTAGGTATTACACATATTGTTTATTACACCCCCCCAGAAATCTGCACCAATATCATAATTAACACAACACAAATTTGCTTTAAATACAAGTACTTTACCATCTTGGGATTTTCCAAAACCTGACTTCCTTTGTGTATATAGTGCAACATATATAAATATATATAAATATATAATTGTGCAACATATTTCTGTAAAGAACTTTTAAAGGTAACATGTGTTTATGTTGTAATCATAGAAACAAAGACTGATAGGGGAGCACATGTCAGCCATGAGAGAAGAGTGATATTTTAATGTCTGGAAAAGTCATTTATGACACCGGGTAAAGACACCTGGTGATGATACTCACAGGTCTTTCATTTTATCTTTGCACTTTTTCGAAATTCAAACTACACTTCCTAAAACTAATGTTCACTGTTTTAGTCAATATGGCTGTAAGACATCAGTAGAGCTCTAGTAGAGCTCATCACTCCACTGCTGACCTCAGTGTGGAGTTCATGCATAGGTCATGTGCTTCAGTCTGCAGCGATGTGAAAAATATGAAAAAGAATAGAAATATTCACAAACAAACAAACAAAGACAATGTCATGTAAAGTACAGTGTTACATTACAACCATTTCTGAGGTTGTCCATTTGGTTAGACAATCAAATGCTGCCATCTACTGTTCACACTGATTAAATCCAACAGAAGCTTCCAGAAAATCAACATGTGGGAACACACACCATCACCTTTAAACCTGTCGATTTTGGCCATTTTCCATTTTTTGCCATCAGTTAAATTGTTATTCTTTACATTATGTGAGATTTCAATATCAATGGACCATAGGAAATGTTCCAGAATATCATTAACAAAAGGTCAGAAGGTATTTTCCTTCTTTTGGAGATGCCAAAATCTGCCATTCATCATTGAACTTGATAAGAAGTGAATTGAGCAAGATACATATCTCCAAAAATGGCATATTATATAAAAATGGGATATATATCTTGCTCAATTCACTTAAAATTAAAAGGTTCCACTTCAAAGCAACAACATCAATAATAATAATAATAATAATAATAATCATCATCATCATCATCATCTCCTTAGATGTAAGCTTATGGTCTCTATTTAGGCTAAACTGAGTCGAAGTCATCCATGTCTGTGTATGTCGTGGTTCAGTGCAGTCAAGCAGTTCCAGCAGACCAACCAGCACAACCACTTTCCATCACAGGATCCATGTAACATTTACAGTAGAGCTCTAGTAGAGCTCACCACTCCACTGCTGACCTCTGTGTGGAGTTCATGCATAGGTCTTGTGCTCCAGTCTTCCAGGGCTAAGCTCCGCCCTTCACCTTAGGCTTGTCTCCAGCACACAGGTGCTGTTCATAATTGGACTGATTAGGATTTCTCTTAACACCTCAGTTTGGGTGCTCTTACTTATTGCTGATTGGTTCGTGGTGTCTTGGAGAGTATTTTGCTTTTGACCCTCTGCCTTGTAATTGGACCTGAGTTATGGATTTGCTTAAGTTGGATTTGTTGGATTTGCCTAAATGATGCAATCATCTCACTATACACCCGAATCTCAGAGGATGGAATATACAGGCCAAAGCAGCCAATTTGCCAAGTCTGTTTTGAGAGTGAAGGGAGGCCCTACCCAGAATAGTGTTCCTATTAAAGGATTAAAGTGAGTGCAGTTATCCAGTGCTGTGCAGTTGCAGGACAACTTTGGTGAAGCTGATTAATGCATCCACTAGGTGTCACCCAATTATCATTTAAGCAATTATTAACCATAACCATAATCATCCATAGGTAACATCTCCAGGTTATAGAGGAGGTTAAAGGCCAGTGGCAGCTTGCCGGCCCGGGTATCGGATCCACAACCCAGTCCACAATAGCCGGAGCTCTAACCGCTGAGCCACCACTGCCCAGTGGCTGATTACAGACATGATACACTATATGTCCAAATGTTTGTGGACACTCCTTCTAAAGAATGGATTCAGCTACTTTAAGTTGCACCCATTGCTGAAACAAACATGCAAATGCGCACACACAGCTTGTCTAGTCCTTGTAGAGAAGCACTGCCAATAGAAAAGGACTCTCTGGAGCAGATAACCGTGCAGAACCTGTTGTGAACATTCCTAATGTCTAGTTGTAGGCTTGGGTAGCACAAAGCCCACCCCCAGCATTAAGCTCTGGAACGGTGTTCTTTGGAATGATGGTTGGTGCTCCATCGAATACTTTTGGGATAAGTTGGGGAGTTGGGAATGAAGTGAGATGGTGGTCCTGCAACATCGTGACCTCCTTAAAACTCTCATCAGTGAATGCAATCAAAGTGTCCCAATATTTTTGTCCATATCGCAAAGTACATTGTTGGGAAGGTAGTTAGTGGTTCCCTTACAGCACATTTAGACACATTAATTCTACTTCTTTATTAAATCAGTATGGTTTCTTCAAATTCAGGAGTCCAGAAGTAACAATAAAGCCACTGCTTCTGAGTTGTACTTATAAGCGTACTTCAGATTTCAGTGAGAACAAGCTCTACAGTCTGCATGGCAAGAGAGAAGAAATGGAAATATATTTTTTTATTTTATATTTATTATCTCTTAATCTGTGTTACAATAGCCTTTATCTCTGCACTTTTCAATTCATAACACCAATATAACATGGTAACATCCAGTATGGTAACATCTACAGCAATGCTTGTGGGGCGACACAGACACAGATACTGTCAAAGTCAAAACCGCCTCCAAGTGGGACTTGTTTTCATAAAGGAAAAAACTAACACTCGCACACAGACTACTACAGAGACTAGCTCGTCTTGTAGAGAGGGGTGGGAGGATGATAGGGCGTGTTACTATGGCTTGAGCTATGACATTAATTAAGTGCATGTAAAAGAAGGAATGGTGGTCCCAACTGGGCTTCTCGGCGTGTCCGGAGACGCAGACATTTACTCCTTGGAGTGCATGTACAGTAAGAGGTCAGCAACACGGTGGCTGTAGCCAAACTCATTGTCATACCTGTAAAAAAAAGAAAAAGAAAAAAAGATGGGAGGCACCCTGTTAGAATACAGCATTACTAACAATAATAAGGAAAATTTGGGAAAAAAAACTGGAAGGAGCATTGTAAAATCAGATGTACTACAGCAACTCCTATGGAAGAATGTTTAGGGTTAAAACTATTAAATAGTTATTTCTACAGTTTAATCTACTAAGTTAATAACAGGATTTTTTAACATTGTTGCAATAATTTAATATGTAAATGTGATCTACCAAATGTGAAAAGCCAAGTGAAAAGTCTTCAAACTTTTATTTAGTGTTTTAATTAGTTTTACACTTTTATTTAGTTACTGTTACTTAGTAACTGTGCATCCAATGAATGAAGCCATGTGCATGTTTTATCCAATAACAAAAAACACAGTAGCACTGATTCTACATGCTGATAATACTACGGCCAACATGGATCTTGTTGTTATGAAACACACTCTAACTTTACACAGGAAGGAAAAAACCTTCTTAACTTTCAATTGGAAGTCAATGCAAAAAGAATTTATTCATTTATTCTTTAAATTCTTTATTATTTAAGTCAATTTGGAGAATTCCTATTGGTCAATTGATCTTGCAATCTTTACTCAATGTAAAGAGCAACTGCCAGAATCACAATACGTAAAAAATTAAAAATGGAGATCCAAGTCTTTGGCATCACAGCGACAATAAACAAACACTGTAATCCTCTGGCAAGTTGAAAGGGTCATTGCCGAAGTCTCAATATGGACTGCCAAAGAAAATTTACATTTACATTTACCTGATGCTCTATTCCAGAGTGACTTACATGGTTACTCATATTACAGAGGTTGGCCAGTGCAGTGTTAGGAGTCTTGCCCAAGGACTCTTATTGGTGTAGCGCAGCATAGTCACCCAGACCAGGAATCGAACCCTAGTCTCCCACATAGTTTGGTAGCTCAGTGGCAGGTAGTGGTGTTATCTGTTGCACCACACCAAACCATTATTCTCAATTATTCTCATAGCAATGGTGGAACCCATTTTGTTTTTTTAAGAGTGTATGATTAACTTACCAGGAGATTAGTTTGACAAAGTTGTCGTTTAAGGAAATGCCGGCACCAGCATCAAAGATGGAGGAGTGGGTATCACCAATGAAGTCAGAGGACACAACCTAAACAACAAATAAACAAACCTAAGCTCTTTTGCAGACATTTATGGTATTCATAGGACACAGTATTTCACTACATGCTAACTTGTAAGCATTTAATACTAGTTGAGTATCTGTTTCTTTGTTTTACACTTACAGAGTCCTCTGTGTATCCCAGAATTCCCTTCAGGGGTCCATGTGAGGCCTTCTTGACAGACTCCTTGATGTCAGCGTAGCTGGCGGGCCTTGAGAGACGGCAGGTAAGATCCACCACTGACACATCAGCCACAGGCACACGGAAGGCCATGCCGGTCAGCTTGCTGTAACACCACAGGACAGGGAAAGTGTCAGCTTAGTTTTGTTCTACTTGAGCAATGTCAAGAATTATAGGTTCACTATATGGTATGATATGGTAAATGTATAGGGACACCTGCTTATTCATTGTTTCGTCGGAAATCAAGGGCATTAAAAAGTTTCTTGGTTTTGTTGAAATAACTGCCTCTTTCTACTTGATTTTCTACAGCCCACCTCATCCCCAGCTTAACTCCACAGCTCATTCCAAAATATTGGATAGAGCACCATCATTCCAGAAAATACAGTTTCACTGCTTCACAGCTTACTGCTTTATACCTCTCTAATCCACATCTAGCATTAGGCATTGTGCCAATAGGTTAATATTTATCTTCTCCAGAGAGTCCTATTCTATTGGCAATACTTCTCTACAGGCACTAGACGTGTGTGTGTGCAACTTAAAGTAGCTGTTAATGGTAATGCAGTCATTAGAAGGTGTGTCCACAAACATTTGGACATATAATGTATATTATTTTTAGGTGTTGGGTGCATCTCATGCTCACCCGTTAAGCTCGGGGATGACTTTGCCCACAGCCTTGGCAGCGCCGGTGGAGGCAGGGATGATGTTCTGGTGTGCACCACGACCATCGCGCCAGGCCTTAGCTGAGGGTCCGTCCACTGTCTTCTGGGTGGCAGTGTATGCATGCACTGTAGTCTGTCAGAACAAGACAACAAAAACCTTAAAATCTGAAGGAATTAATCTTACACCTGAAGCAAAGGAAATGAACAGAAAAGGGCTACTTGCACATGGTCAGTCACGCCATGCCTTGACTTACCATGAGGGCCTCCTCAATGCCGAAGTTGTCATGGATGACCTTGGCCAAGGGAGCTAAGCAGTTAGTTGTGCAGGATGCATTGCTGTGAGGTACACAACAAAATTCAAAGTTATTGAGATTAGTTAAAGTAGTAGTAAAGAAATGCTGACATGTCATGATGTCATTTTTGGAAAAACCCAGTAAGTTATTAAAACACATGCAATCTTGCGGAGGTTAAATTAATGGTGGTTATAAATGCTACTTGCAAAGAACAGTAAACTCACCTGACGATGGTCATGCTGGAGGGGTCATACTTGTCCTCATTTACTCCCATAACGAACATGGGGGCATCAGGGGAGGGGGCAGAAACAACCACACGCTTAGCACCACCCTGGAGGTGAGACTTTAGAGAAAACACAAACAAGCGTAGATTAGAAACTCAACCAGACAGCAACAGCATTTCATTTGCTCTCACACAAAAGCCTTGTACGCTATATGTCCAAATGTTTGTGGAGGCCCCTTTTAATAATGTATTCAGCTACTTTAACTGCACGCATTGCTGATACAGATGTGTAAATGCACACACACACAGCTTGTTAAGTCCCTATAGTGAAGTACTGCCAATAGGACTCTCCAGAGCAGATAAACATTAACCTATTAGCACCATGTCTAATGCCAGGCATAGGCTAGAGGAGTGTAAAGCCTCCAAGTTTTCTCTGGAATGATGGAGCTCCATCCAATATTTTTTGGAGGTGGGGATAAGTTGGAGGTGGTGATCCTCCAATGTCCTGACCTCACTAACACTTCTGTAGCTAAATGTAATAAAATCATCAGAGTAGTGCTCATAAATCTAGTAGAAAGCCCTCTCTGGACAGTAGAGACAGTTACTCGTCATACAAAAGCATGATGGACTCTTTTTTTAAGGTGACCCCATATTTTTGTCCATGTAGCGTATCTCCACAATGGCAACTTCTAAAGAAAGTCAATGTAAAATCTTTTTTTTTTATCTTTTTATTTTGGAGCATTTCTATTGGCCCTTCCATCATGAATGTCTAACTGATTATTACGAATAACTGCCAGATTCACAATCTGTCTTGGCAAATGCTTTTTGCGTGACAGCTGCAATTTGTTGTTCGACTGACTGTGTCTGGGTTTCAGAAGAAACTTACAGAGGCCTTCTCAATGCTGAGGAAGACTCCAGTGGACTCAACAACATATGCGGCACCAGCATCACCCCATGGGATCTCAGCAGGCTTCATACTGAGAAGAAAGAGATGAGAAACTGTTTAGCACAAGAATTCCATAAAAGGATGGTGGGACCTGCTGAGAGCTGAACAGTATGAGAGCTTGACTAAAGCTCAACCTGGGTTCCATCCTAGTGGATAGCCCCTACCACTAGAGCGTGCTCCAGAGCAAATCACTCACTCCAGTGCACTCTGGACAAAAAGTAAAATCATAGACTTGGAAGAATTCTTTTTTCCAAGACCTTAACAATGCATTAAAACTAGTGAGATTAGTTTGCATGATCTGATGTGCATTATTCCCGCTGACCCTCTCCTTCAGAAGAATGCAAGGTTAACACTCTAGGAGAAGCATTTCTTGAATGAAGAGATGAGCTGTGACTCGTCTGTAGATGCCTTTAGCTTTCACTTGGTCTAACCCACTGCCTGTGTTATCACTAGGTGACTGCGCCTGTTCTTCACTGGCGCCAGACCTCATAGGCCTACAATAACAGATGGGGATTAGCACCTTAGAGCCAGAGCTTTGTGCATGAAGCAACAAAGGAAAGCTCCTATAGTATGTGGATTTTACTCTGGTACTGGAAAGCTGAAATACTGCTAAATCTGTGTGCTAGAAGAAAAGCCTTGTACAAGTGTGGTGACCCAACATGCTCACCAACATTTTTGTGAAACTCACCACTGGAAAACGGAGATAGTGTGGTCATCGACGATAAGCTTGCCATCCTCATGGCGCACCTCTCCGTTGTAACGCCCGTGGGTGGAGTCATATTTGAACATGTAGACCTATCAGATAAATTAGAATATTAGATGTATTTGTGTCATGGGCATCTGCACTGATGCACTACAATATTAAGTCCTGACTCCAGTTCTGGGGGCCTGAGCACTGCACAGAACTTGCTAAATGCTACAGCAGGATAAAGATTCTCCACTAGAGGGCACTATTAGCACTTACAAATGTGCATGTTTTCAGACCATTTCACTGTCATTTGAAAGTGTATGAAGTAAAAGACCCAGAACACAGCCTACAGTATTCAGTGTTGCTGCCCCTGATACCAGTACAGACATTTGATATGCTGTTTATGTTTATGAGAAGTGATGAGGAGGAACGATCATTCAGCTAGACTGAATGGAACCACTTAATATTTGGGGGCTGGATGCTGTGCACAATATCTGGATAGCAGAAACACAAATTTCAGTTTTGTAATAATAATAAAATCTCCTAGGGGTTTAAATGTGTATTCGTACTGAATCATCACAATTTGTTTTATGACTTTGCTTTTCTGCTTGTCCAAATTGTGAGGTCCAAACCATGGCACGAGCCGCACTATTTGTGTACTGTTACACCCCTAAAATCTCCATATTTTGTGCATTTCCACATTAAAGCTATATCTGAAATCAGTCTTTATGCCTCAATTCTGTGTTCTCAAGTCTGCGTTAACAGTGTAAAAATCATAGGGCTATAAATAGGACCGGAACTGAGCAACACTAGAGTGTTTCTATAGCAGCTGTAGAGTGCTGACAGGTCTATGAATGAGCCAGGATTTATGGTTCAACTAGCCTGGACTTACCATGTACTGCAGATCGATGAAAGGGTCATTGATGGCTGTGACTTTAATTCCCTTCTGCAGGCAGGCCCTGAGGACCAGACGGCCAATGCGGCCAAATCTGACAAGAGAAAGATAATGTTTCAAATGTATTACAGTCATTATAGGCTGTATGATATTCCTGACTTAAATAAGTCACTATTGATCATGAAAGTGATTTACTTCCACAGTATAATGAAACATAACTTGTAATTCTCTTCTGACTATGCCAAAAAACTATGTTACCAAGCCATACAAGAATACACACACGGATATGCAGCTACTTACCCGTTGATTCCAACGCAAAGGTCTGACATTTTTACAGTTAGGTGGGTTGTGGGTTAGAACCTGCAATTAGAGACAGAGAAAAGCAACATATTAGTCAAACATGCAGCCTACACTTGTGAAGCACTTATTTTTGTGCTAGAAATACTGTTCAACTCTCAGGTACTCTTAATTGTCCTCATTAGCAATTTGCTTAAAGACAGTACCAACTGTAATGCACAGGCTGCCTACTAACAGCAACCTACAGCAAGCTTGTGTCTGCAGGCACTTTAGAACTGTTAAACTAGCTCTTAGCCAGTCCAGTGCTCTGAAAAGTGGGAGTGATCTTGGACGCTGTTGCAGAAAAACAGATACCATTGTTTTGGCCTCCATTAGAATGCTGTTCAGGGAGTTTTAAGCGCTTGCCCGGACCCACATACTTTTGCCAGTCAGATCTATTGCGTTGCCTTCAGCCAAAGAGCAGCCAGTAACTATAGCAAAATAAGCCACAGGAACTGCAAAAGCCTCCTTTCGTCCCTCTTAACTTCTCCTTTACACTTTGCTCAACATTCGGCTACCAAACAGCTTCCTGGATGATACTTCTGACTTCTTTACAGCAGTTTCCAAGCCTTGTTAAAACATAATACGCTTCTTAGATTTCATACCAAGCTTACTGAAAGTGAGTGGAACAAGCAGAAAAAGGGGTGTATGCACACGTTGCCAGGCACACTGCTGAAGCAAGTTGCTACATGCATGGTATCTTCACAAGTGAACCTCTATAATGTGTATAACTACCACCCACCCCCACAGAGGGGGAAAAAACATGCTAGGTTATGCAACCTGAATCCACTGAGCAAAAAATGGACAGTTGGTATACTTGGGTTGGAGCCAAAGAATGCTTCCATATTGCCGTATAAGGTTTACTCAGCGGGGAGAGTCAACTTGTGAAGAAAGCAGAAAGAGACAGGAAGTGGGTGGAGTTTCATCCAGGACACAGATCACACTATGGTGCCCCAGTTCTGTTTAGAAAGACGTGAATAATTGCAGCAGTACTGACTAAGAATTTACATCCAGAAGTAATTGATGTAAGAAATCAATGCACTGTGTCGTTACAAAATGAAGAAGTAGTAAGACCTAACGTTCTCTCGAGTGAAGCAATCTCAGAGTGGCTTAGTTTACTGCAGTGTTTCACCCACTGCAGAAGAGAGAACATACATCAGGCTTAGTATTACAGCATTATAACAGTGTATGTGTTTATGCCGTACTATGGTAACATCTGTCAGGGCAGAGAGCTCACATTTTGTCTGTAATTACATAATACAGGCATGTGATGCACTCTATGTCCAAATGTTTGTGGACACCCCTTCTTTTTAATGAATTCAGCTGCACACACAGCTTGTATAATCTCTAAAGTTAAGCACGGAAAAAAGAATGGGAAACTGGAGCTGGAGCAGCCAGACATGAGCCTAAGGCCACCATGCACAATGCCAAGGACTGGCTAGGTGGGTATAAGCCACCCAGCATTGAGCTGTGGAGCAGTGGGACTGTGTTTTCTGGAGTGATGGACATCCATCCAGTACCTCTGGGATGAGTTGGAGTGCCATAACTGACCATCTAAATTAGAAATCTAAATTAGTACCTGACCTTGCCAATGGTCGTATGGCGGAATGCAATCAAATCCTCACTGCAATGTTTCAAATCTAGTGGACAGCCTTCCTAGAAGAGTAGAGCAAGTTATTGGTCAGAGCCTGCCAGTAACAGAAGCGTGTCTAACCGACTCACTCGCTAGTACAAAAGCCCCAAGAGCTATTGCCGCTTCACACATGTCAAATCACTGAGCGATGCACTGGCCTTTCGGTTAATACAGGGACACACAACCGTACATGAGATAATGACACAGAGATGGATACAGAATAAAGGGCTCTCCATTAACGGGCTATGCCTCTTTCCATTGGAAGAGAGCCGAAACGATCCGTACCACAGTGGAAAGGCTCTGAGCCTCATGGTAATGAGGGAAATCACCTTCAGGCTCTGAATGGATTGTCCAATCAAAGCCTTTAACCAATCAACTCGAAATTGATCCAAACGGGTTGCCTATTGGATCGCCCTTTGAGCGGCAGGTTCAATGTCTGGCTCTTTGAGAGAGCTGAATTAGCTGAAGCTGACCTGAACATAACCCTGCATGACCTCTGAATGCAAGATACTAGGCCTAGCTAATTTAAAGAGCCCATATTCACATTGTATTTTCTTCTGGAGTCTTCTGTGGTTTCACATGCAATTTTTTTCTGTTACTGTTCTGTTATTTTCCAACCTTATTTTATCCCTTTTAAACAGACTTATGCATGCAAATTATCTTTGCTCTGATTGGCTGCCCTTTATTGTGCCTCATTTAAAAAGCAGCTGAGCTGAAACGCTCTTTGTAACTATAGGGTGAACAGGCATGGCTAAACTCTAGCAGGATGAAATTTAAATTTAAGGCTATTGCTGTAGCTTGGTTTCCATATATAGAGCTTACATACATCCTAAATTTGAGAAAAATCTAATTTTTCATAATATGGATCCTTTAAATGTAAATTAGTCGGCTGCAAATCCATGACCAGTAAAAGCAAGTGCATATTCCACTCATACTTTACACTGGAAAAAAACAAGCATGGACTTACTGTAAAAAAACAAGGTTCTGCACTGCTGTCCCCTTCAAAACAAGCTAATGAACTAAATCCAGGAGTCAGAAGCAGGTCTGCCTATCACTGGATAGTCTAATTCAAGACTGCCCTTGCATCTGGCTCACTGTAACAGAAGACATTCTACTAATCTTCTAATCTGGAGCTGTGTGTGTGTGTTTGTGTGTGTGCATGCATGCAAAGAGTCTGGCGAACCTAACCCGGCTGGATTATCCTAATCTCTCCTAGCCCTCTCTTACCCCGTGCTGTTTTATACAGGGTACCAACATGCACTGCGCCAGCTCTGATTGACTGACTGGCCTAGTTGAACCTGCCCAGCACATTCAGTCATATACGCACGCAGCTGTGAGATTCCTGCTGGGCTGCATCACTGCCATGCACTGTTGTATAAAGCTTAGTAAAATGGATTGAGGCTTTATTTGAATGCAACAGTATACAGACTGTCAGTAAACAGCTGTAGAAATGCAGCATACTTCTCCTCCAGCCTCTGCAGAGGCTGTAAAGGAGTGGTCTGAAATTGCAGGGGTAGATCACATGACAACAGCCAAGGTCACCGCAAGAGGTGGGACGAGAAGAATGCATCTCAGGGCTGCTCAGTGTTGAGTTTCCCTTCCTTTTCCTTCCTAGCTTTGTGCACTTGGCCTGCTTTGCCTCTTAAAAGAGCTACTAACTGCAGGTTTCAGCTCAAACCCAAAGCTATTACACCCCATTCAGCCAGCCAATCGAGGACCTCTGAAGGCAGTAATTAGTTGGTTTAGGTGGGATGGATTAGGGTTGCATCCAGTATCTGCAGGAGGGTGCTCTCCAGACCACTACACTACACTTATAAGTAAAGTTCTCTATAAGCAGTGCCATAGAAGAACCACTTTATGAGAGTGTATAGGTTACATTTTCCCTGATGGCAATATAATTACCATATACTTACCAACTAGGCTAGCTTCTAATATTATTGTCCAATTATTATTTTTAATCTAATGTTTTATGCTGTATTTTATCATTTTACCGGATAAGAAGAACCACATCCAGTGGTTCTTGACGAGTCATTGCTTGAAAACCCAAACCTAGCACACTTACACTGTTTTTACGGACAGGTTTGTCTATTTTGCTCTCTAGTGGAGAGCAGATCTTACGTTCACAAGCTTCTTTGTTTCATTTACATGGTTTTTAGTGGTGGTGTTTAGGCTAGGTATTTGTGTAGTTCATTAGTGGACAAAGCCTGTACTTAAATATGACCTATTACACTGTACAAACATTAAACTAAACTTATATTAGAGTGATTATAAACTAGTGAGTTTCAATGTAAATAGAAAATAAAATAATAATAATAGAAAACATTTAAAAAATACAATATCATAATATATGAGTAGATATGGTACTAACGACTGTTAATAGTAAGCATGTCAGTGTCTAACCATATCTGCAGGCAGGCCATATCCTGCTGAGCTCGAACAGTACATAAGGTATAAAGTATACAGACAACAAGGCCTAACAGCTGTGATATTCTTGGAAAACTGATGGCAGAAAAGGCAGTCAATGCAGGTCCCACATGATGGCACCAATTAAAAAGATCCTATGGCTTCAAATAAAAAACTCATAAGGTGAATGGGTCAAATAACAGTCTGCTGGCAGTAGGCTGGTGACTCTAATTACAATGGAGGAGAATCAAATGACCACTGTGTTTCAGAGGCCCACCTCTGCGCTGGCCCAAATTCACTCGCTACACTGTTCTACAGTAGCGCCACTCTAGAAGAGCGATACCAGAAAACAACTCCACATATATGTATACTATTACTATATATATATTTAACTAATATATATAAATAATATTTAATTAAATATTTTATTTTTGTGGTTCATAATGGTAAATTAATCTTTGTGCAGCACTGAAACACAAGGAAAATACCTATTAATTGCTTTTTAATATCAACTTAATGACATTTAATTGCTATTTAATATCATGCTATTATAAACATCAAAAAATAAAATATCACATATGCTGGAGTTTACCCCTGGTGAGGTTGTCTCCTGCCAGAATGACCCAATCACACAGGACTGGAGGAAGTTGCCCTTGGCTGAGGCAACAGAGTGCCACACCCCCCCTTTCACAGTCGCAGGGCCAGAGACAAGCACACAGCCGCATCAACCCAGTTACGAGCCGTTTCCCCCTCTAAAAAACAGGACTAACTGGGTCAACCTCCCCTGGGGACAATCGCACATCAATTTCAGTGGAAAACGTCCTTTACCGTAGCATATTCATCACAAATGAGTCCAGACAAAGTGAACTTATCAGCAAATCCTCTGCATTTGGGTGAGAACGCACGCCCATTTCAGGCTATACTGAGCTTTCCGCTGCGCATTTGGGACACATCACGGTTCAGTAGGTGCAGCTTGTGACGAGGTGATTAACAAACTGAGACAGTTCATGGCTTCTGTAAATGACTGGAGGGGGAATCCATTCGAGTCTGGGGAGGTGACTGGAAGCCATTTTGAGGAAGTGCTGTGTCATACCATGGCCATTTACACAGGCTGGTGTGGGCGACACACAAAGGCCGCATCAGAGGCTGCAGATAAGGAAATTACTCACGGACATTCCTTCATAACTCACTACATACCTCTGTGTGGTCATGTTGACTCAGAAAAGTTGCACAGTTTCAGGTTGCTCTGTGCACCGTAGTGCTCTGGCATGTAATTAGCAATGAATTACACGTGTAGTAAAAGAAAAGAGGGGCTATAACTAGTAAAATGTGTCACCTCACCCCCCCCCTTAATTTACCTCCTCTCACTCACTCTTTTTTCCTCAGTAATTTTCCACCAGCCACCTCTGAACACGAGGTGGAGGCCCAACACTGCAATAGACTCCTTCAAGAGCCACTGAGAGAAACCTCGGCATCTTTAATATGTATATAATATAACTGTAATATACACACAGATACACAGCAACATTTTAATCCATTTATTCTGCTGTTGCACAAATTGAGCCGTACAGTGCACGGCTAAATACCCAATGCTCTGAATGTGAATGAATGTAAAGCTAATGTCAAGACAGGCAGACTCGATGTCAGTGGACACCAGAGGACATCCTGTGGTCTCCAGCTGCAGTGGGGTCATTAGGGGGAAGGCTTTCATGAGGAAGGCCTTCATGAAATCTGCCTGCTGTGCCATCATGGACATCCGATCTGCTCCCTTTTGTAAAAGCCAGCCTGATTGCAACTTTACAGTAGAATTTTTCTACAGTTTTAAATATTAATGAAAGTTAATGTATAGATATTTTATTATATTATTATTAAGCCATTTTGGATCATTTCTATTGGTCAGTTCTTCCTAAAAATGTGAAGAACGGCACGATTTGCACTGTCAAAATAGAGATGCATGGTTATGCAAGAAAGTGACAACATGTAATAATACTCATGAGTAGCAATAAATAGATCATAAGTAAGTGGTTTATTAAAAAAACAATATTTAAAGAATAGAGGAATGTTTTAATAGAGGCACACTTCAGTCCCCCACCCTCGGCGGATCTGACTCAGACTGGTCCTGGTTGCATCAGCACCACCAACCACATGAGGTACCTGGCACTCGGCACGTAGACCATGTAAGGCCCATGCAGGGGAACAAGTGAGGCATCTCACATCTCTGCCAAAACCCCATGAACCTAAAGCTGTTTAGTCACTCCCACTATTCACTATTCAACTATAGACTATAGACGATGTTTTCAGAAGGGCAAAGATGTGAAACAACCCTGGTCTGACCTTGACGCTGGATACGACCTTCAGCATGAATAAAGAGAACAGCCGACATCTCCCCGACGATATGCCGACGCACAGCCGACGGTTTACAGCACGAGAGGATCGGCCGGACAGACAGGGGGGCGGCCTTACGTTCACGTTACTTGTTGCTTGATTGCAGACGAGCCTACAGACGACCCTCAGCCAGGCCCCGAGTGATGCAGCGTTCACGGACTCAACCACAAGGTCTCAAA
The DNA here is from genome assembly GCF_030463535.1 of Salminus brasiliensis. Taxonomy (NCBI): domain Eukaryota; kingdom Metazoa; phylum Chordata; class Actinopteri; order Characiformes; family Bryconidae; genus Salminus; species Salminus brasiliensis. The sequence goes on from NC_132878.1 coordinate 90,110,357, forward strand.
ATGTCACAAAAATGCGTTAAAACTGCAACTAATCGTGTAAAACTCGCGAAAAAATTAAGAATAAAAATATTAAGTTAAATAATAAAAAGTAGCTAAATTTAAAAAAAGAAGAAAAAGTACCCGGATGACACGCTCTTGAACGACGTGACGTAATATGGCTTCATATTAAGGGGCTATAGGAGGCTAAAACAAGGTTTACGTAAATAATATCTAATTTACGTAAAAATATAATGCGTAAATGTTCACGTGATTATTAAAAGACGACGTTTTTCTGCGACAAAATCTCGAATTTCATCCTAGTTGCACGCAAAAACGAGAAAAAAAGAGAGATGCGGACGCATTATTATTCCTACGCCAAAAAAACTAGCACCGCACTTATAGATAACTGGGGTGCTAAGCATCCATTTGGCAACCCTTTTCAGTGCAAGACTGTCCTATCTGAGTCTGTAACGGCAGTCCAGTCAGCTTGTGTCTGGCTTACTGTGCAGAAAGCGGTTATATAACCGAGCTGGCTAAAGCTGCGTCCTTGACGGCGAGGCCTGAAGTGAGGCAGCGGAGGGATACATCCCTTCCTCCCTTCCTTCTCCCATCCTTCCAAAAACACTTATTTTTTTTAAACATTTGAATTAAACTGAATTAAAAGGTTGGCTATTTGAAAACGTACGGAAATGAAGATTTAGGTGTGTGAATATTGGCAGATTGCGAGCGACGAGTTCAGACCTACCTCTTTCTGAGTGATGCTGCAGCCACTGCACCCTGCCGGCCGTGGGCTTCCTCCTTATATAGCAGACACGTGCACGGGTCTGGTCTCCCTGGCGACGTGACGTCACCGCGCTAAAGGATTCGCTGTATATCGGAACGTGCGGACACGAGAGGACGGGCACGGCTGCCATGGAAACAGTGTGAGGAGACTGAGGGTGGTTATGAAGGGCAGCAGAAGGAGGAGAGCAATACAGCGGGTTCATACGGTGGACAGAGGGTTACACTTACATCCAGCCTCACTGAATTTACTTTATCTGACATATGATTTCAGTTATAGTCATGTTATAGTCATGTTATAGTCATGTTATAGTCATGTTGTTAGTAGATTTGTTTTCATTCAGTGCTAGCTGAATCACGAATCATTGAATCACGCACTGAATCGGTTCGCCTGAACAAAATCAATTGTAGTTATCTATTATCTGAATTGAGTCAAAATTACACCTAATGCATGCCCTTTCATTTATTAAAGATTTGTACTTCCCCATATATTTTCCTAATGTGTATGCAAATTCTCTCTCTCATATATATATATATATATATATGTGTGTGTGTGTGTGTGTGTGTGTGTGTGTGTGTGTGTATCTGAATCTTTGTCAAGGACCAAGATGCGTCAGAGCATCTCCAAAACATCAGGCAGGTCTCGTGGGGTTTTCTGGTATGCAAGTGGTCCAGTGAAAATGGCCAGTGACAAGGTCATGCACATCTAAGGCTCACTGATGCAGTCCATAGAGGCCCCACCTGACCACCTACAGGACTTAAAGCATCTGCTGCTAACATCTTGGTGCCATATGCCACACGTATTCAGAGGCCTTGTGCATCAAATGGACAGATCTGTTGTGGCGGTACAATATTAGGTACTAATGTTATGGCGGATCGGTGTATGCATATGTAAATACACACACACACATCTTATCTATCTATCTATCTATCTATCTATCTATCTGCATGTCTGTCTATCTATCTATCTATCTATCTATCTATCTATCTATCTATCTGCATGTCTGTCTATCTATCTATCTGCATGTCTGTCTGTCTATCTATCTATGCATGTCTGTCTATCTATCTATATCTCTATATATCTGTCTGTCTGTCTATCTATCTATCTATGCATGTCTGTCTATCTATCTATATCTCTGTCTATCTATCTATCTATCTATCTATCTATCTATCTATCTATCTATCTGTCTGTCTATCTATCTATCTATATCTCTATATATCTATCTGTCTGTCTACCTATCTATCTATATCTCCATATATCTATCTGTCTGTCTATCTATCTATATCTCTATATATCTGTCTGTCTATCTATCTATCTATCTATCTATCTATCTGTCTGTCTATCTATCTATCTATATCTCTATATATCTGTCTGTCTACCTATCTATCTATATCTCTATATATCTATCTGTCTGTCTATCTATCTATCTATGCATGTCTGTCTATCTATCTATCTATGTATATCTCCATATATCTATCTGTCTGTCTATCTATCTATCTATGCATGTCTGTCTATCTATCTATCTATATCTCTATATATCTATCTGTCTGTCTACCTATCTATCTATATCTCCATATATCTATCTGTCTGTCTATCTATCTATCTATATCTCCATATATCTATCTGTCTGTCTACCTATCTATCTATATCTCCATATATCTATCTGTCTGTCTATCTATATCTCTATATATCTGTCTGTCTGTCATATGGCAACACAGGAGAGGGTATGATGCCGAGGGGCTGCTACTTTGGCCGATTACTCTGTGGATAATCTACATAGCTGCATGCACAGTTCCATGCATTTCCCAGATATCCATGAACCAGCCCAGCCCAGACCTTATTACACTGCTGGTGGAAACGGAAGCTCCACGCGCAGGAGCACGTGACGAACGGAGGCGTGTCGCACTTGCAGGCAACTGAGCTACGTGCGAGACAGCGCGCGCGCCTCTGCGCACACTCTCAGACCCTCCTCTGATGAGCAGAAAGAGGAAGAGAGGGCGGGTCACTGCGGTTTAACCCACTATGAGCAACAGCAGTGGAAACCTACACTTTTCAGGAAGAGCATCCGCTGGCGTCCTGCAACAGCGCGCCCCCGTGTGGCAGCACCCAACACGACCACAGTATTGATTAAAGGGCCCATCCCTGCTGAAAACGCCAGCTCCAGGCCAGCTTGTGCTGGTAGCTGGTTTCAGATGGTTTAAGCAGATCAAGGTGGTTGAAAAAAGCTGGTTGTCCAGGCGACAACATATATACCCTATAGCTACTGGTAAACCTACTGGTTAACTGGTGTATGTTTTTATTTGAGTAGATGGACGACAAAGCTGGTCGTCAAGCTGGACATACTGCCTGGACATAAGCCTTGGTTAAGTTGGTTGACCAGTTTGGTCAAGCAGGTCATTCTATTGGTCAACTGGCTTAGTCATACTGGTTGATTAGCTTGAAAGACCAGCAAAACCATCAAACTTGCACCAAGATGTTAGTAGATCCAGCAGATCCTTTCCATCCCTGCAAGTTGTGAGGTGGATCTTCTTGCCTCCATGAATCACATCAAACCTCAGGTTTACTGGCTGTCATTTTTTGGACCACTTTTGGTAGGAGATGTTCTGACCCATTTGGCTCTTGTCAAAGTGGCTCAGATTTTTAGGCTTGGCCATTTTTCCTGCTTTTAAAAACATCACCTTCGTGAACTGACTGCCCACTTGCTGCCTAATACACAATATGGACAAAAGTATTGGGACACCTCATTCATAGCTTATTCATTGTTTCTTCTGAAATCCAAAGTATTAAAAAAAGAGTGTATCCAGCCTTTGTTGGAGCAACTGTCCAGGGAAGGCTTTCTACTACTTCATTCAATTGCTGTGAGGTTTTGATGGATGATATGTTAGATGATCATCATCCCACCTCAAACTCAACATCTCAACTCATCAAAAGTTGTAGATGGGGCACCATCCATCATTCCAACACAGTTCCACTGGTTCTTATACTCCAGTGTCTAGCTTTAGGCATGGTGCCAATAGGTTCTGCTGTTGTTTAAACATTTGCACATCTGTGTCAGCAATGGGTGCAAATTGAAATAGCTGAATGCATTCATTAGAAGGGGTGTCCACAAACATTTGGATATATAGTAAACAGTGAGTGTATGTATATCCCAATGCTTGACGGCTTGACAGTAAAATCAGATATTGTTATATTTACTTACCTGTCAGTGGCTATTGCTAACTATTATTATTATAATAAATAGTATATATATATGTACCAGACGTCTTTAGTTTTCTCTAGTTTTAAAGAGATTTTGGGTGTAGGAAACTGTCCTCACAACATTCTGTCTTCATTTGTATTTTTCAGGACAGAGCAACAATTTTGGGAGATCAATATGCCTTTATTTATTAAGTGTCTTCTTCCAGACATTATAATAGGAATCAGAATGTGCAATGGCCTCAAAATACTGTGGTGCAGTGCAGTAACACAGTTCCTACACTGATTTTATGTAGACAACAGGGTGGTAAATTAAACGTCAAAGCCTAATTTACTTATATTGCAACAGACTAGCTTTAAGTTGTTAACCAATAACGTCCCTACAATGGTTCCCTAAAAAGGCCCACTAAAAAGGCCCCTTCTTTCCCAGAATCTACATAAACTTTCAGTTTTTAGTCCATTTTTAAAGCCCTGGCAGTTTGCTGCCTAATATTGTACTATTTAAGTTTACAGGACTTTGTGCCATTGCAAATTATTCTATAGACTTAAATGTTAATAAATACAATGGAAAAATGGGAGTGTTCTAAAACTTTTGACCGGTAGGGTACATATATATATATTTTAGTCTTGCCCATTAATCTTGAGGCAAAACAGATCCATACACATACAGCAGCCTATTAAAATCTATGGAATATAGAGTGATAAAAATAATTAGTAAATAAGCCTCACAGGGAAGATTAAGAGTGTAATATAACATTTTATTAATAAAAACAATTGATTAAAATAATGTACATGCATCTTATGTCTCACGTCTCACCCACCTTCCACATCAGTTGCCAATATTATTATATTGCTTAGTACATTCATTTTTCTCCAGTACTTTCCCTTTCAGCAAAAAGGTATGTAGGCCTAGGCAGTTGATCACTCTGTGATTATATAATAAGAAATAGCAATATCAGGACAGTTAAAGACATTTAGGGCACAATATAAAAATAATTCACGGTCATTTAAAGAAGGCAGGAAAAATCATCGCCATTCTCCAGTGTGAAATGACCATGCTTGCTCAGTAATACAACTCCTGATCCCACCAACCTATTGGAAAACACAGAAGAGGGAAATGTGAGACCTGCTGTGAGGCCTGTATGTCAAGAGCATGACCTTGAACTGCATAAAAACTGAAACCAGGAGCCAGTGCAACTAATGTGAGCAGACCTTTTAGTTCGGCTATGATTTGTACACCTTGAAAGAGCTAAGTGGTGACTCAGGCATGCTGTTTGCTTATGACGTCATAGGCTGGAAATATACTTGCTGTTTGGCCAATGCGTTCACGTAGACAACCGTCCTAGCGTAAATGTGCTGCGCTTTCACTAGAGGGCAGACCTGAGAACACTGACCAGGTTTCCACGCCGTCTGGGCAGCGGCAAGGACACATCATATAGGTACACTATTATCCCATGATGCAGTGCGAAACGAACTGGGAGGACCTACTCACATCTGGAACAGTTATTAGAAAAAAAGGCAGATGATGTTGCAAGTGCAGTGGCAACAGTGGCTGGAGAACTTGCAGTGATGTCTGTTGACATAGCAACGCTTCATCACTTCCTGTTAGCATGTTAATATTTTGTGTACTTACCTGCCAAACCCTCACTATTTAGATTAGTATATAGTCTATACCTATAGTATTAGCGTGTTGCACACAATTGGGATGCAGCCGGCCTTTGTTTAAAACCCTGCACTGCCCCTATCATTATTTGTGTGTACTGCACCTTGCCTAAGGTCAAAGTTCATTTGTGAGGACTTCACACAAGCGATGCAGCAATCGTACACAGGATACTCGCGGCAGTCATCCTCCATACATGATAGTTTAGCAAACAGCAAGTATATCTCTAGTCGTGGCCACATTAGCCTTGTAGCTAAGGGAGGAAAGTCTGCATACCCGACATATCTTTTTCAGTTGAATACATTTGGGGTGAGAGAGGAGTATGAATGCAGGTTTTCATCACACTCTTCCTTTAACAACCTGTGAAGTATGATACTTACTGCCTGGATGTCTCCTTACTCCTAGTTTCCTTATCTCATCATAAACAAAGATCAGGATACCATATGGTAACGGCACAAACCACCATTGCACCCTGGAAAAAAGTAAACAACCAGATAGCAGTCAAAGATGAAGCACTTCTTAGGCCAATGTGTCATTTACATAGAGCTGGACTGTGTCTTTATTTGAAAGCTACCTACATAGGGACTTCATAACACATCCATCAGCACTGAATAGGGTATTTAAAATGTAACACTAAAGTAATTAATGCCATTAAGACAGAAATAATAAGAATGCAATCAAGGACACTGGGTTGACATAAGAGCCTTTTTGCATTTATAAAGCATCACATCCATGTAGTAGAGCTCATGAACTCATGGGCAGTGGAGGCCTTGTTAAAGCACCATATATCATATATGGTGCATATATATCATCGTATGGTGCCTTTAAACTATTATTAGGTGCTACTTTTCATACATATTTTCCTAACAAAAATGTCCTGAGTGCATCATTTATAGAACCGATACACAGTATATGGTTATCATAACTAAGCTTCCACCTTAGGTTCAATTACATGAATTGAATGCCTTGTAACAATGTTATAAATAAAAAACAAAGATTTATCACTTTGGTTTAGGGTCACTAATGTCATTTACATCATTTACTTATAATCATGTTACACTATCCTGTAACTGTAACGTAAACTGTTCATTTAAAAACTTGTGTCACTTTTATAAATGCATTATTCAACACGTATGCATGGGTTATGAAGTCTACCTAATGTAGCTGCCCTTCAAATAACTACGACAGAGTATAATAAAAGTATGAACTGTACAGTGTAAACCTGTGATAAGGAGGCCTCACCCTAGAGAGCAAATATGGAGGGCACATTACCTAATAGGCATGAAGTTAAAGATGTTTGGCATCCCTGGGCAGTAGCACAGCAGGTTACCGAGACATAGCTGGAACACTATGGCAGTCACAAGCACCCGGTTTCTGCACAGAGAAGAATGGGTTCATGCTGTTAGAACAATATCTCAGTCAGGATGATCATATCTGAAGTGTTCAGTTGCAGGACAGCAGATCTGCAGGACAATGTAAGCGAATTGAATTGACAATACTGTCTATTATTAAATCATTGTAATTAAAGAACTGATTTAATAATAGATGGTACACTTTAGTCTTGAACCAGCAGAAATTGCTAGTATGGAATATTATATGTAATCTAATTACAGCAGTCCAAATCTGAGCCTACTCAAAATTATATATATATATTTCTCCTGTTTCCATGTATTTAGTTAATAATAGATGGTACACTTTAGTCTTGAACCAGCAGAAATTGCTAGTATGGAATATTATATGTAATCTAATTACAGCAGTCCAAATCTGAGCCTACTTAAAGTTATATATATATATTTCTCCTGTTTCCATGTATTTAGTTTTTTTTCAAGCCAGACTTTCATTTTCCTCTTTGAGGTCACTATGCACCTTTGGGTCTGTCATTTTAATCAGTGCCATTTTGTGATTGACAGTTAGTGGGCATACCCGTTTAAAAAAAAGCCATTATAAGAATAATTAATTCATTTTTATGCTCTTCCTCTGGCATTACAGCCATACATGCATTAACCTGTGAGGTGCATAAAGGTTTCTAAAGGGTGTGATAGAGTTTAACATGGAAATCTGAATATTCGGAAAACTGAAACTCCTGTGTTCTCATTCTGAAGAACCATTCGTTGGTGGTTAGTTTGGCATAGAGAGTAACAGTGTCATCTTCCCATGGCAGGCAAGGGTTTATTCCTCAGCTAGACCAGCACATCACACTACACCAACAAGAGTCCTTGAGTAAGACTCCTGACTCTACATTCTCCCAAGTACTCTACATGATTCCAAAGCAAGTCACTCTGTATAAGAACGTCAACCAAACACCATAAATCATTTAGTCATTGTCAGTTCCCAACCACCAACTAGGACTCCCGATATCACACAATGCTGCAATGCCTTTTCAAGTCATATGAAGCCAGCCTGGCCACACTCAGCCATGAATGGCTGTGGCATCACCAGGGGTCAAACTGGCGACCGCCATTGCTCAGACAACTGGACCACGCAGGAGCGCCCAAATTGGTGATATCTACATTCTGTCATTGTAATGCTAGAATGACATTATTAGCCTGGTGCCACTGGTGGTTCCAGAAAGTTTAAGAGGTTAAATATCACCAAACTGCACATGCTAATGTATCTGAAGTTACAGCATGGAAGTCCTAATTTCTGAAGACAAATCCACAAGTCCTGGCCTTGAAATATCAAACACCTGTATATTACATCCATCAATCATCAGAGTACTGGGTATTTTTGGGTGGACCTAAACCTCTAAACCTAGCCTTGGCATAGATGTGTGTTAAAACCCCAGTGAAACTGCTTTGCTTGATACCAGAATGATCATACCACACACACACTAACATGCCATTGTCAGTGCTGCAGTGCTGTATTACAAATGATCCACCACTCAAATAATATTTGGTCAACAGTGGGCCTGTCATCATTGATCAGTGGGTTAGAGGGTGGCTGAAAAGCTGTGACAGGCAACAGTCTGTACTGTACACTAATAGTTTATAGTATACAGTATAAAGTAGACTGATCATGGAGAGAAAGTTCCAGAAAGTTCAAGAGGTTAAATATCACCAAACTGCAGATGCTAATGTATCTGAAGTTCCAGCATAGAAGTCCTAATAAGGCCTGGCCTTAAGAATTTTTAATCCTTGAGATTTTCGTAGTCTTCTTTATGTAAACACACAAATAAAATACATTCATTTGTGTGTAAATTAAATATGTGTGTGTCTTCTTTCATAAAGTCACTGCTCTAATCAGAAAAATACCCCAGGCAGCAGCTGAGCTGGCTGTAATTCCACAGACAGCTGCAGTCTGGAGAAATCCCACACATAATCAGTTTTCGACAGCCTATGATTGTTGCTGCTCTTACTTGCTTGCAGCTCAGAATACCTTACATTTTATGAGCCAGAGCAAACCAGCTAAACTACTTAGCTAATTTAATAAGCCTCACAAAGCAGATAGAGGCATTTCTGTGGATTTAATAAAAGTACCAGATTAACAACTTCAGGATTTCTGTTTCTGTCTGCAACCCTGGACAAATGCAAAAACATCTATTTATATAGACCTCATTTTTTTGGCTGGTTTGAGAGTAAAGGTGTGGGCACACTAACCTGAAGAAGCCTTGCTGGAAGGCAGACAGACGGCGGGTTTTTCTGATTAAGACATCAGCAATCTGACAGACCTCAATACTGACGAAGAACACTGTGTAGCATGTGTACTCCTGGTACAGCCGCTGACTGAAGGTCTGCCACGAGGAGGAAACAAAAGACATTACATATGATCCATTTACTCAAAACTGATGTACTGTATGTAAATGGCATCTATGCTGATTGGTTACCCCATAATGTGTCTTGTTAGAATGGCAGCCTGAGCTAAACAACCTGGTTTTAGCGCTATTATCAAGTAAATGAGTGGACCGTATGTAAGTGGGCTGAATGTGCAGTTGTATGGACAAGCACTCATGGCTGTGACATCACATCCTTCAAAATAAGCTCGTATTGCAGCTGTTATGGCATCTGCCCTTTAAGGTAAGCTAATGCTAATGCTGTATTACTGACCCATTCCTGTCCATAGCTGTCCTGTAGGTCCTGCAGGTGGACGTTCTCCCAGTGAGAACGAAGGCCCACACACAGCAGGGGGAACCAACCCTCCTGAGCCATTGCTGTGAAGTAATCTGTGAAGCCTGCAAATGACTGGATGGCTCCTGGAGAACATGAGATGGAGAGTTGGAAGGAATCAACACTTTGGACACTGCTGGAACAAGCTATATGGTCAGGAAGGTCAAACATCAAGAAGATTATTGATACAATGCATGGACATCATACCTATCTGGAAGTAAGAGTAGACGGCAAGGGCTTCATTCACCAGCCTGTCCCTGCGTGGGTTCCTGGGCTTTAGATGCATGATGTCGCTCTCAGCTTTCTCATAGGCCAAAGACACTGAGGGGAACTGTAAGAGAGAGAGAGAGTGAGCAGAGTCTGGTGTCAGTTTAAAAATGATTAAGTATTAATCTACACTCACTGGACGCTTTAGTAGAAACATCTTTTTTGTAGCTTCACTTTGCTGGTGTACATTACACCTGTATAATGTACTGTATATATCTGTCAGTCATCAGGGTACTGGGTATTTTTGGGTGGACCTAAACCTCTGAACCTAGCCTTGGCATAGATGTGTGTGAAACTGCTTTGCCTGATACCAGAACGCCCATACCACACACACACTACCATGTCATTGTCAGTGCTGCAGTGCTGTATTACAAATGATCCACCATTCAAATAATATCTGGTCAACAGTGGGCCTGTGGTCATTGATCAATGGGTTAGACGGTGGCTGAAAAACTGTGACAGGCAACAGTCGGTATTGTACACTAATAGTTTATAGTATACAGTATAAAGTAGACTGACCATGAAGATCAGAAAGAGACTAGTGAGCAGACGAAACAAGCAGCTTCTCATGAAGATGTCACAGATACAGTAGTTAAAGTTGCAGGCTATTTGGTGTCTGCGTAGGTACAATGACACTGGCCTGCAGTCGTGGCACTATACTCACAATATCAGTGGCAAGCTCGATGAAGAGGATGGTGATGCAGCCCAGTGGCAGCGGTACGCTCACAGTGATGTAGATCAGGTAGGGGGTCAGCTCTGGAATGTTCTTTGTCAGAGTGTAGGCAATGGACTTCTTTAGGTTGTCAAAGATGAGACGGCCTATAGTCCAGAGCAAATGCAATACAGGTGAACCACTGCCAACATCGAGAATCACATAATATTGACATTTATAACAAGACGAGACAGGACAACCATATTCACTATTTGTGTTGGACACAGATGAAATTTGACCTCCGCCTTTAACCCGTCCATGCAGTGACCAAACACACAGCAAACAGCAGAGTGGTCATCACTGCACCACCCAGGGAGCAGAGAGAGTTGAGGGCCTTGCTCAAGGGCCCAACAGTGGTAGCTTGCCATCACAACTGCTGAGCCACCACTGCCCAGGTTAATTTTCATATGAATGATAATACTTAAACAATAGGGTGCATTAGCCTAGTGTGGGACATTTTTGCCCTGGGGTGCTTTCTCCCTAATTTATAAACCGAACCCGCAGTTTTATTGACTTAATTAAATTTAATTAATTTAAGAAAGACCTACACTAAATAAAGCTCAGGTGTTCTACATGATGGTAATTCCCTTTATGCCTAAAATTTAGTTTATTTTAAATAGTGTGTAAATGTGCATTATTTTATGCTGTCATGTATAGAACCTTGTATCTCCATTTTTGTCATTTTTTACTTTTTGAAATAATGTGAATTGTTCTTTACATTGTTACTTCTTCCAGGATGAACTGACCAACAGAAATGCTCTACTGTCAGCCCCTCGGTATCGCACCCTCCCCGGAGCAATTCCGAGCCGTCGGCCACAGCCCCAAATAAGGACTTCCACCTCGGTTCCACCTTGGTTCATGTGTTTGAATTAGTGTCTCGTTTCATGTTTATGAGTTTCACCTGGGATTGGGCGTATTTTAGGAGACTCAACACTGCCATTCGGTGTCGAGAATTGTATCGTTTGGGACCTCAAGGTTTCATTAGAGGTTCCCCTACTGTAGCAGTGTGTTGAGGCCAGCTTCTGCTCAGTGTTCACTTTCAGGAGCAGGTCACCCTGCCAATCAAGTCATCAGCGAGGCTCCCTCGCTCACAGCCAGGATTTACTGGCAACCCACGTCTCAGCTACTCTTGCTCAGTACCTGGTCCCCCAGCTGAACCCCCAGTCCCAAGTTGGTTTTTGGTTCGCCCTCTTGTTTTCTACATTCATGTTTTTGTTGATCACTGTTGTTCATGGTTTGCTGCTTTTTTGCCTCACTTGCCCCCTTTTGTTTCTCATTGTGTTAATAAATCTGCTTGCTTTGACTCCATCTCTGCGAGTGTTCGTCCCTCTGTGTCTGGCCTAGGATGCCATGACATCTACAATGATTTGGAATAAAATTATTTTACCTTAATTTCCATTGTTTTTTAGCTATTGCTGTAAGGCCACTGTTTTGTAGTGGTTTTAAACTGGCAGCAACAGTATGGTTTATTACAATATGCAATTAAAAACCTATTAAATCAAATTTCCTGGTTTAATACTGTTTTCAAATGCCAACATGAGATGCGATGTCAATATTTCATGATCAAAATCTCTTAACATGAATATACACAACAATTATGTTGTATCTCTCTCTTGTAATGTTTAAAAAATACAGTTTTCTCAACAATGTATTAAGACAATTCCCAAAAGTAATTATACTGTTAAACAGCAACTATTAGGAAATCAGAAAGGTGGCAAAAAAAGCAGCATTATAATAAAGATTGACAGCATGTGGTTATGATTTTCTTTGCCTTTACCTACCCTGTTCTACTCCTGTTACGATGGAGGCGAAGTTGTCGTCCAGCAGGATCATGTCTGCAGCATTCTTAGCAGCATCAGAGCCAGCGATGCCCATAGCAATACCAATGTCTGCCTTTTTTAGAGCAGGGGAATCATTCACTCCATCTCCGGTCACTGCCACAATTGAGCCCTGGGAGGAGATTGGTATCTTAAGTTAAGCATCTTTATTATACACAGTTATGTGTCATTATCCTTATACACTTGTACAGTACATGTCATATCCCATATCCCAGCTTAGACATTCGCGGTCAGAGGGCAGCATGCTACAGCACCTCTGGAGCAGAGAGGGTTAAGAACCTTGCTCAAGGGTAGACAGCTTAGTGGACCCATAACCCTGTGATCTAACCGCTGAGCTACCGCTACACCACTGTTAAGGGTAGATTCATGAAAAGTTTTAAGCAAAAGTTTGTTGGATGAACACAATGTTTTTAATTGAGCTATGGAATTGTGTTCCCACCAATTAGCATTATGAAAACTGGTGAAGTTGTTAAGTGTGGTGTCAGGACTGATTAGCCCAGATAGTTTTATGTTTAAAGTCATGACCACATTTGTTATGACATCAAACATTACCAGTAGTGGTAAGATGACACAGTTACAGCACTAGGAAAAATGCCATTACATGTTTACGGTATGATAATGCCAATGTTATATCGTGGGGTTCCAGTAAAACGCTTGTTATTTGCTTGTTTGATGTTACACTGCATGACACAATGGTATCTTTAAGGTACAGTTTTCTGTGATGTCTGTGCCACACTGCTAAACGCAGTAGTACCAGATATCATGAAGTCAAACTTTGTCCAAATTTGATTTTCTGCAAAATTGCTGATGTAAGGTTTTGCTAATTTTAACAAGCAGTTGCAGTTGAGATCTCTAGGTCAGGGAAGAACCTAAAGGTGCCAAATAAGGCATTTACTGACTATTGTAAGCTGCTCTTTAATGTATAATTAATAGTAAGTATGTGACTGTGGGGTAAAAAACTATGCTCAGATTTGTGTACAAGCCTATTTACAACCCTGTTATCTTACCTCAAAATGAAACAAACTGACTCTTCTTTTATGCTGGGCTTGTGAAAAAATTATGAATTCTAATTATTGGCTGGTATATGGCACTGCAACGGTTCACGGCAGCATGGCATAGCCCAGCCCAGCCCAGCCTAGCATAGTATAGCATAAGGGTTCTTGTAATTATTTTAGCTAGATGATGAGGTTATAGTAGGGTCTGGTGGGGTTTGCATTTGCATAGAATCTGACTTGTGTCATTGTTTTTCCGGTTGATGGGCTCACCACCAAGTGATGCTTCACCATGCCACCTAGCATTAGCTTTTAGTCTTTTTAGCCTAGCTTCCATATTCTCCTGAAGTAGCCATTGTGTTAAGCCCTGGCTGGGCTTGCACAACATTTTGGGGGTGTCAATACAGTATAATGAGTAAAGACTGTTACATAACAGTTTGGGGGGGGGGGGGGTGTAATCTGCCTGTTTTACAGCTTTGTTCTGCAGCTTTTGCTCAACAATGTCAAGTTAAATACAGTAAATCCCTCGTAGGGCACCTATAAAAGAGGTCCAGTATTAGTACAAGAGCTCCTTAACAGGTGTTTATTTATCATGGAATATTAACTACAGAGGACGAGTTGCTAGCATGACCTTACTCATAAATGTACTGCATAACACCACTGTACTCCATTAGATTCCATCATGTTCTCCAGTCATTCCTTTATTCTGATAAGATATTTGGCATTGTAACTGAGCTTACCAGGCGCTGGCAGCTCTCGACAATGATGAGCTTCTGCTGGGGAGAGGTGCGGGCAAACACCATTTCCGGGTGATTCCGCAAAGCTTCGTCCAGCTCCTCACTGGTCATATCCTTTAGCTGACCTCCGTTTATAACACATGCACGGGCATCACTGTTGGTTACAGAACCACAATAAATATTATTGTTGCTACCTAGATAACTGGAGCCCAGGCAGGTATCACCAAGGCTGCCTGTGGAGCTATTCAATTCAGTTAGCATTTTTCCCAGCAGCGTTCCTTAAATCTGAGGCCCATAATGGCGCCAAGGCCGAAGCCAATGTCGACAGAACTCTCCAAGAGCACTACTGTAGATAGTGAGGTTATCATACAGTTAGTACATATTTACAGTAGTATGAGATAAGCCAATGACCCATGTTAAATCAAGGTCCTGAGTAATGTCTGAATATTTTCATTAATCCATATTAGATTCAGGCATTGCAGCTCTGTAATAGTAGAAAGTAGTTGTATCGAAACCTGATGACAAACCTGCAAGCATGAATGCTAAAAGCGTGGTTAATTTTCATTGGGTAAGTAAATAAGCATCAATGGAAAGAGTGAGCTGAGTCTCACCTTTTCTTAACCTGCTCCACAGGGATTCGTAGCCTGGTGGCAATGTCCTCCACAGTCTCACTGCCCTCTGATATGATGCCAACATTTGCAGCAATGGCCTTGGCCGTGATGGGGTGGTCCCCAGTGACCATGACTACCTATAAATCAATATAAAAATAAAGACAGTACAAACTGAGTTGAAATGACTGCTGCTGTGGGACATCTGAGGTTACTGTGGCAATCGCAATGCCAAGCATGACCACCACAGTTTGAGTTGCCCTGCTATTTATTGTAAATTCATGACCCAACGACTTGGCCTCATATCTGCAATACTGGACTGGACTTACACGAATGCCAGCTGTACGACATTTCATGACGGCGTCAGGCACTGTGGCACGGGGAGGGTCAATCATGGAGATGAGTCCAGCGAAGCACAGACCAGATGTGGTGAAGTTCATTTCATCAGTGTCGAAGGCATAGCCACGGGGGAATTCCTTCTCATTGAGGTATATGTGGCAGAAACCTGATGAGAATGTACACATGATGCAGTGAATTTTTACTGATTGGGTAAAAATAATAAATAATAATAACACATTATTTTCACGATGTAAAAGGGTTCTAATCATATTTCTACTTAAACAAAAGTACTAATATACACAATAAAACATTTTTCTGCATTAAATGAAATCATTAGTCTAGTGGTTTAGTGTGAAATGCTCTATTCCAAAAAAAGTGCTAAGCCAGAGTAGTTCACAGCAGAAGTACATGCAACGTTGAGTTGAATTGGTTAATAGGGCTTAAAACTACATTACAAAGGACTCAGAGGGGCTCTGTGATCTAATGGTCGTTGGAAGTTCGAATACTGAGGTATGCCATTTTGCCATCAGCGGCCAGAGTTCAAAAAAGCACAATTTGTCCGTGCTCTCTCTGGGTGGGTAGACAGCGCTCTCTCCTCTCATCTTTGTTAAGCGATGTTGGCCGGTACAGGTGCCTGTTGGCAGCCTGGCAATGCCGCTTCGGTGGCAGTTTGAAAAGAGGCAGTGGCTGGCTTCACAAGTATTGGAGGAGATGTGTTAAATTCTTACCCTCCTAGTTTTCAGAGCATTGCTAGTGCTAGGAGGAGCTACAAACAGGTCGGTTAAACAAATTTATAAAAAATAAAAAATGTATTACATAAAATGATTACAGATACAGTCTGGTGCCTGTTTTTTAAAAATTCATTCATCAGAGAGAGGTACCTCTAAAACCATTTTACTATCATCACCATACATACATAAAACTCTATACATAATATTTTGTTTATGTCAACAACAAAGAAAAATACTGAAATTAGGAAGAATCTGTGCAATACTCCTTCAGTAACAAAAATAAAATTTCATTTTAATATTTATGTTATAATGGCCTACTTCTTAATTTTTTTATGTCCTAATATTGTTATTTTATTAATTGATTAATTACGTCAGCAATTTTGGTCAAATCATTTGTGTAGAGAAAAGTAAAACTGTGTAATTGAGCAGCTCCTCTTAGCCGTATCCGGATGTTGGGCAAGCTAAAAGATCTTCTTGTTTTGGACATCTTTTATGTGTCAAGTTAAAAAGTAGTTATTAATAGAAAATAAGAGTTTAATAAGTCACTAATATGTCAAGTAGGAGTGTATTTTTAGTAGGTAGTGTTTTGTAGTTTCACTAGTTAGATGTTAAAATGTACTCGTGTTTAGTAGTATAGAGGAATTCAGACAATTTGCATTGTATATTCTCCTGTATGCTTAAAATGTCACTAGATAATTCATAATGGAAATGACAGTATTACAAAGATTAGCTCTACAGTAATAAACTCCAGAAGTTATGGCCGGCTGGTGGGTCAAAATTTGGTCTATTACCAAAGTACAGCCCCACCAGTTTGTACAGTAGTCCCTGTAGTTACTGAGTAATGTGTTAAGTGTTAAGGGGTTAACTGACCCGACACAAAACCAGTAACCAGTTCCCAGTTCATGCACAATATGTTGCATAAGAAAGTCTTAAAGTTTTAAAATGCATTACAACAATAATGACATAACAGACCACCGATTATGTACTAATATGGGTTTGATTGGGGGGGGGGGGGGGGGGGGTGCAAATAGGAGAGGGGTAGTGGGCCAGAACCAGTTACTAGCCTATAAGAGGACCACAGCAAATTACATTTCCAAAGAAATGTAGTACATCTGGAGTCCCACAAAACACATATACTGGTTTCATATTAACCCGAGATCAATTCATTGTGCATTAAATAACTGACTGTAATTTAATAGACCTCATTTTAGTGTTCACTGGTAGATACTTGAGAAGCCATTATCCCATGCCATGGTCACTCACTACTAAAATAGGCACCATTCATGCCCAAAACACTTAATCTGCCAACAGTGCATGTGACCTGTTTTGATATCAACAGCCTGGGTGAAGTTTTGCCATCTAAGCTCAAACAGCCTTTGTTTTCCCTTCCTCCCTTTTTAATCCTGTTCACGCTGACCTCTAATAACCTCTTACCCAGCACTCGCTCTCCCAGACCTCCCAGGTCCATGTATGCAGTCTGGAAGGCCTCCTTCCATTGCTCATCCAGTGGCAGCTCCTGGCCCTTTATCAGGATGGTGGTGCAGCGTTCCAAAATCCTCTCTGGAGCTCCCTTCATCACCAGCAGGTAACGCAGGTCCAACGGATCCTCTAGCTCATGTATTGACAACTACGCACACAAGAGGGAGACAGAGGACCATCAGCTGGGGAAAAGGTAGCTAAACCAGGCACAGCATGAAGGAAGAGGATAGCATGATCCACTGTCTCCACTGGATCTTACCTGAAATTTGTTGGTGGAGTTGAAGGGCACTTCACAGATCTTTTTGAATCGTGCCCTGTAGTCTATAATGTTTCCAATGGTCAGCTCTGTGAACTTCAGCAGGGCTGTTTCAGAGGCATCTCCAACCACTATCCTCTGTGGACAGTTACAGACATAAGTTCTTTATTGTCGGAGAAGTGGATTTTACTGTACAGTAAAAGTCATAGCTCTGTGGTCCCTTCCCAGCACCACTGACATACTATGTATAGTGCAAACTGCAATGGTGCAAATATAGATAGGAACCATGCCATAGAACATGTTCTAGGAGGCATTTTAGGGGCTGTAGTAGTTCATTATTTACAAATTTGCTGCCACTTTAAGGCACTGGGGATTAATTAGAAGTATTCAAGCCAATTTTATTTTCTATATACTTATTTTACAGATGTTACTTGACTATATTTGGCCATACTTAACTACGGAAGTCACTAGACACTACCTAGAACCTAAACCTTTTTTAAATAACTGGCAACCTCAGAAATTGCAAGTGTGATGCGAGAGCGTAGGGTTAGTGCCATTTGCAGGTGTTTCACTGTCGCTGTGTGAGAGTTGGGAGCCCTACCAATGGTCCTAAATACCATTCCTGAATTGAATGGTCCTAAAAAGAAAATTCCTTAAAAAAAGTTTTACCGAAATGGCTACAATCTATTTATTTATAAAAAGACATAAAGAACAGCATAAGGCAGCCGTTTCTAGAATGCACTAGCAGAGAAAGAGAAACTGATCCAGTGAAAAACAGGAAACAGCAGAGAACAGGGTTTATCTGATTTGGCTGCCATCCTATCACCTTAGGAATAGGAACAGTTTCCTGATTGGGTCTGAAAATGGCTCGATTGCACAGACTAGCCACTCGTCCCAGCGCCCTCCACGTCTCTGAGGACTGGTCGAAACTCTGGCCTGTAAAAAAGGTAAAAGGCAAAGAGAAAGAGGTGAATGCAGATATAGTGAAAGAGAGAAGCTCATGTTCGTAAGCTGACCACCATCAAATTATTTGGTTGAAAGAAGGATGTGACATCAAGTGACCAAAATTCAATGTCAGGACAACATCTAATGCCAATGTCAATTTTCCATGGAATAATGAAGGCAGCTGATGTTGAATTCCATTGGTTCTAGGTTGTGATGTTAAGAAACCAATGTAACCAACATCCAGGGTCTTCCAAACGTCACATGCCACATCATACTGACGTAAAATACCAGCATTTAGTTGTGTGGTATGGAGACCAAAACTCAGAGTCATATGTCATATGCTGAAATCCATTATGTTAACATAACGTTCAATTCTAATGTTTTATTAAGAAAAAAATCAATGTCTGTCTAATGTTGGAGCTTAAAGTCAACCTAATGTTGTTTGTGGAGCATATAAGCTACGCCTTGAGCGCCCCCTTATGACAGCTGTACACCTGCATTTGTTGACAAGCTCAGAGATACAGAATCGGCATCTGAAGTGAGTCTGAGATTATAGGGTAATATTAGAGGATTTTACACAAATATGACTGGGGATAACACAGCATTATGAAGCTTTCTTGGCAGCTACACCACATTTCACTAAGCTCCACTAAGTTCCATAGTGCAGCAGCAACGTTCAAGCCTGGAGTGGCAATGACAGAGATGGCTTTCTCCCAATTACAGTCAGTGGAGCACCGACATGATTCTGAAGCTGCCATTTTAAGCTAAATTGCTACATAATGTTTGTTGGGCAGTATTTGCTGTGTGTTATGTACTAGTGTTTAATAGTTTAGTAGTTGGGTTAGTTTAGTGTGATGTCATTTCACTGCACAGATGTGTAATCCGCACACTTTACACATCTATTTCTGGACAAGCTAAGAGATACAGAAGCAGCATCTAAAAGTGAAAGAAGCATGTGGACTGAGACGGTAGAGTCGTAGTATTACTTACTGTTTACCACAGGGTTCAACAGTGGGGAAAATCTTATTCATTTCTGTCATAGAGAATCCAGCTTAGACCCTGAGTTCCTTTTATGGATGCCGACTACAGACATGACTGGCGACATGACTGCTGAAGGCTGTCAACCTCTTGCACAATGTAGCGTGACGTATGTTTGCCTGTCAACTGAATCTAGACATCTGATCTCCTCATCTGTTCAGAGGCTTCTGTTTTGCAATTTTGTACTCAGTGCTCTTTGAGTATCTCATGATGTTTGCTGTTGTTTTTATACTGTTTCAGTTTTTTGTTCAGTTGTTGTTTTTTTCCACTTAGCGATGTTAGCCAGTCAGCTTAACAGAGTTTTGTTCAGCTGTACCTCTTTGCTCATCGTCAGTCAAGTTCTCCACCATGAGTTCTCACTCTCAGTCCACCAACACCAAGCACTGTCTCATTGAAACACCAAGAGGATGACATCTAAGGGGCTTTACTTGTGCTCATTTAATGAATAGGTCACTGAGTTGACCAACATGTGAGTGTTTGAGAGAGACGGTGAAGACCACTGCCTACCTGCACAACTAGGACAGATGAGGATGTGGATGCCGAGGGTGAAATGGAAGCATCTTGCCTGTCTCACACATCAGCTAACTGTCTTGGCTTTCTTAGCTGTCATCTGCTTGGTGTGTTGATGAGATCTTCCAGGAGAAAATGCTGCTACATCACCTTTTTGCTGATGGTGAATTTCTTGCTACAAATGATAATCGTCCACCATGACTGGCTAACGTTGCTAAGTGAATGATAACAATAACTGAAAATGATAACTAGCCAAAAGTAAGCATATGTGTTGTTTGGAAAGCAGACATACATCACACTACATTTTAAGAGGTGAAGTGGGCAGTGAGATGGATGGGGTTTATGCTATGTAAACATTTATAATTTAGAATTTGTATCTGACAGCAGGCAGACATAATTTCGAGAGGCTGCAATTCTTCTCCTAATTATTATTGCAGCATAATTATTATGGCTTAGAAATTGTGTAAAAAGATGTGCATGTTGGCAGCCATTGTAAGCATACCAGTTTCTTCATCATCCCTCTCAGTATTGTACTGTAGAGCTCTTTGATAAGTGAACTTCATCACAGATTAGTGAAATTCATCATAGCTTTGTGACCTTTCATGCCACAAGTACTGTAATAGCTGAAGCTATTTTCTCCCTTCAGTTCCAATGAAATAAACACCTGCATAAAACTGAATTTCTGGCATGATAAGGTCATCTTGTGAGAATTAGGGTAGAATTCCTCAGAATTAGATTTATATATCATATATATATATATATATATGATATATAATACATAACTGAATGTCGAATCTCAGATGTGTATTATCTGGAATTAGAAATGAAGAAGTTGATCGGCTGAAATGGAGTTTCACACCTGACTGGTCTTCTGTTGTATCAGCAGCATGGATCATATTGTCAAACCACAAGTGAGCGACAGTCATGCGGTTCTGCGTCAGGGTTCCGGTCTTATCCGAACAAATGACTGAGGTGGAACCAAGCGTCTCCACAGCCTCTAGATTCTTCACTACACAGTTCTTTCGGGCCAAACGTTTGGCCGTTAGGGACAGACATACCTGCGGGGGGTCAAAATATACAGTTTGTAGAGTTTCTTTGTGTACTTACTGCAAGGAAACATGAAATACACTCTCAGACACACAATACATTCCTTTTATGTCAGGGTGGGGAATTAAGGGTTCAAAGTTCAGCACAGTTTGCTGATTTCCCTGCTTTAACACACCCACTAAATCTCACAATTAACAGATGAGTTCAATCAAGTGTTTCCACCCCTGCTTTATATGAATTCATTTTCAGTGTATCAAAATAGTGTATACACAGTACAGACCGTATACAGTGTCTGCACAATTCCATGCATGCCCGATGTGTAAAACGTTTTGTAATGTAGAGTGAAACTTTTTATTCTATACTTTTATTCTTTACATCATTTTTACTTTCTATTGAAAGTTAAGGTATTTTCTTTCTCCTGCAAAATTTTATCTCCTTTTGGAGATATGAAATATTTTTGCATGACAGTGAAATAACCCACCAAAATGACCATTTATTTTGTCATGTTTTTATATTTTTGACCTTTACATTAAAAAAAAAGTGCTGAAAGCCTTTTTTCTATTGTCTGTCATGAGGCACAAAAACATTTTTTAAACTCTGAAATGCCTTAAAGGTCAGTCCAATTCAGAATGTGTGGCTGGACTTGAAAAAGACTGTTCATGTCCAGTCACTGTGCAACCTGACAGAGCTTTAGCAGTTTTGCAAAGATTAATGGAGTAAAACTGCAGTGTCCAGATATGCAAGCCTGACTGAGACTTCTCCACACAGAGTGATTTATTTAATTGACATTAATTTGTTTTCACTTTGACTTTAAAGAGTTTGTTTTGTGAATTCTTGTCAAAATGTATAAAAGAGATAAACGAGGAAAACATCGAAGTACAAATACATTTTATGGACACTGTACATACTTGAGATCAAGATCAAATGATTATGTGGTTATGTAAGTATATAGACTCGTTTATACATTTACATTTAACATCATTTGGCTGATGCTTTTATTGCATCTGACATCAAAGAAGAATGCAACTCTTAATGGTGTAGGGTGGTGCACTTCCCTAGCTGTAGAATCAAACCCTATAGTCTGCCACAGGGAAGATGGTGTTGTTACCCTTTATTATACACCAACATGTTTATATATGTTTTCTGTCGTGTGAAATAGCTTATCCATTCCAATCCAGTGTTGTATTACTCTTATAAAACATATCAATGTCAATACACTGAATCATTTTCTGCAGATAAACAAATTCCTTTTAAATTAAAATTAAAATAAAAATTAAAATACTCACAGTGACAGTAGCCAAAAGTCCTTCAGGCACGTAGGCCACCACGATAGCCATGAAGAAGATCATGGCCTCCAGAAAGGCGTAACCAATGAACATGGCAACCACAAAGAAGGTGAAGCCAAAGAAAATGGCCAGGCCGGCGATGATGTCCACAAAGTGCTCAATCTCGATGGCGATGGGGGTCTTCTCATTGCCCACTCCAGAGGCGAGGCTGGCAATGCGGCCGATGATGGTGCGGTCACCTGTGTTGATGATTATCCCTGTGGCTACACCTTTTCAGGATACAGGAGACAACAATAAGCAGGGATAAGACTTACTGTAGGATTATACCATAGAGAAGCCTTCTGAGGATATTAGCATTTAGCTTTGTTTTACTAGTAGCTGATATAGCCTTCTGAAATGCTTACTGTAAAAAATGAAAAGTCATATTTACACATTTTCCTCTTACACCAAATGTAAGCAGCTATGGATATGCTTGTGTTATCCTACCCTCTAAGCAGGTGGTGGAGAAGAATGCGATGTTACGGGTCTCCAGTGGATTCTCATGGGTGCACTCTGGGCTCCTGGTCTGAGGCTCTGACTCACCAGTTAGAGAGGAATTATCTACCTGCAAAGCAGCAAATAAGACCAGATCAGATTAGCTCCATGTTTTATAGATCCATGCCTTGATTCATTTCCAATCTTTTTGGGAAAATAGTTCATCTTGGCTCAGAAATGTAATGTTAATTGTGTGAAATATATTATAATTAAAAAATACATTAATTATTAACATAGATTTATTTATTGTACATATACAGTGTATTATATGTTATGTAGTGTAATGTAATATCAAGCATCCTCAAAAGTGTACAGTGTTACAAACCAGCTAAAAAATGTATATATATATATATATATATATATATATATATATATATATATATATATATATATGTTTTATATTTCCATATTTTCCCTATAATCTACATTTCTGTAGCACCACTTAGTCAAACTGCTAAACTAACTAGAATTAGTGTCTAGGATTAGTTTAGTTTAATCTCCTTGAACTGAACTAGATCCTTTTACATAAAAAGTGAAGCTAAGAGCACACTGATACTGATAAAAGTAAACATATCCCTTCACTGTGTTTTTGCTGGATGTTTTTTTGTATGGAGTACGGTACTGTTACAGTGCAACATAATTCTAGAGGCTGGAGTTCATCCTGAGTGTTACGCACCTTGCAGCCCTGTGAGGTGATGATACGGATGTCGGCAGGAACTCGGTCACCTCCTTTAATTTCTACAAGGTCTCCCACCACCAGCAAGTTGGCATTGATTTGGTCCTTTCGGCCATCCCTGATGACCATGGCTTGCTACAGGCAAGAAAACACAACGTTGAATTTTTTTTATCATTCTGTCATTTAGTGCTTGGTAAAGTTTTTAAACTCAAGACTGGGATGGCTACAGTGTTAGACACTGTAAGTGCAGATTTCCTAACTGTTAAAGACTCCTTCAATACAAAAGCATGGTAAAGACGATTATATTAGCATGACATTTGGTTACATCTTGATTATTATTCTGCATTTGCTAGTTTTATAGCATGCAGTCTCACCTGTGGAACCAGATTTTTGAAACTGGCAATAATGTTGGTGCTCTTGAATTCTTGGTAGTAGCCAAAACAGCCTGTCACTACGACCACTGCAATAAGGGTAATGGCCAGATAGAGCTGCACAAGACACAAAAAGAGTTTATCATGAAACTAACATTGCAACCAGTGTCTGAGCTAAAGCTAAAACTAAACATTTCCATACCTTCTCAGCTAGATCTGTATTAAATGTTACATTAATTAATATATCATTACATAGTTCTTCAAATCCTACAAAGATATTTTTGCTAGAAGTACATTAAAAGTTTTTGTAACTTTAGCATACAGTTACCAATTACCAGACATTTTGGACAGTATAAAGTGGTCCACTCTTTAAAGGAAAACTGATATTGAATGCAAAGTAGTGCAATTTGACTGTTAATGCAAATATTAATATCATGGTAATTACAGTCATGTAATTTATTTACAGTCATGGTCATTTATTTACACCATATGTTACTGGAAAAAGATGCAAATAATCATAAATACAAGACTTTCTCATTTTCAAAAATGTTAATATCTTGTGTGCTAGATCAGAGAACAAACTCAAGTCAACGCATGATATTTTTTTTATCTGAAGGTGATCTGAAGGTAAATCCCTGGGTGCCCTTGGTATTCTAGATAGCACAGTAAGTGTGAAAGGACAGAGGTGCAACCTTTACCAAGAGCTGTGAAGGTGCCTAAAACAATGACACGCTAAAACAGCTGTACTAACATCAAATAAAGCCTGAGATCAGAGTGTGACTAGCATAATGAGAGCCTGTGAAACCAGAGCTGCTGTATGTTACAGTCTTACAGCTTTCTGGTGAAGCTGTAACTTATTTGACTCAAATGCGGGGAAGATATTATAATGTCCAAGACAACAATATGGGTGTGGAAAAACTGTGGACAACAATATGGGTGTGGAAAAACCTAATTATTATTGTTACCTATATAATATTGTTACATATATATTAACTAAGTATTATTGTTACATATAAATAAATCTATTTTGAAATGTTCGAATTGATCAAGATTTATAACAACATTAATACAATAGTAGATAATTAATAATTAATTATAAAGTTGACTCTTTCCTGCCCCCCCATACTCACATCATCGTAGCCGGAGATTTCTCCCTTTGCAATCTCGATGCCGAAGGCGATGAAGCAGATGACGGCTGCCACCCACATCAGACACTGCAGCCCACCAGCCAGCTGCCTGGCGAACTTCACATACTCAGGTGTGCCCTTGGGCGGCTTGAGCTCGTTGGGGCCATCGCGCTCCAGTACCTCCTGAGCGAAGGTTGAGCTCATACCCTGAATAAAACAGGTAAAAAAGAAGAAGAGTTTGGACCTGAATCAATGACATTTGGACATTTTTGTTGAAGACTAAGAAGATTAGCACAATTATCAGGCAACATTTATATTAGTTCCCCTTAAAGAATGGACCAGTACCCACTCTCCAAAATGACTGGGAATACATCCTTCCTATATTCTATGAATCCTTAGATTTGCAACACAAAACAATTGAGCCCCAGCGCTATAATTACAGATGTTATCTAAGTCCATCTGGGCACAAAAGAACACAAATGGAGCTGAGTAGAAAAGGTCTAAGTAGTAAGAAGACAAAAAGAGGACGGAATGGAGAAAAGGGCCACTGCTCTCATCTGTGAGGCATTTACCGCAGAATCAATAGACTGAATGACTATGGACTAGAAAACTAGAAAATTTTAAGAAGATATATGATCATTATTAAGGTTCTGGACTGGATTACATCTCTACATCAGACTATTAAATGGCCACACTGCCGCATTTTGTCCAATCTAACAAGACAGACTGACTACAGTAAAGCATATGTTCATGTTGAGAGCATTCTTCATAGCTGCCATGTAAAGATTCCCAATTAACAGTGGTCACCAACCCCCTCCAAAAGATCCACCTCCCTGCAGAGTTCACCTCCAAACAACATCTAACACACCACATTCACATAATCAAGCACTAGATGAAGTTGTGTCAATTAGGGTTGGAGCTAAAGTTTTAAAAGAAAGGTAGACCTCCAGGAGCAGGGTTGGTGACTACTACCCTAAAATAATTCAAATCACATTTGGTAACCTGAAGAGCACATGAATGGTTTCAACTCATAGTCCTTTAAAGCAGTGGTCCTTCTCAAATCTGTCCCCAGGGACCCCAGATGGCCCACATTTCTGCCCAACTCCTGCCCAATTATTGTAGTTATACAAGTTACAGGTTGGGTTGGAGCAAAATCTTGACATTCTGGAGGTCCATAAGGACCAGTGGTTAAAAGAAGAGAAATGATGTATAGATTCTACACCAATTAATCAGACTGTACATGTCCAGAACCATATGTCCATGCCAAGAGCTATTTGTATTTGTAAATGAAATTTCTTCGACTGCTGTTCAGCTGTCTACATGCATCATTGCTCTATTTGTATTGGACTCTGCTATTTTCGTTGAAAATAGAAGTGAATCTTACTTTAGTAATATTCGTTGAGTATCTCATCTCCAGTTCCTCGAGTGTTATCTCATGGTCATCCTGTTCAAATGGATGGACAAACATACATAAGAATGACAGTAATCAGAGTTACCAGGCAGTAATGGAATACAGTATTATATTACAGTTAGAAGGGAAAGGCTGTAATCAGGTTACAGATGCATTGCATTTGACCTGTTGTCATCTTTACAAGCTAATCATGCCACTCACAATGTCCATCTCCTTCTTCATGCTTTCCAATTTCTCCTTTTTCTTTATCTTTTTCTTCTTCTTGATCTTCACATCCCCATCCACATTGTCCATCTCCACAAACATCTCGTAGGAATCCTGTAAAGAAGAAGAAGCATGCATGTTCTTCAAGAGACACTAAAAGATCTCAGTTTATAATGTCTTTAAATAAGACTTTCATTTGACAACTTACTGATTTACTCATGATGCCTGTCCTGGATCCTGCCTCGCTGCCCAAGTCAATGGAAGTCCAAACGCCTAGGTTCTTTTCCCCTGAAATCTTGAAATCGTTGTGGTATCCTTGCAGAGACAGCTAATCCTTACCCCTCAGGGAACTCAGGCCGCACAGGAGTGGGCTTATCATATGAGGCAGGTTTATATACCACCGCTGTAATGCCCTTTCCCAACGAACAAGCATAAGGTTGAAACACGGCCTGCGTTTCCAATGTCACCCCTCCAAACGTAAGTACATGCTGCTTGTCTCTCTTTTATCACTGTTGACACTTTTGATACTGAAAGATTTCTCTTTTGTTTAAGAACACGTTGCCTGAAGTGTAAGCACGCTTTTAACTTTCAACTGACGTCATGAGAAGGTCACTGGAAACTGTTCAATGGTGCCACTAAAAGGTTCTTGGCAAGTTCTTTAAAACTTTTGATTGGTATAGAACCTTTAAATTATGTCTGGGGTCCCTGAATACTGGTTTGTAAGGACTGGACTGTACTGGACTGTAAGTTTAAAACCATACATATTAGCATCTCGCGGTAGACAGGAGGTGCTTTAGTCCTTGAGAAGAGTCTTCATACCCATACATCTCTATTACACCTAAACAAATCTGGGATATAGACCTATTATCCAATAATCTCTCTCTTTCTTCTCCAGGTTCTGCGAAGTACCTCTGCTGCAAAAGAACCATTTTCTAAAAACATTAAGAGTTCTTCATGGAAGAAAAACGGTTCTTTAAGGCACCGTCCAAAGACGGTTCTTTAAAGTTCTTTAGGGAACTAAAAATAGTTATTTATTGGAATTCTTTGTTTCTTAGCATGATCCCTTGTTGGTTCCCCTTGCCATCTTTGAGCAAATAAAATAGGTTTTAATGTGTTTAATGTTTAATTTACTATTACTAACACTATTACTATTACTATAACATTTATGTCAACCTTTTGTAGACTGAAATAAATCATGCACTATGTTACGTACCCCACCCTCTGTCTCTCTTAGCAAAGAACCTCTTTGGGATCAGTCTGGGATCCTTACAGAGTCTTGTGAGTGAGGTTCTACAAAACAAACAAACAAAACAAAGTGGAACCCAAAGAGTGTGTAAATAAGATGTGTGCCTCCACATTATGTAAATGTTCTAGGTAAGTACAGAACCTTTAAATGATGTGAAAGTTCTTGAAACCAACGGTTATTCATATTTACAAAATTCTGGTTATTTAGGTTTCATTAAAATAATCCATTATATCAGCCAGTAAGAATGAGAAAACAAATAAACTTTTAAGGAGACAACAAAAAAACTATTCAAAATCCTTTATACATCCTATGTACATTTACATTTACGCCATTTAGCAGACACTCTTATCCAGAGTGACTTACCAAAGTGCTTCACTGTTTTTTCAAGAATAACCTCCACTAGTTTATATAGACTAAAAATTCAAAGATACCTCTAAGCTTAGACACTACTAAACACAAGTAAATAAGGAGGCCATAGTACTCTACTCTTTGCCCAAGTATTCTCAGAAGAGGTGGGTCTTCAGTCTGGGTTTGAAGACAGCGAGTCTGGACCAAGTTCTTGGTCCAAAAATAATCTTTTTATGGAACCAAAATAGGTTATTGGAAGGTACATTTTTGGCTTTGCCTGCCATCTTCAGTTTTAAGACTATAAAATTAGTGTTAATGTTAAAATGATTCATTCTTCTTCATCTTTTGTAGATTGTACATTGAAAATCATACAGGTACATTAGGTAGCATTATTATAATTATACATCTCTATCAGTAGGTCCCCCTCACGCCACTAACAACTCTGCTCATTCGAGGTATGGACTCCACCAGGACGTTAGCAACAGATCCTGTAAGTCCTGTAAGTTGTGAGGTGGGATCTCTATGGATAGCATCAGTGAGCCTTAGGTGCCCATGACCCTGTCACTGGTTCACCAGTCGTCCTTTCTTGGACACTTATGGTATGTCCTGACCACTGCATACCAGAAAAAAGTTCTGTCTGGTGTTTTGGAGACTGTTCATTTGCTGCCTAATATATCCACCCCTTGACGGATGCCACTGTAGATGAAAATGATCAATGTTTTTCACTTCACCTCTCAGTGGTGCTAATGTTAGGGCTGATCAGCGTATACAGTACAGTGAAAGTTTTCTCTTTGTATCAATCAGAGCGCAGGGTAACCCATGCTACTGCACTCATGGAGCAGTGGAGAGGGTTAAAGACCTTGCTTAAGGGCCCAACGGTGGCATCTTAGGAGATAGGGGTATTGAACCCACAACCATATGGTCAGGAACCCAGTGTTCTAATCACTGAACCACCACTGCTATGTGTAAATTTAAATCTTGTTGTTGTTGCACATACAGCTATAGCTACATCCACAAATGTAGTAAATGTCCACTAACTTAATGCGTTTTTTTATCATTCTTTGCTGACTTTAAGAAATAGTGCCACAAAATGTCTCACATTCAGTGTTTATTTGGCTGCTGGATGGAGTTGGCCAAGTACAAGCTGACATCACACCCACGTCATCAGTCCCTGCTAACACAGTTCAGACATTCCTACAGATTTGCTACTGTTTACACAGATTATATACAGCTACAATCATTACAAGGCCAGAATCCAGTGACCACTTATTAGACTAGGCCTAATAGTGCACACTGTTGTATTCAGAATGTCAGGTTTTGATGCAGTCTTTTGTAAGTGACCACAGCTTGGCCAAAGGTCAGCGTTGTGCTTGATGCTTTTATATGTGTTTACAAAGACTGTAAATGCAGGTCATGCAAATATTTATATATGTAAAGCATAAACTACTGCATTCCATGCAAATTCTGGTTGTTATTCTTGACAGCATATGGTACATGTCTTGAACCTGATCCAGGAATACTGAGTAGCACTGTGGAACAGTAATGCTACATAACACAAACACATATACACATACCTGTCATGATATCTGTAGCATAGTTTCTGCTGAAACTGGAAAGCTACATAGTTTATAACATGCAATGATTTTGAATTTTGGCAGTTTTTAAAGCACTGTGTCTGAACATCATAATGAACGGACCAACAGAAATGCTCTAAAATGAATACAATCTTTTTACATGGTCTTCCAGTAAAGACTGAGATGTTTTCTTTCTCATGTAAAGCTTTGCAGGTTTGTCAATCTGATTTTTTTGTGACAAGGGACACAAGATACATAGTAATACATAGTATACATGAGAGAGAGTGCTATATCATGAGACTCCAATGACTGAGTAGATCTGCACATCAGTGTCAAGATATATTGGTATTGCACAATGTTGACTGTATTAGTATGATTATATCATAGTTCTTGTCTTGATATTAATCAACATTTGAAACAATAAAGACACAAAACTCTGAGGAAGGGTCGTACTGCTCCCTGCTCTCACCCTCACCTCTTTTGTCTGTTTTTGGGAAGTGTAAGTTTGTTCTGGTGAAAGACAGCTACCTCAACCAGCGGATGAAGTTAGCTTTGTTTGCAATGGGAGTGCATGGGGTTATACATTACAGTTCTTTTCATAATTTTTTTTTTGTTGCCAATTTTAAGAGTGTAGTGCCTGTGTTAGAAAAGTTGTTACTTTCCTGGAAAATTAAACCAATTATTTTAAACCACATTACTCAAACATATGAGCTGTCTTCAGACGTGACAAAAGTAGAATTCCCCTTTAAAAAGTCATGGTGAAGACTGCGGTTACTTTCCACTGTCATTTGCTGAAGCACACACCGGACACTGTAAGCAAACGCTAGCCAAGAGCTTTACATGGGAAACAGTTCTTACCCCATGGTCTGTGTTATCGGTCAAACCATGAGATGGGGAGAGAGAGTTTGGTATAAAGAGTAATAGCTTTGCTAGATGCCAGGAGGTGGCATCATTCCTCTTTTGGCTGCTAAATGTGCATTGTGTTAAACCCAAAGTGAAAACAGGATTCACAGCTGCTCTTCTCTTAGCTCTTAGCTTAATCCAGCCCAGTGACTGGTCATCCATTTATCTCTTAAAAAGTTCTTGAAGCTGTGTCCAAGCTTCTTTGTGTTCGAGGCTAAAGTTCTCAAAACTACACTGGGATATTTTTAGAAAATAAAATAAAAACTGAATAATAACTCCTTTAGACAGTTTATTTAAATATTTATTGTTATAAACATTTATTTGTTCTCCCACCCATAAATTCAAGAATGTTCTAGCTAGCATTTTAACTTGTGATTAATCAGAATAATTAATCACAGAATATTGTTGTGATTAATGTTATTAAACTTTTTAATAGATTGATGCTGCTAGTGAAAATACAGCAGGGCTAAAAATGCCACTGAACTACTGAACCTTTGCAATGGGACGTATATTTAATACGGGGACAAAAATTAATGGAGTTTTATGAACTTGGCAGAGTGTGTCAAGAGGGCCATTGGTCATACTGATTTGGTCCTTGTTACAGTGGTTAACTTTCTCCTCCATCAAACACAACGGCTATGGGAAGCGACTGTTCAACTACTGCTACAACATATATTTTAGTCAAATGTATTTTTTCTTCAATTCCAAAACAAAAAAAAAAACAAACAAAAAAAAAACACAAGACAAGAAAAGTAGATCGGGCTAAATCCAGAGATGATGTTATTTAATTTTAAAATGTCAGTTTAACTATTTTGACCATATTTGACTCCATTGGAGATACTGTTTGATTGTAAGAGTAATAATAACTGGGCTCAGCATGGTCGGAGCTGCGATGCTAACAGACACAGTCGGGCTCAGCAGGGTTGGAGCAGGCTAGCCACAATGCTAAGAGTCAGGCTCAGCAGCATTGGAGCCATGATACTAAGAGACAGAGAAGCCGGGCTCATCAGGGTTGGAGCAGGCTAGCCACAATGCTAACAGCTGGACTCAGCGGAGTTGGAAAATGAAAGCCACGGCAGCACAGCAGCCGAGTAAAGTCTAGAAGCACACAAAACAGACATGAGGAGAAGCTGCAGTCACAGACAGAGGCCTGCATGCTCTCACCCAGACTACTGACGTACAGTATATGTTGTTGAAGGGTGTGATTTTTTTTAAAGATGTTAGTCAGTGACAGCAGAATATGTCCATACGAATAACTTTTTTACAGTCTGTGTGAAATCAAGCTCAAAGATTTGGAGGCAACATATCAGGACATAATAAAAAATCTCTTTTAGCAGATAATATTATGTAAATAGAACCTTAGATGAACAAAACAGCAGATTTAACCATGACTTTATTTAACAAAAATAAAACCAAAAAGCGATGTGTGAAGTACACCCCATGAATCAATTGTTTTCTATATGACTATCAGTCCCATCACTCTTCTTTACAACTTTGCCCCAGTTCATTGAGGTTTGTGGCCATTTGTTTATATACATCTATTTGTATACAGATTTGCTGGTGTTTGGGATCATTGTCCTGTTGCATGACCCAATTTCAGTCAAGCTTTAGCTGTAGGCTAAAATACTGTGGTATACAGAGGAGTT
The DNA here is from genome assembly GCF_030463535.1 of Salminus brasiliensis. NCBI lineage: Eukaryota > Metazoa > Chordata > Actinopteri > Characiformes > Bryconidae > Salminus > Salminus brasiliensis. Next base: position 90,142,900 of record NC_132878.1, read on the forward strand.
CAGGATCTGACTTAATGACTGCAAGGTGCCCCGGACCTGTGGCTACAATGCTCAAATCATCATCCCTCCATCGCCAGACAGCTGGTATGAGGTGTTTGTGCTGGTATGCTGTTTGGTTTTCAGTTTTTCTGAGCATGCACATTTTGACCTTGGGAAGTATTTGCTGGAACATCCACTCCTAGGAAGACTGGCAGTTGTACTGAATGTTTTCCATGTGAATAATCTTTCTCACTGTAGATGTCTTTTTTTTTTTGGAAATGGCAACAATTTCTTCTCTTAGATCATTGCTGATATCTTTGTTCGAACACACACCCGGATGCTCCAGACCAGCGAACTACATCTGCTTTTTTAAATCAATTAATCAAGGGCATTCATTTTCTGTGGAAGCAGTATGGGTGTCCTTAATTTATCACACACTACTTCTGTATTTTTGTTAAATAAATAATGACATGATGGAGTGGATAGCATTTCACTGCTAGTTGTACTGTGTATAACTATGAATGTGACAAATAAAACTTGTGTTATTGTATTTACCTAATTTTAAGACCTGCAAGGGACCAGATTTTTTATTATGCCCTGAAATATAAAAACATAGAATTCAAAATACACATACATATACATATACCCAGTAAGAGGATAAAATGAAAATGTCTACTGAAAGTGCTGGGAAAACATTGTTAAAACACATAAGACATAGACTTAAAATAACCTTAAAATAAACCTTAAAATAAAGTTTTAAAAAAATCACTGTTTGGATCATTAGTTCATTTTTCGGCTTATTTCATTTTGTTGTTTTTTGCCTTTACATACATTTGGCTTTACAGCTTAATAACTATCAAGTATGTGTCCTATAGCACTAAAAACTGGGCTATCCTAAATCACTATCCTAAAACACTTAGCAGATAGTGTATTATATCACTATTTTACAGGTAAGGAAGTGCCCAGGCAGCCACTGCTATGCCTTGTTCTTAAAGGGTTAAAGAAAATGCTAAGTTTCATTTGCAATTGTGGTAAATGCGTGGACTCATCTTGCCAGTGTCACACGCTAAATAAGATTTACAACCCTTTTAACGCCCCTTACAGACACGTTCACTCCCATACACATGCACTCTCACATCATGATCTCTACGCCCATATCTGAATTTATATGGCAGTATTTTTTAAACTGATGTTTTTTCATAGTGAAGTTTATTTATATATATGGATAGGCTTCTGAGTAACCTGGCAGGCCCTTTAGGACACATGCTTTGACCTTTGATTTATTATCTTGTAAATTCTGCCTTTCAGCAGGACATTTTTACAACAACCTAGTCATAAATCAGAGGACTTACGGTAACCTGCTGAACACTTGTACAGAGATAATCTGAGATACTAACTTTACATACACTGGACAAAATACAGTGCACCTAAAGTTGCTGTTACAACATGTTGTTTCTGACAACATTTTGGTCTGATGATTTTTCTTAATTAAGCAGAACCGAGCTGAATTCTAGATAGTCTTGACTCAGGAATCGGATAAGGAGACAAGGAGCAAGTGGAGTCTCCCACCTTTACCAACTAGCGAAAATAAAGTTTTATTACATTTTGTCATATGAGCTGTTTGTTTGGCTTTATAACTACGTTAACCTTAACCCGTTAAATACATCATTTTAGGTTTAGAAAGAAACCATGTAGCTAGTAGCGGGGTGGTGGTGGCTCAGTGGTTGGAGCTGTTGATCTACTGTTGATAATAATGGATACAGCTAACATTTCTACTGAACAAGTTAATGCTAGCAAACTAGATGACCTGTAAAGACACAGTAATGCTCCTAGACGAATACCAGCCTTGTTCTAACAAGCTGATTTCACTAGCTAGCTAGCTAACAAACCTAGCTTTCTAGCACACACAGCTAAAACTAGCACACATCTTAAACTAGTACATAAAGCTTAATCTAGTACACAAAGCTTAATCTAGAACAAAAGCTTAATATAGCACACAAAGCTTAATCTAGTACATGTGGTTGGTGTGGCGCAACAGATAACACCACTACCTGCCACTGAGCTGCCACACCATGTGGGAGACTGGGGTTCGATTCCCGGTCTGGGTGACTATGCTGGGCTACACCAATAAGAGTCCTTGGGCAAGACTCCTAACACTGCACTGACCCACCTCTGTAATACAGGTAACCTTGTAAGTCGCTCTGAAACTAGAACACAACGCTTAATCTAGTACACAGGTCTTAAACTAGAACACAATGCTTAATCTAGCACACACATCTTAAACTAGAGCACAACGCTTAATCTAGCACACACATCTTAAACTAGCACACAGTGCTTATATCTAGTACACAGAGCTTAATCTAGCACACACATCTTAAACTAGAACACAACGCTTAATCTAGCACACACATCTTAAACTAGAACACAAAGCTTAATCTAGTACACAGAGCTTAATCTAGCACACACATTTTAAACTAGCACACAGTGCTTAATCTAGCACACACATCTTAAACTAGAACACAAAGCTTAATCTAGTACACAGAGCGTAATCTAGCACACACATCTTAAACTACAACACAAAGCTTAATCTAGTACACAGAGCTTACTCTAGCACACACATCTTAAACTAGAACACAAAGCTTAATCTAGCACACACATCTTAAACTAGAACACAAAGCTTAATCTAGCACACACATCTTAAACTAGAACACAAAGCTTAATCTAGTACACAGAGCTTAATCTAGCACACACATCTTAAACTAGTACACAGTGCTTAATCTAGCACACACATCTTAAACTAGAACACAAAGCTTAATCTAGTACACAAAGCTTAATCTAGCACACACATCTTAAACTAGAACACAAAGCTTAATCTAGTACACAATGCTTAATCTAGCACACACATCTTAAACTAGAACACAGAGCTTAATCTAAAGGATAAAGGTGCACGTATTCGTCACTGTACAGCGTGGACTGTACAGCGAAATGTGTCCTCCGCATTTAACCCATCTGGTAGTGAACACACACTCACACACACACATGTGTTAGGGGCAGTGAGTACACACACACACCCAGAGCGGTGGGCAGCCAACTCCAGCGCCCGGGGAGCAGAGAGGGTAAAGGGCCTTGCTCAAGGGCCCAACAGTGGCAGCTTGCCGAGCCCGGGAATCGAATCCACAACCCTGTTATCGATATCCCGGCGCTCTAACCGCTGAGCCACCACTGCCCCTATACACAATGCTTAATCTAGCACACACATCTTAAACTATCTGGTGTCTATTGTAAATTATGTAAACATTAATTCAATAATTTAATAAAATATTGTAAATAGAGAGTGTGTATATTGTATGTATAACGTGTGTATAGTACAGTATATGTATAGTAGCTTTACGGTCATGTGTAAATACTCAGTATTTCTGTTTTGTAAATATGTTCTTTTTTACTACTCTGAGGGACGATGCACCTACATTTTTCACTCACCTTTAAACCTGTGTAATGTGACGTGCAAATGTGTTTTGATTAATCTTGACTTGCATTGATTAATGAATTACGTTGCTGTGTTTTAGGTAAGTACAAAAGGGAAACAGTTAGACTCATCTGAACCAAATGAATTCACAGCATTATTTTTTTTGTGTACAGTGTACCTCTAAACGGAACATAGTATACTGCTCTGACATCATTTACAGTAGAAATAGAAAAACTGGGACATCCACACCTCTTTCTGGCCTGGCTACAGTGATAAAAATTGACTCCGCATGGAACTAAAAAGGATGGCACCCTACCCGCAGGATGTGGGTTAATAATTTACCTGCTTTCGTGGTTTCAACTTGATGAACACATTTCTAAATTAGCCAATAAATCTTCCTACCACATGCACCTTTGGGCGATACGGAGGCAAATGAACTTTTGCCAGTGATTAAAAGACAAACAGTAGAACATTGTGTGGAAACCAGATTACACTGAATGCTTTGACCTCATTCCTCATAGGCAAATGACCTGCTTATCATCTCATATTGCCTCTTACATGTTCATCATCTTTTAATATATTTTTCTATATTCTAATGTAATAAGGTTACCCTCCTTTTGCTTTTATTTGAATATATTACCATATATTAATTATTATATATTAATTTTTTTCCATTACATTTTATTAGCTGAGATCACCTACACTGAAGTTGAAGTGACCTACATGGTTGTACAAAGGCACCAACTCCCAAAAGGCATTGGGTTGCTGACACTATTCTAAAACTAAACTGAGGAAAGGGACAATGCCCATGCAATCCTAGCCCCAAGCTTACAAAAACATGGTGGAGAAGCTGCTAAAACAATGTGAAAACAGTAGAGATAATGACACTGTAGCAGTAAGAGTTGAACACCAGTACATATGTACATATGTATACATATATATATATATATATATATATATATATATACACACACACATACACAGACACGCACTATTTCATCTGTGTATATATATATTTGTATTTTTCTTTTTTTTGCTAATATTTCTATATTTTCAAATTTTTATATTTTATTTTTTAACTTAAATGTAACTTATTCTATTTTTATTTTTTTTATTTTATTTTTCTTTTGCACTTTTGCACTTTACTTCATTAAGTTAAGGTTTAGTTAAGTTTAAATGTAGATCTTTATTGTATAGCTTTGATGTGGGCAGACTGTCATAAAAGCATTTCACTGCAAGTTATACTGTGTATGACTGTGTATGTGACAAATAAAATTTGATTTGATTTGATTTGATTTGACCAGTAAATGTAAAGGTTTTAACCCCTTAAACAGCCTATGACCCGGCAGCGTGACAAAAGTGCTATTACAAATGTCTACTACCAGAAAATAGCCCCACCAGTTTCTACAGAAGTCCTTGTAGTTACTGAATAATACACCTTAGTGTGGAACAACCCTTTCTGTATTAAAGGCTTAGGATAAAAAAAAAAACTTCAGCAACTAGAAAAACTGCACTGTTTTCATCATGAGGGCGTGAAAAAAAAATTTATCTTAGGAGTGTACTGCTGATAGCAGTTAATAACAGCTGGCAACCAAACGACATATACCCAGCAAACAGTTGGTCACTGCTGAAATGTGCTCATCCCTGTTATTGTAACCTTGATATTGACATGTTATAATGCTCGTCAATGGTCTTAAAATGCAGCTTTAAGAAGCTCAGCAAGAGCAAGTTAGTTTAGTTTAGTTAAGTAAGTTTAGTTAAGTCTTTGATAATTAGTTTCCCTATTAGATGCAGATCTGAGGGTTCATGGACATAGAGACATGGACATGCTGCCGTCCTTCTTCTCTCACATGGTCATTTAGGCTTGTTGATTGTAGGGCAGAGGGGTGTTGATGTCTCACATGATGACTCATGTCTGTGCTTCCGCCTGGCTCTTTCTTTTTAGCTAGGCTGTTATAGCTGCCGAAAGCCAGCTGGAGTCATTGTCTCTATTGTACCTGACATATTGTGTCCAGTCACCTTAAACACAATCTAATGTATGTGTTTTTCTTTCTATTCAGCTAAACCGTCATCCTGTCTGGTTTTAAGATGGTGTACGATCAACATTGACTCTGTAAGGGGCGTTAAAATCTCTGAGTGGTGAAACCTGAGCGCTGTGTGGAATTAGACTCACTTCATTAATTTTTCATTACTGTGTGTCCTTCAGTTATGTCACCATTTTATGATTTTGTTGTTTGCTATTTGGGGTCATCCACAGGAGAATTTGTTCTGCTTTCGATACTTAATGATACTTCCTCTTGATCTGAAGGACTTTTTTTTTCCTGCCACTGTTGCCTCTAGCTTGCTCACTAAAGGCTCAGACCCGGATCTCTGTACAACTGCTTTGTAACAACACCCACTGTAAATAAACTTGATTTCACCATACAGAAAGCCAAATGGAGTGACACAAATGTCTGGTTTAATGTAGTTTAAAAATAATAATAATTTGTTACAAAAATCCTTTGTTCAACATTTATGTTCTGTATTGCACAAGAAAAAAAAGCAAAGCCTGTTAATTCACTACAGAGGTTTCCATTGGTTTTAATGTTAAAGAAATACTCATTGCTTTCTCTTTAAACATGGTTCATTTAAAAAATTGCACACAAGAACAAAGTAAACAAGCATTTAATTTTCATGTATTATTCAGTTCAAATATCTGGTCTGAATAAATGATAATGAACATATAAAAATCTTTTAAAAAACATAAAAAGGAAGTCAGTGATGAGGAATAATTTTAAAAGACGGATTATTACTAAAATATGTATGTATGTATTAATTTCATCTGTTTATATTGTCGCTGTCCATTGGAAAATGTGGAAAAATCTCCAAAAGGGCGACTTTACAGGAGACAGCAGCCCATTCATTGACTTTTAATGGAAGTCAGTGTAAAAAGTCATTTTGGAGCATTTCTATTGGTCCATTCATGCAGAATTACTCACACAGGGTACAGAGCAAGAGCAAACTCAGTTTAGTTAAATCTTTGGTAATTAGTTTTCCCATTAGATAAACAGTGCAGATCTGAGGGTTCATGGACATAGAGATTCACAGAGGGTACAGAGCAACTACAGGGTTCACACCATGAAGAGAACTATAAACAGACAAAAATGGAGATACAGGTTTTTCATTGGACAGCAGCGACATGCAGAATGCTTATCAGAATAAACAACCCATATGGTCTTCAGAGACTCCTCATCTCTAACTGGATTTGATATAGGTGAAGATGATTCTGCTTGGTGACTTAATGAGCGCTGCTCACTGAAATGACAACAAGCACGATGTACACAATGATGAAGACAATTCCAATCCCCAGAGCTGTGTTGTTCAGGATGCGCGCCAGTCGAGAGCTTTTCTCTGCCTGTTCTCTGTTGCCGGTTGTGTTGGCATCTCGGGTCTGAAAGAATATGGTGATTCAAAATGTCAAAAATAACACATGAAAAGCTTCTTCACACTGCTTAAAACCAAAGGAAGTTCTGACCTCAGAGCCACGAGCCAAACAACACCTTTAAAGCATTTCCATAAGCACTGAGAAGCCTACACACACCAGCATGTCTGATGTGTCAGAGGTTAAGAACTGCAGTAAACCCTAGTAGAAAAGCCTAGTACTGTTTTGAGCAAAATGGCATCAGCATCACAGACCACTGCTATTCTGAGCTCACAGTCTCAATGTTCCTATCATTAAGCTTTGGATATATACATTTCCCATCAGCCAAATCCACACCTACAGTACAGGAACGCAGCCATCCCCATGTTTAAACAAATGGAAAGCAGAGTCATTCCTGAATGGCATTCAGGAGTTATGATATGGTGTCTGTAAGTGTTTGGTTAAGGCGTTCCTGCTAACTCCCGTCAAAAGCTCCAAACATTCCATTATAAGCTCTTAGAAGAACCTACAAGCTCTTTGTTAGGTCTGAGATCGTGTCTCATGTCCAATTTCCAGAATAACAATCTGTGTTGTGAAACGCTCCATTCTAGAGAAACCCACCACTGAACTTTTCACAGTGGTGGCAATAGAAACCCAGATACCTGATGAGCATTTCTGTAATCTCATAGGCCTGATTGTACCTCCTGTTATATGTAGGTTTGAGAATATTTAGCCTTAAACTGTACTATTTCATCCTTAAGATACGCAATACGGACAAAGTATTGGGACCCCTGCTCATTCATCGTTTCTTCTGAAATCAAGGGTATTAAAAGAGAGTTTATCCTGCTTTTGGTGAAGTAACTGTCTCTACTGTCCAGGGAAGGCTTTCTACTATATCTTTGAGGAGCACTGCTGTGAAATTTGATTGGACTGGATGTAAGTATTTAATGGAGCATCATGATTCCAGAGAACACAGCTCCAATGCTCCACAGCTCAATGCTGAGAGGCTTTATACACCTCTGGCCCACGCGTGACATAAGGCATGGTGTCAATAGGTTAATGTTTATCTGCTCCATAGAGTCCTATTCTGCTGGCAGTACTTCTCTACAGGGACTAGACATGCTGCGTATGCGTGTTCATTTGCACATCTGGGTCAAGAATTGGTACAACCTAAGGTAGCTGAATGTATTCATTAGAAGGGATGTCCACAAACATTTGGACATTTAGTATACATGTAGGTGGCTGTGAGGCAAAATAGCACCCAAGTGCTTGATTTACCACTAATTTACAATTATTAACTTTAAATCTAAAAACCTCAGAAGAACATACAAGTCCACTGGTGGTTCTGGATACTGTATCTGTACTGTAAATGTTGACCACTGGGAATAACTGACGCAAAGCAGGCTGAAACTGGATGCTTTGTCAGCTCAGCCATGAGCAAACACGAGTACCACCACTAGGCTTTTGTTGTTGCTTGTTCTTGCCTAGCATATGGCAGGCTCCAATGAGTAGCTGTAGTAACTGACACTGTGTTATTTGATGACTGAGACAGATCCACTGAACAACTGATTACAGAATGAAGGCAGGAGCGTGAGACGTCAGTTCAGTGCATGTAAATATTTAATCATATTCTACTTTTGAAAAAAGATGACAGGGGTTATGATGTTGTGGCCGGGTGTGTGTGTGTAGGCCTGCTTTATGCCTGCTGTATGTGTGTGATGGAGTTAAATAACTCCAAAACCATGCAGCTATGTTAATGAACATTAATACAAATACATTTACTCATTATCAACACAACAGTGTAATAGCTGAACAAACAAATAATGATTTTAATATCAACACGTGTCATACAAATAAAATAAATTTTAAAAGCAGAGTTTTACTTTTATCACTTTTTACATCATTTTTTTATGAATATTAAAAAAATCTAGAAAAAATACATAAATAAAAAAATCTTACCACTATTTCATTGGACAATGTTTAGTCCTCCTGGTGTTTCCAACAGGCTATAACTGTGTGTGTGTGTGTGATTGATTTGATTATTAATTTGAAACTTACTGCTTTTGGACCTTTCAGAATATTTAGTGTACTTGTTTCAACCAAAACGAAACCCTTTTATTAAAATCTTATCTCTCTCTCTCTCTCTCTCTCTCTCTCTCTCACTCTCTCTTTTTTCACCAATGGCTGTATATAGTTTGACCAATGTCTGCATGTAGCTGCAGGTACATACAGACCAGGTGTGGCAGTGAGAGACGTGTTTAACGCTGTAAAAAACTGTATACAGAATATGTAAAGACCTAAAATCAATACAAAAAACCTGGACATTTGAAGCAATTGAAAATCCTGTCTGTACACATTAGAACACAGACAGATTATATCCCAAAAAGTGGCTGAACATCATTAATAGCATGTATTTTAAGAGGCAAACACTAATTGCAGTACTGTCATTTTTTAAAAGTAGATTTTTTAAATACCTTAGTGTTTCATAACCGACACTGCTGATACAGTCTTATTGTGGTACAGAAAGCCACAAAATGATATTTTGTCAACTTTTCCAGAAATATTAGTATATTTCAGTAACTATAAGCATTCCTCTGTTGACATATGCATTTAAGCAGTCCTTCGAAATGAGTTTCCTGTTTTTTAATTTGTTTGACAGTAAACACACAACTTTCTGTAAAACCCACTATATTTAATCCTTTTTACAATTTAAACTCACAAACAAGCATCAGACTTATTGTTTAAAAAAAAACAAAACAGGGAAGTCATTGCAGTTTTTCATGCACAATGTGATTTATCATCAGGATAGCAGAACAACTTTAGCCACCATAAAGTGGAGCATGATCCGCCTAGTTCAAACGTCATTATATATATTTTCATGCCAAATGCACTTTAACTCTTCAGTAAACAATAAAATCATTCCAGATGATCAAATCATGGAAAATAAAGAGATAATGGTCTTATCGCAAGGGAGTCCTGAATGGCTACTGATTTGAGGCAATACTTATTCTTATACTTATTAATCTTATAGAAATATTTATTCTGCCTGATTCTGCATCCTGTTATATGCAGGTTTGAGAATATTTAGGCTTATGTAATCCTTAAGATACGCTATATGGACAAAAATATTGAGACACATGCTACACTACATTCAATGGGACTTTGAAACTAAAGTCACAGATTACTATACGTAAGAAAAGCTTACATTTTAGCCATTTTCCATGGCATTACAACTTTACTGACTTCATTTTGTACTTCAATTACATATCAGACATTGAGTGGTAACTGTAAACCTGGAGGTAAGGTTTGGAAATGGTTAGAGTAATACTCCAACACACAAAAAAGACAAATAATCAATACATTGTGATTTGTTGGGTAAAGGTAAAGGTAAAGGTGCACGTATTTGTCACTGTACAGTGTACAATGTACAGCGAAATGTGTCCTCCGCATTTAACCCATCTGGTAGTGAACACACCAGATAACCCAAATGCGGAGGACACATTTCGCTGTGGGTGTAAGTGTGTTAGCTTCAAGGCAAAGATTAGTATTAGTTTAACAAATAAATGCTAACTGCCCAGATGAATAGCTTTACATATCATTTTCTCAGATGTTCTCAGTTCACTGTGACTTCACATAATATTATTCACTAAACCTTTGAAGGACGACCACCCCAAGGAACAGCGTGCTGCTTAATTTCCTCCATTTGTTTATCATCTTACAGTAGACTGGTGGAGGCCAAACTCTTTAGAAATGATTTTATCTTTTTTCCTGCCTGGAGAGCTTTGAGCTCTTTTTCTGAGGCCCTTGTTCCTTTGTTTAATCCATTGTACACTTTTATAAGCATGAGTAATGAAAACTAGAACTATACAGTTATTACCCAGGTTTATGTTCTTGAGACATGAGAAGGCTTGTTAAACTCACTTTAAATGAACCCATACTCTTTAAATGAACCCATACTGCTGGAGGGTCACATACTTTAATTAATGTTGGATATTTAATGTTGGATAAATTTGCTCAATAAATAAATGCAAAAATTTTAATGTTCTGTGTAATTTGTTCCAGCAGATTATCTTTATCTAGATGTTGGGATTGCATGAAGGTCTGATCATATTTAAGGTCAAATTTGCACAGAAATACCAAAACATTGTAAACGGGGTACAATGGGCAGCCAACTAGAGTGGCATCAAGTGCCCACATGAAATCATTTGGAATGGCGATATTTGCACATCACGCAACTGATATCATCATGCCATCATGTGGGTCAATTAAACTTCTTAAACATCTGAATGGGCGCCGTGATTCTGGTTGGAGCTAGGCAGGCTACTGCCTGGAAAGTGTTCCCACTGAGAAACACGAGATTGGGAATGGGCTTTGGACTGAATGGGCTTGTTCGCCATTCAAGGGTTTTAGTAGCCTACAGCAATGCATATAGTAACCACCTCCCCACAAACTCACAGGTTTAAACTTATTTTTAAGAACTTGTACGTGTTTTGCAAGAACATAATTGAAGAAAAACATAGTTGAAGATCATGAACAGATATATATAAATATGACTATTATCTTTATTATAGTAATTATGTAAGCTCTGCTGAGAGATAACAGGTGCAATTCAGAGTCACGCCTTAAGTTCTGTTCATCAATCATTTCCCACTTCGGGATTCCCTGTCTGGCTTAAACATCTCTTTGGAAGTCTGTGTCACACAGGCCAAAGCTATCTAGCATACTGGAAATATATATAATATATTGCAAAAAGAACTTGGCTTTGGATTTGGTAATGTTTTTTTTTTGTATGGGAAAGTCGGGGAAAACCTGCTTTTACAAACATTAATATACCTGTCATATGATGGTGCAATATTTTCCGACAGCTGTGCTAATGTCCATCTTCTAAACAGACCTGATAAGTAACCAATGTAATCTTTAACTGGCTTGGCTTGAATTTTTATACAAGCACTACGTTACATTTTCCTCCCTAACTATAGCTAGTATGGCCAGAATGGCAGCTATAAAGAAGTGTGTACATATTAATTATAGTGAATGTATTAATATACACAATAAACCACAAGTTATATCACAAAAACATGAAAATCCTTAAACTACAATTCTTTAATATTTCTTTAATGTCTCTGACCAGTACTCAGGGGTAAAGCGGAAATTCTGAATTTGATCCTGCATGATACTGAGGTCTCATTTCTGTTCATTAATGACTGGGGAAGAGATAAGGCATTAAATACAAGTAATACTGGATTTAGATGTAATGTATGCAGAACTAGAACTCTCATTGTTATAGAATGACACTCATTTTGACATATGAGAGTGTATTTTCTATGTATTTTTATTATTTTATATATTTTTTATTTTACATTGTATTTTTTTCTATGTATTTATTAATGTATTTATTATTATAGTTCATGATGTTTGGGTTTAGCAGAGGCACCTTCAATGCTAGAAATACCTAATTGTTAAGTAACTTTATTATTTTTCTCTGTGGTATCTAGTCAGACACAGCTATACAATCTGTCTCATTGGTAAAGTCTTGAAAAGCTGGACTGAGGGCCACCAGCATAGTTTGAGAGAAACAGCTAAATCAACCAGTCCTGTTTGGATTTGAAGTGGGTGGCAAGCCTTGTTTTTTAACTAGGTTTAAATATGTATCTGAAGGCCTAACTAGTAATGGTTTTATGGCTACTTGAAGATAGATCCTATAATATCTGTCTGTCTGTCTGTCTTTCTCTTCACCTACCTATCTGCGATCAATAAAGGGATAGACCGACAGATAAACAGATGAAGAGACAGACAAATAGACAGTTAGTTAGATAGATAGAGAGACAGATAGTTGCAGTTGTTTTAGATAGACCTCATTAACAAATCTTTATATGGATAAAAGCAGCTAAAAAACAACTTGAACAAAACATTAGTTTGAGGGTGTCCAGCTACCTGCCAGAGGCCCCTAACAGGGAGGCACCTCATTAGCAGTGGGACGGGAGCCCAGCCACCAATGTAAGCAAAAGGTGGGTACATGTGCGTTTCCCTTTGTTCCTGAATATTATGTAATATTGAATTTCAGCTTCCACTATAGACAGAGCTCCAGTTAGTAAGAAAAATCACTGATATGGTGACAAGGAAATGACAAAGACAATCTAGAGGCCCTGTTGACGCCTGTGACAGGTTTGTGTGTGTTTGTCCTATCGATGTACTCTAACCTTCAGGGTAACAGCAAGTAACACTGGCACTGAGATGATTTCATAGTCAATAAGCTGATGTAAGGAGCTGAGGAGACCTAGAACATCCATTATTACAGCAGTGCACCCAATTTATACAGCATGACACACACTGTGATCAGCCCATTTAACAATTCCATTTACAACATAAGAGCATTTGGGGATGATGTGTAAAAGCATCCATTGTTGCGACATCTCATGACTTGTGCAATTAGATAGTTAGTTCAGTACATCACTTTAGATTCCTGCCAATAAAAAGTCATTCCTTTTCCCACCATTGTTTGCCTTCAGCTTCAGGAAGTATCGCCTGCCTTACCATAAAACCTCGCCTTCTCAATTATTTTAGGACTCAGGTGACCTTACAGTTTCACAATAGGGTCAAGAAGGAATGTAGATCTATTACTCCACTTACTGAATCCCCAAGAACAATGGGCCTTAGTCACCCATCTTTCTTAAGAGTACATTTCTTGAAGATTCTGACATTCACCAGTGTTTTCTGATTTGGTATTTGTTATGTTTATAAGCACAATGGGATCCATCATTGTCTTTTTTGTTAGGACTTTTTGCAAACACTACTTTTTGACCCAGTACAAATAAGCAGTGACTAAAAATGTGCCATAATATGTTAATATTTCTAGTTCTGTTTATCAAAGCATTCAGAATTATGGAAGCACAACATCTGAAAGAAAAGCTGAACTTTTCTTAAGCTGATCCAACACTAAGCTCAAGCTTACCACAAAGTTACACACTAACCCACAGCTAACATGTTAGTTCATTATTGTTATTGTATTGTTTTTAAACTGTCCCGTCCCCAACTGTGGACTGGGTATTCCAGCTGCTAAAGTGGCTGTCACATGGTATTTGCAGTAGTAAATTGATGCAGCACCAAGGCACCAGGCTTCGGGTCACTGCCTTGCCAGTTCAGCATATCCCCATAATGACCCCTGACTCTTGCTGAATGGGCAGAGGATCAGTGGCAGGATAAGGCAGCTGACACCTTCACTATCTAGCGACTGGATATTTGTAGGGTGGTATTATCATCACACGTGGGTAGAGCAGTCTAAACTGCTGTTGCTACTTTGGTGAAATAATGGCTTAAGTAGGAGTAAAAGTATCTTTCCAAAAACACAGCTGGGAGTACCTACTTTAAAGGGGTGGAGTGCAAAATGTAGAGCTGCAGAGAAACTTTTTAGTACATCCAGCATCTTTTTCAACATAATCCAGGTTTACTTCCAAACGTTTCACAAATGTTTTGCGCAATTACAACATTTTCCACTGCAGATATTGCGAAGAAACGTAAGACGATGTAGACTGCTGTGATTAGGAGCGGCATCAGAACAAGAAGAACTTTGCTTTTAGAAGAATCATCTTTACAGCCATGAGTCTTTTTACAGTACTTTTTACAGTTCTTTTTACAGTCTTTTTTACAGTTCTTTTTACAGTCATTTTTCAGTTCAGAGATGCCAGGCAGGACGAGCAGTGGCTCACCTAACAAGGGTGGAAATCTCTGTGCCACTTCAATAATGTCCACCATACAACTGGGAAGGCACACATGCACCAGACTGTTCTGGAAGAGCACAGTGCAAAGCCATTTTTTAGACGAACTTTGGATTTGGCTTTTCAGAATGTTGAAAGCAACTTTTGAAAAGCTTTGCGTCCTGATTGGACCACCCGTAGGACCAGCCGTGACAACTAATAAGAGGATCGCGTGATTTACACATTGATACGCCATTGTTTTTTGGAAAAAAGTCTATTCCAGCACTTTTCTCACTTGCATTTTTGGCTTTAGCAATATTCTAGCTTTTCCACCTCGACCCTTTTTCAGTATTTGGGTGGGGGTTTATTTTTCAATTTGAGCTTTCCATTGCAACTTTTTTTTTGGACCTATCACAAAGCAGTTTAGTTTCCAACACAACATACATTCATTTAAACCCAAATAAAGAGCTAAATGTTACTGACTGAAACAGGCTGGAACACAGAGCTTTGCTGTGCTGATTAGTGCTTGGACCCCTTGAATTGCCACCTGCAACTATACTTGTTACAGTTTCTGTCAAGTAAAAGGATATGTGTGACAAGCATGTTGCCCTTTGCATTCTGCTCTATACGATAGACAAAGTACATCATCCTTAATTTCCCAGTTTAAACATCCTCTTCATGAACTGACCACACTATAAACAAAGAATGCAGGAGCTCAAACACTGTGTCGCCATTCTCATGGCTGGGGAGGCTGATTTAAATCTGTTTACATATCTTTCAAATTGAACCGAAGTGCTTCAGCAGACATAAATAGCATTAATAAAGACACAAACAATACTTTCTATGGCTAAATGGTGGGACAAAGAATGTGTCAACATTTTGTGTTTTTATGGGATTTAAAAATGGAAAAGGTCAGTGGGGACTCTCACTGTCTTCTAGACTTTTAGAGAATGGTTATTTCTGGGAATTTAAAAAGGTTAAGGCTATTTTTCAGTATAACCAAGACGTTTTTAAACTCTATAATATCACAGTTCTAGTCTTCTTTTATTTTTTATGTTTCATTGGTCCAATTTCTAAAGCGTTGACTTCTTTCACACAGGAAGGGGTCCCCCGACTTGTGAGTTTCAGAACCCCCGGCTTAGACAAGGGTAAAAAGGAAGTAGGTTTGTTAGGCCCAAGTCAGGAACTGAAATGTAGATTAAGCAGTGCACATGACATATGATGAAGTCAAAAGTCTCCCCATGGCATGGGTCATTCAACATATGTGCATACAGTAAAATTCTGAGAGTGAAAATCTGACTTGATCGTGCTGCCCATCTTCACATCTGAAATTCCTAATCTTGACTCATAAAAATCAAGCCTTAAGTCTAATATTAAAGGGCCAATAGAACGGAAAGCACATTTTCTATCGTAAAAGAGCTTTAAGACATATGCAAACATTATTCTGAACAATATAATTCAGTCTATAGTTGCGGAAATGCTTCTGTAAAAACAGTCCACTTTGAATTTAATGCTTTTATCATGACAATTTTCATACTGTTTATCTACCTATGCTGCACAAAGCAACTAAGCCTCAATTATGTTGAGCTGAAGGTTTCAGGAGTATTCCAGCAAGGCCTGCCTTTTACAATAAGGTACAAAACAGAACAGCCAATCCGAATAGAGGTAATTTACATACATTGGCCCAAAGGCGGTTCACAGGCTTTTTGAAGGGTTAAAAGCATAGGCTGTTTTTGTTACTAAGGTATATAAAAAGGTCACGTAGAAATGAATTAGGATCGGGTTTGGTACAGAAAACCACACAAACATGATTTGCAGAAGTCAGCCCCAGGGAAAAAAATAAGTTTAATAAAATTACCACCTACATTCAAGAAATTATACATCCCTTAGTAGAATGTGTAACTTTGGCATCATGCTTCATTCTCCTAAATATTTGGTAATTTGGCTAATGATGAAAAAGTACATTGTTAAAAGTATAAGATCCTTGAGGAACCTTTAGAAGTACATTTGTGGAGTCCTTAAAACTGTCAAGGAACCTCTTAAGGTAAGAAAAAGGTTCCTTGATGGTTCCTCGAAGCACCATACGAGGTTCCACAGTTTCAAACTAAGGTTCCTCAAGGATCTTATACTTTTAACAGTGTACAACAAGCTAATGTCTAAAATCAACTAATAAGGAACTTACTGGCGTTCAAATATTTGCTGAATGATGTTTGACCACGAAAATCGTCTACGTGTTCCTCACGCCGTTTCTTCGCTTCAGTTATGATGCTTTAGTTTAAACCAAACAAAAGTCTATTTACTCTGCTGTTTTAATGTAAATAGACTGAATGGATGGGTGGGTTGAGGTTGGGTACCTGGCCAGTGCGTAATGCACTGTTGTTACGATAAAGGTAAGATAAACATACAAAAAAGATCCCTGACACAAAGCTGCAATGATAATTAATATTTTGTCAACAAGGATGATAAACCTTTAGGGTGACTGGGGCTGAGAAACAGGAAAGTCCATTGACGGGCAATCACATGACACCGTTTTCTAAATTTGCACACTTCCTCCTCGAGGTTCTACTAAGATGTGTGTCCTTTAAATTACTTGGTTTTAGTGGTGGAATCACACGTGAATGCTGTGTAATGTGGTCAGCTTGAAAAATTACCTTCTGGATGTCACAGATACACCACTGGCTATAAATATGGTAGTCCTGGTAGTCTAACCAGGATTTAGTCGGTTTTTGGAAAACATTGTAGCAGAACAGTGCCAGGGCTGTTTACTTAAAGCAAAACTGTTGAGGCAAAACTACATACAATGTAAAAGATGAGCTAATATTTATCTCTATAAGACAAAAAACATGGGATGCCGCTTATAAGTCATATATAAGCCATATATATATATATATACATATATATATATATATATATATATATATATATATATATATATATATATATACATATATATATATATATATATATATATATATATATATATATATAGTGCATTGCTGTTAGTATGCTAACATAATACTAGTATCTCTTTGAAGGGATTAGGAGAACATTAGCATACAGGCATGTGTGGCCTATGAGCAGGGCAGAAAAACTGGAAAATCTTTTTGCTGACAAGCACTTGACACTGTTCACTGATTTTCCAACTTCCTACTCGATGTTCCATCTGTTTAACTAGGATGTGTATCCTCTGAATGAGTTAGCTTTAGTGGTGTAATCACAACGGAGTGCTGTATGATGAGTCATTTACCACTTTAGCCTTTAAAGGGTAGCTGATATAGTATGCGTAACCAGAATGGATCCCTGTACAGACCCCTTCATGAAATAAAAGTCTGAAAACCTTTATTATTTTTGAGTCTATTTCATAAAAAAGGAATGCAACACTTCTTAAAATGTATTCTGTTTTCACTTTATGTTCACCTAATGTCCTTAAAGGGCCTGGAATTGGGTCCTCCCTCAGTCGCGAGTTAATGTAATTTCCAACATCCTTGTCATGTACTTTGATCCTAATTGTACCTATCAGGAACTAAAACAGCCATAAACGTCCCTCATTTCACTAAAGTTTCACTAAAGATACATTGACTAAACATATATACCAATGCTTAGATCAACAATTCTCAATCCTAAACCCCCCTCCCCACCATGTCCGGAAACATGGGTTACTGGATTTAAGCAAGCAAAAATATTTAGAAGTGCAAAACAGGGGCGTTTAATGACCAGGGTTAGGAAATACTGGCCTTTCTTGAGCTTTATTAGGTGTGTATCTGGGACAGGAAATAGGTGAAATCCAGTGTCCCAATGAAAGCAACCAAGAATCCATCTGCAAAACTTGTTCTATAATGGAGCACTGCCGTTTAGGCATGATACATAAATGATATTAAATAGCATTTGACAATTATGTGAGAATCGTAAGACAAGATGAGTCAAGTAAAGTCATGGCCAGAGAAACGATCAGAAACGATCTCCACTCCCAGGCTTTCCTTTCAACTATAAAACACTCTAACTGTTCACAAATCGAAAGTTCATATGTACCCACCCGTCTGGCCCGAGCTGACAGAACTAAGGAGATCATTTAGCAATAAAAAATTCACAGTGCTGCATCAGTACATTAACTATCTCTGAGTGGCATCTATTAAACTTTTAAGAGCCCATATCCCAGAGAAACCTACCAAGTCAGTCAATTGTTTACAGTGGTGATGAAGGGAATCAGACATCTAAAGAGTTCATTGTTTTAAAAGCTCATTAAATGACATTAAATGCCTTCAAATAGGCATTGTGTTATGATGTTTTGAGAGGTTTTGCCTTAAACGTACTTTCTGAAATCCATTCATGATGCAACACAGGGCGTTGAAACCCAAAGTCATTATATCCCAAATAAAAAAGTATTTAGTCAAATTTACCAATATTTTACCATCATCAGCATTACATATACAACTCAGAAGACACTTGAAGGCTCTTAGGTTGATTTAAATAATAAATAACATACATTTGTGTGGCCGATTATGAGATATCTGGTTCCTATTATCACAATAGTAAAGAAATCGAAATTGGAAAGCTTCCCTAAAATGGTGCATTAAATATCAAAACACTGAATTATGCAGATTTATGGAGGTTGACCTTTAAAACTGGTATATCCCTCATATGACCACTGTTACAAAATTTAAGATCCTGGCATAAATGCTAAATTACATTTCAGACATAAATAGGTCTATATGATTTACTGTATCCTTCTGAGTCTATCTGGGAATTTCATGTAAAAAAAAATATATAATTTAACATGTAATGTCTCACTGACAAGGCTGAGCAAGTAGTTAACCAGATTTTCATGACTTGTTAACTTCAGGATATAGCAGCTACTCCTGCCTTAAAGGAAAAAATAACTTGCACATATGTATAACTTTGAGAAATGTGTGCTTTCTCTAGTTTTCTTTATATTTATAAGAAGTGTTGTCTAGAGAGTGTTTGTCAGGCCCTGTTTACTAAATTAATCTGAATTTAAATGAAGTAGGATATCTTGTTCTATTCTGATGTGTGTGAACCTTGAACAAGGCACAGTGGATAGGAGTCTTCTTTACTTTACTTTTACAGCATTTAGCTGAAGCTCTTATCCAGAGTGACTTCCAGGGTTACTCATATTACAGAGGTGGGTCAGTGTAGTGTTAGGAGTCTTGCCCAAGGACTCTTATTGGTGTAGCACAGCATAGTCACCCAGACCGGGAATCAAACCCTAGTCTCCCACATGGTGTGGCAGCTCAGTGGCAGGTTGCGACACACCAACCACACCAACCTAGACTGAGGTGTTTTTTATGAACATATCTATAAATCTATAAAGTGGCCTGAGCAGAGACTGAGTCAGCTTTATGTAAAAAAAAATCATGTGACAGGCACAGAATGATGATCCAACATGATGTAAACTGACCCGTCAAGCAAGCACAATCTACCATTCATGGCAGCGAGGAGCCCCTCCCTGAGCTAATCCCTGAACAATGGAATGCCTTGATGCACCGCGGCCACAAGCATTAGCACTGACAGGGGATCTGCGTGCGCAAACATTCTCAGAAATATCGATCTGTTAAGCATTAAATATCATTCCAGCCAATCGATTTTATTGATGCAAATAGCATGGCCTAGCAGACTCTAGCATTTTCCAGCTGATTTTGAAATTAAGCCGTGACTTGAAATTATATGTAGAACAACTACTTAAATTAAGGGCAACAGAAAATTGATCATTTACAGTGTACAGTGTACCCCATCTACTCCCACATGTATACATACAGTACTACACAGTTAGCCACTTGCTTTTATGTAGACAGGGGCGATTCTGGGGGGGGGGGGCAATGTGACCAGAATTAGCCCCCTGTGGCCATAAGCTTGCACCCCCATGCCCAATATAATGAGGCATTAGTCACCTTACCTTTACAAACACACAGCAACAAAGCAGCAGTGTTAAAGGGGCAGTCTGGCCTACAACTAGCGGCTAACGTGTTATTCGTTTTTTAAGCAGTACTCTAGCACAGCATTCACATACTTGAGCCTAGTCTTTATTCTGGAATTCATATTTTTACATTGTTTCAATGCTTACTTGCTACAATACCAAGCATGAATTTGTGCAGATTCTACAAACAGCCACTGGAAATTGGGAGAAAATACTACAGCCAACCATGTAGAGGCCTAACCCCTCAAAAAGCCTATGTCCCACCAGCGAGTGTGAAAATGTTATTACACACTTCTATTACCAGAGAATAGCCTACAGAAGTCCCTGTAGTTACTGAGTAATACACCTTAGTGTAATAAGTCTTTCTGCGTTAAGGGGTTCTTAAATTTCACCACTATAATCCCACCACACCCCCAAAGCAGTTGTATTTTTTGACCACAGGTCATCCCACTTTCAGCATTCAGAAGATCAGAAGGTGGTTTCCTAGTCTTTAAACTGGAACATCTCCTGCCTAAGACCACTGTGACGTTGGTGTTGGTTTTCTGTCAGAACGGTTTATTACATTAAATAGGTCAATACTTTCATAAGAATTAGATTGGAGACAGCTCACAGATCCGAATCTGTTCTCTGCTCCTTTACACGATTCGAATCGTTCACAGATTCAGATTCACTAACAGTAAGGCGCTCGATTGAGGGTCCGATCAGAAAATGTGCGATTAAAAACAGTTACATTAAATATTTAAAATTGCGAGCCTGTTTTGAAAAGGTAGTGAGTAAAAAGTGGGGAGTGTGGGGAGTTGAAGTAATAAGTATTAAGTGATGCTCACCAATACTCGAAATACTCAAATACTTGAAAGGGCTACTTAAGTAGAGTAGCGCTACACAAGTAAGCTAGCTGATTAGCTTTTTTACACAATGGCCCTCTAGTGGTTGGAGGTTGTGTTATTACAAGCTGCTAAAATGGTACAAATATTTGTTTCCTTGCAAATTTAGTCCTTTTTACTCTTTAAAAGTTTTGTAATTTCTGAAAAGACCACTTTAGGCTAGGGTGCTTTATTTGTACCCCCATGTAAATTTGGTTTGCAAGAGACGGGTCATCATACTCAGACACCAGACAATGTAACAAGAGGTGGGCCATGTTGTTATGACCTGTTATGACCTGACCTGCTGGAACAAATCATTGCTCTGCATTTTGAACTTATAACCCTCATCCAGATGAAACTCAGCATTAAAAAGGGAGAAGTTCTGTTATCAGCTTTGACTTCCTGTAGGTCTCTAGGTTGCAAAGCAACTCACCACTCAGCCTGTCATTTCTATAATCAGTTTAAATAAATAATATATATATAATATAACATAATATGAACAAAAGAATCAATGTTTTGTCAGTGTGGAAACAGGACCGTCCCAGGCCACTTTGAATCCGTACAGTGTCTAATGGTCTGTGCCAGCTCTACAAGCTCTGCAAGTCATACTTACATTTATAGAGAAGATGAGAGCAGCAATGCCCAGTGGTAAGCAGCAGCACAGCATGGTGAAGATGGAGTAGCCCAAGTAATCAGGCAAGGGTTGAGCCAGGGGAGCCTGCGTAACGTAGACCGCAGGCTGAACTGTGACAGCAGGCCCACCCTGGTAAGGACCCTGGTATGGCTGGCCATACGGAGCTCCATAAGACTGGTTGGGGTAGCCTCCTGGAGGTGGGTTGTAAGCAGCATTGTAGTCCTGGTAAGCTGGAGGCTGTGGACCTATGCCTGAGGTCTTCTCGCCTGGATTCCAGCCAGCAGGAGGGGCAGTTGCTGGCTTGCTGGGATCCATTTTAATTCTGCTTTTTGGTTTTAAATAGACTCTATTATTTCCCTTTCACCCTCTTTGCTCTCTGCTGTGACTCTGGTTGGGGCTCTGCTTGTAAATAGGTGAAAAATGTGCCCTGTCACGTCATCGGCACGCCCCCACCACGTGGGCGTGGTCACAGCATGCAAAGGAAAAGGGTCGACCTCTGGTGGAGATCACTGGTATGCTGTTCGTCTCTTTTCAGTGAGTCAGATCCATTGGCTCAAAAGAGTCGACTCTTGTGGCTGCAAAATGACTCTTTTTGTGTTGTTCGTTGTTCTCAATGAAGACTTTCTTCTAATAAGCAGATAAACGGCATATGGCCACCAGGTCGAAGGGGGCTTCTTGGTGCTGTCAGGGCTTTATTTGAAGCTTTAGTTCCACCTTAAATGGTTCCACCTTAAAACTGAGTTATATCGTCTCTTCTAGCATAACGTCTTTTCTCTGAAATGAAGCCTTGTATGAGAAGGACTCAGGTGGTGCAAGCATCTGTACCTCGCCTGCAGGTGTCACCCTTGACTTCTTCCTTTGCTGGCTGTTGCAGGAGGAGGAGGAGTAAAGTCCTGGAGAGAAAACATGCAAGCTGTGGATAGACCAGATGGTTTCAGGAGATTTTTAGGATTAAAAAAAAATATTATTATTATATAATATAATATATTAAAATAATATAATATAATAATATTATATTATATAATTATTACTTCCATGCAATAAAGTACAGACCAGACTGACATACCATTATGAGACTGAAGATACAAAGGACAGTTAGTTAATTAGAACATTTAAATTAATTAAAATAAAGAATGCAACATTTGTTATTAGATATTAATTATGTATTCTGCATGACTTTCTTAGTTTTTTTGTTGTTGTTGTAAATGCCAGAGTTGTCTGGACCTATTATTATAGTAATATAATATTATAGTAATAATAATATACTATTATTATTATTATTATTATTATTATTGTGTAGAAAAGCATTGTGTCTAATCCGAACAACCACATCTAACATATACTTCTTCAATGTAGCATGAACAAATATGTAAAATACATGTCACACACGGTCACAGATTTTACATTATGTCACAAATGATCACATTACATGATGTCATACATATCATACGTATATTATTGACAGGATCAAATGTTAACATTTTAATGATAACTGATATAAACCTGTATAGGCATATAGCTGACCAACAGGTTGAACTACAGTGAAGGCCTGCTCCATGTTCTTCCCCAAAACATCAGTGGACAGCAGAAAAGCAGAAGCTTGAACGCTCACAAGGGAACTAAGCATATTTCCTCAACATCCCCAAACTGAACACCAGTTAGTGATTCTAAACCTTTTCTGTATGTCTATGAATAATTAGATTACCAAAATACAGCTCTTATCTGCTGGAAGAAGACAAACCTAACAGGCCTCAGATCACTGGAGCATTGGAACCAAGCATAGTGAGGCTTTAGCTCTTTTGCTAGTCCAGAACTGGAATCAGCTATCAGATGATCTCAGACATGCCCCTCATGCCACCAAAACTGCTCTGTTCCACCAAGGCATGGACTTCTGTGTCAAAGCTGTGGTAAATTGTGTAAATTGCGATGTGGGGCCTCCAGACTTGTTTGCCCAGCACATTCCAGAGATGCTCCTTTACATTGGGCCTCATGCCCATATCGTCCTAATTGTCTTAAATTTGTTCTCGAGAAAAGTCCTACCCGTCTTAAAAGTCTACTTCAGATTCATACCTAATAAATACATACATACATATTATGTGAGACGTGTCCCTAATTATGGTTAGTTTTAAGGCGACCGTATGTGACACCGCCTTAAAACTAACCACAATTAGGGACACGTCTCACATAATATGTATGTATGTATTTATTATGTGATGACATAAAATTTTATTTACTTCATTTAGTCAATTTCACACATGGACACATTACTTATGTGATGTTATACATGCTCATATTATTATCATATTATTATTAATGTTAACATTTTAATGATATAAGATAAGATAAGATGATCCTTTATTAGTCCCGCAGTGGGGAAATTCTCAGTGTCACAGCAAAAAGGGCTAGCAAGACACTCAGTTACAAAAATGTAGATAAATAATTTACACTATATACACAGTAAAAATAAGAATTTAAAAAGCAATAACAATATTATTTACAGCAAATGACTCTTAATTGCACATGGGGGGGGGGTATTGCACATAGTATTTTTGCATTGAGGGATCTCTGTTCTCTGAACATGAACATGTGTGTGTAGTTAATGTGTATGTGGTCCGTTGATAGCAGTGTTGGTTGTGCAGTCTGACGGCAGCAGGAAGGAAGGACCTGCGATATCGCTCCTTCACACACTTGGGGTGAAGCAGCCTGTGACTAAAGGAGCTGCCCACTGCTGCCAGAGTCTCATGCATGGGGTGGGAGCTGTTCTCCAGCATGGATGCCAGCTTGGCTGTCATTTATTTACAGATTAGGCCAAGTGCTGGACTATATTTTACTTTTAACGGAAAATCTCCACTCAGAATGCTGTGCAGTCCTGCACTCGGCTTTGCATTTCTAATTGATCTCTTCTCTCGTCTCTTATATCTCATAAACAAAAGCAAATATATCACTGATATAAACCTATATTGTCATTTAGCCATCGGCCAGCTCCAAGTCCTTCCCCAAAACACCAATAGACAGCTGCGGCTCATTCAAAAAGCAGAAGCTAGAATGCTCACAAGAGAACTGAGCAGAATGCTGTGCTTAATCCCTGCATAGAAAACCAGCCCTTTTGTGTCTAGACTTTACATTTCTGATTGTAAAATCCATCTCCTATCTACTGGAAGAAGACAAACCTAACAGGCCTCGCATTGAGCTGTGGAGCACTCTCTGGAATGACGGTTGGTGCTCCATCCGATACTGTGTGGGATGAGTTGGGGAGCTGTGGAGTTATGAGGTGGCCTAGTGCTCATCCAACATCCTAACCATACTAACACTCTTGTCGCCTAATGCAATCAAATCCTCATAGAAGGTACTATAGTAGTTAAGTGTGTGTGTATGTGGTCCGTTGGGAGCAGTGTTGGTTGTGCAGTCTGACGGCAGCAGGAAGGAAGGACCTGCGATATCGCTCCTTCACACACT
Organism: Salminus brasiliensis; assembly: GCF_030463535.1. NCBI lineage: Eukaryota > Metazoa > Chordata > Actinopteri > Characiformes > Bryconidae > Salminus > Salminus brasiliensis. The sequence continues at coordinate 90,168,324 of NC_132878.1, forward strand.
TGGGGTGAAGCAGCCTGTGACTAAAGGAGCTGCCCACTGCTGCCAGAGTCTCAAGCATGGGGTGGGAGCTGTTCTCCAGCATGGATGCCAGCTTGGCTGTCATCCTCCTGTCTCCCACCACCTGCACTGGGTCTAAGAAGCACCCCAGGACAGAGCCGGCCCTCTTTATGAACGTATTCAGTCTCTTCTTATCTGCCGTCGAGATGCTACTGCCCCAGCAGACCACTCCATAAAAGATGGCAGATGCCACCACTGTGTCAAAGAAAGTCCTCAGGAGTGCTCCCTGCACTCCAAAGGACCTCAGTCCTTTAGATATAACCCTGTATAGGCATATAGCAGACCAACAGGTTGGACCACAGCAACAGCCTGCTCCATGTTCTTCCCCAAAACACCATCAGACAGCTGCAGCTTATTCAAAAAGCAGAAGCTAGAACGCTCACAAGGGAACTAAGCATATTTCCCCAGCATCCCCAAACTGAATACCCGTGATTCTAAACCTTTTCTGATGGTCTATGAATAACTAAATGACCAAAATACATCTCTTACCTGCTAGACGAAGACAAACCTAACGGGCCTCAGATCTCCGTAGACTGGTCAGTTAGTGGTGCCTAGAATTAAGACCAAGCATAGTGAGCCTACATTTAATTTATTTGCTAGCCCAAAACTGAAATCAGCCATCAAATGATCTCAGAGATGCCCTCAAATTTGGTCAGTTTTAATTCCAGAGTAAAGGTACTATTTTAATTTATAAGTCCTTGACACTTAAACACTTTGGACTGGTTTCCCAGACAGAGATTAGGCCAAGTGCTGGACTATATTTTACTTTTAACGGAAAATCTCCACTCAGAATGCTGTGCAGTCCTGCACTCGGCTTAATCCCTGTATAGGAAACCAGCCCTTTGTTTCTAAACTTTGCATTTCTAATTGATCTCTTCTCTCATCTCTTATATCTCATTAACAAAAGCAAATATATCACTGATATAAACCTATATTGTCATTTAGCCATCGGCCTGCTCCATGTCCTTCCCCAAAACACCAATAGACAGCTGCGGCTCATTCAAAAAGCAGAAGCTAGAATGCTCACAAGAGAACTGAGCAGAATGCTGTGCTTAATCCCTGCATAGAAAACCAGCCCTTTTGTGTCTAGACTTTACATTTCTGATTGTAAAATCCATCTCCTATCTACTGGAAGAAGACAAACCTAACAGGCCTCGCATTGAGCTGTGGAGCACTCTCTGGAATGACGGTTGGTGCTCCATCCGATACTGTGTGGGATGAGTTGGGGAGCTGTGGAGTTATGAGGTGGCCTAGTGCTCATCCAACATCCTAACCATACTAACACTCTTGTCGCCTAATGCAATCAAATCCTCATAGCAGGTAGAAATCTAGTAGAACACCTTCCTCCCTGGACAGTAGAGACAGCTACTCCAACAGAAGCAGGGTAAACCTTTTTAATATACTTGATTTTAGAAGAAACAATGAATGAGCTGATGTCCCAATACTTTTGTCCTCCACAGTTATATCAGAAATAAGAGCATCATGGTACACTAAGGTGTAGCGAAGAAAACAAAACAAACATGTCTAACTAGCGGTTCGGGGGCAGTGGGGTGATGATCCTAACATGCAAAAGTAGAAAAGGATCATCTGTGATATTGAAGCACCTGCCTAACGTTGTGTAGGTCCTCCTATTGCCACCAAAACAGCTCTAATCCATCAAGGCATGGACTATGGTGAATCTTGTAAATTGCAATGCGGGGCCTCCATGGATTGGACTTGTTTATCCTGTACATTACAGAGATGCTCCATCACATTGGGCCTCATACACCAGTTTCTTCTTAAATGTCTTACATTTGTTCTCAAGAAAAGTCCTGAAAGTCCTAAAAGTCTCCCTCAGATTCAAACATACATACAGACATTATGCGAGGTAAACTATAGGTAACCAATGACACTGTACACTGTACGGATTAAACCACCATAACATGCTCATGACTCATGTTAGCATAGCAGAGTTCAAGTACAGTGTTAGCTTATTTCTTAACATAGTGCTGCATAGTCACTGTGGCATGTTGTCTCAGTTTGCAACTAAGGCTAAAAACATACCCAAAGCTTATTATTAACACTGGCTATTAGTTGGTCAGAAACTGCCTCCCTGATCTAAGCACACTTGAAAGCACTGCTGATTCTTCTTAATAATGCCAAACCCCACTGATATCACTGTTGCTGCACAGGTTAAGCCTCTTTACATTACTTTTTGATTTAATTTTATGGGTAATACAAAATGCATTAACACCCCATACTGAAAGATACTCATATTTCATCATTTTGACCCTTCAGATATTTCAAATCGTTGTTTATATTGTTTATCTTCTAAAAAAAAACTAATTTAAGGTCCATCTAATCACTCTAATCACTTTAATAATTCATAAAAATATTGTCAGACAAAATATCTATGTATCTCCAAATCAGCAGCTTTACAAGAGAAGGAAAAAATCTTCTTAACTTTCAATGGACAGTCAGTGTAAAAAGATTGGGTAGCATTTCTATTGGTCCATTCATTATACAACTCTAATACATTGTAAAGAACATCTGCCAGATTCACATTATGTCAACAAGTGGAAAACAAGGTTTTTAGGTGAGAGCAGTGATGTGCTATTATGTGCTGTAAATTTAAAATAGAGGTAGAAGACAATGGCCAAATCATGTTATGGCTAATTCGTGGACATGTTAACACATAACTTGATTTATTGTCAAAAATGCCCTTCAATGATGCTTGTGGAAAGAAAGAGGTCAGCTAACTCTATGATTGACATTCAGTTAGTCTGTGGGAGCAGCAGTGGCTGAAGCAGAGTACACTTTCTAGATGTATTCTAAATATTTTCTAAATTGGCAGCAAATTATGGGTCCTATGTAACTTGAAACTATGTAAGAGAACTTAAAAGTTATTTAGCATTAAGTAATCAGACATTACCTCTATCGATTTCTACAGTATTTTGCCAGACTCTGCAGACAACACTGTTAGTTACATAAGCTTTATGACATAATACATCACAATTAATGTGTTACAAAAAGTCTTTATTTAACATAGTATAGTAGCATGGTATACGGGCCATTACATTTATATATACACACATACATGCATACACACACACAGATGCAAAAGCATTCAACCCTTTTAAAAGTTCTTTACATAGACAAAGAACTTTTTCTGATAAAAAAAAAATAGATTTTGTTTTCATTGTTGTTTTCCACCGTCTGTAAATATGCAGCTGATAGCCAGAGATAGAGAGATAGATAAAAGCATTTATTTGTTAATAGATTTTATTCAATTATTTATTGTAATATTGTAAATGTTAAACTAAAACCATAGTTTGGTCAGTAAATATCTGAATTCTTTTGTGTCAGGTTGGGGTCAGTTTATATAAATTTGTTTTAATTTTGGAGCCCAGTAAGACAGTGTTTGGGTCAGACCACTGACGTTCAAATTCTTTACTGAAAAGTCCTCTTTTAGATTCTGTCTGATCTGGTACTGGATTCATTATGTAGTCAGCTCTGCCAGGATATCCAGATTAGGCATAATCAAGGAAAGCCGACAGGAAAGGAAGGATCAAAAAAGCCATGGGTGCACTCGAGTGTGTTTTTGGTCAATCTGGAGGAGTTCAACTTAAACAGTAAGTAAGTTACAAGCAGTTTTCTATCATTTCAAAACTGTACAGAGAAAAGTAACGAACGGTGGCTTTTTTCACATTTGTGTCTGTTAAGGAAGTAGTATCTGTTCATTACAAATAATATATTAATATTTGGTTATATCCACTATAGAAAGATCATATATGAACGAAAAGGGCATGTGAATAATGTTTCACTTAGGTAATATTGAAGATCAAAGAAAACAAGCATTTCTTTTTGTGTAGCTGCTTCAGCATGGTGTCTCTCGGTCATTGCCACTCCGGGTCAGAACGCTGCTACTGCAGCCAGAACTGTGTAAATTCCTGTAGTATTACTCCACCACCTCAGTCCACATGCTCACTTCACTTCTGATGCTGATTAAGTATCTTTAAGCTTGTCAACAAATGCATGTGTACAGCTTTACATGAGGGCTAAAAGCGTGATTTTTGCTCTTTAACTGCAGGGTGATCCCAGTAGTAAAAACACCAAATCTTGTATAATGCTGCTTTAATATGTTCTAATTATTGCAGTGAAATGATCTTAAAAAAGCAAAGAAACCAGCAATTGTATTGTGTTTATGTTCTGAAATGCTGCAGTGGAACATTAAACACATGAACAGTCGTATGCTTCACACATCATTTCATTCAAAAGAACAAATATAAGCCCTTATGACAAACGATCGGATTACAGTCACAAACTCTCTCAGACAGAACATGCACAGTCAATATGTGAGCCATCTTGCCATTTGTGGAGATAGATAACTCAGAATGGCTTAGGACCCACAACTTACATGTTACATGCTTAAAAACAAATGTCTATAGAAACCTTTAGCAAAAATAAAGAATCTGAATTACATGTTAAACAATAATGTGACAATTAAGGCAATTACATGCGTTTTGTGGAAAAATAAATGCATATGCTGACAAAAAAAGAGAGTAAAAAGTAAGGATATTTAGCATCTTCAGGCTTCATTTCTGAAAAAGATGGCGGGTTTAATGCCTAGCAGCGACCTGCAAGCCAATAAGGATGATGTACAATACAATGACGGCAATTCCGATCCCTAGGGCCGTGTTGTTCAAGGTGCGTGCCAGTCGGGAGTATCTCTCAGCTAGCGGTCTGTGACCAGTCCTGTTGGCATCTCGAGTCTGAAGAGATAAGAAACAGGATGCAAAACATTAGACAATACTTCATCCAGCGAACTGCAGAACACATTGCTAGGAAATGAGAGTGGGAAATGAACCAACATGGTAATGATGTAAGAGACATTCCTTCACGTAGTTAAATACAATAGTTTGAACAGGAGATCATTTTGAAAATCTTCCAGCAATGTCATAAGTAAACTTTGAACATATTCAGATATATATTTCTGAAGAGTCACTAAAAATTGAATTGTGTACTCCCATGGTATTTGAATCTCTTTCTTAGTGGCTGCAATAGAGCACAGAAACGTGGCCATAATAATACAGTTTCCATATGAACCTGTATTATGTATAAATATATATGTATGTGCAAAAGGCCACACCTCAAAACTGTCTGAGTTAAGCACCTGCATGATTATATATATATATATATAGTGCATAGTGCAACTGCAAAGGCTGAAACATTCCCTTGTGGTTTGGTGGCAAAAAGCTAAATCTGAGCCTAACCCAGTCAACATGCCATACACAATAGTGAATTCAGTCATAGTTTCAACAGCATACTTTAGCCTTTTTTATGTGAAGCACCTAAAATACCTGGCTTTTAACTAACTAACTCACTCACTCACTCACTCACTCATAAGCAGGCTGAAGATTCTCCACAAGTGTGGGAAGGGCGCTGTTAGTATAATAGCTTTTGGTGCTTTGCATCAATGACACTGTGTGCCACTGTTTTTATAGGACTAATAAATTTTGGCCCACCACTGTTGGAATTGTGGCAAAACCACTGCCCTGTTTTTGCCCTTATTTTCTCCACAATTACGTCAATTCTAATTCCCAGCCCTGCAACCTGGCTAGACCCATGCTGATTGATGGGGGAGGAGGAGGGCCTGCTGATGTGTCAGTCTAACTGCTTTGCAGGGAAGAAGTAAATGGAGTTATGAGGGTAATTCCAGTTGGCACACTTTTCTTTTTCATGTGTTTCAAATTACCCTCCCAACTCCATTCGCTCCACTGTGAAGCAGTTTGACTGACTTGTCAGCAGCACTTCCTGTGTATTGTACCTACCCTTACCATCTGATTCGCCGTTCGTAAAAGTGTTTTGTCAGTTTGCTAAAGTGTTCTGGGCTGGTAAAATGTTTCACAGCTTGTAAATGTGTTTTTATTTTTGTAAATATTTTATCTTTTTATCTTAAAGAAAACATACAGTGGTTTACTGGTGGATCTGGATAGTAAATAATTTGTTTTTAAAGAAATTAGAGCTGGTAAGTTCCTCTACAGTTAACCACTTCACACCAAATCACTCTGAATGAACATGTTTTCAGGCTCATGAGTGTGGTTTGTATCTCAACATCTGATTTACGCAGAAATGTTAAAACTGGTGGAATTCTCTTTTAAGCGAAAGTATTGGTACTTGATCAAAAACCGCCTCTGCTAAAAATGGGTATACTTGTATGAAGTGCAAAAAGTATGTAAAATGATAAAGTAAGAGTTTAGAAAGAGTCAGGACATGCTCAACCCTGGGTGCAAACTGACTGCAATTTACTCTTAATCTGTAACCTTACTTTTAGCCTCAGATGCTCCACCCATTCATACATGGAGATCCTATCCATGGTAAGCTGCCTACGACAATTGGAATTTGGTCAGTGCTGCTATAGGCAGCTGCGCACTATGCTTTGGGACTATATATATGTATGTGTATGTGTATGTGTGTGTGTGTGTGTGTGTGTATTCAGTTACTAAATGTAGTCAGTAAATAAATAAACGCTTGTAAAGCTCAGAGTATAACAGGTTATTCCAAATTTTGAGAATAGCCCACCCCTTCCCATAAGATCAACAATCTGTACCTGTTGATTTTGATCATGAGTGCAATGACCTGGTCTTGTGAAAGTACTCTTAGTTAAATGACAAAACACACCAGACTGGCAATACTGGTCCCTGATGCAATGATGAAGGTGCAGTTTCATTTTACATTATGAGGGGCTAGATTAGCAGGAAAAACACAAAGAAAATGTCCTGGTCTTTGATATTTGTAGTACTTTCATGGTCTAAATGTTAATGCTAAATCATCAACACTTAAGTAAATAACAAACCTTCTCACCAAAATAATATTATCATGACCATAGTAACCAAGTACGATTACTCAAGTATCTTCCATTGCTGCAAAAGACTCCTAAACCTCCCAAATTCAGCCTGAATAAAGGAATACTGTTCCCAAAGGTTCCCAAAACTTTATAAAACAGAAGCCAGAGTTTTATTATTTATGCACAGTTTATTATTCTAAGCTGTAATTAAGAGCATAATACTATATTAATAATGTTTCAATAATATTAATTAATAATATTGATAATATTTGGGCATAACTCATAGTTGAATTTTTATAGTCAGATTAAATCAATAATTAGATTCACACATTAACCTTCACTGGTGCCGATAACAGTGGTTGTGACAGGCTTTCGGAGTAGGGATATACAGGAGAAAAAAAACTCTATCTCAAATTCAATCTGATACACTTGTTTGCTAACCGTTTCCTCGCAAGTTCAAATCCCAAGCCATGCTGCTTTGCCATCAGCAGCCGGAGCCCAAGAGAGCACAACTGGCCGTGCTCTCTTCAGTTGGGTAGATGGTGCTCTGTCTGTCTGAGGCTCTGTTTTTTGCTCCGTTTTTGTCTGAGGATGACCGCTACCTGGCGATGTTCAAAAGGTGGCGGTGGCTGGCGTCGAATGCATCAGAGGAGACGTGTTAAGGCATACCCTCCAACTGTCATGAGCATTGTGGGGAGTTACAAACGGGTGGGTTAACTGGCATTATTGGGAGAAAAATGTGTATTATGGTTTTGTGTATGGTGGTTCTGTGGCATCACTTAAAGAACCCTTCGTAGCACCTGTATTTTTAAGACTATGTAAGAGTGTAGGCATCATGTGGCTACACTCAAGGATCCACAAGGATCCACACTTCCAGTCCTCCCACTTACAACTGAATAACAACTGCACTGTACTCACTGATTAAGTCATCTTCGGAATTACATTTTTACCACTTTTTGGTCATCAACAATTTCGAAAGCAAGTCATTCTGAAAGAGTTCAGGGGATCTTGAAAGCGTACATGAATCACTGGGAAGATTATGATGGGTTCTGTGCCGTGCTGCTGCCCCTCTGTAATTACTCACAGCTGTGGCAGGAATAGGGGACGAGCTATGAAGTGGCTCTCCAGCAGAACAATGCGGTTGGGATTTACTGGCCTTTTCGCACTCTGAGCTGTCCAACTTTGTGTTGGAAACTACAGGGTTTCAGGAAGTCTATGTTAGAGACTGGTGTATAGAGCAACAAAGAGTTTATGGAGAAGTGGTTTCTACATAGACCCAAAACCTTTTAAACTGGTTTAATAAAGCACCAAAAGGTCAAAAACCTTAGCAGTATTATTTAGAACCGCAGTGCGTGAGTGTAGAACTAGAGCTTAGAGTGCAGATAGACAGACAGAGAGACAGAAAGACAACTATCATTTCCATAAAAGCACATGAAGATGCTTGACAGTCCACATTTTTGCTCTACTCCTATTTAATGCAAGATAAATCTTTGAGTGAAGTCACTTCTAGCTCCATAAAGAACCATGGAAGTTGCTCCTGAAACACTTGAAAGAACTGCATGAGGCAGACCTTCAAAGACATTTTCCAACTTCCTGTGGAATCCATGCCACTGAGGCTGTTTTGAGAGCAAAGCGAGCCCTGGTGTGGGGTTTTAGGGCCTGGATAGGTCAGTTAGTAGAGCATCGGACTAACAAAGGTTAGAGAGTCCAAAGTCCAAGCCCCTGTTTGGGTGATCAAGCAAACTGTTCTGCAATTTCCTTCACGATCAATAAAGGACTTCCTAACATAGTACTTCTGTCCTAATATAGTGCATGTTTTTAGTTCTTCTAATGGAAGAATACACTGTTCATAATATCAGTCCTATATATTCTTTAGAAAACAACTAGAAATGACACGATTTCATTCAAAAATGCTGAACTTCTTTCTATCATTATTGAATAATAGTCACGTTTAAGGGTTGACAAATCAATGTGCTGAACTGCTGAACAACTCTCTACAGTCTTCATTAAAGAACAATGTCATTTAGCATTACATAGCACAGCACAGCAGATACGAAACAAGGCAATCCTACGCTACACACAAATGCGTCGCTGTAACAGTGCCGATAAACGCCAGGTTCAACGTCTTGGTCTTGACTCAGACTCAGCCATAGCAGTCTTCACTACAACACTAGTTATGGTAACATGATACCAGTATTTTACTGGACATCTGTCATGGCATGTCTGTCACAATGTTTAGAATATCGTTAACTATGTCAGTGTCATGTAACAGGGACTCAAATAACACTGAAACCTAATTTTGAATATGCAAATAAAACTCTCCTTACTCCTCAAGCTAGTCTTCAAATACACACCAGAGACCGCTTGCCAGTCTCTGAAATGTGAATTGTAGTAGAAAGGTTACAACATCAATCAGCGGCCTATCTTGGCCACTGAAAGTTCCACGTCTGACCTGCCAGTCTCAAAGTATCTGTAACCCACACGGGATGTGGTTTAGCAAAAGACGGTGAGACAGTTGAGCAGAAAACATGCACTTGCCCAGAGAACTGCAGCAATGGAAAAATATGTGCACATTCTCATCACTGTCAACTACCAGGGGTGGACGGTAGCTGGATGATTGTACTTTTGTACTGCTTATTAGTAGGGCTGTAACGGTACTCAGACGTTACGGTTCTGTTCACACTGGACCTTGCGGTTTGGTGCAGTGGGGGAAAAAAGTAACGAATTCAACCAAATGCATGAGACTAGATCTATGTTCTTTATCGTTTATTCTCATTTCAGACATCAATTAGCTTGAGCTAAACTTAGCACAGCAAGGCGCTAACCTTAAGGCAGCTGTTCCCAATTCTTTGATGCCAAAACCCACCTGTCTCAATGTTTGTTTTAGTATACTCTACATTACATTTACATACAATGTATCCTGTGTTCTGTATGTAGATCTATTCAGCTCTAATCTTCAGTATGAACACGATAATATAATTCAATAATATTTAGATACGATGTGTTTAAACCTTCAAAGACAATTGAATAAATATTTTGAGTTTGAGACCTCTGCAACATAAATGCGATAATTATATAAGGACTTCTTAAATATTATTAATAATAGATAATGAATTAATATATATTATATGAATATATTATATAAATTAGAATATAAAATCAGATGGATTATCTGTGCACTGTATGCGCAATAAAAATACACAGGTTTCTAAATGTGAAATTACTTAAGTAAACTTTTAAAAGAAACTCAATAGTATAAAGGGTTGAACACAAAAGAATATATATCTAAAAAATATATAAATAATATATATTTAAAAAATATATATTTAAAAAAAAGATGTTTTTTAAAAATGCAGTTAGTGATACATCCCTGATTTATCAAATGTGATTAAAAATAGATGTCATAAATGCTAATGTTCTTTTTTTAATTATTTGTCTGATCACCCTTACTGTCATTCAGCATTCATTTTACTGGTGTATTACTCGGAAATGGAGTCACTGCAGACAAAGGATATTATTTATGACATGATTCTAGTGGAAGTTAGATACTCACAGGCTAGACATTCGAAAAAAGGTAGTTGACGTATTTCCTTTTTCTAAAAAAAATGATTTCATTCTTAGTAGTATAAACTTAACCTATTAGTCATTGTACCACATAGAACCTTTCCACAAAAGAAACTAAAGAAACTTTGACATAATCTCTTATCTCGTATCTCTTATATTAAATTTTTATTTTTAATAAACTATGTATATATATTAGATATTCATATTATATATATATATATATATATATATATATATATACACATATTAAAATTTGTATATATTGTGTATACATGCATTTCTGTTTTCATTTTATTTTCTTATATTTATCTTATATTTATCATATATTATGTTTTTTTACTACCATATCTCCACACACACACACACACACACATATACACATATATACATACATACATACATACAATGTATTATATACACTGTATGTGTTTTTATTTTATTTTCCTATATTAATATGTTTTTCTACCTTCTCTCTCTCTCTAAAGAAAAGGGATGCAGAGAACCACAGCGATTCACACTTACGTTCACAGAGTAGATGAGAGCAGCAATGCCCAGTGGTAAGCAGCAGCACAGCATGGTGAAGATGGAGTAGCCCAAGTAATCAGGCAAGGGTTGAGCCAGGGGAGCCTGCGTAACGTAGACCGCAGGCTGAACGACGACAGTGGGGTGATCACCATAAGGAGCCTGGAACTGTCCCGGGTATGGCTGGCCATACGGAGCTCCATAAGGCTGGGGCTGAGGCTGAGGATAGCCAGACTGATTGGGGTAGCCTCCTGGAGGAGGGTTATACCCAGCTGCGTAGTCCTGGTATGGCGGAGGCTGTGAACCCATGCCTGACTTCTCACCTGAATTCCAGTCAGGAGGAGCAGTTGGTGGCTTGTTGGGGTCCATTTCTGCCTGTCTCCTTTGATTCAAACGGTGGTCCCTCACTGTTTCTCAGACTATCTCATACGTGCCACCCCCCTCCCCTTTATATTATGTGCCACATTCCCTCCTCGAGGGCGTGGCCAGTGGATAGGAGGGCCAGGAGCAGCCAGTTGGTCTCACATTTCACACATTGTGATAGAAATGTCATTGGTGTGCCCATAAACAACAAGTGGAGACTTTTCTCCAGCGGGTAAAACAAGTAATGCAAAGCTCACCCCCAACGCTGTCTAGTCTAGAGTTCACTCTATACTACGGTTCAGGAATAAACACTGTCCTGAGAGGATGTATTAGAGCTGCCCAGCTGGATACGCGCAGTTACGCAACACCAGCCAGCCTGTTTTTGGCACCTTTGCACAGCACTGAGCGCGCACACTGAAGAAAGAGGTGGGAGGATAGAGGAATGTGAGCATCAGCCCCCATGAATGGCCCTTTTAACAGTAAAAAACAGGCATTTCATCACGTGCGTCTGGGACACTGTGTAGACCTATCCAAGCGTTTGTAGACACGTGCTCATCCAACGTGATTCCATTGAGGGGAAGGGGAGGAAACCAGCGTCTGTTTACCGTAAAGCTAAGCTGATGCGTAAAACCTACAGAGAGTCAAATGGTGCATTTGGTCAAGTTATTGCATTAATACAATCAATGAACTACATTTTAAAACGAAAGCACCTATATATTTATTTATTTTGCTGTTTATTTATTTTGTACAGTGTATATATATATATACATGTAAATAAAGTGTGTATATATAGAGATATATAATAGGTAATTGATCTTAATATTTTACATTATTTTTATTTATCTATTTTAAGACGCCTATTTGTTTAATACAATACACTAACTACCTTTTTAACTTTTAAAAACAACTATTTATTTGTTTATTTGTTTTTGTACAGTTTTGTACAGTATACTGTACAGATTGTGTACAGTATATTTGAGATAAACTGTATAGGCAGATGATTGTTACAGCCATATATATATATATATATATATATATATATATATATATATATATATATATATATATATATATATAAAGAAGGTCAAATAACATGTGTAGAGATACAAATGTGTACATATACAATATATAGAAAATAAAAATGTAGGCATATAAGAGGCAATAAGTGAGAACTTATTATGTGTTATATTGCCTATTTTAGGTTCAATTAACTGCTTTTTTGAGCCAACACATTTATTTAATTAATCTTTACAGAGTATTGAAGATAAACTGGATCAGCAGACAATGTTAGTTCCAAATCTAATCAAATTTGTTACATACACAGTCATACACTGTACAACTAGCAGTGAAACACTTTGATTGCTGTCTGATCACAAAAAAAAAAGATTCAAAAGATATAAGGATGAGAGATAAGGTACAATGATATATAGACAAAATACATAAAAAATTAAAATGAAGTTATAATATATTATGATTATGAACTTTTGGAGATTGGAAATTATTAAATAAAATATATAATATATAAAACATTAGAAACATTGAAATAAGGATAAAAATACATATAAAATAGAAGAAGATGCTGAGGATGTGGTTAAGAGAGAGCATAAGGTGCAATGTGCAAAATTGTGGTATAGCTCAATCTTAAAACCCCCTCCTGCTTCTAACGCTAGACACATCTGGTATTTATGTTTGGCCCACACTTTGAATTTTGCTAGGTGTGCAAACCAACTGCATACCAATTAGTAATCCTAACTCTTTACTCAATTGGGATGCACCTTAAATCTAGTGATAAAAAGTGGCTGAATTGTAGGTCAGTTCTGGCTGTGGAAGGTCAAAAGGCAAATTCAGTGATTTGGGGTCTTCAGAGATGGTTAAGATGATGCCCGCTCACAGCTGTAACAGGCCGTATTACTAAATACAACATTGCAACAATGATAAAAGTAAAGACTATTTGTTGTTATGTGTTTAATTGTATGTTTTAGGTGTATAAAGTTTGGTTATTTAACAGGAGTGCATTCATTAAGATAACAAAGAGGTTCTGAGCCCTCAGTCTTTGCGATTTCTGGGCCTGATTGTAAATACCAGGAGATCCATGTCGCATCAATGGTCTTACCTGAGAAGGGGCATCTTATCTATTTTAGTTAATCTTATTTAGGGTAAGAAGCAAGTGGTCATTTGAATTAGAAAAAAATGTCATGTTTTGGTATTTTCAAGTTTGTTTATATACTTAGGACTCTCTCCAATTGACATTAGAAGACCACCCTGGCTTGAACTCTTTCTCTTTGGTGAAGGATTTTGATCTATTTGTCCTGAATGTCCAGATAAAGTGTTATTGAATATATATATTCTTAGTTCTGTGTGTGTTAGTCCAATGGCTCCCCATTCTGGACCTATCTGGTACTTCACAGGACCATGGGCGCACTGCTGGCATCTTCTCAGACAGTGAAGAGTGAAGCTCAGGCTTTCAGCTTAATTCAGAGAGTTTAAGAAATGCACTGTTTAGAAATTTAAGGATATTTCCTAAATTTCCACTGCTTAAAAGTAATTGAACAAACTAATATAACTTTAAATATATGGATTATTTTAATACCTGGATGCAAATCCTTTGCAGTCAATGATTGCCTTAAATCTAGAGCCCATGGGCATCATCACACGCTGAATTTTTCTCCCTTAAGATGCTTTGCTGGGCTTTTACTGCAGCCGATGCTCAGTTGGTTTGAGGTCAGGTGACTGACTTTTTTTTGTCCTAAGAAGCTCTTGGGTTGCTTTTGCGGTATGTTGTGGGCTATTATCCACCTGTACAGGGAAGTTCCATCCAACGGTTTTGCAGCATATGATGCAGCCCCTCCGTACTTGATGGCAATGGTCAAAAACCGATACGCACCAAGAGCTCTTCCAGCTTCAAGTACGACTCGGCTTTTCTGTCCTGGCACCAAAGTGGTGGAACGAGCTTCCCCTGGGTGTCCGAACGGCAGAGTCGCTCGCTGTCTTCAAACCCAGACTGAAGACCCACCTCTTCCGAGAGGACTTGGGCGAATAATAGAGTGTTAACCTTACTGACTTGTGTTTAGTGTCTGAACTTAAGGTATCTTTGAATTATTAGTCTATTCAGAGTTTTTTTTCTTGGGTAAATAGCAAAGAACTTTTGTAAGTCGCTCTGGATAAGAGCGTCTGCTAAATGCCTTAAATGTAAATGAAGCTGTGGCATGCCTCAGGTCATGAACCCTTCTTTTTTCCCCTCCATGCTCAAGTTAACAGCATCCTGAATAAACCTAAAATTCATGAAGGCAACCCTTGACTGTAGACTTTCACAGTGATATGCCTAGCTCCTCGGGAGTGTTCTTGACCTGACTTGATGTTGTAAACAGGAGTTTCTTTACCAAAGAAAATATTCTATAGCTTACTCCGTCTTCCAGTATTGTTGGTGCTGATGAGCTTATCAGTGTATTTCCCCTTAATCAGAATGAACCAAATTGCTGATTTGGCCAAGGTTTCTGCTCTCTTTTTGATAGGGTTGTTTTGTGTGTGTTTTTAGCCTTATTGGGGCCTCATTCACTTATCCACCCACCCATCAACACTTCTTTGGCCTGCATATTGAAAGTCCAGATGAATGGCTACCAAATCCAAATTCAACACTTGGAATCAAACCCAAATCTTTTATCTCCATCATTTGTCATGTAACTCCTCAGAGACAATGACCAAAGCAAGGATCAAACCCACAACCACAGGCGTGTTTCACAGAAGCTTTAGGAGCTGTGTAGCACACACAGTACCTGCTGCACATTCATGCCACCCAGTTTTCAAACCTTTTAGCCGTTCATTATACAGCACCTAGAGGTGAGGTTATACTTTTGACCCAAGTCTTTTTCAGTGGCACACAAAACCATTTTCCCTTAAAGTGTATGGTTGCTGTGTGAGACAGCAAAAGACAGGAGGAACTCTGCATGAGTGTAGGAGTGTAGGAGGCCCAGTTCTCCTTCCAAGCTTTAGTCATTTCCCCACTCCATTTACTTTTCATGCACTTGTTTATTCAGCACTCTGAACTCTGATCGCTCTCCACACACTTAACCCTTTCTGTGTCCTTGCTTGCACTGGCAAAGTTTGCTGGTCCAACAGGAGTTGTAAGACACCCCCTACTGGCCAGAGCTGAAAGATTCAAATGATTTAGAAAGTGAGAAAAGTGTGTATTTGCTAGTTAGGACAACGCGCCAAGATAGAACCGCTTGGAGTCCTGGTTGACTTTCCTTTGGTCTGTGTGAGAAGCCGGACCACAGCTGGTGTGGTGAATGATGGAAGAAAGGAAGGAGACAGGATAGAGGTTATATAAGGGGCTTGAGGGTCAAGAGGAGGAAATTGGGGGTGTGGTCCTTCTCCCAAAATTCAGTTATGTGTTATAACTCCACGTTTTGTGTATTGCAGCTGATGCGACACTGCGATTATAGGTGGTACAACTTTGGCTGATTGGGTTATATTAGTGTTTTAGGAATGGCACCTCCTGTACCTATACTGTTAGAATTAAAGAAATGGTTATTGGCTTGGATGTACATTTCAAAGGAAGACCGTATACAGATGTGGAACCTTACACTCGCACATCTCACTTACAAATATGTAAATGAGCTGAAAGCGTCTTCAGGACACTAAAAGTGGTTCTGTAATGGCATCATCACAACAAACTTTTTTGGTACCTTTTTTTTTAAGAGAGTGAAGCCAATGGTGCTGATTTGGACCAAATGTTGGAAGGAGGTGCTAATGGAATGACAGATGCTTGATTTGGGGGAGTTTCATAGGAGCAATAATCTTGTGGGAATATATTCAGGTTATTAAAAATGTATTTAGCTTGGCATTACATTGCTTTTTGTACCTCTATATACAGTGTAGCTTACTGAACTGGCCACTACCTGAGTTAGTTCAGGGTGAGCTAAGTCATCTGACTAGATCAAGAGAATGTGATTGCTCTGCCCTGCTGTCTGTGGAACATTATGAGTGTATCGTTCAGAGGGACAATAGGGAGGGGATTCAATTAAAGATGAAGCCATAGGTATTGTAATGACAATAAAGAACTATGCTAAGAAATATGCTATAGATACGCCAAGGTGGATAGAGAATTATAGGGATGGGTGTGGTCCAATATCATATCTGTATCTGTGGTTCCTGTAGTGGGATTTTGTCATTTGGCTAGTCATTTGAACAACATTTGAATTCTGGATGCTTTATTTAAGAAGATTGTTATGCAAGGCAGTTTTAAGACCTGACAGATAAGGTAAAATACATGGTTAAAAAGATAGAGAAGCCAATGACAACAACTCCAATCCTTAGACCTATGTAGTTCAAGTTGTGCGCCAGTGCAGAGAATTTCTCAGCTTCAGCTCTGTGACCGGCCCTGTTGGCGTCTTGAGTCTGAGGAGATAAAGAAAGAGACATAAAACTGGCAGCAGTAAAATATCCCAGATATTTCTCCTTAACAATTTCTTGCACCGTAAACGTTGGACATTTGTTCTTATGGGTGTCGGTATTACAACCTCCAGGAGGTGTAATGTTCTGTTTAAGTTCCTGGTGCTTTATGTCGGAGTGTGTAATCTTGTTGGCCACCAGGGGGCATGCTCCATCATAAAGGAGTCTCAGGAAGTGTGACCCAGGAGAGAGATGTTGAGGGCTCCTCCTCTTTGTTGACCTGGAAGAACGTCCTGTTCAGACTGACCTAGCATCCAATAGATGCGTTTCAAAGCCCAGGTGGGCTGCGTTTCTCGACCACTACAGCATGGAAAGCTGTTCCAAAGTTTAGGAACCTTTGTATACAGACTAGAAATGCAGCCTACATTCGGAGCAGAATGTGATGTGTCCTGTAATGATGTATCCTTCTAGACCCTTGGTTACCCACTGTTCAAAACAGCTGTTAGTTATGTTTTGTTTTTTTTTGTTTTTTGGTGTATGCTCAGCCCTGACGCAGTTTTTCCACCACGATGAACAATAAATCCATACTAGTTCATACTAACTATATACAGTGTCCAGTGTTTGGTCTGGTGGAGAGTCTAGGGAGAGAACCCACTCCCATTTTCTGTTTTGGCTTGGCCGTAGACTTAGCGTGGACTCCCTTGCTAGCTTCCAGGGCACAGAATGGCCCTGGTGGCTTGTTGGGGCACTCGGCACTGTGGACTCCCCTGAAGGTTTCTCTGTGGGTCACAAATTTGGTCCCCTGCCACTGTGTCACCATCCTCCACCTTGGTGGTGCACATTCACATTTCACAGCTTCCCAGAGAGTTGAAAAAAGCTATTTAGAAGAACCACCAAACGATTCATTCACCGAAGGTTTGTTTCAGGTCCTGTTTGGTTCAGGTTTTAAGGAACAGGTAACATGAATGTTGTGCACTGTGCAGCTGCAGACGTTGAAACACTCTTGTAATTTAGTGGCAATAGGAAGCTGGTAAAGAAGTGGAAGTAGAGAAGTAGTGTTTGAAACTAGTTTTTTTTTGCATAATTCATCGGGATGTGAAAAAAGTCACTCACAGTGAAGGGAACTAGGCAATGAGAGAGCTTAATGACTCGGAAGTTGGCACATAGAACATGCTGATGCCTGAATTTACACTAAAACCTAGTTTTGAACATGCATCATCAAGCTAATGCACATCAGGGACAAAGATCACAAGGTAAATGGTCGACCTTTTCCACTAAAAAATCCATATCTCGCATGCCAGCTCAAAAGTGACAGTGACAGGTAACACAGAAGGGATGTGGTTTAGTCACTGTCTGCTAGCCTGGGATGAAGCTTCTTTTACTTACTGAAGACAAAACTAACAACAGAAAGACCCACAAACAAGCAGCAACTGAAGCTGGCTGCAGTAAAGGCCTGGTAAAGTGACTCAAGGGCTAAAATTCAGCATGTGTTGCTGTCCAAATCTTCCAGACTTCAGTCAGCCATTGAAAGTCAGACATTTGCCTCCAAGTTTTTGAAAAAAAATTGATGTTTATAATAGTGTTAGTTTGTCCAGTTATGTTTGGAACTGTTCCTAAAGGGTTAATGCAATAAATATGTGTCAACCCCCCTGAATTAAAGCTAAAGGTCTAAACTTGAAACCCATTGAGGTGGTGTGCAAAGGCAGCATTACAAAAATTGCATCACTGTCAAAATACTTAGGGACCTAACTGTACATATAAAAAAACAAACACTTGCTATGACTCTAGAGTAGGGCTGCCCAAATTGTGCCAAGTTGACCTGGGAGAACCTTTGAATGGGCATTCCAGAGAGCCAGCATGATTCATACTTACCTTTATAGAGTAGATGAGAGCAGCAACGCCCAGTGGGAAGCAGCAGCACAGCATGGTGAAGATGGAGTAGCCCAAGTAATCAGGCAAGGGTTCTGACTGGGGATTGGAGGTCACATAGACTGCAGGCTGAACGGTGACAGCGGGCCCACACTGATAAGAACCCTGGTATGGCTGGCCATACAGAGCTCCATAAGGCTGGCCTTGAGGAAAGCCAGACCAGTTGGGGTAGCCTCCTGGAGGTGGGTTGTAAGTAGCATTGTAGTCCTGGTACCTTGGAGGCTGTGGGTCCATGACTGACTTCTCACCCGGATTCCAGTCAGCATAAGGAGCAGTTGCTGGCTTGCTGGGGTCCATTTAAATTCTGCTTTTCTGTTTGGTTTCATACACTGGTTCCTTGTCGGTGGCCACGTGTAACCGTTTTACTTCCTAATACGTGCCCTTTCTTTATAATATACGTTAAGTACCCTCCTTGTGGGTGTGGCCAGTGGATAAGTGAGCATCACGTTTAAAACAAAATTGGAATAAACATCATCAGTATGCTGTCATAAAACCTCTCAGCTTTAAAACTGGAAAAGCCCCAATACGATTTTGAAGTTAAAGTAATATATAGATATGGTTAGATAGGGTTAACAAGGATTTGTGTTGTTGAGTTGGGATAAGAGCAGTTAAACAACCCCAAATTAGGGCATTTGTAGAGCACTTAGTGATTACACTGTAGAAACTGGTGGGGAGAAGAACCCTATCTTGTAAGTAAGTAGGGAGGAAATCCTTGATGTCAAAAGCCAAGGAAAAGTGATTGGTCCAGCAGAGTAAGGTACTGCCACAGTGAGCAGAGGGTCGTTGGTCCCAGTCATGCTGCACTTGCTCTCTCCAGGGTGGGTGGATGGTTCTCTCTGTCTCTCCCCACATCCCTTTAGTGCAATGCAAGGCTACACTGGTGTCTACCAGGTGTGTTGGTTGCCCTGTGATGTTGCATTGCCGTTTTTGTCGGAGGAGGCATGTGTCAGTCTTCGTCCTCCCAGTGTTGGGTGCATTGCATGAAATAGGGGAGGTTGTGTAACTGGCCATCTCAAATGGGGAAAGCCATCAGGACAAAAATAAAGACAAAGACCAGGGGTCCTATTTTACACCCAGCGTCGCGATGCTAATTGCTATCTTACACTCCGCCAACAGTCTGTTTTCAAGCCTGCCGTCTGCGTCATTAAAATAGAAACGGTGCTTGCACATATTTCTAAGCTGAAAGATGTGATGGTCTCGAAATGAGGTGTGTTCAGGTAAATTTCAGGTAAACTGTCATTGCTATCTTGGCAGTGAATTGTCAACACCGACGCGTGTCCAACGTGCGTACACCCACGCGTTGCACCATTGAAATAGTTGGAAAACAGTGTAGTTCTTTTAAATCAGCATATATTAAAAGAATGCTTCACTGAGAACTCACTTTCTCTTGTCTCTCAATGGCATGTTTGGCACTACAGGGCTAATGCCTGTAAAGTATTGAGACACCTGCTCATTTATTTTTTCTTGTGAAATCAAGGGTATTAAAAAGGGTATTCTTTTGTTGGAATAACTGTCTAGATTTTTGAGCACTGCTGTGAGGATGTGATAGCATTCAATACCATGAGCTTTAGCTCACCACCACACCTCATCCCAAACTCCCAAACTCATCTCAAAAGTATTGGGACACATGTGTTTAGGCTCAGTGGCTGCATCTACGCTAAGGGCAAAACTGTAACTTTCACTTTTTCAGTGAAGTCATCAACATCAGTGCTGTGTTGGGTCTCAGCTATGCTGTTGCTGTCATGTCAATCATCTTATGAAGGACTTGGTATTCAGGTAGATGGGTTTAGTCTGCTCAGAACTCTGCAGAGCTGGACTGTTTAGAGAAGGCATCAATGCTGCTTATGCCATTTGTCTAGTACTATTACTTACTGCAGTTTTTCCCTTTTACTTATTAGTGTCATTGTTGTTTTTTATTATTATTATTTTACGTATTTATGTTCATCCACGCTCTTGACCTTTCCTGTTAACTGCAATTTCTGAATAACATTACAAACTAAAAAAAACTTCCTTTTCCTGCTTTAGGGCATAGATGTTTTTAATTTTCTGCTGCACAGATGTTTAGAGGTGCTAATGGCTACTGATGAAAAAAGTGTTGAAATATGTGACGAAATATAACACATTACGGACAGCACAACACTGAATATAGCTTACAGATCATCCAAAATTATTGCAATAATTGTATTGTGGCGATGTGGCCCAGGCTTGACTGAAAAGGGGTGTGTGTATAAGGTCAGTTTGCAGCTCTCATGAGCAGTGGTGTAAATGCAGTACACTCCTTGTGTAAAATGGTTAACTGTGGGTCTTTGGGGTTAGTGTAAAACAGACATAGTGGTTGTGTTATAAAAAGGTGCATGTTTTTGTCACTGTACTATATGCTAGTGAACACACACAGAGCAGTGGGCAGCCAACTCCAGCACCCAGGGAGCACTGTTGGGCCCAGGGCCCAACAGTGGCAGCTTGCCGAGCCCAAGTCTCAAACTCATAACCCTGTAATCGATAGCCCAGAGCTGTAACCGCTGAGCCACCACTGCCCCTAAAAATATTTAGTGGGTCCATGTGCCACAGGACAGTGACTGTGTGAGTAGGTTCATGGTCACTGTGGCCTAGACACACAAACCGGATAAGATCTGGGGTTTAATACAAAGGGGTTAGTCTGTGCTCTCTGGTTTGTAGATTGCATCTTTTTTTCAAAGGAAAGTTACTGACTCTTCTGTTTCACCACAGTATAGTCATAAAGTCAGACAGTCAGAAAGTATTATAGTACTCTGGTTATTCTGTTGCAGATTTATGGTATAAAATAGCACATAATGACAGTTACACGTGAATCAAAAAGCTTTATTCCAAATATACATTTGTATATTTCAAACACAATATATTGTTATAGTACATTTTTACCCATAAGAACAAATGTCATGATCTCCTGTGCATTACATATATTATTAGATTCATAAGGGTAATGATGACCCCAATGACAACAGCAATGCTGCTCAGCACGCATGCCCTCTGAGAGTGTTTCTTAGCAAGAGGTTGGTCATCATCATGGTTGGCAATCGAGCCTGAGAGAACAGAGAAAAGCAGCAGGTTTGTCACAATACTTGATGGGTTGTGAGGAAATCAGAGGAAGGCCTGATTTCAGAGAAGAGCCTCAGATGCCACCTGCAAAACACCTTCACTTTCACATGTGTCAGAATGAGACGCGTGACATTTCTTTGTCAGAGAAGCAAAAGGTTCTGCCTAGCTAGCATGTGTTCGGTATGTCATTACTGCTATGATCTCATCACAGTCCCATGACACACATTTCAGAGAAGACTGAATGATTTCTGGGAAGTAAAAAATCGTCATCTTATTTAATGCTCCTATTGCATTGTTTGTCATGTTAAATTGTAAACAAAAGGGTTAATAATTATCCTGGAAAAAACTGTCAGACAAATATGACATACAAACATACAGTGTATCACAAAAGTGAGCACACCCCTCACATTTCTGCAGATATTTAAGTATATCTTTTCATGGGACAACACTGACAAAATGACAGAATTTTGACACAATGAAAAGTAGTCCGTGTGCAGCTTATATAACAGTGTGAATTTATTTTTTATTGGCTGTATATTGAGTTATTTTGAGGGAAGAATAAATGTACACTGTTATATTAGCTGCACACAGACTACTTTTCATTGTGTCAAAGTGTCATGTTGTCCCATAAAAAGATATACTTAAATATCTGCAGAAATGTGAGGGGTGTGCTAACTTTTGTGATACACCGTACAAAAGAATCAGTTTTCACTTCATTTCACTTCATTTTTCCTACATAATTGAGTTTATTTAACCAAATCACCTCCTTAAAGGCTTTACTGCTACAACAACCTCCTTCAGGCCCCTTAACTCTTAATACACTTAGGGGTATTATCCAGTAACTACAGGGACTTCTGTACAACCTGGTGGGGCTATTCTCTAATAATAGAAGTTTGTAATAACACTTTTGGCCCACCGGGGGGGCCATAGGCCTTTTGAGGGGTTGATAACTGAACATGTCAGATCCTCTCCTGAGGCAATACAGTCTCTCCTGAAATGAATTAATACACTTAATGGACAATCACTGTAATGTCAAATACAATTCACAATTCAGAACCAGTGGAACATCTGTCTGGTTTAAATTTGACCCATTCTGATATTTAAAGGCAGAACCCACAACTGATAAAAGGCAAACCCCTCCCTAAACTAAAATCTCTTCCAAAAGGTAGTCTCCAAAAAGTTCCATTAATTAATGGTCTCATTATTGTCTCAATTTCAGGTTAAAGAGGTGACACCACTACCAGCCAGTGAGCTACCACACCACATGGGAGACTGGGGTTTGATTCCCGGTCTGGGTGACTATGCTGTGCTACATAAGAGTCCTTGGGAAAGACATTGAAGATGTAAATATCTTTTATTGAAGATAAAACAAGCGGAAAGTGTGTTTTGGCCTTACAGTGCATTGCAAGCACCTTGCTACTGTACATTAAACTGAACAATAGACCAGTTTAAGACCAGTACTATTCTTAAAAAAAAGGTTTTTATGGGCTTTAAACTTGTCAGATGTCTGGCTCCACTCATCACCACTGTTTTTTTTTTTTTTGGAATTACTTTATTTACATCTGAACCATTTCATTGTGTATATTATATGGTTTATATTATTGTGGATATTAAAGGTTCAATGTGCATATATAGCTTTCATTTAAAGACAAAGCTTTGCACATTATCAGGTGGACCAGGTCAAGAACACTATCAACAGTTTCATTTACATTTACATTTACGGCATTTAGCAGACACTCTTATCCAGAGCAATCTACAAAAGTGCTTTGCTATTTACCCATGAAAAACCTCAGCTAGTTTGAAAAGACCAAAAATTCAAAGATGACTCTAAGTTTAGACTCTGCTAAACACAAGTCAGTAAGGAGTATAGTGCTACTTACCTTAATAGAGAAGATAAGACCACAGAAGCCCAGTGGGAAGCAGCAGCACAGCATGGTGCAGACAGAACACCACAGGTAATCAGGCTCGCATTTAGTAACGGTCACATAGAATGTGGGCTGCATGGTGACAAAATGTGGGTTGGCATATAAAGGCCGAAACTGTCCTTCAGATGGCAGACCATGCATGTATTGTGCTCCATAACACTGGACCTGAGGGTAGCCAGATTGGTTGGGTGGAGGTATATGTGGAGGTAGACTGTCAGCAGTGTAGTTTTGGTATGGTGGAGGCCGCTGATCCATGTCTGGGTTCTCATCTGGACGAGGGGCAGTTGGTACCATTTCGGAGCCCTTGTTAGTTTTTCTCGTCACCCTCCTAAAGCACTGTATACTGACTATTAGCTTGTCTGTAAATAAATGCTTGGCGTTTTCCCTGCCACTATAAGTTTCCTGAACCTTAAGGGTGTGGCCTCAAAAGGGGAGCGGCAGCAATGACAAGTACTCCCCCATTTTACCATGGAGCTGGAGCAGCTGAATGCTGCATATGGGAAAGTGAAAGAAAAGGCATCTGTTTCGGACCCCATGAAAACTTTTGTTTTATTTAACATATTTGAAAATGTGGAGATTTGATTTTCATGTAAACAGTATTGTGAGACATAGTGATACATTTGTAAAGTTTAACTAATTAATAGAAGTTCAGATTTCTAGTGAGGAAAAACGTAGAACACCCCCATATTTACCATTTTGACTTGTCCATAGAAAAGCTTTATTCAAAAAATATATTTTATATATTTCAAAAACAATATATTGTTAGCCATGTGCTGTATATTTACATGTATTGTGTATTTTTTTACATGGCGTTCATTTACTTTCAATCAAATTTGGTTCATTTTAGAAAGAACACAGGAGAACAAAGGAAACCTTTCAGTAATTTTGACCCATAAGAACAAATTTTACAAACAATATTTACAATTTAAAATCTCCTGTACAGTACAACTGTTAATACATTCAAAAGGTAAATGATAATCCCAATGGCCACTGCAGCACTATTCAGCCAGCCTGCACACTTAGAGTGTTTTTTGGCGCGATGTTGGTCATCAGCATGGTTGGCATCTCGAGCCTGAGAGAACAGAGAAAAGCAAAATGTCAAACATGATCCTACATGGTGGAGCAGGTTCGTCATAATACTTGTGATGGGTTATTAGGAAATCAGAGGAAAGCCTGATCTCAGAGAAGAGCTTCAGATACCACCTGCAAAACACCTTCACTTTCACATGCATCGGAATGTGATGTGAAATGTCTTAAGAGGTAGAGGTAAGTAGCAGTATGTCACAATAAGCCTGTGAGCTGTCTCGTTGCATGTCACTGTGTTGATTCAGCTGCATTTATCATTTCAGTGTTATTTGATACTCTTATTGTGTTGCTTGTCATTTTTGATTGGAAACATTCAAACCTTCAAATGCCCAATGGAAAATGTCCAATCTGGATTTTGTTTTCTGTGGTTTGAAGGCCTTACACGTTAGGTTAACTACCAACACAGCAAACTACTAACCTACCTGTGGAATAAAGCAATCAAGACCAGTTAGGACAGGATCACTCAAGTTAACATAACATAACTCTCCCAAAATTAGCACATCTTGGCTTTGGCAGACCATACTACAATATTTCAATATTGAGTTTTATAATTGACATTCCACGACAACATGCTACTTTTTAGTAGATTCTGAAGAACTGGTCAGAAGTGTTACAAACAGTGTTTCATGAATACAATAATGGCACTTAAACACAATTCCAGGTGTTTTATGCAGTCATTGCACCGACATCTGATCCAACTCATTAAACACTTGACCAGTGATGAGCAAAATCCAGCGGGTTGGAGCTGTGCTAACATCTGTGAGGCTTTTCACGAAGCAGAGTTTAACAGACATATAATTTAAGATCTATGTCAAGCCTGTTTAAGACGGACATTCCTAGTATGGTCCTGATTTTGGTCTTAGGTTAGCTGGCTAGTGGATAGACCCTAGTTCAGAGTCCCAAATTGGTGAATGTGGGTACATTTTGGGGGTTAAGCGTAGCAATTATTGTGGAGCTCAATACTAGTTTTGGTGTGATCATCTTTATGAACTTTCCTGAGATCATTATTTTGAGTTTTGTTCTTTTCTCAGGAATAGTATGTCGAGGCGCTTTTCTGAGGAGTTTAATATAAAGTGGTAGTGGTTGGGACAGTGGTGGCTCAGCGGTTAGCACTCTGGGCTATCGATAACAGGGTTGTGGGTTCGATTCCTGGGCTTGGCAAGCTGCCACTGTTGGGCCCTTCAGCAAGGCCCTTTACCCTCTTTGCTCCCCAGGCGCTGGAGTTGGCTGCCCACCTGTGTGTGTTTACTACCACAGATGGGTTAAATGCGGAGGACACATTTCGCTGTACAGTGACAAATACATGCACCTTTACCTTTTTATCCTTAAAGTTTATATACTGTAAGGTTTCCATCAAAATACCTCCAGTCATGGATGGAATCTAGCACTATTGAACACGCATGTTCTGCTGACTGAATGGCTTATTGCTGTTACATAACCATGTTGAGTTGGACTTGAAACTCAAGTGTAGTTTTGTCCAGAAAAATATCTTGAGATAATGATCCTATCATTTTTTTTTTGAAGGATGGCCCCCTTTTGCTACCCCTGTCTATTCAGGGGCTTTGTACAGCACCCTTTTAAAGAGAATGAGAAGACATCATGGCCTAAAGGCAGACTACACAATTAGTCAGACTAAGGTTATGCTTGTTCGTGTTCATCAAGTTTTTGTAAGGTTGATTATTTACAGTAACCGAAGCTGAAATACTGGATGACCCTGAAAAACTGGCAGACAACCATGACATACAAACATACAACCAGACCAGGTTTCACTCCATTCTGCCAACTTCCTACACAGTGTTCAGTTTATTTAACCAAATTACCCCCTTAAAGGCTTTGGTGCTACAGTAACTTTCTTCAGGTCCCATAATAACTGAATTTCACATGAGGCAATACAGTCTCTCCAACCTTAATCACTTTCTGTTTATTTTAGAAGGGAGAAAGATAAATAATGCACTCAATGGGCAATCATCATATTTTTACATACCACTCATAACTCAGAACCAGTGGATCAACTGTCATCTGTTAACCCCTTTTATGCTGTTTAGGTTCAGTTTAGCCCTTTCTGACATTAGTAAAATGACCCTACAAACTGAAATGAAAATAAATGACCCAGAATTGATCACAAGGCAACCACCCAAATATTTCACAACTTTTCTAAATTGTGCTCCTGGAATTGTGCAACAACAGATAGGCAGATTGACTAAATATGCCATATACCATAGTTCTGTTCTTGTTATGAAGCAAGGTACCAGTATTTTGTACTCTACCTGTGGTAACAGGTGGACAGATGGTAACAATGATATGAAAATGTGACATAGGGAATTCTGGGATGTTTTTGAATGTGGGTTTGTTTTTTCACAATGAGACAAATGAAAAAAAAAGGAGAAAACAAACTACTGAATCTTAAAACTTCAAAAATACACTTCTTACTAAGCTCTATAATTCTTTGTAATGATGCCATTATAAAGCCTTTATTAAAGCACAAACAACAACTGTTTTATTTATATATAAATATATATAAATATTATATATATATATACAGTCATGCCCGAAAGTATTCATACCCCTGGCAAAGTTTGACTTAAATTTACTTTTATTTAACCAGAAGTTATATTTTTGCCTTGAAACGACACAGGCATCTCCCAGGAGATAACACGATGATGTACAAGAGGCATCATTGTGGGAAAAAGTATTTCTCAGCTTTTATACACATTTGAACAAAAAGTGGCATGTCCAAAATTATTCATACCCTTTGAAAACTGTCACAGTATATGGGAAAATCCAAAGTTCTATACCATTCCAAATAGTCCAAGCTGTTTTAAAGCATCCTAATTACCCTGATTCATTGGGAACAGCTGTTTTAATCAACTCAACAGGAGAAAAACAGCAGCTCTCTGCAGTTGGTTTGTGGACAGTCATGGCTAAGACAAAGGAGCTCACTAAGGACCTGCGGCTGTGCATTGTGGCCGCTCACAAGTCAGGAAAGGGCTATAAAGCCATATCAAAATGTTTTCAAGTTCCAGTGGCTACAGTGCAAAGTATTATTAAAAAATACAAGAAGTTCCGCACTGTGGAAAATCTCAGAAGATGTGGTCGGAAGCCAAAAGTGACACCTGTGCTGGCCAGGAGAATAGTGAGAGAGGTGAAGAAAAATCCAAGGATCACCACCAAGGCCATCCTGGTGAATCTGGACTCTGCTGGTGGCGACATCTCAGTGTGCGGACACTGCACACTGCTGGGTTCCACGGACGCAGGCCAAGGAGGACACCACTTCTCCAGAAAAGGCACACAAAAGCCCGCTTGACCTTTGCAAATGCTCATCTGGACAAAGAAGAAGACTTCTGGTGTTCTGTTTTATGGTCAGATGAAACAAAAATTTAATTGTTTGGCCACAATGATGTGTGCACCATTTGGCGTAAAAAAGGAGAAGCCTTCAACCCTAAGAACACCATCCCCACTGTCAAACATGGTGGTGGGAACCTAATGTTTTGGGGGTGTTTTTCAGCCAATGGACCAGGGAACTTGATCGCAGTAAATGGCACCATGAAAAAAGAGCAATACATCAAGATTCTCAACAACAACATCAGGCAGTCTGCAGAGAAACTTGGCCTTGGGAACCGGTGGACATTTCAGCACGACAACGACCCAAAACACACAGCCAAAGTGGTGAAGAAATGGTTAGCAGACAAAAACATTAATGTTTTGCAGTGGCCCAGCCAGAGTCCTGACTTGAATCCAATTGAGAATCTGTGGAGGGAGCTAAAGATCAGGGTGATGGCAAGGAGACCCTCGAACCTCAAAGAGTTGGAGCTCATCACTAAAGATGAATGGGCAAAAATACCAGTGGAGACATGCAAAAAGCTGGTCAGCAATTACAGGAAGCGTTTGATTGCTGTAATAGCCAATAAAGGCTTTTCTATTAATTATTGAGAAGGGTATGAATAATTTTGGACATGCCACTTTTTGTTCAAATGTGTATAAAAGCTGAGAAATATTTTTTCCCACAATGATGCCTCTTGTACATCATCGTGTTATCTCCTGGGAGATGCCTGTGTCATTTCCAGGCAAAAATATAATTTCTGGTTAAATAAAAGTAAATTTAAGTCAAACTTTGCCAGGGGTATGAATACTTTCGGGCATGACTGTATATATATATATATATATATATATATATATATATATATAAACATACGTGTGTGTGTGTGTGTGTGTGTGTGTGTGTGTGTGTGTGTGTGCTTTAAACAGTCTGTCATCATCCCAAAGAAACCCCAGCCAGCCTGCCTCAATGACTATCGCCCAGTAGCCCTCACATCAGTTGTGATGACTGGTCAGAGACTTTATCACCTCTTCACTGTAAAATTCTATGGACCGACTACAGTTTGCATACTGTCCAGAACCTCTCACACATCTGCTCCACACAACACTGACTCGCCTGGACGTTAGGAAGGGTGATTATGTGAAAATGCAGTTTGTTGAGCTTAGCATTTAATACTACCGTCCACTCCAAACTCACTCTACCACCTCAGACGCCTTAGGTACTTCAGACTGCCCTTCATGGTTCAACAGAACTTCTTCACCTTCATCTGAAGCATCCTGACAGGGAATATCACAGCCTGGAAACAGCACCGAGCAGAACGGACGTGCTCTCCAGAGGGTGGTGTGTTCAGCTGAGCGCATCATTCGGACTGAGCTCCCTGACCTGCTTTTTTTGTTTTTGCCATAAAATTTGTGTAAATAAATAATTTTTAAATCACTTGATTTAATTAAGCTGCATCTTTCCTTATCTTATTTGAAATATTCTACTATTGTCATGTTAGATATTCTTCTAGTAATTCCAATAAAACTTTGAACTATTAGATATAACAATAATTAATTAATTGTCCAATAGTCAATTTCAGTAAATGATGGTAAAATAATGGAAGTCTTATATATAAATTATAAATATTTTTTATTTGGGTGTTTTTTTGGCCCTACACTGCCTTCCATGCACCTCTCAGATGTCAGATGTCTCAGATATTAGATAACCATTTTATGCAGTTGGTTTTTGGGATGTAACTTTTAGGGACATTAAACTCTATGGTATGGTTCCATTCACCACCACTGACTTCCTGAAAGGACACTTTTCACATCTAAGTCCTCTGAATAAGTTTATTTAAATCTGAATGGTTGAATTGAGCAGAAATTCAGAACAAAATATGAAACGTCCTGTTTACCCCTTAACACAGAAAGACTTATCACACGCTAAGGTGATTATTCAGTCACTACAGGGATGTCCGTACAAACTGGTGGGGCGATTCTTTGGTAAAAGAAGTTTGTAATAGTACTTTCAGCCCACTGGCGGTCCATAGTTTTTTTTTTTTTTCAGATAGACACTTTCAGATAGAAAAGTACTGTACAAGAACATTTCCCCCCAAGGTACAAACAATGTAAACGTATCCTCAAAGGTACAACATGATCCTTAGGGCCCAACTGCATACGTGTACCTTACATGTGCACTACTTTCACTTTCCCTGGATTGAAGGTGCATGTATGTAGCATTTTCAAAAATGAACTGTAGTTAAATTGAAAGCTTAAAAGCCCAGATGAAAGAATGTATGGATGCTATGCAAGCTTTAAAAAACAACTACAAATGATTATGGTGCACATCGATAACTAAAGGTCCTGAAGGACTACAATTTCATACCTTTTCTCAGAGAGTTCAGGCTTCACATGTCCTACTATACTGAAGTACCAAGACATTTGCATCAGGGTGACCAGGTCAAGAACACTGTGAGGGGTATGACCATCAACAGTGTTTACATACATAGAAAGCTCATCATGTTGAGAAATTTGACTTTCTCCTGACTGGACCACAATAAAACATGCAGGCTTGCTATGGGCCAGTCTAGATTAGGCGTAAATAAGATTAGGGAAAGCCATTGAGAACACTGTACCTCTTTAAACCCTTGTAGATGGAACATCTAAAGGCAATTGCAAATTCACATAGCAATCCACAGAGCCTGTAGTGCTCCTACTTACCTTAATAGAGTAGACAAGGGCACATAAGCCCAGTGGGCAGCAGCAGCACAGCATGGTGAAGACAGAACACCACAGGTAATCAGGCTCGCGTTTAATAACGGTCACATAGCCTGTAGGCTGCATGGTGATAACCTGTGGCTGAAACTGTCCCTCAGGTGACGGACAATGCATGTACTGTGCTCCATAAGGTTGGACCAGTGTGTAGCCAGGTTGGTTGGGTGGAGGAATATGTGGAGGTAGATGGTTACCAGCGGTGCAGTCTTGGTATGGTGGAGGCAGATCCATGTCTGGGGTCTCATCTGGAGGAGGGGCTGTTGGTACCGTTTCGTGATCCTTGTTCATTTTGCTCCTCATTTTGGTTCCGAGACCCTGCTAAAAAGCGCTGTATACTGACTATCAGCCTGTCTGTAAATGAATGCTTGGCATCTTGAACATTTCCTAAACCTCTCAAGGGTGTGGCAACAAAAGGGGAGGGCAGCAATGACAAGTACATGCCCATTTTGCCATGCAGGTGGAGCAGCTGAACGTTAGATATGAAAAAGTGAAAGAAAGGTCTCTGTTAAGGTTGAATGAGCAACTTCCCACAGCTCCACAGTACAGGCAAGACTGTGACCAGTTCTACACTATGGACACTATGGAAAATGTGTTAAATGCCCTGTATGAGGGGACACCATGTTTTTTTTTATTTAGGAATATGATGTGGTAAGTTGTGATGTCACATATCCAACTCATTTATATATATTAAGTCAGAATAATGAACTCATTTATTCTCTTATTCCACCTGCAGATGTTTAACCTGTCCCTACACACTGTATCTAAAATGAATGTTTAAGCCTGGACTGCTTTTTGAATGAGAATCAATGCATAACGTTTTAGCTGCCAATCAGAACAGGCACAGTGGCACAGTGCAGTAAACATTTTTATTTATAAGAGATTGGAAAATGAAGATTTTGGTGCATCAACCTTTTCTGTTGTTATCTGTGGACCTGTATATGTGGATGATTGACAGTAAAGAACTTGACAGTAAAGGTCGACTATGAGGCCTTAAAAAATTCTCAGTGCTTAAAATTACTCCAACCCTGGATTATTGTATGTTAAAAATAATACAATTCATACATAGTAGTCCTTACTACAGCCTTATTAGCATGGGATTCATTTTAAATGTTGAGGTGGAGTAATGTCATTGGTCTAGAGGACGTAAAATGTATCACCAAATTTAACGGGATTAAAACTCATGCTAAAAAGCATTAAAGACTGAGATAAGAGTGGCTACTTCATTTAGCACTGCTGTCACAGTCTTCTGACGCAGTAATAATAGTGTAAACTGTGCAGCTACATGTTCATAACGTGTATGTAGGCTGACATGCCTAAAGCTGCCAGAAGCATCACGCCTCTAAGGATTCCTTTGGTTGGTCTTCTGGATTTGAAAGTGAGGTTTGCCACTGACTTGAACGACCCAAGGTATCTGTGCCATGCTGTAGATCTCTGCTGTAGTTCATCCAGAGTGATCATGGGCCTCTTGGCTGCATCTCTGATCAGTCTTCTCCTTGTTTGAGCTGAAAGTTTAGAGGGACGGCCAGGTCTTGGTAGATTTGCAGTGGTCTGATACTCCTTCCATTTCAATATGATTGCTTGCACAGTGCTTCTTTAGATGTTTAAAGCTTGGGAAATCTTTTTGTATCCAAACCCGGCTTTAAACTTCTCCACAACAGTATCTCGGACCTGCCTGGTGTGTTCCTTGGTCTTCATGATGCTCTCTGCGCTTTAAACAGAACTCTGAGACTATCACAGAGCAGGTGCATTTATACGGAGACTTGATTACACACAGGTGGATTATATTTATCATCAAAAATTTAGGTCAACATTGGATCATTCAGAGATCCTCACTGAACTTCTGGAGTGAGTTTGCTGCACTGAAAGTAAAGGGGCTGAATAATATTGCATGTTTCTAAAAAAAAGTTTAAAATATCCAATACATTTCGTTCCACTTCACGATTGTGTCCTACTTGTTGTTGAAAAAATACAATTTCATATCTTTATGTTTGAAGCCTGAAATGTGGCAAAAAGTCGAAAAGTTTATAATACTTTTGCAAGGCACTGTAAATGCCTCCTCGAGTGCCTCCTTAGTTGAGTAAAACAACTAAAAACTCTTTCTCCACAGGATGTGGATTGAATTCGCACAGGATCATTATAATCAATCCTTGAACAAGTCGAGCATTCTAGTTCCCACCTAACATCTAGTTTATCTGATCAGTCCTTCATTGTAGTAAATCAGGGAAGCTGCTGGTGGAGCTGGAGACATCAATATAGTGTCAGGAATTCACAGAGAGATAAGCAACCTAACCTGTGTTCTGCTAACTGACAGATCAGTAACTAATAACTAATTGTTGACTGAACTGTAACATGGAGAAATGACTTTTTTGAAATGAATTTTAGGGCCCTTACTTCTCTCCCTATATTTACAGTCTCTGGGTCACCTCACTTCCAAACATAATGTTGACCAACACATTGCAGACACAGGTACTCAGAATAAATAAAAGCTTGGATGACCAGGAATTTCTTCCTGCTAAACTGCTACCAGGCACTAAATTTGCATGGTTTTTTTCTGTGCAACTAAAAACTCAAGAAGTCAAGAAGCTTAGTTCAACCCTGTAGGACAGTTTATCCTTTAAGTCATTTGAGGCAGCCTGTGGGTTTACCAGGAAATGAAAGTCTGAGCAATGGCCTAGTCTTTTCCAGTTTACACCTGCTCCCTGTTAAATCACACTGCTGGAAAAGGCCTACCTTTTAAAAGCCGTTAACTGTGACGATGCTCTTACCAGGACTCCTAACACCACCCATATGCCAATTCTGTAGCATTACAGGAATTTGGACAGCATTCCAATGCGAATTGTTTTGTGAGTCTAGATGGGTACCATGGATTACCACAGGATGCTGCACCGGATTCCTCTTTTATCCTCCTAAGATCTAAGCTGTGTCGTTTAGTGCTTCCATGTCTTCTTCTCACTATTTGTGAAGTCAACAGCAAAAAAAAAATGTCCTGCCTGACACACTGATGTTGTACAAGCACAAAGCTTTTTATAATAGAAGTCTAATTAAAAACTGCTGAGAGATGATTAAAGGGGAAAATGCATGTCTCTTTGTCCACCAACTGAGGGCGCCAGTGCACAGTAAAAAACAAACAAACAGCAAATGA
Organism: Salminus brasiliensis; assembly: GCF_030463535.1. Taxonomy (NCBI): domain Eukaryota; kingdom Metazoa; phylum Chordata; class Actinopteri; order Characiformes; family Bryconidae; genus Salminus; species Salminus brasiliensis. The sequence continues at coordinate 90,202,276 of NC_132878.1, forward strand.
CTTCTTTCCTGAGTCCTGAAGATGGATAGGTGGATCCCACTGACTTCTGACCAAGGCCTGGTGATGCGTAGTTTGTAGAGGTGGGTACAGTAGCCTGAACCTGAAATAATATGTTTAATGCTTGTGTGAAATACATCTGTCAGAACTGTGTAGAAGTGTAGTAGCGCATTTCTTTTGGGGCATTTTAGTCGAAACCTTTTATTGGTCTAAACTAAAATGCAACCCCTCTAAAGTGAGAGGACTAACTGGAACTGAGTAAAATGTTAGTGTAGGTTTATACTCTAACTAACCATTATCAAAAACAGGTGTATTGGTCATATTAGTTATATAATATATACATTATATATACATAATATATACATTAATATACACAATATATAATATGTTATATATTATTAAATATAATAATTATCATATATATATATATATATATATATATATATATATATATATATATATATGTTTATTGTAAATCACTAAAATGTAGTTAGTTTAGCCCACCAGAGAGTCAAACTCCAGGTTCTTTTTAGAAATCTTGTATTCCAATTTGTGTGTGTGTGTGTGTGTGTGTGTGTGTGTATATATATATATATATATATATATATATATATATATATATATATATATATATATATACTGGAATATGTAACTGGAATAACTCTTTAACCAGTCCAGCAGATGGCGCTGCAGGCAAACAATTTAAAATAGAGAGCTGAAAATGTAGCATTTTGACCTGATTTGTCAAACAGGAAAAGAAGACTTTTTCCCTGAACCCTATAAAATAAGTATGAGTATCAGATATTGATATTTTATGTATGTTGTATTAAAGGTGAAATAACACAATTTTAAAAGATCTGCTTGATTCAACAGTTAAGATGTAAATAAAATACATAAGTCACATGGGGATACTGATTTATTGTTTTGGATAGTAGATAAAATGGCTACATTTGTGTTGTAGACATGGTGATCCCTGGTTTCTGGTGCAGTTTCTCTACAGTGAACCATTTCACACTAAATCTGTAATGAAATTATGAGTGTGGAGTGCCACATATTACACAGTAAGACAGACCAGACATGAATGAAAAGCACTTCACACTTCATGCTTTTGACTATTTTTGGGTTTTAGTCCCTAATACTGACAAATACCTGCACCTTTTTAATACAGACACTTACAGGACGGGCAATACCATTAAAATAGTGCACACCACTGTCGGAGCATTGGCCTAGTTATCTACAGTTTACACTGGCTCCCTGTTGAGTTACACTGACTGCAAGGTCTTACCTTTTTTAAAGCCGTGAATAGTGACAATGCTCCTACTAGGACTCCTGACACCACCAACCCTCATGCTAAACCACTACAGTAGCATTACTGGAATTTGGACAGCATTCCTATAGGAGGCGTATTGTGAAGTCAGATGGGTACTATGGATTATCACAGGATGCTGCAGAGGATTCCTCCTTCATCTTCCTGAGATCCAAGCTGTGTAGTTTAGTGCATTTAAGTCAACAGAGCAAAACAAATACAAGTTCATAAGATAAAATGTCTACATTAGTGTTGCAGACATGGTGAGCCCTGGTTTCTGGAGCAGTTTCTTTACAATAAACCATTTCACACTAAATCCAACTCTACGAAAATCTGACTTTGTTGATCTTAATAGCTAAATTACACTGAAAATGTGAAAGATTCAGCACAATCCCACTTTCATGAGATTGGAAAATGAAGGTTTTGGCACATTAACCCTTTCTGTTTTTATCTGTGGACCTTTATATGTGGACAAGATATCTTGACAGTGGAAGTCGACTATGAGGCCTTTAACATCTCCCAGTGCTTAAAAATACTCATCTGAGATGAAGACCAACCCTGGATTATTGTTTGTTTAAAATAATACAATTTATGCATAGTAGTCCTTACAACAGCCCTATTCGGATAGGATTGGTTTTAAATGTTGAGGTGGAGTACTACAGTTTCTACAGGACATCTGTAAAATGTTTTTATGAATATAAAAATACATTATATTTATGAATTATGAGTGTGGAGTATCACATATTACACTGTAAAGCAGACCAGACATGAATGAAAAGCACTTCACACTTCATGGTTTTGACTGTTTTAGTGTTTTAGTCTTTGACACAGAAAATAGTGCACAAACAGAAGAGCTGTAAAAACAGGTAAGTGAACAGAATCAGCTGGATGCTCTTTTTTATTCATCGTACACTCAACTATGAAGCTTAACATAACACTGCAGTCTACATTAAGCCACTTTTCATTTTCAACATTAACACGAAGCAAAAAACTGCCGATATACTGCTTGAACTTTTTTTGTGTTTTGTTTTTGGTTAAGAGTTTTGCTGGATTGCTAAAACTGACAAGCAAAACAAACAACGTTTCAAACAAGGTCAGCTGGCGCCTACGGCCGAGACGGTTTAGTAAACATATAAGAAATACGATAACTCAACAGCTGGAGATTTCATAAAGTGTTTTTTGGTAATCAGTTCAAAGTCAGTCAAATTAAATAGGAGGTAAAAGCCCAAAACCACAGGTACTAGGTGATGTGTCGCATTTCCAAACAGGGAGTCGTGTGAGCAGCAAATAGGTGGTAAATAAAAATAAAATAAAACAACTACAGCATCTATATAACAGCCTCATCCTTAGAGAGAGACGCTAGCACATTTTCAGCACTTCTGGGGTGGAATAAGGTACTGTAGGGTCTCCACTGTTCCCTCCTCCTCCTCCAGTCAGGTAGACACACTGAGTAGCTGGGCCACTGGTTAGGGTTTAGCACTCACTTGCCCTTGCTGTCAATGGGGAGAAGAAAAAAGAGAACAAGAGGTCATAAATCTTATAATAAACAGTCTTACAATTCCAAACGAGTCCCCTGTTCAGTAAGCAAGTACATTTAACTGACTAATGCTGATTAACACCAACCATATCAGGAAAACAGAAAGGCAGGTTTCTATTGTTAAGGTTCAGGCAGGTCGCCATTTCCTGTAGCTCGGTATGGATCACAGCAACCAACCCAGAAAAGGCATGGCCTGGAGTGAGGCTTTAAAAACACCAATCTTGAAGTTTTCATTATGGATTACTGTTCAATCACAACATAAGAGACAGGGATTTAGAGAAACGCTGCAACACACGTTGCCTTGTTTACATAAACACTCAGGAGGGAAAGGGAGGAGTTTCCGGAAGCAGGAGGGGTATGGGAAAGCTTTGTGTGGCTGTGTCAAACCCACACAGAGATGTGAGATGTTACATTAGACGTGTGTAGATGAATGATGTGTGACAAATAAGTCCCAAATTTCCCTCAAAATGATGTTTATGTCCAATACTTAAGAAAAAATATGCTGCATAGTCCAAGCAACAGAGATTTTATTAATAAGAATAGACAATCCCTTTTTTGCCATTTTTGTTGCAGCACCAATGGCCAGTCTCTCTTTACATTAAGCTGCTCATTGAATTGAACGCTTGAATGTGACGTCACCCAAGAGAACGAATTTTGGTCTTATCCATGGTCTTATCTGAAAACTAATGGCACTTGAAATTTACATGGTCAAACTGAAGTGGCACATGGTTACAAATAATTACAATATATTTACATTACATTTAAGGCATTTAGCAGACTCTCTTCTCCAGAGCGACTTACAAAATTGCTTCACTGTTTCCTCAGAAAATACCCTTAACTAGTTTGTATAGACTAGACTCCCAAAGATATCTCTAAGCTTAGATGCTACGAAATATAAAAGTCAGTATGGAGACCATAATACTCAACACTACACTTCACCCAAGTGCTCTTGGAAGAGGAGGGTCTTTACTGTGTTTTAAAACAGCAAGCACCTCCGCCGTTCAGACACCCAGGGGGAGTTCGTTCCACCACTTTGGTGCAGGACAGAAGAAAAACTGGGTGCTTGTCTTCTGTGGGTCTTAAAGAATGACAGGTCAAGCTGAGCCGTACTTGAAGCTCGAAGGGCTGTTGGTTCTGATCGGCTTTGAGGAGCTGACGCGGGCAGCTACAGGAAGCCAGTGAGGAGAATACACCCATCAGCTATAGGTATGTCCCACTTGTGCCACCAAAACAGCTCTGGCCCACAGAGCCATGGACTCCAGAAGACCTCTGATAGCGTCCTGTGGTATCTGGCACCAAGACGATCATGTAAGTCCTGTAAGTTGTGTGGCATGAGTCATCACATCATTGACTCTTGGGTGCCAATGACCCAGGTGCTGGTTCACCAGTTGCCCTTCCTTGCAGCACCTTTGGTAGATACTGACCACTGCATACTGGGAACACCTCACAAGACCTGCCTGACGTTTTGGAGATGTTCTGACCCAGCTAGTCCTCACAGTCTGGTTCTTGTCAAAGTGGCTCAGATTCTTATGCTTGCTTATTTGTCCTGCTTTTAGCACCTTCATCACCTTCAAGAACTGACTGTTCACTTGCTGCCTAATATGTAAAGCCCACCTCTTCATGGTACCACTTTAGATAAAGATAATCAATGTTATTCACTTAGGCTGTCAGTGGTGATAATGTAAGGGCTGATGGGTGTGTGTTACATGAGCACAACCAGCTTTTATAGTAAACATTTCCATTTGGTTTATTCATCAGATTGTATTGGACATGTTCACTGTTTTAAGGAATACGTACGTCTTGACAATCAGAGTTCCCTTTATTCACTTTAGCAAGTATTTAGTCATTGGACAGACTCATGACACAAACCACATGTTTGTTTCCCAAAATGTTCTGGAATATATTCACTCTTGGCCACAATTCTGACTGATGGGAAACAACAAAGTCATAAAATAGACCCAAGTACGTTAGAAACAACACATTTAAATAACTGAATAAACCTTAAAACCACATATTAAGGCAGCCTGCTGAGATATGGATTGAAATGCTGCATGTATCCTCTACTCTACTCATGTTCTAACATGTCCAACACACTTGAAAGGAAGCATGCTAGAATAGCCTGAATGCCACAAACGTGTGCCACAGCCTTATGCCACCAGCCACTATTGTGGTCGTTCTCCTGTGAGAACCACATAAACCAGGCAGTACAATCTCACTGAAACATCAACAGATCCATTCAGGATTATACAGAATGTGCCAACAATGATCCATGTAGCTGTATTCTAATATGTCTTACTGACGTCCTTTGGTAGAACCATGATGCAACATCATCTCACTCCAGTTCTGTAAAGTAAACAGTTCTGGTCACATGACCCGTCTGTCCTGCCTGGTGCTTGTTGTACTTTACACTTGACTTAACTCATCTCTGCGTTTGGTTTCCTATTAAGTGTAAAGTAAGTGTGTATATTGCTATTTCTATCTTTTTTGTATTTGTTTTTATCTCTGTACATATTTTATATCTCATATATGTTCTTTTATTTGACAAAGCTGGTCTTCTTCTTTGCTTATCTGATTGTATTTATTCTACCTTTTATTTGATCCTGCTGTTTCATGTGATCAGACAGTTATCCAAGCATTTTAAGGCTACTGTGTAGAACTATACACCTGAAAAATAATTAAAACTTGACCAATGCTGGGGGGCTTTATACCCCTCTAGCCCACACATTGCATTAGTCATAGGCATGGTGGCAAAAAGGTCATGTTTATCTACTGGCAGTACTTCTCTAGACAAGGACTAGACAAGTTGTTTGTGTGTGCATTTGCACATTTCTGTCAGCAATTGGTGCAACTTCAAGCAGCTGTTTGTATTAATCAGAAAGGGGTGTCTGCAAACATTTGGACATACAGTTTAGGTAAAATTTAAATCCTGTTTTGTACGTTGTCTGTTTACTGTATAAATAAAAGCATGCTATGTACAGTCAAAAGCAATAAACTACAAACTTTTACAATGATTAGAACTAAATCATTCAATCAATAAAATTGCATTGTGCTGAAGTATCGTGATAATATCGCTCCTGTGAATCCACTTCATCCCTTCTCTCAGGGATAAATCAGGGCGAGAGTGAGTCATCCTGGAAACTATGCAAGAGGCTCCGTGGGGACAGGCCATAAGGCCCTGGTGCTGAGTGCCGGCTCATTGTTTACGAGTGCATCACAGGAGCACTGGCAAAATAGCATTGAGCAGATGGAACCTATACTCAGGAGACACCACCAACTGCTCTAACCAAGCATTACAAGTCAAGTCAGTCAAGCTAGATTGGTTTACTGTAGGGTTTTTTTTCACACAAAGCATCACTGCTGTAGAGAGAACTGGCATTTTCTAAACAGCACCTATGGTATATCTATAGCAACAAATAATTATATCCCACAAACATGATGTATTTTATACAGCTCTGGAAAAAATTAAGAGACCATTTAATTGTTTTTCTTAAATTTGCATCTTTATGTGTACGGCAGCTATTTTATTCCAGGCATTTCATCAAACAAAGCTGAGTTACCTAAATTTGCAGACTATGAATGACATAAAGTTACTCAACAGTAATGTGAAAGACTAGTGGAGAGCCGGCAAAGACATGAATAATTGCCTTTCATTATTTGAGCAGTTGTTTTTGAGCGGTTATCATTTCAGTAAATAAATGCTATGAATAACAATATGTTTACTTGGAATTTAGGGGAAATGTTATCCATGGTTTATGAAATATAATGCAAATGTTCATTTCTCTAATCACATTGTCTATAAATAGTAAAACCCAGAGAAACTGAGAATGTAGGGTGGCCTCTTCATTTTTTCCGGAATTGCATGCATTACTAATTATTCCAAAGAGGAAAAGTTTTGAAAAAACTGAAAAAAAAAGAAATTATTAAACGGATTAAATTAAAAGGTAAAAGGTTGGTTCTCTGTGTTTAATTTTAAACAGACCAATAAGAATGAACTTACCTGTGTCATTGAGCATCTGTTGAGTAGCTGCATTACTTCCAGTCCTCCTCCTAGAGCACCACAATGCAGAGAGTGGTTAGTGCCACACCTCACTAACAAAGATTTAAAATCAAGGGTATAAAAACGAGTTTCTCCTGCTTTTGTTGGAGTAACTGTCTCTACTGTCCAGAGAAGAAGGCTTTCTACTAGATTTTGAAGGGACATTGCTGTACGGATTTGCTTGCATTCAGTTTTTTTCATAATGATATAAAGAACAACGGACAGGTTCCAAATATGTGAATAACTGACAAACAGCAAAAACAGAAATACATTTGCAAAAAAATTACATCATATAACTTAAAATCACCTTTCCATTGCATTGTGCAAACATTTAATGATGAATGGATCAATAATAATGTTCAGCAAAAAAAAGGTCAAACAAAGAAATACAAATACAGACACAATACAGTTTTATTTATCATACCTCTTGTCCTGGTTGAATTTGCATCTGCAGTGCCCACCTGTAAAAAGAACAGTCCAGCTCTTAGATGCAGACGACTGATCACAGGTGGACATACATACAGTTTTGTTATCAGATGGAAGTCCAGATAAATATATACATGACTTATTTTACTGAGAAAAGTGTATGAGCGCATGTCATGAGTAAAAACTTACTGAGAAGAATGGTGATTCCAATCAGACACAAGACTGCTGCCAGGATTAGCCCTCCAACACGTAGCCGATGATAATCTGCATAGAGAGAGAAATCTGTTCTTTAGCAAACTCTTAGACGTGTAACAATACATAACATTTCATACATAACATATGTATTATATACATAACATTAGTGGAGTCCTGATTCAATCAAATTTCAGTTCAGCAAAATTAATAAGCAATATTACAATGTTAACATTAGAATGATCATCTTTCTATTATTAGTTTTTCAGCACATTTAACTTTAGAAAAGCAGTACTTTAAAGTGTCCTAACACTCAAGCCACAAGCTATGATACCACTGGGGGCAGTGGTGGCTCAGCAGTTAGCGCACCAGGATATCGATAACAGGGTTGTGGGTTCGATTCCCGGGCTCGGCAAGCTGCCACTGTTGGGCCCTTGAGCAAGGCCCTTTACCCTCTCTGCTCCCAGGGCGCTGGAGTTGGCTGCCCACCGCTCTGGGTGTGTGTGTGTACTCACTGCCCCTAACATGTGCGTGTGAGTGTGTGTTCACTACCAGATGGGTTAAATGCGGAGGACACATTTTGCTGTACACTGTACAGTGACAAATACGTGCACCTTTACCTTTAAAGCTGCCATGTACTGTAACAGCCCTGCAATAGCCTTATCTGTATTTTTAGTAAAAAACATTTTAAAAGTGTTCATGTCCTTTAGACTGGTTTAGAGACAGAAAGTGGTCAAGATGACGATACTTTGCTGCAATAATTAAAACAAAACTGAAACAAAAGTGCTTTAAAGTGTTCTAATCTAATGCAATAGCCATGAGTAAATAGTGAAGCACTCTTTTAAGTAGCTTTGGATAAGCTAAGTCTGCTAAATGCCTTAAATGTAAATGTAACCAAAGACTAACACAGTACCCACAAGCTTACATGTTAGTAAATGATACTATGCTACAAAAATACAATTCAATATGATTCACCATATTAAACATCCTTACATAAACTTCACACAAGATTTATCAAATTAGTAACATTTCCCCTCAGAATTCTTCCTCTAAACTAGCAGACGCTCATGCCAGCAATCATCACATTGAAGTGATGTGGGGAGAGGCAGAGCCATCTACCCAGCCAGAGAGAACAAAGCCAATTGTGCACTCTCAGGCTCTGGCTGCTGATGGCAGGCAGCATGACCTGGGATTCAATTATACTAGCAGTGCCTTGGTCCACTGGACCACTATGAGTCCCCTGGCAGGTCTTGTGTGTTTTTTTCCTGGTATGCAATAGTCAGTACCACAGGATGCTTATAGAGGTCTTATGGAGTCCTTGCCTCAAATGGTCAGGTTTTGTGGCGGCACAAGAGTCGCCTACATAATGTTAATAATATTATAATTTTTTTTGGCTGTTCTGTGTGTGTTGCTCCATGGTTGTGTTGCTCTATGTTGAGCGATGGTTGGAACGTGACTTCGACTCCACTGTGTACTTGTATATGGATAAAATGACAAATGAAGCCTTTTGACTTGACTGGATTAGTACAGTTGAGCTTACTGAGGTACTTTTAGCGCTGGTCTAAGTATGTGTGGAGGGTGTAGACTCTACTCACCGAATGTGAATGGATCATCCTCTGCTGTAAATGCAAACCGAACAACAGTTTTAATATAACTTGCATGAATACTCATTTCACGGCAATCTATGTGTATATATATATAATACAAATATGCCTTGTGATTAATAAGAAAATATCTTACTTTTCTGATCCTCTGCGAAAACGAGGGACACAACTGAGAATAAAAAAATGATTAACATCATTATTAGTTAAACCCATTTTTAATGTACTGTGCAGAGATTTTAGACACCCAAAGACATAACTTAAAAAATAAAGGCTCATTTATGCTCTGACATAAAATAAAAAATAGTGACACGGACACAGATGGATCCTTTTGTTCGCACTCAGTGTTTGCAAAGTGCAGACCACGCTTGCTTGGCTATGGCAGGGATCAGGAATTCAAGATATTTGGGCTGGAGGTCTGAGGGCTTCGTGCTGATGGGACCTGAAGCGAGATCCCCTTTTGCCAGCTGGAGGCTGAGCATAATTTGGACCATCAGGAGGAGCAGGGGTAGTGGTGGGGTGTGAATTTTCGTCACGAGAAGGATAGGAGAGAGGAGCGGTTTTACAGTGCGTAGTAGTGGAGAGGCGGAGTTTGGACGTGGTCCTTCTTCTAAACTTTCAGGTATTATAATAACTCCATTTAGGGCTGAACAATATATCATTTCAACATCACAACATGCACATGCGCAATAGTCACATCGCAGGATGTGCAAGGTCACTCAAGGCTAATTTTATGAAATGCGTCATGCTACAACTTTTTCGCTGCTTTATTTAAAAGGAAAATCTGCACTGTTCTCATTGTCCATGACATTTCTATCAGAGGCAGATTTCACCTGCCCAATCTTAAATATACAGAGTGCTTTATTGATACCACAATATGGTAAAAATACTATGTCACAAAATCTTTAATGATATACGATATTTGTCACGATACATGTAATCACAGACTAAATACATGAGTAGCGGCAGATTCCTAAAAACTGCTGTTCAGAGACCCGTACTGAATACATTGATTTTTATTCAACATCTGCTGCTCTTCATCTACTTAAACCAGTCTAATTACACTGTTTGTAATGAAACCTGCAGCGGATCAGTGTTCATTAAACACTAACAGTAGCCTTGATATGCTTAGAAAAGTATATTGTTATCCCGATAACAAAATTTATCACAATACAATAAAATATCGTCATATTGCCCAGCCCTACCGCTGCTGCTTTTATTTTTTTTGTGATAAGTACATTATCACAACCTCCTCCACAACTGCCCTCTAGAGGATGTATTACTTAACATCCATGCCAGCGTAAAGGACACAGAGAAGTATGTGGGCGTTGGCGGTTATATTATATGTTCATAAAGAGAGTACCAATGAGCCTTGAGAGTCTTTTGCTTTTAAAAACTCAGATCTCAGATCAGATTAGAACAAATGCAGGTAAATAATATAATAAATATAAATGCAGTGAAGGAACAAGAATTTCTCATTTTAAAGAAAAGAATAAAGCTTGGTCCCAGATTTCTCCTGGATGTCCCCAGCCAGCTTTTACCATATTGCATTCCCTAATCTAATCTAAACCATAATCTTTTTAGGCAATACGGATCATATTTCCATCCCTCCTCTTGTTCGTACTACTCTCATGGCCTCAAATAGCTGGACAGTACACTCAGTGGAGCAGATCACAATGCCCTTTGGCCTTATTTTTTCAACTGCTGAAGTATTATTGCATTATTGCTGTGACTGATTACTAAATCCAGCTAGCACACACACTGTATACACACACATGTATCCCGAGCCTCACTTTTTTATTATATTGGGAAAAAAGGAATTACTCACATGTAATAAAGACCATTGCCAAAATCCGTGCCATGGTTATGCGGCTTCACCTGCAAAACAATAAAGATGCACCTTTAGGTTAGAACAGGGGTCACAGATTAACCCCTTAAACAGCCTAGGGCTCCCGGGCAGGCCTAAAGTATAGCCCCAAATAGCCCCACTAAAGCATAGCCCCACCAGTTTGTACAGACGTCCCTGTTACTCAGTTACTGAATAACACACCTTAGTGTGTAATAAGCCTGGCTGCGTTAAGGGGTTAACAGACATTATTACTAACAGCTACTCAAAGATGGCCCAGTAATTCTGTTACAGTAGTAAAACGGCTCACGTAACCACCGTTCATCTGAAAGCCGATTCCTGATGTATCTCAAAAGCCACTTATGCTCTAAATGTATAACTCTGACCTTCCAAACCTCTGAATAATTGCCCAGTCCTGGCTTCACTCGAACAAGAACCGGCCCAAATCACATTACCTCCTCCTCTACAATCTATCTGATTTGATTAAACATGCTTCAAACTAGGGCAACAAACAGGAGCCCTCTGAACACAGCCGGCCGGCTGATACCGGTTCAAATGTCAACAGTAACCTGGCAAAGGTTGGGCCTGACCGCTGGATCAGATTGTGAGATGTCACTCAAACACACAAACAGCACACGTTTCAGCACAAATGCTGCAGGACAGACTAGAACATCAGCTGTTCAACAGGCTTCAGGGAGCGCTACAGCAGTTACAGCCTGCATAAGCATTAGTAGCCATTACAAGCCATTAATAATAATAATAAGCCATGACATGGAAAAGGGAGCAAAACTACTGATTGAAAATGAGCATTTAGCTTGATTGCAATCAAGACCCCTCCCTCCCAGATCCGATCTTGTGTCTCTTAATGCTGAGTATCAGCCGATACCGATCCGATCTTCAACACAGTGTAGATCAGATGAGCTGCTGATTAATTCCTTCAGTAAAATCCTTTATTTTTATTATCAGTTTCTTTAATGAGACGTTCTGGACTGACTGATTTAGTTTAGTCGAGATTTTAATATCTAATAATCCAGTCTGACTCCCTCCCTGAATCATCCTTTACAACACTGAAATCCAATCACTTCCTGTGTGTGTGTAGTGGTACCCACTCCAGACTGATGTCTGTACTGGTGTGTAATAACTGGTTTATAATGGGTGAATGTGCTGTGTGTGTGTGATTGGGTTTCTATAGTGTGTGTGTGTGTGTGTGTATTAGCATTAGCGTTAGCCTTCTCCCAGCTCCTTTAAACACTGCAGTCACATAGCTAGCGTCCTGTGTGTGTGTGTGTGTGTGTGTGTGTGTGTTTAGTGGACTGATATCTGTGGTTGTTGGTCTACTGGTGTGTGATAACTGGTATATAGTGGGTGAATGTGCTGTGTGTGTGTGATTGGGTTTCTATAGTGGGTGTGTGTGTGTGTGTGTGTGTATTAGCATTAGCATTAGCCTTCTCCTAGCTTCTTTAAACACAGTAGTCAATTCGCTAACATCCTGTGTGTGTGTGTGTGTGTAGTGGTACACACTCCAGACTGATATAACTGGTTTATAGTGGGTGAATGTGCTGTGTGTGTGTGATTGGGTTTCAATAGTGTGTGTGTGTGTATTAGCATTAGCATTAGCCTTCTCCCAGCTCCTTTAAACACTGCAGTCAAGTAGCTAGCGTCCTGTGTGTGTGTGTGTGTAGTGGTACACACTCCAGACTGATATAACCGGTATATAGTGGGTGAATGTGCTGTGTGTGTGTGATTGGGTTTCAATAGTGTGTGTGTGTGTGTGATTGGGTTTCAATAGTGTGTGTGTGTGTATTAGCATTAGCGTTAGCCTTCTCCCAGCTCCTTTAAACACTGCAGTCAATTCGCTAACATCCTGTGTGTGTGTGTGTGTGTGTGTGTAGTGGACTTATATCCGTGGTTGTTGGTCTACTGGTGTGTAATAACCGGTTTATAGTGGGTGAATGTCCTGTGTGTGTGTGTGTGTGTGTGTGTGTGTGTGTGTGTGATTGGGTTTCTACAGCGTGTGTGTGTGTTAGCATTAGCGTTAGCCTCCACTCAGTTCTGAACGGGCTCTTCAGTGCTGGTTTATAAACAGAGAAAGGTGAGCGCCGGTTCTCCGGTTCTCCCGCTGGTAAAACAGAGCGTTTCAGTGAGTTTTATGATGTTATGGTCTGTTTTCAGGTTCCACTGTAAAATAGCTCCACACTGCAGAACCTCAACTCCTTTATTTACCTACCTAGAACGTCCACACCGCAGCCGACTGAGAGTAATGTCCGTGAATGGCGTCTGGAGGACACCAGATGGCGCTCTGAACACTGTGGTTAAAACAGACTCAGAACTGGATTGGGATGATTAATTATTGATTTTTTTGTTGCTGTTTGTTGTTGAATAATTAGAATAAATTGAAATGCCATGATTGACAGACATATATAAAATTACTCCAATTTTGGGGGTTCTTGGGTTGCTCCTGACCTTGCATATGTCTTTCCTTGGCAGAATGACCACATCTTCACCTTGTTTGAACTGATGATCTCTGGACTCAGTATACTCAGTTAAAATGACTCCAAGAGCCTTTTGCCAATGATCAATGATCAATGATCGTCCTTCTCAGATCTAGATTGAGCTGCTTGGACCGTAATGTGTGATGTGGACAAGTTAAGAGGCCTTGGCATGTCAGGGGCAGTGGTGGGCAGTGGTGGCTCAGTGGTTAGAGCGCCGGGATATCGATAACAGGGTTGTGGGTTCGATTCCCGGGCTCGGCAAGCTGCCACTGTTGGGTCCTTGAACAAAGCCCTTTACCCTCTCTGCTCCCCGGGCGCTGGAGTTGGCTGCCCACCGCTCTGTGTGCGTGTGTGTGTGTGTGTACTCACTGCCCCTAACACATGTGTGTGTGTGTGTGTGTGTGTGTGTGTGTGTGTGTGTGTGTGTGTGTGAGTGTGTGTTCACTACCAGATGGGTTAAATGCGGAGGATTTCGCGGTACAGTCCACACTGTACAGTGACAAATACGTGCACCTTTAAAAGACCATTTCAGAATCACTGCATTAATCAATCATAATAAGGTGGGTGGGTGTATATTTTTGACCTTGTAAGTGTAATTTCCCCCCTGTGTTGATAATTCACTGCATATATAAATTGGTTTACATATCATTTTTGGAGAAGGCCTTAATTTCAACAGTACAGTATAATCAATACTTTCCAAAAACACAAGCAATTGTAGCTAATAAATGCCTAAATAAATTATCAACAGTAATAACGTTAATAATGTTAACATTGTGATCCGTGATTACAAATAATTTTACTTGAATTTAATTGTATTATATTTTACATGAATATACTTTATTGTATATATGATAATGATGAATAATGATATGTCAACAATACAGTATAATAATAATAATAATTATTATTATTAGCTCCTGAACCGACAGGGTGCAACCAAAGTGCCATTGAGCAAGACACCCAATCCTCAACTGCTGCCTGTACAGTGCAGCTAGGGCTGCCCACTGCCCTGGACATGTGTACTCACTGTTCCCTTAGTGTGTGTGTGTGATCAGTAGGGTGAGCATGCATGTGTGTGTTCACTGCTAGGAAGGGTTAAACACAAAAGGTGATTCTTATTTAATATTTTATTGTTTTACTAGTTATACCACTTAGAAAACACTAATCAGATCAGAGCTTTGTCCTAGTATTGTGACTAAAACAAAATATTGTAATATTTCCTAATTCATAATCATAATTTATCATAAATCTTATGATGTAAACGATTAAGGTAATGGACAGTTTTTGCTACGGTATAAATGTCAGGTCTCTGGGTAATGAGGCACTGCAAGAACATGTTGCAGTAAAGCGCTTGTGCCAGACAGCCCTGTAAATTTCCATATCACCTAAATAATCAAAGGGAGCGGCAACTCCCTTCCAGCACACAACTGACGTAACACTGCATTGTACTACCACTATCCACCCCCCACCCCCACACCCCCCACCCACCGTTTGCAGCCTTGTGGGCAGAGAGGGAACAACATAATGGGATCTCCACAGCCATGCTGGGCTGAAATACAGTCCAATATTTCACCTCTTTGATCATAGCAGGTCTGTCCGAGGTTCCCTGGGGATAAAAGGCAGCAGCTAATTTGGGGATTTTCAGGGGAGTGTTGAGGAGATTTAGTTAATCCGTGGAGTCCAAGACTGGCAGACATCGCTCTGTACCCTCTACAAATGAGGAACCGTCACTTCTTTACACTCCTGACTTCTGATTTCTGTTTGGCCAGCTGGTTGAACTACAGACAGAGCAGGCTGGTGGTTTGCTTTGCTAATGCAATCGAGGAGACAAATCGGTTGTTGTGTTGCAACCTGCTAGGTGAGCTGAGGTGTGTTCTACTTCACAATGGAAACCTGACACGCAGCTCCATCTTTCTTTTGTTCTCTGAAACGAAACCCGGCCTGAACTTTGCAGACGGAGCTCAGGATGATCCAGGCCTCTTTCATTTCCTCTAAAGTCATAATTACACCAGCTAGCAGGCTTTCTTCTCTCCCAGGCAACGTCGATGTGGGAGAGAACGCTAAAGAGAATGTGGGCAGCTCTCCAAGTACTGGCATTGTGCGCTGTACGATCCTGCCAGAGGAAGTTAAGAAATCATTTTAGTTAATGGTTCTGCTGACCTTCCTTTTAAGGGGCTCACATCATGGAAAACTGCTTTTTTTATTTTTATTAAAGAGTACCATTCATCCCCCAGTTTATGAGTCCATATATTTCAAACTGACCTCAAAACAGCATAAAGTTAAAGGCTTTATGTTTAAGTCTAGAAATGGTGTATTCCTTCCTGTTTTGTACAATGTCAGAGGGAAAAAGGTAAGGAAATGCCCCCTCCCCTCAAGAGATCTGAGCAAGATAGGTGTGCATAATTTGTGACCAAGGTGTCAGACCTTAATTAGCTTGTTAGAGCTTTGGCTTCTTCACAGTCATCATTAGGAAAGACCAGATGATGCAAATTATTAAGTTTTATCAACACTCTGACTCCTCAAACCTAGTTCCAACAATCAGCAGCCATGGGCACCTCTGAGCAGCTACCTAGCACTCTGGAAATGAAAGTGATCTGTGCCCACATGGCAGGAGAAGGCCATAAGAAGACAGCAAAGCCTTTTCAGATCCTCAGATCCCAATGTCATTATGAAATGGCAGTGAAAAGGAACAGTGAAGGTCAAGTTGATGTCTGGAGGTTAAGTGTGGAGAGAAAGGGGTGCAGAATTTCATGAAAAGAACACCTCTCCAACTGATAGGCTAGAGATAGGGCTGCTAACATGTTAACTACATGTTTGAGTATGCATTATATATATATATATATATATATATATATATATATATATATATAGAGAGAGAGAGAGAGAGAGAGAGAGAGAGATAGATATAGATATAGATAGATATAGATATAGATATAGATAGATAGATAGATAGATAGATAGGTAGATATATAGATAGATAGATGGATATATATATATATATATATATATATATATATATATATATAAATATATATCCTATATCTTATATTATTCAAATTAGAGGTTTTGAAATGGTTTTGTTAAAATAAAGTACAACTTCTTGGTACATAAAACCAGAAGAATGTTATGAACGGACCTCACAGGAAAAAAAATATTGACTTACTAAAAGAATGTAGGATATGCGGCCTTTAATCACAGGCTCTGATGAGAACCTCTGCCTACCCCAGTGTTCTTTGAAATTCCTTTTTCCATTTCCTCCACAGTAGCTTTTTAACATCACTGTTTGGACAAAAGACGTTTCTAGCATCTCAAAACCGAGATGCTTCAGAAATGCCTGAGCAGTTGTTAGGGTGCAGTGGACGGCATGCACATAAAACGGACCACTGGCAGTCCTCCATGGCCTTGGAAACATCCAACATTTTTCCTCCACACCCTTGGAGAACTACCTGGATGAGTACCAAAAGACAAACAGCAGTGTACAGAAACCACTGGCAGAGTTTTTGTTTATGAGTGGAAAAGTGAAAACAAACGATCATTCTGGTTTGGGATTTTCTGAAGATGAAACATGACTGCTCTCATTGTGCAGGACCTTTAAGGGTCATGTTTCAGTGGAAATGCTAAGTGACTTGGAGCTCAGTGGAAAAGAGAGAGAGAGAGAAAGAGAGAGAGAGAGAGAGAGAGAGAGAGAGAGAGAGAGAGAGGAATTCTGCACTGTATCCAAGCCTGCCAGTCTTTGCCAGACCCCCTTACCAGGCAGTATAACCCAGGGTGTGGAGTTCTTATAATGGGAGTGTTGTGTTCTCTCGTAGTCACGTTGGGTTGCCAGCGCACGCTCCAGGCAAAGGAAGAATCAGGGATTTGTATCCGGCTCTCTGGCTGACTCACTGGACGTATGTTCTTCTTCTACAATAGTTTCTTCTCTTTCCTTTGTGTGGTCTTGTTCGGCCAAGACTCATCTCTGCAGTAGTCGCCCTCTTTATCTCTGTCTCTTTGTGTACTTTTGCTAATCAGCTTGAGCTCTCAACCTTATCTCGACGCCCTGAAGAACAAACAAAGAATGTTCTCTTCTTCCTTTAAGCTTTACAACCTTCCCTACGTCTCTTAAAACACAACACCATCCAGAACAAACTAGAACCATGATCAGGCCTACTAGGGTCATCAACCCTCCTCCAGGAGATCTACTCTCCTGCATATCTGACACTCTTCATGTAGCTAATCTGTGAAATTCTGAAGGCTGTAGTTAGATGGATATTATTAATTAGGGCTGGACCTAAAGTCTGCAGGAGCAGGGTTGGAGAGCACCAACATGATGTACTATGTAAACAATGTCAGTCTGAAAACACTCCCTAGTTTATACAGTCTGTTGTCCAATGAGTATTTGTTTAGATTTTTATAAAGGAGGTTTATAGGAATATCCCTTAAATGGGTATAGAACCATGTGATTTTAGAATTTAGGGAACCAAAAGTGGCTTCAAACAAAAAAAACGTTGTGGGGACACTTTTGAAACCATCTTGGATGTGATTTGTCATATGTATTTACTTATGGCCACATTCAGACGTCCTTTTATGTTGCATGAATGAGTATTGTTACTCAAGACAGTGACTGGAGCAAAAGAAGAGGAAGTGCTGTGCTGTTCCTGGCTGTCAAGAAGCAAATGGATCACTGTGGCCTTCCAACGGATATCCAAAAAGAGTTGCGCTTTTCCGTCATCCCTTAAGGGACTTAAGCTTTAATACAGACTCCAGGACTTCAGGCAGAGCATAAACGTTTCAACTCAGACTTCAGATCCGGTATGTCCTTTTTCACTTGCGAAAAGGTCAGCCAATTACAACAGAGGTCACTCACATCTTCTGTATGTTCCTAAACATTCACCAATCAGCTATAACATTAGTACCACATGCCTAGTACTGAGTAGGTCCCCCTTGTGCCACCACAACAGATCTAACCTGTCTAGGCAAGAACAACCCACTACCTCTAAAGGCGCCCTGTGGTGTTTGGCACCAAGATGTTAGCAGCCGGCACTTTAAGTCCTGGAAGTTGTGAGGCGTATATGCCTATGATTATGTCCCCAGTTCACCGGTTGTTCTTTTTTGGACCACTTTTGGCAGGTACTGATCACTGCATACCAAAAACACCAGAAACAAGACCGGCCTAATGTTTTGGAGATGACCCGACCCAGTCGTCTAGCCATCACTATTTGACCCAGATCATAATGGCTGACCATTTCATCACCTTCACCTTCACCTTCCTACTGTTCACTTGCTGCCTAATACTGTCTATCCCAAACAAGCCTTGTTCTCTTATTCAGCTTTCCATGATCTCTGAAGACCTCAGGGTCCATCTCAGCCTCTACAGTTTAATTTTCATAATGCAGCACCTCAATGGAGGGATAGCTGTGGTTGGTGTGGGGGTCATTGCAGTTGAGGGCTTCAAAGCACATTACCCTGAGAACACTCTGAGATAAAAAAGGAGCCAACCATGCAGTTCATAGGCCCTGCTGCCTCAAAAGACCTTTCAAAAGCAAACACCAGACTGTGGTGCCCTCTATTATAAATACACTTGGCGCTATGTGTGTGTGTGTGTGTATGGGGGGGGGTACGTGTACATGGCGTGTTCACAGGCTTTGCTGATTCAAAGTCAATCGAGCCATGAACTTAACCTTTAGAACGCTTAAAATCCATTATTTGTTGATTGCCACCTAATAATTATACTACAGTCCAGTTTATGTCTTTAGTTATTACATAACATACATTATATAGACAAAAGTATTGGGACACCTGCTCATTCACTGTTTCTTCCAGAATCAAGGGTATTAAAAAAAGAGTGTCTGATGTACTGTCCAGTGACTAGATTTTGGAACATTGCTGTGAGGATTTGATTGCATTCAGCGACAGCATTGGTGAGGTCAGGATGTTGGATGATTACCACTCCACCTCATCCAAAAAGTATTGGATTCTCATTCCAGAAAGCACAGTTCCACTGCTCCACATCTTAATGCAGGGGGCTGTATGCTCCTCTAGCCCACACCTGGCATTAGGCATGGTGCCAATAGGTTCATGATTCTATTCTATTGGCAATACTTTTCTACAAGGACTAAACAAGCTGTGTCTACCTGCAAATGCACATCTGTGTCAGCAATGCACTCGTTAGAGGGGATGTCCACAAATATTTGGACATACAGTGACAATCCTTAGACGATTCTTGATAGGGTTGTTAGATTCTGGGAGCTTTGGTATGCAATGCTGGCAATGCTGGCGTGGAAAAACCCTTCACTGAACTTTACAGACTTTACAGCTTCTTCAGACCCTCAGGAAATGAACAAAGGGCAAATGACTCTCTGTAGTCCAACACAGTCCATTAGTGAAATTCATTAGATTAAGATATAAGATTTCATTTTTAAAGAGGCTTCTAGAGAGCATAGCTTAAAATACCACAAATACCATAACTCTCTGCTTTGGCCACCTTCACAAAACCCCTCCAATGTGACCCCCTAGCCTGCAGAGGATTAGCTCATTGGCATCACCGGTTGTGCCACTGGGACAAACACAGAAAGCAGCTCCACGTGGAGCTCTACTTTCCAGCACCACGTTTCACTCCACATTTCATCACCAGGATGGCTACATACTGGATATACACCATGTTATCAGCTATAACATTAGCACCACGGACAGGTGAAGTGAAAAATACTGATCATCTTCATCTACTTCATCTGTCGAGGGGTGGGATAAATTAGGCAGAACAGTCAGTTCTTGAAGGTGATGAAGGTGTTAAAAGCAGGAAAAATGAACAAGCATAAGAGCCACTTCGACAAGAGCCAAATTATGATGGCTGGGTCAGAACATCTCCAAAAAATCAGTCCGGGCTTGTGGGACGTCTCTGGTATGCAGTGGTCAGTACCTACAAAAAGTGCTCCAAGAAAGGACAACTGGTGAAAAGGCAACACGGTCATGGACACCTAAGGCTCACTGATGCAATCTATGGAGGCCCCACCTCACAACTTACAGGACTTGAAGGATGTGCTGCTAACGTCTTGGTGCCAGATACCACAGGATGCCTTCAGAGGTCTTGTGGAGTCCATACCTTGAATGGTCAGATCTGTTGTGGTAACAAGGGGGGGCCTACTCAATATTACACAGGCGGTACTAATGTTATGGCTGATCGGTGTATAACTCGCGTACAGTTGATCTTGAAATCAGTGTTGCCCTGTACAATGAGACTCTAGTCCTAAGACAGAGATCAGATTTAGGTTAATACTGTTGGCCGTCTTTACAGATCTACACTCTCTATAGGTCCAACTAAAGACTCCCTAGATTAAATTACTACACCTTTACTTTGCTTTGGTCACATCATCACCATCATCTCTATCTGTGAAACAAGTGATTTTCCAGTTAACCATCACTTTAAGTATGATCATTACAGCAGTTCAAAATATTCATAAATTGAAAGTGTATGAACACTGAAATCACATTTGAAACTTTTCTTGCCTGGTGTTAACATGCCGAGCATAGTGTGTAAGGCACGTATCCTACCAAACAGGACCTTGGCACCTCCATGATATACCAACATCTTGTCAGCACAACTTTTTCCCTCGTCCAAAAACTTTCAATGCACAGTGCCATTGAAAAGCGCTTCTCTAACCTTGCAAGTTTGCATTTTTAAACGACACATGCCCCTAAAAGAGTGCCCCATGTCCTTCCCAGCTGGCCAATCAAGACCAAGCCTTCTCAGAAGTCATTTATTTACAATATAGCAAACATAATATAACAATTTAACAAACTACTTGAGTATATAAAATTACTTAAGCCTAGAGGTGTAGGAAAATTATACATATATATATATATATATATATATATATATATATATATATATATATAATACTGTAACAATTCTCAAATTTATAATATTGAGTTTTAATGAATGGATTATATGTAAATATCGGTGGAAGACAGTGCTTCATTTAGTGTTGTGTTTAAACCCCGACCATAAGTTTTCCATTAAATACATTTGCAATATATCGGCTTGTTTACAGTATCGCAATATTTCACAATACAACAAATCGTAACCCCTGTATCATGATATGATATGTACTGTGTCGCCAGGTTCTTGCCCATACACAGTCCTATTTAGGCCTGCCCCAGTGATTTCTACTTATTTGGTGCAATAAATCTATAAAATTACCCCCTTTGCTTCCTGTGGTTCACTGCAGTCTGTCTGAACCGTCTGCAGTCTGAACGTAGCATTATAGCCTGGTTTATTTTTAAATATTCAATATGTTGATTTTTTTGGCCATAATTGTCTAATCAACGTACTCAAAGCAATTTCAGACTATTTAAACAATACAAATGTTCTCTGCAAGATCAGATTTGATTTGGTTGTGGTTTTGAAGATGCTGCAATCGCTTAACCTAACATTACCTACATTACAAATATCTGAAACCTGAGCTGGGCCTCCAGCCTCTGCCTCAGATTAGCATTCAGCAACACAGCTGTTTGTCAGGCTTTGGGAGTTAAGAGCTTGTCTAGTAACACTTAGCCAGTTGGCTCTACATTCAGAGAGCAGTGTAGCCATTGGGGTGTTAATACCCAATCCCTGTGGACACTCGCTCATGTTTGTGTTTTCTCTGAATGGCTAATGCCCAAAGGCAAAAGTGTATGCTAAAGCTTTTTCTTCAACCATATGTATGTGTGTGTGTGTGTGTGTATGTGTGTGTGTGTGTGTGTGTGTGTGTGTGTGTATTTGTGTGGGAAATTATCAGCCAGTGCCTTTAAGTGACCTTGTACGTATGTAGTGTGCAGCTGATTCCATTCACCTTGTCAGATACCCTTCTAGGCCACACTCAGTCCTCAGTGCACATGTACACACACACACACACACACATACACACACATACACAGACTCACACCCCATGATCACGCGACAGACAAAGGATGTGGCACATGGAGAGTGGAATTCAGAGCGAGGCTAAATTAGGAACGAAACTCAGTCACTGAGAATAGCCTGCTGCACACTTTGAAGTATAATGCAGCAGGAACGCACATATAAACATACACACACACACACACACACACACACTTTCTTACACACCCTCATATAATCCTAACATCATATGACACTTCGCCCACCCAAACTGACAAAAACAAGCAGCAGTTTGTAGGGAAACACTGGACTCTGTGTACAGCTTAATTACAAGGATCGTACTGAGTTCATAATCTTAGTCCTACTTTGATGACTTGCTCTCATTCAGCTACAGGATAGTCCTTCTTTACAGATCACCGCATACACAACTCTGCACAAGTCAGCAAGTGCGCCAAATCCACTGCCATGACAATTAGTATTGCACCAATAATTGATTTTATTGAATATTGTGATAATTTGTGGCAATAGTGTTGGACATTATGCAAGCCACTGTACTGTACAATCATTCTAATTTATGGATAATTTACAAAAACTATTTGGACAGAAGTATTGGGACACCTGCTCATTCATTGTTTCTCCCCTAAAATCAAAAGTATGAAAAAAGAGTTTATCCTGCTTTTGTTAGAGTAACTGTCTCTACTGTCCAGGGAAGAAGAAGGCTTTCTACTTGACTGTGGAGCATAGCTGTGAGGATTTGACTGCAATCAGCGACAGGAGCAGTAGTGAAGTCAGAATGTTGGATGATCACCACCCCACCCATCATGTGTGCAATGTAAAGTATCTGAATGCATTTATTAGAAGGGGTGTCCACAAACATTTGGACGTAGTGTGTCTATACAGTAAGAAAAGACTCCATATAATTACAGACTACATCACCAGCTAATGAACTACATACTTAAAGAGTACATTCAACCTCAATAGCTAGATCTTGCCCTCTCAGCAAATGCACAATAAGGGGTCAATAACGAGCTTGCGGCACTTGGGGCTTAGTAAGGAGCCTGCAGGGTACAAAGGAGCCAATTAGAGGCCTTTCTGTTTTATACGTCACCGTGGCAACCAGAGGGAGTGGCAGTATCCGGAAGGTCCCTGATTTTTCAACCACTTGGGGCCGCACTAGTCAGGGTATCTTACTGACATAAACAGCCTTTGTTGGACAAATCACTCGATTTAACCAAATGCTTGTAACGGGTGTCTTTGGCTGTGTCCAGAAACTTTTGCTACTCCTCCTCTCCTCCTCCTCCTTTCCTGGTGGAGGTGGAGGAATCGAGGAGAGGAGAGAAACAGGAGGAATGGAGAGAAGGAGCAGTAACTGGGGAAATGGGACAGCTCATTCCTTTTAGATATGATGTTGACCACTGATGAACTGAGCCAATCACATCACTTGTTTTCGGCACATCCCTATTACTGCCCAGCCAATCACAGATGTTGCATAGCACATTTATGATGATTTTTGTCATTTTTGTGTTAATTGTGAATTAAACTCCTGCTCTTTGCAGCGATACAGAGAACAGTATAATCTAAATATTATATATATATATATATATATATATATATATAATAACTTGTTAGAAATCAGGCCATTAACTGTACTTGAGGTTGTGTAAACTGCATAAGGAGCATTTAAGCTCAGTTCCAGTATATTTACATTTACATTTACAGCATTTAGCTGACGCTCTTATCCAGAGCGACTTACAAGGTAACTCGTATTACAGAGGTGGGTCAGTGTAGTGTTAGGAGTCTGGCCCAAGGAGTCTTATTGGTGTAGCGCAGCATAGTCACCCAGACCAGGAATCGAACCCCAGTCTCCCACATGGTGTGGTAGCTCAGTGGCAGGTAGTGGTGTTATCTGTTGCGCCACACCAACCACATAACATAAGTCAGGTGGCTTATATTACTATTTTATCTAAACTCTAAATGTATATTATTGCTTTACTGCTCATTGTATTAGATAAGATATATTAGTTAATATATACGTTTAAGATGTGTGTTGCCTTCTCCATTTTCCACGCAGTGATGTCACTCCAAAATCTTTAAAAGACTTCCTGGGTAGGATACTCTCATGTATCCTCTGCCGGATGCTGCTTCGAGGAAAATTTTAAGCGGCAAAATGGCCAAAATGGTAAAATGGTTTCTGGGTCATGGAGGAGAGGAGGAGGATCAGTGGGAAAAAGCAGTAACTTCTGGGGTTTCTGGACGCAGCCTGTGTCTTGCCCTTGTGTTTTCCCTACCTGGTCTGTGTCTCTGCCTGGTCTGTTTTTCTCTGCCATGTGCACATAAGCACCCGCCTTGTTATTAGTGGTCCCACCTGTGCCTCTTCTGTAGCCCTGCCATCCTATCCTAATGGCAGCTCATGGTCGCTCGCTTGGTCTGTTTGTCTCTACTTTAGTTTGGTTCTCTGGTCCAATACAATTTCCAATAAATATATTACTTGCATTTATGTCCGTCTTCAAGCTCCACAACTGTGACAATGCTGAACTGAGTATGTGTGTAAAAATGTGTGTTTCTGTGTGTGAAGATGTGTGTGTGTGTTCGTATATATGGAGTTTACTCAAACTTTAACTGCACTGGATGCTATCTGGGTAGGTAATGTAGTAAAGTCAGAGATTTGCTCTCAGGTAGAAAGTAAAACAGACAAGTTGGCCAGAAGAAGGGTCTCAACGCACCAGTTTGGCAACATTGTGGCTTCTCCAAACGAACGTGAAGAAGCTCGCCATAATTTGTGGCAATAGTGTTGGACATTATGCAAGCCACTGTACTGTACAATCATTCTAACTTATGGATAATTTACAAACACTATTTGGACAGAAGTATTGGGACACCTGCTCATTCATTGTTTCTCCCCTGAAATCAAAATTATGAAAAAAGAGTTTATCCTGCTTTTGTTAGAAAAACTGCCTCTACTGTCCAGGGAGGAAGAAGGCTTTCTACTTGATTGTGAAGCACAGCTGTGAGGATTTTATTGCAATCAGCAACAGGAGCAGTAGTGAAGAATGAGAATGTTGGATGATCACCACCCCACCTCATCGTCAATGTATTGAATGGAGCACCATCATGTGTGCAATGTAAAGTAGCTGGAGGTCGCCGCCCAGAAAGAAATCTTCTCCAGCTTTATCACCAATGGAGGCCCGGAGTTACGGACAAAGCACAACTGAATTTCCAACAACTTGGATGTTAATAGTGTTTTCCATGCTGTTTCCATTGGCTTTACATAGCAGACATTAGAAACAACTGAAGCAGAACTCCACCAATTTTACAAAAAATCAATAGATGAGATATAAACAAAGTCTCTATAGAAACTCAATTTTCTTTATACAGCACTGGTGGTGATAGGAATCAGGGATCTCCATACAGACTACAACACAAACATGGCCATTTTGTGTACTAACCAAAACCACCAGTGAATCTAGAGGTGTCTTATGAGGTTTTTTTTATATGTAACGTAGATAATGGTAAAATAGTGGTAAATATGTTTTACATAAGAACAGATTTTGTTGATTAAAATGGCCTAAATGTACAATGAATAAAAACAATGTTTTAGGCCATATCCTAAGTAACAACTCTGACCTGAATCCACTACCTGGTTGGTCTTTCTAGAAAGGAGCCTTTCACAACAAACCTCTCTGAATGACTTTGTTTACCTCTTATATCCCATGCAGAACCTCTGTAAAAGATCTCTGGATGCCAGCCAAGGTTGTAATTATATGGTAATTATATTACTATTAGAGAAAATGTGAGCTCTAGGACAATGCACTCTAATGCACACATGGTACTTTCTAACTGAATCAGGATCAGATCCTGATCACATTAATAATCAGATGATAATCGTCTGTCTGAACTGTAAACTCCTGACGACATCCATTAACGCTCAGTTTGATCTTCTTCTACAAAGTTACCATTAGGAAACTCATCATGCTGATGAAGGGCTTGAAAGAAGCACAGCCATAGTAAGCAGCGTGACTAGCACCATGCTCGCCATGTGCTCACTGCTGGGTTAAGGAGGGAAGGGAACATACTAGCAGCATGACTCATTCTTCATTTCCTCAGTCTCTCCACTTCTTCACTTCTCCAAAGCCACGCTTCCACTGCACAGCCATACCCACTGAACATATGCTTTGTAATACAGCATCAAGGAAGTAATGGGATGTCTCAGCAAGAACGAACAACGGATATATGAGATTCTTCTAGTCATTGTGTCTTTCTTAACTACAAATAATAGAGAAACGCTGAGGTCCATCAGGCTAGTTTATAAGAAGTGTCTTCAAGCTGTGTTTGCATTGGATGAGGAAGAGCTCCACTGACGAAAACAAATCAAGGCAAAAACAAGAACATCTGGACCTCACCGTCCCCACAAATATTGGGCCTCCCATGTCTTTACAACCCTAGGAACAGTAGGCCTGTATTCAGCGAATACCACAACTGGATCATTGATTATCCGGGCCAAAAGGATTCTGATGGTATTTCTGATGCCTAATATACCACACAAGTAAGTAAAGCAGGTCAAACCCAATAGCAAAACACCAACCCGCATTACCAGCACAGAGGCTGAGGTCTGTTAGGTGCTATGCTCTCTTGGCTTCTTTTTGATGTAAAATAAAATGCTGAAGCTCAAAAGTGAGAAGTGAAAGGTGTGAGCAACAGCAACAGTCGTTCAGGTGCTATCACCAGCAGAACAGGATGAAATTACACCCCCTAAAAAAGGAACAAGGAACTAAATGTAGGGACTCAAATGGAACTGAGGAAGAACACTGTTACAAGTCCACAGTAATGGCTAAACAGAGGTGGCAAGTAACCTGATACACTTTCACATCTACTCAAGTATATATTTTAGCAAAGGAATCCACACTGTTAAAAGTACAGGGTCCTTGAGGGATGTTTGGAGGTTCTTCAGTCTGAAGAAGTCTGTGGAGGGACCTCTTAAGATGTTTTGAGGAACCTTCAAGGAACCTTTGTCTTCTAAAAACTTTTTCTTGAAGGTTCTTCAAAGCATCTTTTAAGAGGTCCCTCCACAGAACCTCCTTTTACTTTGAACAGTGTAGAATATTAAACTATATGAACCTAAATTGAAGATGACCAGGTAGCTAGCCACCGTTGCTTAACCATTAATGTGGCACAGTCATTAATAATGACTTCTTTTAATCAAAATATTGATTATTACCGTTTTTAATGACATTAAAAATGTCAAGAAATTAAAATATTGTCTAAAACTATAACTTACATATAACATTACATACACCTTACAATAATTACCCTTTTCTCGCCATTTTATTTAATCCTTTAAAAAAGAATAGCTTATATTCTATCTATGTTTTTATCAAGCATTTTGAAGTACTGACTTATTTTTCATTGTTATTTTTTATTTTATTGCCCAAAATTGTCTTAGCATTTAATAATAATGACTTTCTTCCTCATCATTCTGACTGAGCATTTTCTAATTTTGACTTTCTTGGCTTTTCAAAATGATCCCTTATATTCTAAACATTAGCATTTGGAAATGACTGATTTCAGGTCTGACTTAACATCTCAAAAGTAGGCCTTATTGTCTCAAGATTGTGACTCTTCCCTCCTCAAAACTGTGACTTTGTGTAAAATGATAACTAACTTTCTAAAATATCTGACTTGGCATTTTGGAAACGACATATTATCTCACAATCATAACTTCATAGCATCTGAAAATTTTTGCTCATGATAAATAATGACTTTCTTTCTTGATTGTAGTTTTCTTCATGTCCTTCATGTCTTATTTCTTTTTTTTTTGTCTTTGTCTTTTACTAATTACTAATTATGTAAAGCTGCTTTGTGACGTTGTAAAAAGCACTGGAAAGGCGACTATTCCAACATAGCAATTCATTATTCTTAATTATTTGGACAAATTAATCCATTGTTTAGATATACTAAAGGCTCAGAGACAGAAGCCTGTGAGTCAAACCCTGACATATAGGAACTTCAGCAGCTTCAGACGAATCAGCCTGTGAGAGCTCTGTGTCTAAGCAGACTTCTTCTTTATCATGAAAGCATGAAATCTCTTTATGAACAGAAAAAGAGAACAGTCATAAAACCAGGACAAGAGATCCTGGTCACACCCCAACAGCTGGACAGACTTTATGGCTACAGTAAGGGATTCAGTGCTGTGAATCCACAATGGGAACCTGCCAAAACAGACATTCAGACCCCTCTGAGAGCTGCTGGTTCCCCCACTGGCACTCTGTGCTGCCCTCAGTATCTGAAGGATGAGCTCGACTCTCATGGAAACTGAGAAATTTCAGCCTACTCACCTCAGCCTGCTTAAAAAGTCTGGTTTCCCGGCGGAGCAGCAACACGTTGGACAAGTTAGGCGACTGAATGAGGCAGGCCAACACCCTTTTCCCAGAGACACCTCAACAGGTTGCTGGCTTGGCGAGGGGGCCGAGTTTCCTACAGCGCAGACGAACGTGGCTTTAATGTTCTTGGGTTGTCGCGCGCGCCGGAGCAGGATTTGATCACGTCCAGTCCGATTCAGTGTGCTGAATCGATTCTTTTGAACGAGTCGTTTCAATGAGTCGAACGAATACGTGGACGAGTTGTTTTTATGCTGTAACTGGATGAAGCCGGGAACGTTTGATGGTATGTGAATTAATGAGCATTGCTGTGAGGGCCAATGGCAGTGAAGGATTCAGGAAGTGTGCTGAACAAACTCTTTAGACCACCTGACTCTTTGAAGCTAATGAATCGATTCGTTTATTAGAGGTTGGTGTAGTGCAGTGGGCTTGACACTGCCTTCCTAGGGTTCAGTTCCCAAGGACAAGGACAATACACCTGTAAGAGTCTCCAGTGGTTCCCAACCCTGGTCCTGGAGGACCTCCTGCCCTACATCTCTTTCCACAGATTTCCAACAAGACCACCTTCAACTCAGGACTCAGGAGGGGCTTGTGAGTTAGCTGTGTCCAAACTGTGCCCTATTCACTATATAGTGCACTACTTTTGTAGGGGTGTTCAGTGCTCTGTAACACTAACACTCCCATAATGCACCTTATATTTAGGGTAAAAACCGTGTACACTAAAAATATATGGAATACCCATAATCCATTGCGGTGTTTTTGTTTTTTTATTTGGGGGGGGGGGGTCGAATATTTGTGTGCAGCTTTCTGAGGAGGGCCACACACATATGGTGACGTGTCCCAAATCGTTTTGATCCTTATAATAGAGCTCCATGTAGTGATCTAGATTTTGGCATGTAGGCGATAGTGAATAGGACATGGTTTCGGACATGGCTTAAAATGCACAGGCCAGGGGGGCCTCAGGACCAGGTTGGGAACTACTGAGGTAGCCTAAAGGTGTTTTTTTTTTTTTTTGGTAAAATGTTCCCATAAATACTGCAATCAAACGTCCTTATACAGAAGTTTTGCAAACTTTGAATCAGAGTAATTTTGTCAGACAGGTTTCGAATCAAATCAAACCAAAGTGGTTAGAGCGCTGTGCTATCAATAACAGGGTTGTGGGTTTGATTCCCGGGCTTGGCAAGCTGCCACTGTTCAGCCCTTGAGCAAGGCCCTTTACCCTCTCTGCTCCCCGGGCGCTGGAGTCGGCTGCCCACCGCTCTGGGTGTGTGTGTACTCACTGACCACTGATCACTACCACAGATGGGTTAAATGCAGAGGACCCTTTTTGCTGTACAGTGACAAATACATGCACCTTTATATTAGGCGTAATTCCGTGTTACTGAGGTACCAAACTACTTCTATTTGTACACTAATAAACGTAACAAGGAGTTTTCCTGAGAAGGAAAACAACTTTTTCATAGTTCGGTTCTCTGTTAAACCAGTTTCCAGTAAGTTTGGTGTCTGAAGTAATACTACACAAAAGTTTTTAGACAAATGGTAAATGCAAAGAATGAAACTACAGCACAAAGAAGCCTTGTCTCATTGGGAAATAGCTCCAATAAGTCTGAAAAGGGCGACATCTCACCTAGAAACAAAACTGAAATAAAAACTATGAAATCATATATTTGTTTTATGGTTATTTTTGTAAGTGTAAGAAATCCCACTGTAAAGCCCAAATGCATTTCTAAACCAAAACCCTGTGTAAAGCTTTGTCCCGACTCCCCACTGAATGATGTTGAGAAGAGCATGAAGGCATGAAGACTAAATTCGATTTTATTTTCAGTTGATTTCACGCATGACCAGTATTATCCCTGCCTTTGTACAGCAAAATCATTGGAAGAGATTTCCAGAGTTCAATTTAAGATAAATAACTTTAGAGGAGAATATGGAAGAGCTACTCCCGTTCCAGCTCACCCCAAAAGTAGTGGATGCCCTGTTGGACTGCATCAAAATAGTCCTATTTCTCCAACTGTTAAGTGATGGAAGTGAGTAAAAAAATCAATATAGCTCTATTTTGAGCAGTCGGACAGAGCAAGCGTCTCATCCAGCCACATACTGGAAAACTCCCATGCTTTCAAAACCGAAGGCCGACACTGATGGGATCCTGATGAGCTCTTTAGATCTGGCTGGTTTCATCATCTTTCCTGCAAGAGAGAGAGAGAGAGAGAGAGAGAGAGTTTAGCAAATTCCTCTTGTGAACACATGGTTAAGGATAACACATATAACTATAGCTATAAAATAATCAAATTACTTTTTTGATACTAAAAGATGAATGATACTGGCAAATCTGAGCTTCTGCAAGTACCTATACTCTTAAAGTGATGATTCAAACAAATATCTAAACCAAAAAGAAGTCAAAGTGTTCTTCTTAAATGTTGCACTAGAGTTACAAAGCTAATGAAGTCATTTACTTTTCATTCAGTTACATTTCAGCCATTAACATTTAGTGACTATTTTTCATTAGTTTTCATTATTATTTCATTATTATTAAACTGGCATCTGTACAGCTTTGAAATATAAAATATAAAATAAAAAATATTTTATCAAATAAAGGGTTAAAATGTTTGCAAAATGGACCATGTTCCAAATATTGCAAATGTAGAAAATAATTATGGATACCGACTAGAAATCAAAGATAAAAGATTTCACACTGACAAAATAAGCACCCTTGAATGAATGGATATCTTATGATCATTTATTCAAATTGAACATTTTAAAATCTAATTTTAATGTTAGTTAGATGTAAATTGTCTAATTCAGGACCAATGTGGGTTTTTTTTAGTTGTGGGCTAGCTCAGAAAATTGAATGAAGAATTTTATTGATTTGTTGATTAAAATGTATGAATATAGGAATACCACTAACTAATTGTTTTTTGTTTATTTTGGAAGCTGAGAATAAGTCAGACAATTTATGTTGGTAAGTCTTTTATTATTGTTCAATATCTAATTTAAGTTCAATATCAGTATTTAATATTTAATTTTGAAGCAGTAGCACAAATAAAACTTTCATAACTAAATAATTACACATGCATAATGGATTTTTGCATGCTTGCATATATTAAATATTAGATATTTACTTTACTACTACTACTAAAAAAGTACTTTACTTTTTTTTTTTTTCTTTTTAATGGACTGTGATTTTTGATGTGAGACCTGTCAGTTTGCAAAATAACCCAAATTTTTTTTGGAAAAAATGGCATTTACATGATTTAAATGTAGAAAATGGTTGTAAATTAATTAAATGTATATGTTACAACAACAAAATTGCTTTCATTAAGTTTATTATTTATGTATTAATTTTAGCATACATTGAGTAATGTTGATATAACACATTTATTTGTCTGCATTTTTTTTTAATGTTTGCAGATTATGTTTAAATTATGTCTATTTAAATTATGTCTATTTAAAGGGACAAGTTTTTCTAGTATAACATATAGATGTAAAGTCATCCACAGATCTTCATCCAGTCTATACTGTTTTGCTTTGGCATTAATGTGTGTTTTAGGTGTTGGCCCTCAAACTGTCCCGATAAAGATCTACTATCTCATTTAACTACATTTTAGAAACCATTGGAAAGGGACTCACTTCTTCTTTGATCCACATTTGTCATCTGTGGGAGAGAAAGCAAATGTTTGACTTAGGTCACTGAGGGTTAAAAGACAGAAAACATTTAGAACATCTAAAAAATCTGAATAATGAGAATCAAGACTTACAAAAAAGGACAAAAAAGGCTCCTATTACAAGCAGGACTGTGAAGATAATGCCTCCAATCCGCAGCCTTTCATAGTCTAGGAGAGCAAATACATGTTGTCACCATACACATGTTCATGTTGCTCCATCAGACTTCAGATTCATTTGATAAGTCTAATGTCCCCCAAGTCACTTCCCTGTCCACATAGGCAAGGATGTGGGGCTGTAAATAGGTCTAGGACAAAAGGTCTGAAGTACTTACTGTAAACAAATGGGTCTGTGCAGAAGAAGAAGGAATAAGGAGAGAAACAGAGAGGTGGGAGTTAGTCAAATGCTTGACAGCGGAAACTATTAAAAGTGCTGAAAACAGTAGTTTCTAATGTTGTGTATGGAAAAATCTCGCTGGTCAAACAAGTCTGACAGTGGAAAAGACCAAAGAGATCTGCTTACTT
This sequence comes from Salminus brasiliensis, assembly GCF_030463535.1. Classification (NCBI taxonomy): domain Eukaryota; kingdom Metazoa; phylum Chordata; class Actinopteri; order Characiformes; family Bryconidae; genus Salminus; species Salminus brasiliensis. The sequence goes on from NC_132878.1 coordinate 90,235,124, forward strand.
GCTTCAGCTTCACTGAGGAACGCACTGAAAACTAAGGGGAGAAAAAAACAAAAGTGTAAAACAGTGTCTCTGTGCTATACAGCAAACAAACTAGGCACAAAAACTAGAAATATCAATTATATTTATATACTTAGATAATTAGACATATAAATTATAATAAAATAAACAGTATTTAACAGTTTGTCACATTTTAGAACATTTACAAATGTTTATGAAAGACTTGTATAACAGAATGAAAGACTTCACACTGACAAAAAAAAAAAATACACCCTTAAATAAATCATCTGTTGTGGTAATTTTCTAACATATTAGATTAATACTGGTTAGATGTAAATGTCCTTATTCTGGAAAAAAATGTTTAAACATTTTTTTAATATGTGATCTGGCTTTAAAGATTTAAATGAACACATAAATAAAAAATGTATAGTTTTGATAAAAATGTAAAAATACCACATTAGTTTTTTTCTGGTTTGTTTGTTTGTTTGTTTGTTTTTTTTGGAAATTGGAAATTTAAAATGTTTTCTTTTATTTTTCACTTATAAGGTTTGTATAGTTTTTTAGACTCCATCCATGATTCACTTCAATCCGAACATTTTTCAACCTCTTTTGCAATTAAACCAGCTGTTTTTGTGACTGTGCCTTTAAAACTATGAGCTCTACTCCTGTATTTAAAAAACAGTCCAGCCTGAAATGCTCCTTATGATTTCAGCAGGAGTAGGCGAGGGTAAACCGCAGTAGCTTGTTTTGGAGGATATATGAAAAAAAAAAGTTTTCGTTTTAGTGATCTGTGGACTGGAGGTGAAGGCTGGAGGTGAAGGCTATGTTTTGAAACTTGTATATATTATACAGCTCTTTTATTTAATTTTTTTAACTGTATTGGACAAATGAAGACATCACACAGTGATTATCCAGAATTATATTTAAAGTAAATTACATGATATCCATATTAATAACAATAATTTATTAACCTTATCTTTAATACAGCACTGAAAAGATTCAAGATGCGGTGTAATCACGCAGCCAATCAGTTCCATCAACAGCTCAATTAACCTGATTACAAAATCTATGATATTAATATTATTAGCTTTGTTTCATATGAAGTAAGTCTGCAATTTGCCATTGGTTCCATGGCTGCTTGGACCCAGTGAAACTTTATAGTGGAACGAAGTTTAGTGGTCTTTGATAGTGGCCCATCACATTTCTGATCTTATGGTGGGAAGATTCATTGACAGGAAGGGAAATAAATCACCAGGGAACGTTCCTCTTTGTTAATAGCAAATCCTAAATTTGTTTGGCTATGTAGCATTTTTTGCTACCCAAAGTTTTAAACTGTTAATCTGTTAAAACATACAATCTGTTGTTCAATGAACTTATAAGTCAACCCTGCTACTTTAAATAAGTTAAAATGATAGTTCTTGTTTTTGCAGTGTACTAAATTATTACCAGCCGGAGCAAGCGTCTAAGCGTATAGCCACGTCATCAAAATATCGTGAGTTTGAACTCTAGAGATGCCATAGCTATCCATAAGGTGCATGAGAAAAAACTGCTTGGTGGTTTCGTGTGACTGTAAGAGTCCTAGATAGTATGTAAATTCAGTAAAAGCTAAATATGAAGGCTATACGGTTCACACAACTCAGGTGCAACACTACAAAACTTTTCTCTAGAGTTTAACTAGAGTTGGGTAAGTTTGATTTGTGTCAAGTTGAGCTGAACTGAAAAACAACTGTGTAGCAAATAGATGTTATTTTAAGTTGACCTGGCGTTTTTACAGTGCTTCAGATGCTTAACAGGCCTGTAGATAAGACCCTTGCTTCCGACTGAATAACATAACCCATAGGGAAAAGCTCATGGTTTACCTGTCAAAAGAACGAACACGTCAAAGCCCCTCATCTTGCCCAGTTCCTGTCTCCTGACACAAACAGAAAACACATCTATGAATCTGACTGATCAGTTACACATTCAAAAATACAATAATATTCATAGTCAGTCACCATTATAGGTGTAACAGTACATTGTATCATTGTACCATAACTAGCATGTTTTAGCTAGTGTCTTAGTAATAGCCAAATGTATTAGGCTGTGGCTGTAGTGCTAGATTACAACACTGTAAAACATCAAATACTGTAGTTTTAAAAAGCTTGATTTTTAACATATTACTATAAAGCACATTTCAGCGGCTGCTTATCTTTGTTATATTAAAAATGTTTTGAATGGAGACTCCACAGTATCATATCTAATCAAATTCTGAATTTTGTCATTCGTTCCACCTCTGATCCTCATTAAACCCATGCAGCCTCCACTCACTTTTTAGATTTTGAGCTTAATGCACTTGACTAGAGGCTGCTTGCAACTTTTTTACCCATAACCGTCGTCAATTGTGAATGCCAGTTCGTGAATAGATGAGGAATTGAGGAGGAATCGAGAAGGAATGCTAGCTGAGTAGATACAGCTGTAGAAGCAGCTGAGAGAGATCTGCACTGATGTTTTGACAGTAAACATTAGAACCATGGGTCAAAGCTGCTAGGACACAGCGAGCTCCAGGATACCCTTGGCGTGCCCTTGTAGTCACGTACGAGGGTATCAGGGCTGTTTTGGAAATTTCAGGCCCCCTTCCCTGGTGAGGATATTAACTCGGTGTTCTTTTGAGTCGAAGGACAGCCACCTCTGGCTCTCACTGGTGTCGATTGCATGTGTGTTTTGGAGGAGAATGGGAGTCTGAAGTTAATGCTGAGGAAGGCGAGAGCCCTGTATGGTGCAGTCTTAGTTAAGCTAATTAAGGTTGAAGAGTTCTGCAGGTTTTTTAGTGGTATAAAGAACCGTCCTTTAAGTGGTTCTGTATCATATACCCATTTTCCATTATACAGAGGAACCCTTTGACCATGCAAAGAGTGTCCATAGTTTTATATAAAGCCTAACAATTTCCCTTTACTGAAGATCCCTTGATGAACAATTTAAGAGTGTACTTTCTAAAAAAAAAAAAAGGAGTTGCTAAATGAGCCTTGGCTTTAGTGAACATTTCTAGAAGAAACCTGGTTATGAGGTTTTGGGAGACAAAAGTGACAACTATGGCATTGTTTCCTTAGAAACCCCTTTTTGGTTCTATTTTACACCTTTTTGGGGGGAGTGTATGCAGTAAATATACCCCTAATAATGACCATCTTGAACATATAGAAACTTTACAATACGGTTCTTTATGATTCTTTAACTCCTAAAACGAACGACTATATATATAATAATAAATAATCTGTTGAATCTGAAAGTTATTGGAGGTTCCTCTATGACTTTGCTCCAGAGAACAATGGTTGGTTATATTTGTCATCTTTGTTTTTAAGAGTGCAGGCATTAGCATCAATTCAGTTGCCCAATTTCAGCAGGTTCTCTAGTTCCCAAATGTTTTTGGCCTGGGTGTATATGGTTCCAGAACAAATGTTATTTGGTGTAGAAACTTTTGCACAACTTCTTAAAAGTTTCTTCAAATTTATTTTATCTTATTTACAAAACATGGTTCTAAAATATACCTGAACATTTCCTGAGACTTAATATGTCATCACTCCACAGAACCATATTTGATTCCATTTGGCATTTTAATGTGGGCATTAACATGGGTTCAGTCACCAAATTACAGCAAGTTCTCCATTTCCCTATAATGGTTACTAAATGCCTTGTGGCCTGGGCGTATGGTTCTGGACACAAAACATTAATTGAAAAGTAGAACCATTTAAAAAAATCACATTTCTTTGATAAACAGAGATTTCTGAGATAATAAAAAAAATCACTTTTACAAGCAAATCCTTTGGCACTTTCCACCCTTTATCACTTTGTGGAAAGCTCCTTGACTGGTATAGAACATTTACATTAGGAGAAGCTTCTTAGAACTTAGAAAAGGCTCTTCACATTTACCACAGTTGATCCTTATTACCATATTGAATCTATCCTTCAAAAAGTCAAAAAGTTCTTTAGGGAAGCAAAAGTGATTCTTCTACGCCTCCAAAGGACCAGAAATGTTTTAGGCCCAATCGTATCTGTTAGAACCCAAATAACAGCTCCTTTGACCCTTGATTGACTTTGAACTGAAGGTCAAAAAGCGTAGCTCCATTGGTTCTACCTGATTTCGCCTTATACCTCATCACACATGAACATGACATACAAAGCCATTGCAGTGCTAATTCCACATATGTTGTAAACATAGTTTGCATGAGGATATTTTTATTCTAAGACACAGGTTCTCTTATAAGGTCAAGGCCAATTGCAACTACCAATGTGCTACTTTGCTCAAAGCTCACTAGCTCGAACTATGCCACGCGTAAAAAAGAAACGAAGAAGGCCAAGAGGAATCAGAAGAAGCTGAGGAAGAAATAGAACGTACCTTTCCACAGGATGTGATGGTATTTCAGGCAGTGGGCAGGTTGATATGCGATGGACGGAACACAAAGCAAGTCTACAAATACATTTCTGTCTTTGCTTTTACCTTCGAAAGTAACTCCTCCTCATTGTGTACACCTACAACACCAGGCATCATATCTCTGTATGCGGTGTGCCTGCCCTGCATCATGGGAGTGTTATGCCCCAAACACTGTCTGATTGTTTATGGCTTAAACAGCATTGAAAAGGCATTTGAAAGAGGCTAGTGCTAGTTGCGCTAGTCCTGGTGGAGCTAAGCTACGTTCATGACTTGCAATTGACATCTGGTTTGTCCTACCCTAAGGCAGAATTGAGAACCCTTGAGGACAAATGTATTGGGACATTTGCTCACTCATTGTTTCTACTGAAATCAAGGTTCTTAAAAGAGTTATCCTGCCTTTGTTAGAGTAACTGTCTCTACTGTCCAGGGAAGATGGCTTTTTACAAGATTTTGTTAGTGTGACCAGGATGTTGGATGATCACCACCCCACCTCATCCCCAAGTGAAGCATCCCCCAATGAAATACTGCATGCGGCACCACCATCATTCCAGAGAACACAGTTCCACTGCTCCACAGCTCAATGCTGGGGTCTTTATACCCTTCTAGCCTATGCCTGGCGGTATGCGTTGTGCCAATAGATTCATGTTTCTCTGCTCCAGAGAGTCCTATTCTATTGGCAGTACATCTCTACAGGGACTACACATGCTGTGTGTGTGTGTGTGTGTGTGTGTGTGTGTGCATTAGCACATGTATGTAAGCAATGGTTGCAACTTAAAGTAGCTGAGTGCATCCAATCGAAGAGGTGTCCACAAACATTTGGACAAATAGTGAAGCTTGGGAAACACTAAACACTCATCCGCCCGCACGTGCAGCGGTGCTTGTCGTACATGAGGCTACTTGTGTGAGGATCGTATTGGCACTGGGAGGAGATGAAAAAAGATGAAGGTGACAAAGACCTAGAGAAAGTGTTTCTTCTACAAATATTGCTACTCTAGACTTCATTACTGACCATCTGAATGGCCTCTGAGGGCAAACCAGAAGCTGGCCTACCTGTTTGGGACTTTTCAGATCATATGGGCATCATATCGCTCTACAAAAAGCAGAAATTATACGTCTGTCCGTCTAAATTTGTAAGAAATGAACTGGAATCTCTGGTAAATCGGTGCCTTGTCCAGGGTGCATCCCTGTGCCCAGTGTAACCCTGACCGAGAAGAAGTGGATAAGAAGATAAATCAACAAATGAATAAATGAATCAATCAGAAAATTCCCACAGACATTTTTCAGATATCATTTTCTTTAAAGGGCCTAAAAGGAGAGGGGACAGCCATGGCCTAAAAGTTAGAGGAAATGTTAGCAGGTGGTCAAAAGGTCAGAGAAGTGGTCTTTAAACTGCAAGGTCGCTGGTTCAATTCCCTATGATTATAGTGTCCCCTGTCTCCGCCCACTTACTACCTTTGACTGGCAGTGACTGGCTTATTGCCCCAGTACTAAAAGTGTGGGTTTTCTGGGTCTTGTTAGCATTAGCATTAGCTTTCCATGCTAATGTAGAGCAGTCTGTGTTTTTGGCTTTGCACCGGGCTTATTGCCCCAATACTAAAAGGGTGGGTTTCCTGGGTCTTGTTAGCATTAGCATTAGCTTTCCAAGGCTTTCTGCTCATGCCACCAGTTCATACTCTCCTGTGGTTCGGCTCTGTTTAGTGGTTGTAATTTTGCTCTGTTGAGATACAGAAGCTGTAGTGCATTCTCCAGCCTTAGTTCAGCTTGATGTTCAACTGTGCTAGCATTAGCTTCAGTGGCCTCACCCTCAACTGCTACAACCTTAAAACTAAAGGTTCTACAAAGGGTTCTTGGAGCGATGGTGAAGAGTAACCACTGTTGGTAAAGAACCTACCAACTTCTTCCTTATACACAGATCTCGGTTACAAAAACAGTGGTTCTTCTGTGACATTGCTTGAAGAACCCTTTGGAGCTCCTGTAGTTGTTAAGGGCTGAGTGGGAGAATGGAGCTGTAGCTCATGTTCTTTCTAGGTTCCTATTTTGGAAGTATGTGTGGCGATATTCTGGAGAAGTCCTGGATTCTCTTACTATGAATGCTGATAGAATAATTAAGTGCCTAATTTTGTATAGGTCTGTTTCTAAATAGGTATATGGCATAGGTTTGCAAAGGCGCAGGATGGGACGAGCAATGCCTCCTTATCATTTCACGAGGATCAGGAACTCACACCGGCCATTCAGAACAGGGTGAAAAGTGTGCTGTGGTGTTTGATTGTTAAGGTATTTTAACCAAAGCATGTCACAGCCATTTCATTAAGACCCCCAGGGAACTGTGTTAACTTGTGGAAAAGGGGTATAATATGTCACCTCTAATGTGTCTATGTGTTGACACATAGAATTGATGTTTATGGTGTAGACTTTAGAAGCTTTGGGGCGCAATGTGATACCATGTACAATGTAACCTTTACAAACCCTCTCAGTATGTGTGTTAGGAGCCAGAGGGCAGTAAAGCAGCTTGATCCAGATTTGCATTCAGTTTGCATGAGATATTTGCAGGCCACTCTGTTGTTCAAGGCGGTGGTTCTCATGAGGTTCACTTAGTATAACTAATTTCAGGACATATTCTTGAGAATGTCTCTTCGGTAATGTCTCACAGTTAATCTACCGGCTATTCTGTTATCCGCATAAGCTGCATACTATACAGTGAGTGCCTGAGTGAAGGAGTTCCTCATATTTCATTATTTCATAAAGAAGAAGAGGAAAATTGCCTTTAAAATCTGATGTTTTTTGTGTTTATTATTAGTTTTAGTTCCACATTCTACAGTGTAGGCAAGCAGGGAGCAGCATAAGACATCTATCAGAAAACCAGTCCTTCCTACTGAATTTGAAGAAGACCTTACAGTGAAACAGCAGATTTACATGGGAGAGAACAAGCTGTCAGAGATGAATCACTCATAGAGAAAAGCATCACGAGGGTGACCATATTTTGTTTTTTCAAAAAAGAGGACACTGAGGACACACAGGAGTCCACCATGGATGGGATGTTGTGGCCCTGAGGGCTTTAAGTAGTTGTAGGATAGTGGCAGTGTGCAGGTGTGAGGGTGGGAGGAGTTAAATATCTCTAAATACATGCGTCTTTGTTAATAAACATAAATACATAAACCTTTACTCTCACGACTCAGGACTAATCCTAGCTGGCATGAGGCGTCAATTCCACATCAAAAAGACGTTGAATTTTAGTTGAAACTGAAAATCGGGTTGACGTCAAAACCCAACACTGTACAGATGTTGGGTTGAAGGAGAACTAATACTAGACTCTCATGAGGAGAGCTTTGGAGGTGTTTTAATGAACACAGTGATGGAAATTTATGACTTTTTGTAGTTTGTATTTAATATATTTATTGTCTTTGTACTTATTGTCTATGCACCCTGTCTCATGTTGTCTATTGTCCTTGCACTACTGTAACTCCTGCATATTCTGCACTGGAGATTTAGCCTAACAGTGTTTCACTGTACTGTACATGCTTGTATTAGTCTAATGACCATAAAGTTCAACTGAATTAATTCATTAATTAATTTGAATTAAATTGGAGGCTCTTTTTACCTTCTTAACTCTTAACAAATAACTTAAAATCAATCATTTAGTTTTTAATAATGTTTTAATAACAGTGTTTACATGCTTTAAAATAAAGTCTTAATGATGGCAAACACTCAGTTTATATAGGATTCAATCATTTTAGATTTATTTGCCGACAGGTATAGTGCTGAAATCCACGTCCTTTCAAAAAGTTTACTTACTTTTTCACGCTGTAGTTTTTTCTTTCATCTAAAATTCTTGATGAACAACCATACAAATTAGTTCAAGGATGTTTAGTTTGTATTTAATTAAAAATTTTAAACATTAACAGTTAAAAAAACAAACTTTTTAAAATTGTACCTGAAAATTAATAAAAGATTTTGTAGAAACGTTATTAGTATTTATTCTAAAATTATTCTAATATTTTTCTGCCCTGATAAGCAGCTTCTTCAGTCTGATTTTCACAGGTGCCTTAAAGGTGCCTTCTGCACAGTACTGTAAGTCACCAGCTCATCTATGTTCAAATAGATGCTCTCAGACATTTCCACAGTACTACATACACAGTATATTTCAGGCCTTCTATTTAGTGAATTCAGCAGCACTGCCAACATAAGTGTGCAGACATCTCCATAGGAAAGATCAGTAGACTGGTCACCAAGCCCGAAGGCAAATCTCAGCTAGGGGAGTATTAAACCCCCCGGCTTTGATACCTGACCGTACAAATGCTCTCATGCAATCATATCTTCACAGCAATGTTCCAACATCTAAAATAAAGCCATACCAGAAGAGTAAAGGCTGTTATGGCAGCAAGGTGGAAGAAGAGCGCCCTGCTGATACCATTGATTTCTGAAGAAATGCTGGATGAGCAGGTGTCCACAAACTTTTGGACGTAGCGGGTGTTCACATCATATTTCAATCCATATTTTCAAGAAGCAAAATTCTCAAGTTTAATGAGTACAGCTCTGTCATTCTCACTTCGAGAAAGTGTCAGGAATTTAACCTGACAAACAGAGCTTTCACATTTACTGAGCTTCTCCAAACACACCTTACCTCCTCACACATTCGAATATGCAGTGAGAAGAGACAAAGCAAAGAGCTGTGCCTAGCAGTCATGTACCTTCTTCATCTTCTGGTTGCTTCAGTATGTTCTGCACTGTTCAGAAGATTACTACTGATGTTTTATAGGCTATTTACATTCATTGTCGTTACACTTCATGTGCACCTTCATGCACACATTTGCACATGCACATATCTGTATTTGTATATTTTATGTATTTAATATATGTCTCATGTTGTAATATCCTGTCTCATGTTGTCTATTGTCCTTGCACTACTGTAACTCCTGCATATTCTTCACTGGAGACTTAGCCTAATAGTGTTTCATTGTACTGTACATGCTTGTATTAGTCTATGAATATATGAAAATATGAATTCCTTTTAATTAAATTGGAGGCTCTTTTTACCCTCTTAACTCTTAACAAATAACTTAAAATCAATCATTTAGTTTTTATAATAATAATGTTTTAATAACAGTGTTTACATGCTTTAAAATAAAGTCTTAATGATGGCAAACACTCAGTTTATATAGGATTCAATCATTTTAGATTTATTTGCCGACAGGTATAGTGCTGAAATCCACGTCCGTTCAAGGATGTTTAGTTTGTATTTAATTAAAAATTCTAAACTTTAACAGTTAAAAAACAAACTTTTTACCTGAAATTTAATTACTTACTTTTTTACTGTAATTGTAGCGGATAACATCATTACAGCCCACCTTAATCCCACATGGGTCTTATCTTGGCCTTGTGTGCAGTGTACAACCCAGGTGGGACCTATGTTTAGAGATAGAGATCTCTAAACAGAATGATAGAGATCTAGCTATAGTTAGAGATACATTATATGGACAAAAGTATTGGGACACAACTCTTAATCACTGAATTCAGGTGTTTCATGCAGTCCCATTTCTACAGGTGTATAAAATCCAGCCCCTAGCCATGCAGTCTGCCTTTCCACACATTAGTGAAAAAATAGGTGGTTCTAAAGAGCTCACTGAACTCCAGCGTGGTTCTGTATATAATAGGAGACACCGCTGCAACAACAACAAGAAGTCAGCTGGTGAAATTTCCTCCCTCCTAGATCTTCCTCCATCAGCTGTGAGTGTTATAATTGAACAGTGGAAGCGTTTAGGAGGAACCACAGAGAGCAGCTCAGCCACCGAGTGTCTGTCAGACCACGTAAAGTTACAGAGCGGGGTCAGGGACGAATGCTGAGCTCAGACCATAGTGCAGAAAAGTCTCCAACGCTCTGCTGACTCAGTAACTGCAGAGCTCCAGACCTGCTGCTGTTAGAGCTGCGAAAGGGGGCCGATTCTTTATTAATGGGTTTGCAATGGGATGTCATAATGTAGGTGTAATGTGTAGGAGTCCCAGTACTTTTGGACATATAGTGTATATTCTTCTATTTGGATTGGACACTTTTGTCAGAGGGATGTATGTTATTAAATAATCTCCTCAGTGATAAAACTTTCACATCCGGACAGCAATGAATGAATTGTATTACATGGTCACATGATCACATGATCTTCATTCACAACGTGGGCTGTAAATGTCCGGGGAGATTCTGGGTGTAATTTTAGTTTTGGGAGAAGAAAAGTTCAGCGTTTCAGAAAGTGTTTAATATCTAGCAGAGGTTCTCTGATGGAGATGCAGTCTCCGAGACTAAATATGGCAGATCAGCAACGGCTAAAAACCTTCTTTTCCCAAAGTGAGGCTACATCTGTCTTGAAAATCACAGGGATGTGCATATTCAGATCAGACTAAACCGACCAGACCACCCCTGAGGCCAGTATGAAACCGTAGGTAATTCAGCCTGTAATTTTCTCAGAGAAGCAAGAGACGGACACACACAAACATGGTCAATCCAGATGGAAATCATGCAAATGACAGAGAAGCTTCTGTACAAGAGGGGATCACCACAGTACCCCACGTGCCTTTAGCTAAACAGCTGTAAAAGATGAGTATATGAAATTTGTACATCTGAGCAATTCTATTTCTTTTTGACTGCCAGTAAATGAACCTCCATTACCACACAGGACGAAAGGACACCCTCTGCTGGATCACCAGGGAAATGCGTTGTTTTCTCAGCCTCTCTGAACCCACCTATGTTTTCAGGTGCACAGTGTCCACATTTACACACATGAACTTTAGCGAGCTGCAATAAATAGGACCAATCAATATTCCCTTGAGGTCTCTGTAGCCGTCACCCCATCATCTTCAGCGTCACCTTCTGGAAATGCAAAAAAACAGAGTGTTCATTTTATTAATGCAGTTTTACAGGAGTACAATTCAAGACCAGACAAATTACAGCCAAATTACAGTAAAAACATTGGATCGTTAAAGGATGAACCAGACAACAACATCCAAAATATGAGCTGATGTTTCATGCATTAAAAGAATCATGTGAGAAAGAAAACACTTACTGAAGCAGTTCTGAAGTCTCTCTGATCTTTTCAGAGATACGTATGACACACCAAAGATGATTAGGATCCCGAAGAAGCCTCCCATCACACAGCCAAAGAGCATAGCATAGTAAGAACTGCTCCCTGGGGGAGAGAGATTAGTGATGTTGTGGATGCTTCTGGTTCACTAAATGTCCAAAATGATTCATTTTGAAATCACCCCTAAAATGATTCATCCTATCATCATTTAAAAAGCACAGTTCTTGTTTTCCTGTAATTCTCATTTTCTCCCTTATAAAATGGAATGACTTTATTACCACCTCTAAAATATCTTCTGATTTTTGATTACACCACCATGCACCAGCCAAACAATATTAACCAATAGTATCGTGTTTCACCTCCTTTTGCCACCACATCTAACATTGGGAGAAAAGTGACAGCTCTTAGATCCTCCCTGACACAGTGTTTCACTCAGAGACATGGTATGGATGGAAAATTTCCTATGGTGTCCAGTTCCTGTTGAGCTTAAAGTAGTGAAGAGCAGGGCACACACTAATGCTACTTTTATGGTAATAAATGCAATATTCAAATTGCAAAGTTATCTGCAAAGGTTGACCATTTTCAGACAGATGTTTCTCCAGAATCACCATGATGGATAACTTTTTTTTTTCAGAATCACTGTGGAGGATAACTTGGTTCTCCAGAATCACAATGGAGGGTAACCTTCTTCCCTATAATCACACTGGAGAGCAACTTGGTTCTCCAGAATCACACTGGAGGGTAACTTGGTTCTCTAGAATCACAATGGAGGGTAACTTGGTTCTCCAGAATCACACTGGAGGTTAACTTGGTTCTCCAGAATCACCATGGAGGGTAACTTGGTTCTCCAGAATCACAATGGAGGGTAACCTTCTTCCCTATAATCACACTGGAGAGCAACTTGGTTCTCTAGAATCACAATGGAGGGTAACTTGGTTCTCCAGAATCACACTGGAGGTTAACTTGGTTCTCCAGAATCACCATGGAGGTTAACTTGGTTCTCCAGAATCACACTGGAGGGTAACTTGGTTCTCTAGAATCACAATGGAGGGTAACTTGGTTCTCCAGAATCACACTGGAGGGTAACTTGGTTCTCTAGAATCACACTGGAGGTTAATTTGGTTCTCCATTATAATTCTGGAGAACCTAGCATTTTTCTATACAGTTGTAGGCAGAGCTTGTGACTAGATGCAATCATTGTCAGGCTTTTAGTATTGTTTGATCAACTGCCTGTCATAGTTGTCTTTCTTCATCGCCAAGGTTTGAGCCAATAGTGCAAGTGTTTAAACAGAGGCCAGTTTTACTTAGACAGAAGATCAGCTCGCACCAGATAATGACATTTCTGCATTTGTTTATAACAACACTTAACATACCACTGATCCAGAGGTAGCCAGTCTTGACACCGAGCCCGTCAGCATGGCATCTGAAAATTGTCCCGTTAACGTTTGCAGCAACGTTAGCGATGTTCCATGTGGCAGTAACATCAGGAGCTGTCCCACTACACTGCCCACTGAGTGACTAGAGGGAAATAAAAAAGGCTTGTAAAGAATATGCAGCATTTTCAATTATAAATCAACCAATGAATACATTCTATTTAAGAAATCAGTCTAAAAGCTAAACAATCTGCTTAGGTGGTCTTAGGTGGTCTGAAGTTAGAGACACAATAAGAGAATAATAAAATATAATAAAATCTCTCACCAGAGCAGCAATGTTTTTGGAAGTTCCAGGGCAGATCAAGCTGTAGATGGTCTCAGGACGCTGGACTGTAAAGTTTAATTGTGCCAACTGATTGATGCCACAGCGAAAGGTGGCTGAATTGCCATTGGATATGGTGACATTTTGAGGGACGATAGTGTAGTTCAGCCCTTCAGATCGGAGGCCAGGAGAGGCATGGGGAAGAAGAACGTAAGATTGCCTGATGTTTTCATTCTCTCTTTTCATTTGACTAAGAAATTGTCTGATTTTTGACTATTCTAATGTCGGCTCCCCTAAACAAAACCTTGTCTAGCTCTTTTCACAGTATGCACCCATTTCCATCCAAAACTTGTCAAAAGAAAAAATGCACTTTATTTTAATGGTCCACTTCAGGCACTTTGTAGATGTAATTAACATTTAACCTTATAATACTTATTTAACCCAAAACCTGATCTTACCCTGGTCCTAGCCTCAACTGTGATGTTGTTGATAACTAAGTGCCACCAGTTAGTTTAACAACTTGAACATTTTTAGATAAGATTTCTGGGACAATCAGTAAAAACAAAGTGAAACCAAAAGATCAAAGCTGCCTTGAACCGATTTAATCAAAACAAATCAAATCTTTTTAACACTTTCCAGATTTCTATATGTGAGATTATTAGCATGACTGTATTAGAATGGTTATTTCATCTGTGATATGTAATTCACTGATTTCAAATACTTTGTAGGAAACTGACAACTGAGACACATCTGAACATTTAAACCATTTTAGATGTGACTAGAATGATGAACAGAGCTGTAAATCATTCAAAATGGCCAAAAGAAAGCTATATAACAAAGTTCTAATGAATAAATTAATATACATAGATAATTACACACAGCACATGGACAGACGTATTGGGACAAACCTCTTAATAATTGAATTGCCTCAGGTGTTTAAGATCAAGCGTAGTACTTTTGGGGGAACCTATTACTTATTTGTTGATTTTGCCACAACTTCAGTGGCATAATGTGTCATTGAATTTATCATGAATTCTAACATTCTTACATTTTTAGTAAATATTGCTTTGGCTTCTTCAGTTTTACAGAAAATTTAAGAAAGTATTTTCAGTAAGTTAAATAAATTAACTAGTTCCAAACCTGCAAAAGTGCTTATTAATGCTTATGGGTTTAGAATAGGATATCATAAAAGTTCCTGTAGGTGTCCCAATACTTTTGTCCATATAGTGTTAGTTATTAATGTAGATTTAGGGCCTGTTTTCCAGACAGAGCTTAAGCCTAGTATTGAACTAAACAGCTTTTAGAATAGAGACTCTCCATTAAAACAAAAATACAGTCCACAACTATGTTTAATCTCTGCCTCAGAAAACCATCTCTGCATTACAAAAAGTGTTAATATGGCTTTCCAGGTGACTCCAGGCTTTTGACTGGTAGTGGTTATTTTCGTCAAGAACTCAACAACTGCTCCAAGGACCTGCAAGAACCAGTTCTGACCAATGCATCTGTTGTACTGCTGGACCAACTACTGTCAGGAGATTCCATTGGGAGATGTTTTGCCAGCTCAACATCAGCTGTAGCTTTCCTAGCCTCACAGGCTCAAACTGTGATACTACCACCACCATGTTTCACAGATAGGATGCCATAAACGTCTATTTTATACATAGTATTTCTCCAATAGTTTTCTGACTGACCAGTGTCGTCCTTCCACTGTTCTGAAAACCTGATCACATCTGACCAGTGCATGACAGCTCTAGTGGAAAGCTCCCTTCATAACATCATGTCCAACACCATCCCCATTTCAAGACCTAGGCTGGATTGAGCATTACATAGTAACATCTTGAATCATCGAAAGGCTCCATAAAGCCAGATTATTAAGCAGAATCTTATGTATTTAACATACCTGCTGAAGATGGAACAACCTCCAGCACTAAGACCAGGAGCCAGGACAGATAGAAGAACATCCCTCTATATATCACCGTCTTCCTTGCTCACCAACTCACTGAGATGATGCTAGGTTCTGGAACCTGTCCCAAAGGGCTGTAAAAGGCCCTTCGTGCTGACCCACGGTCCAACGGCACTCCTGGCCAAGATTGACTTTTCCTGAGCAAGAACAGCAGTAAACAAATGACCACTGAACTTCTCATTTACAAGCAAGGCTTCAGAGGAATCTTCCGGGTTCAAGAGGTGCATACCAGTTCCAGGTTTAAGAGGAGCATGTCCATGTCCTTTCTCCTAACTTTCTTGTGTAAGTAGCACGCATTCTGTGTGCCCTCTTTTAGAATGGTCATTTGTGTGACAGGCATTTTACTTACAAAGTAGTACAAACATGCCCATTTACATTGATTGCAATGAAAGAACACATGTTCTGAAGGAGTGGCTGCAGGGTTTTCACGGTTCAGATGCACACACTCTGCTCAGATGGTCATCATGTCCAGGTTTTGTTTGACTGATGACTACTGATGTGGCCTTTAACAGGTCCAAACCAAAGTTATTTGGTCATTATATGTGGACACCCCTTCTAATGAAGGCATTCAGATACTTTAAGTTGCACCCATTGCTGACACAGATGTGCAAATGCACACACCCACACAGGTTGTTTAGCTCTGGTTAGAGAAGTACTGCCAGTAGAATAGGACTCTGGATCAGATAAACCTATTGCCAGTCATGGGATAGAGGGGTATAAAGCCCCCCAGCACTGAGCTGTGGAGCAGTGGAGGAACTGTGTTCTCTGGAATCATGATGGATGGTGCTCCATGTAATACCTCTGGGATGAGTTGGGGAGTTGGAGATATGGTGGCGTGGTGATCATCCAACAACCTGACCTCACTAACGCGCTTGTCGCTGAATGCAATGAAATCCTCACAGCAATGTTCCTCCAAAATCTAGTAGAAAGCCCTCTTCCCTGGACATTAGAGACAGTTACTCCAATACAAGCAGGATACACACATTTTTTATACACTTGATTTTGGAACAAATGATAAATAAGCAAGTGTCCCAATACTTTTGTCCTTATGGCGTCATTCAAAACATATTACATATTACATATGAAAAGACATTAACCATTTTTATTTGTGTTACTTTGTCCATGAGCTATTTTGCTAACTTGCATTTCTATCAGAAATCAACCTTAACATTTCTCATTTAAGCCATAATGGTTTTTTTTACTCATTTGTGTACATAACATTTCTCCAGTAGTTATCTTGTGGTGGTCTTTAGGAAACTTTAAACAGGCAGCAATGCTCATCTTTGTGATATTTTAGGTCAAGTGTATAAAAAATGATAAATATCCTGTAGAGAACATACATATGTGCACTTTGTCATAAGTAGTTTACCAGTCAGTGCATACATG
Source organism: Salminus brasiliensis (assembly GCF_030463535.1). Taxonomy (NCBI): domain Eukaryota; kingdom Metazoa; phylum Chordata; class Actinopteri; order Characiformes; family Bryconidae; genus Salminus; species Salminus brasiliensis. The sequence goes on from NC_132878.1 coordinate 90,251,637, forward strand.
TACTCCTCTTTTAATAATGCAGTGATTACACATTTTACCTTTATATTTAAATAAATTATACAGTTTTCAGTTTTTCATACTGTTCATATTTCAGACATTTGACTTTTTTATTGTTATGGATTTTTTAGATAAGTTGAAGAACTCCACTACAAATCCATTACATGTTCACTGCAAGTCCAGTACATGGAGATAAGTGGTGTTCTCCGCTAAACTATACAAACCATTTAATTTGCAACTACACCAATACTTCTATTTTGACCAAAAACAGGTGTTTTTTATTCAAAATTAAGACTTTATTTCAATGTTTGACATCATGTTTGTAACATTCACATTTAAAATATTAAAACATACATTATTCTAATAAGTGTATCAGTCAGAGGTAAGCAGTTTGAATTTTCATCATGTACATACATTCGTATCAATTACTGTAGTTTTATGAATATTAAAGAGAAGAAAGTGCATATGGTGAAAAAGTTATTGTCACTGATACATTATCCTCAAGAAAAGTTGAGCAGTAGACCAGATCTCAGTCATCTACGGTAAATATAGTGAGATGAGGACCATAGCATCACTGTCATGCAAAAACCTTGCATCTCCAAAACTGTAACTTAATAGAAGAAGAAAAAAAACTTTTTAACCTTTAAATTTCCACACAATGTAAAGAACAACATTTTCACTTTTTAACATTTAAAATGTCAAAAAGGAAAATCTGCAAAAATGAAAATACAAGGTTTTTACGTGAGTGACAATATATAGGGAATCAGGGTAAGAGAACTTCAGCTCAGAGTACATCAGACAACTTAAATAGGCAAAAGGTCATTTCCTTCAGCTGAGCGTTGCAGCTGATTTTGATTTTTTTGTGTATTCTTAATTAGCTTTAAGAGCTAATGCTACCAAGTTCCTTTAAATATCTCACTGTGAAGTAGCTTTTTATAGTAGAACATCTAAATTACAACATAGCAGCCCGGAACACAATCAGACATAAAACTTATCAACAATTAAACACAGTAAGAAGCTACTTCTATTTACAAAAACTGAACACAGTATTAAGCGGAAATACTGACTGCCACACCAACACTACAGCTGCTAAACAAAGCAGTCTTTGGTTTACCTTTTTATATATTAGTGCCTGTCTTTTCACGTCCATTAAAGAAATAATAAAAAAGATCATATGAACACTGTACCCAATTACTTTTTGCGATCCAGGATGTTTATAAATTAAACACACAGTCATAAAGGCCTTTATGTGGAAAGCCACAGGTTTCTTAATAATGCATATAATCTTATTGACTTCCTCATTGCACGCTCCACCTTAGCATGTATTAGCAATCCACACATGTACTTGTATGTGTTCATGTATTTCACTATGTGCACGCCATGGCTCAATAAAGCCCTAAGCCCAAGTCCTTATCCTAAAGACATTTTTATCTGGCCTTGTAAGCTACTGGATCATATCTAATGCACCATAACTAATGAACCAGATGGACAAGAGTGCATTTCTTAATAGATTTCAGATAAGAGTAATAAGTCCACAGGTTTGTTTCCAAAAACATTTTTGTCCTATTCTTGTGTTAAGAAATAAACTTCTGCCATCAGTGGACCTTCTTACACTGTTTACAGTGTAAGAAACTGGAAATTTTACACTGTTTTCCTTGTGGTGATTATTTGAAATCAGCTGAATGAAAGTTGAGTGAAATGTATGATGCAGAGTTATGTCAAGGCCACAGAAGAGGGTACTTGGCTCCTTTGTGTCAAAGTGGTCGACTGTGGTGGTCTTGGGGACATTTTGACATCCTTCATGGCGAAGCACAGTAGATTGGATCTCTGTCTCTTCTGACAAGTTCAAGTCTTTGGTGGGCTATGCAGTGGCTGCACGGGCCATTTTGTGGACTCCTGGGGAATTCTCGTACGTCTAGTGGAAAGATGTAAAAAACAGACATCGTTGTCACATGAATGAAGTTATAATTATTATTATAATAATTATTATTATTATCATTATTATAATCTGAAAATTGTTTTGTAATTTTAGCATAATTGCATAGTTGATCATTTATATATATATATATATATAAAATGGAGATACGTGTGTGTATGTGTGTATGAACATACACACACGTATCTCCATTTTAACATTGATTTCCATTAAAAGAACCTCAAGATGTTTTTCCATCTCCTGTAAAGTTGCTATTTTGCATTAATTAAAAGTGGTGTCCACAAACATTTGGACATATAGTGTAGGTTCTGTGTGAGTTCATATACATCTACATCTTCACTGTCCTGCAAACCTTGTATCTGCATATACTTAGTATTCTCACAACCCAGATTTCTGCTTATTGTCAGAGAACTGAGCAGAACCTTGACAGAAAAGTAAGAGAAGATCATTTTGTACATGGTTACAACCAAAATAAACCCCCAGCAAATAACTGTGTCAGCAATCTCACAAGAATTTCTTACTTAAGAGGCACTAAATATTACAATTCTTAATTAAGCTTAAATATGAGATGCTTAGCGATGAGACCTTTGGTCAATACTATAACTCAGGTTCAGTTCAATGATTCAGTAAGGCAACCGCTGGCAATCGAGTGTTTGCCTTTGCCTGACTGATAAAACCTGACACATGGAAGCTGAGAGTGGCTTAACCTGCAACAGATATCACTCAGCCCGTCTACGTGACTACACAGAACTAACTGACTACAGGACTGAAACTGGGAAAAGACTATTTTAAAAGTTTTACGTCATAGGTTTATATGTCAGACGTTTTCTAGGGGTGTGTGGTGGGTTGACTGCTTACCCTCAAGGCGCTGGATATCCAGGGCAGGAATCGAGACACCCTGGTGTAGACGCCAGGTTTCTTTGCCATGGCACAGCCTGTTCCCCAGCTCACCACCCCCAACAGCCTGTAGCGACTGGTCTTAGACAGACAGTCCGCTGCCACAAAGGGGCCACCGCTGTCCCCCTGATGCACAAAGGAACGAATGAATAAATGACATGTTAAGACTGCAAAGGCCCATTCACTTTCACCTCTGACCTCGGATAACCTCCTGCTGAATCAAAAGTCTGAATGTGAATAATAATAATGTGCTTATTTTATCTCACTGGTAACTGGTAAAGCTGTCAGAGCTACAACTAGAACAGTATGTTAGAGCAGCCCAGTGCTGCTTTTGGAATAATGGATCCCATTGTTCTTGTGAACTGAACAAACTCCATATCAAAAACCACTGGATAAATGTCAGAATCTATCTAGAAACTTTGTTTTTAGAGTGGTTTTAAGTAGAAATTTCTTCTTATGAAAGATTGGGGAATAAGGCCTCCTGATGCCATGTGGTACTGGTGAGTCAAATAGGAATGAATGCTGTCCTCTAGTGTCCGCAGAAGGTGCTGCTCTGAGTTTTCGTTTGATGCCAGTTGTTTACCTGGCATGAATCGGTTCCTCCTTTCTCATAGCCAGCACAGAACATGGTGGTGGTGACCTGGTTGTCGTAATAATCAGGGGCGTTACACACGGCATCGCTTATGATGGGGATATTGGCTTCCTGCAGAATGTTCGCTTGGGTGCCTGATAATGAGAGAGAAAGAGAGAGGAAAGGGGAGATAAAAGAAGGCAGATGAAATAAAGACAGAAGTGAAGGTGTCAGGGGGATAAAACGCTCCTATCTTCAAAGAGCCTGATATGAAGAGGAGGCCATCGTTCCCTCTCCTTCAAGTATTCAGCACTCATTACTGTCAAACGTTAGATCACTGATAGAGTTCAGAGGCATGGAGCTTATAAGAAACAGAGGGGGAAAGAGAGAGAGAGTGCATGCATACTCCTAGACAAGGTATAAGAAATCATTAGAAATTAGGTACTCAGGCGGTGGGGTTGTATAATACACTGAATGGGCTCTATATCATTATATATTTTTAAAAAAATACCGTAATACTCCACGTTTCCCCATCCGGTCACTGTGCCCATCTGGCCGTCAACCAGCCGCTGGCCGTAGGTTGGTAAACACACTGGCTGGATATAGTCTACCATGCAACACAGAAGATAAAATGGTGGATTAGATGAGGATTATGTTTGTGGACGCCCCTACAGATACAGTTACTCCAAAAAAGCAGGATAAACTCTTGAGAATGAGCGGATGTCCCAATATTTTTGTGTCCATATAGTGTAAATACACTGTTCTGTTAGGTATACCATTTATGTACCATATACCAAAAAATACACAGTTTACATTCCTTTAAGGGTTAATGTATAAGACTAATGATATAATAATATTGTATATAATACAAATACCATTGTATTGTAATAATAATATGTATAGTCTAGTAATTAATAATAATATTTATAATAATAACTAACTAACTGTAATCAATTATATAATGTAGTAATACTTATTTCTACATACTTAATACCTACTTAATTCTGAATGCCTAACAGAGGGCCGTGCAGTAAAACACCTGCCTTTACTAATTAGGTCCCCTTCTTTGTTGTGGTGAGCACATTAGTGGAATCAGGTGATGTTGTGTAAGGTTGGGAAAAATATCCATAAACACTGAGGTCTTTGTTATGTGCCGCAGAGAAGCAGCTTCAGAAAGATACTGTGATAAACCAAGATGACTGATAAAAGTTCTTACTGATGTTTCCTTTGTAGCTCCTGTGAGCTGCGGCTGCTCAGTTCTTCTGTCATTTGACTCTGTTTCTGTCCCCAGATTCAAGACTTGATTTTGACATGACTAAACCGTGGCCTGCTCTGAAAGAAGGCAGAGCTTGTTCCACTTAGAGTTACTGTACTATTCCAGCACATAAAATTAAAAGCTGTGAGGAGGTGTGGCTTAAGACTGGTGGTGCTTTACAAAGTAAAAAAAATCTGCCTAATCAGCAGGGGGGGACAATACATGAGTAATAGGACATTTTATTTATATCTGCAGTTAAGTATTCTTATTTTATTAAGTAGTATTGAAATACTCAATTCGATTTTTAGGAGACATTCAAATCCATACTTTTTATTCCCAATGTTCACAAACATTTTTGCCAGCCAAGCTCCTGTGCATGAATCGGTACTGCCCATTAGTTGCTGGACCACATGAGGCATTTATCATAAAGGGTTTAGACCAAACACACTTATATTAGATACAACTAGACAAACATGCGAACTCATGAGCAGTTCAGAAACTAAACCTCTGTAGTTAGATCTGGTGGCACTGTTCCTAGGAAATCTAGTTATTTTAACATATAAAATCTGAAATGATTTTGATCAACAACTATGCCAGTTACATTCCAATCCAAAAATCTCATTTTTAAATTTTATTTTTATGAACAGGTGCTTTCTACTGGCTTCATAATGCTGCATAGTGCTTTGACCCAGACGCTTGCCAATGAAATCTGTATATGATAAAATGACATAAGCTTCATGGCTTCATAAAACAAGAATTTCTTTTCATTACTTTAACATTATCTTTTTTTTGATTGACCTTTAAAATGAAATATCATATGTATGGGTTGAGTGAGTATTGACATAAGGTGCTGCTTTGCTGTGTTTGGGACAAGGAGGGCTCCTCCTTCAGAATTCTTTGCTGACTCCTTTATCTTTTTCCTATTTATCTTTTCCTACAACGTTAAACATTCAACACATTCATTGCTATTTATTATTAAAAATTGTGAATTTTGCCAAAAGAAAAAAAAAAAATGTATAATTATAGTATATTAAATATAATTACACTGTATGAATCAAAATATATTATATGATGTTATATATGATATCTTACCAAGATACTTTTAGAACTCGTTCAAAGTTCAAACTGTAATTTTATATACAATATTTCTCACTTCTCATAGTTCTTTGAAACATGCAGAGGGTTTCTTCCAAAATTATGGACTCCAAACCTAAATATAAAACTCCTACTAGCTCTTCATTTACATTTGTGCTATTTTTGGTGCCGCTATTAGACATGGATTCATTCAATCTGTTTAGCACATTTAGTTTAGTAGTATGTGGTTAGTTTGCACCTTTAAAGTTACTTTCATGTAAAAAAATCTCTTAATTGTATCTAGTAAGGTATTTCTTTTTTAAATTATACACACACACTCACATAGATAGATATAAATATACAGCCCTACATTATCAGTTTCTCTATTATTATATACTATTTATAGGCAATGTGTTCAACTGAATTGTTGATATTTTTTGGTTTATTTTCGCTTTCATAGGCTTATTTGCTTTTGACAACTGTTATTATATGTAAAAGGGCTTATATACATTTATTATATAAAATTATTTTATAAAATAGGCTTTATAACTGCTGTTACCACTATTTTATTGGATACTGTTGATCTCTAAGATAATCTAATAATAATAATAATCTTCTGTATATTTATGTATTTAAATACAAGTGTGTGAATTATTATGTATGTACATTGATCTAAAAAAACTAAAGAAGCAAACGTCAGACAATAAACATGTCTTGGCTGATCAACTATATTGTGCACATTAAATTTTTGGCCAAACCATCAGTTAAGCAACACTGCAGGACAATGTTTTCTCCAGTATTGTAGGGTAATGATGAAAACACGTTACACAGCAGCTCCCGAGAATTCCTCTTTTTTCCCCTTCCGGAGAGTTCTGATAACATTGTCTTTTGTTTGGGCCTGAAAAAGAGGAGCTTTGTTCTCCAGACTCCGTAGCAACCTGAAACTGGAGGGAGGTACTACACCGCTCTGTGTTTACTTTCGTTTCCTGCCTGCAATCTGCAGTGCTGTTACTGTAAGACTGTACACTAAGGAGGAATTTTCCTAATTGAGATTATATTATAGTGAAACTTGATCTATATTATATTATAGTGAAACTTTAAATGCCCTTCAGTCATTGCCTGGCAGTGTCATCTAAGTTCATGTAAAGACAAAGTCAACAAGTCAATTATGCAACACGACTGCATTTGTGCAATTGACCAGATAGTGACACCCCTTTTTATACACCACAGATGGCTTTCAGAATGTGAATAGAAATTAAATTAAATTTTAATTAAAAATACATTTAAACATTAGAAATAAAAGTAAATGCATAATTGGTTGATTTGGGTGATTCTTCAATGAGGGGAACCCTACATCCCTAGGTTATGAATTCATATTCTAAATACTTTATTACAATATAAATACATGACATATTAAATATATTATTTATTACACTACCAGAAAATTATGATTTCCACTTTTTCATGTTTTAAAAATGAACATTTTGCTACTTTGTCTTCATACCCAACCCAGACTTTGAAACTTCTCTGCTTCAACAAAATAATAATAAAAAAATAATGTGTATTTTTAGAATACCTTAAAACATGCATAATTTATGTTAATATCTATTTAACTTAGTTTGCATATTTTGAACAATATATGACAGTCACCAGCATTACTGTCATTACACTGTGTAAATTTGTGTGTATATTTTTGTTTTTTAGTCATGTTATTTATTGTATGTTTAAGCACCTTAAGGATTGCTGCTCAATTTCATTGTACATTGTGCAATGACAATAAAAGTATCTCATCTTATCTTATCTTATTACTGCAACAACCTGTGATTTCTGTAAGGATTTTTAAAGGTAACACTTATTTATGTTATAACCAAGGAAACAAAGACTGACAGGACAGCATATTTAACTGTTTAGAAATGAAAGTTAAATGCAAACTAAACTTTCTAAAGCAAATATTCCCTGTTCCGCAATCAATATGGCTGTAGGCAACCATACAGAGGAAACCACGCTAGAGAAAACAGAAAACAGTAAGTAAACCTTTAGGATTTCTGTACTATACCAGTCAATAAATATAACATATTTAAATACTATAAAAGATCATTAACTTTTAAAACATGTAACCATTGATATGATTAAAACAACATTATTGCTCATTTTTATTTATTTTTTAAGAACCCTCAATTAAAGAATCACCCAACTGCCTTTTTTTATAACAAGGTTAACTGCATTTGCATTCAATGTACATCCTATTCAACAGGTTTGAATCTTAAACCGTGAGACTATTTCCATCCCAAACAGATTTGTTCAGCTTCACTGCAACTAATAATTCTCAACATGCATACAGGATACAGTACATTACATCTTACTCACCATTAAACTGCAGTGGTTTGGTTAGGGCCAGGACAGCTATGTCGCGGCTGTTGTCGTCAATGTTAGCATCCACAAAGGGCAAGTAACTGCTGTGATAGACAACCGTTTTCACCTCAGCGATCACCACGTTCTTATGGATGGGCGTGTTGTAGATGGAACCCATCAGCACTCTCCACCTCGAGACATGACGATATCTCCTGTGAACACACAAACAAATAAGGATGAGGTCCTGTTTACACAGTATTTACAGTATGTACAACATGTATGTATATGTATGTATGAATGTATGTGTAAGTGGAATCTGCAGTTGTTCAGAAATGGCTTCAAGACACATTCCTGACTTAAACCTACGATCATCCTTCTTAGATCTACTTTGAGCTTCTTGCACTTTTCCACTGTCAATCCAATTAGTGTGTGACTTACTCAGGGAAGCAATGTGCGGCGCTGATGATCCAGCGGTCAGATATGATGGATCCGCCACACTGATGAATCCCGTCATACTGCAGACTGACCTGCCATGGCCAGGAGCCCTGTCGGGCATCAGCTCCGCCTACAATACGCTCCTCAGGGAGCATCCGACGCCCACATTCTGCATGAGAATACACACAGCTTTTCACACTTACACTGCTAACATGTTTGAAACATTATAAATATATTTTGTATATGATTTCAAAAGACATCTGCCTTTCACACTGTAAACATTTTCAATGGACCAATTGAAATGATCCAAGATTATAGACCAGGACCAGGGAAAATGCTCTTACACCTGTTCATTTACGCAAATCTTGCATGTGTGTTTTTTTTTGTTCTATTAATGAGTTTGGACATATGCTTATGGTATGGGATGATAATGATTAACACTTTACTTGGATGGTCTATTATATATGCCTGGTAGATGCTCATCTGACATTCAACTAACATTCAAGTAAATGTCTCTTAAATGCAACTGGACTCTAAGTTGAATGTAAATGACTGTCTACTGAATGTAAACATCCATAAGCCTTACCCTAACATTAACCTTTTAGTGTAAGAATTAGGGTTAGGTCAGAGTTGCATTCAATAAACATTTAATGCATATTTAGGTAAATGTCAGTTAAATGTCCGGTGAGTATCTATGAGGCATAATGAACCATCCAAGTAAAGTAATAGAGCATTAGTTCTTCTTCTGTCCATAAGCTTCAAATTGTACGAAACTGCTCTAAATAATCTAGCACCTCCTTTTCTGCCTGACCTCCTTCTTCCCTACAACCTTCTCGCGCTCTCATATCTTCTACTGCTGGGCTTCTAAATGTGCCATCATCCAAACTCTGTAGCTTTGGTGATCTTCTCCAGACTCGCTCCTCGACTGTGGAACTCCCTCCCAAACATGGTCAAACAATCTCCCTCTCTTTCCATATTTAAATCTAATCTCAAGACTCACTTCTTCTCTCTTACCTATGGCCTCCCTTCTGCCTAACTTGCTTATCTCCATGTCTACATGTAACAGTACTGCTGAGCTGATGTTCCCCCTACTGTTGTACCTGTATTGTTTGTGTGTCCAATGTTTCTATGTACTAATGATTGTGTGTCTTTGGGTTTTAGAAAAGCGCTATATAAGAATAAAGTATTATTATTATAATGTAATCTCTGATAACTTTGACTTTTGGGCTGCAGTTTAGGTGGCTTCTGATTTCAGCTAGAATGCCAGACCCCCTTGATAAGATGACAGGGTGAGGAATCTTCATCATGGGACACAGAAGATAGATATATAAGACCTTGACTGCAGCTTTAAAGGTTCTCCTCCAAAACACCACTTTTTGCCCATTCATCAGGAAATGTTTACATAATGTAAAAGGCAGGTGGAACTTTCATGTCATGAAAGCAATGGCATGTGACTCGAACACCATATCTTACCTTGACAAAGAACTTCCACAATCTGTCCTTTTTCACATTTGCTGAAACAAGAGATAGGGGTCACTCAGAATGCCACGCAGTTACTTAGATTGTCTATAGTTTACTTCTTAAACCATCTGAAGACATTTCGTATTGAAATATCGCTCAAAGCCACTGTTAAATCAGAAGTGCATGCTTGGGTGGTATAGATAATCTTACCACGGATACAAGGCAGTGCTGATCTTCTTGCCGAACGTTAACTCACTCTCCTTTACACAGAAGAACTCATGGCTACTTTCAGAAGCACAGGTGACAGAGAAATTTATTGCCCTGGAAAGACAAAGGAGGGAAACAACAGGATCATTGGAGTTAGTAAGACATTTTTACTCAATGCCTTGTCTTATTGCGTGTCAAATCCAATGATTGTAGCAAATTTCCCCCCTGGATTCCCAGTTTGTCCAGTAAGTGGAATATTCCAGCAGTAAAAGTGCAGCTCATGTAAGTTCCTCGACAGTTCCTCATTCCAGAAGTATTGGCTGGAGCACCAACCATCATTCCAGAGAGCACAGTTCCACTGCTCCACAGCTCAATGCTTGAGGGCTTTATACCACTCTAGCCCACGCCTGGCATTTATCTGCTCCAGAGAGTCCTATTCTATTGGCAGTACTTCTCTACAGGGACTAGACAAGCTGTGATGGAGAGCTGAAATAACAATTAAAGTCTCTTGACTTGACTTGCACATCTGTACCAGCAATGGGTGCAACTTAAAGTAGCTAGTAGCTAGCTGAAGTGCTCATTAGTAGTCCACTATAGAGGAGCTCGGCTCTTTCAATTATGCTCTGTTATTTTCTCTGTCTCTCTCGTTGTCTGTGTGTCTGCTGTCTTAGTCTCTCCTCCCTCCCTCCCTCCCTCTCTTCGTCCTTACCTGACAAAGCCCATCTCCTCACAGCTGATGGCAGCCAGCAGCTGATTGGCGCTGGAAGAGCAGACATGTCTCCACCGCCGCTGCACCGAGTCAAACACCCGCAGCCTCTGATCCGCCACGCTCACCTGCACTGTAATGCAGGTTTGAATGAAAAGCATGCAGTGAAAATCTGAGAATACTGTTAGTTATATATTATCTGTATAGATTCAAGAAATACAAAAAAGACGAGTGAGATAATAGCATCACAACAATACACTAAAATATAAAAAAGTCAGATCAACTGATACAGGCCTGAAAAGTTTGACTTAACTTAGCTTTGTTCAGTCAAAGGTTTATATTGGCATTTCAGTTTAAACAACAATACATACTGATTTGAGCCTCATAAACATTAGTAAATGAGCTACAGCTGAAACTGATCAGTTATTGTGTATGATGTTTAGTCTGTGACTCTTTCCCCTCAGTCTGTTTATTGATTTGTTGATTCCCATCTTCTCCTATCACATGGACAGAGCCCTTTCTATTCTCAGACTCCTGACCATGTAAGGCTTTGGTGTTGATAGGGTTTGAACATATGTTTTGAACATATCTTCTCTCTTTTGACAAGCAGGCAGTTAGACAGTTACACCACTCTTCAGCTGTGAAACCATTTCTGTGTCCAAGAAAGAATGGAAAAGTAAATTTACTCAGAAGATAGTTTTTATGTAGTGTCATTTCACAGCTCAAATATTATTTTGTTTTTGAGTATAAAGTATGAAGCATAGAGCGTGAAAGTTAAGTATATTTAAATATCTAAGATACATACTGCAGAAAGGGAGGAGCTACATCACTGCAAGTCCTCCTGCAACGGCGGCAGGAGAACCTGCAGTGACCTATTTTGGCGTAGAAGTGCTTTATCACTTTCGGTTTGTATAAAGCGGGTTAGTATGTTAATATCTTGTGTACTAACCTGTCACATCTGCACTATAAGGAATATTATATAGTATATACCGTATAGTACTACTGTGTACTACACAATTGGGATGCAGCCTATGCAACTTTTGACTAATAGAAGTTGAGTTAACTCAAAAAAAAGGTTGGTCTAACCTTTTATTGTTTACATTGCACAGTTTATGCAGTTACTACACACTGGTTGCTGTTCCAGGCTCTTGCTCTATCCTTGGTTATAAGTAAACTGTTTCTCATGACACATGCAGTAGATCAGTGCTGTAAATATATGTACCTCCATCAAAGGGTCCAGCCCTAATTACAAACACAGATTAGTATGACTAACACTAATCAAACACGTGGGCCATGTGACTCGGGCTCTTACGGCTCTTACGTTAGTCACTGTGGAACAAGACAGTGTTACAGTCTATTTATTTGTTCACTTCATGTCTTACCATCATATAAACCAGTGTCTTCTGCTGTCCTTAAGTAGGTTACTGGAAAACAAGCACATATGTACGCCATTAAAAACCCACAGTTGTGGTCTTAAACCCATAATTACAGCAATAGGAGACAGCAACATTCAACAGCTTAAAAAATCTAATTAGTATGGCTAACACAGGCTGGACTATTGCTGCCTTAGGCTCGGACAGGATTAGTTTTACTGCTGTTGGAGGTGGAGTGACGTCTGTAATGTTTATGGTCGATTCACAGGGTATTTAGCTTTAAATGACAGAGATGGGAGTGGCTACTAAATTAAAACATTGCTGACACAAAAAAACATGCACAAGATTTTGCTGAAAAACATCAAAAACATTTCATACAAAAACTGTAAAAAATTTAAAACAGGTTGTTTTTGCAACCATACAATAATATAAGATGATATAAACCTTTTAATGTAGGTTAGCACATACAGAGTATTTGCTGACCTATTGGCAATTCACATGGGGTTAATATAACTTGGTGTTATTTCCACAGTTCAGTTGATCACAGGTAAAATCCCCCAAACTCTTTACTGGCACGGGAGCGTGCAGTCTAAAAATGAAGTAACTGATTTGGATGAGGTGACAGTACCCCACCTCCCCATGTACAGCTTATGCTGTCCAAACTGCACTAGAGAGGGAGGTTTTCTTATTAAGTAATAATGTAAGAAACTTCATTCTTACTCACTAAGAAGGTAATCTTGTCACTGCAGGCCTGCACCGTTTATGACCAAATCACATGCAATAAAAATGAATCTGGCTATAAGTTACAGAGATGTGAGAGACTGGTCAATTTAAAAACAGAACACCCTGAATGCAGAGTATCATTAGCTTGGGAATTCATAGCCAACCTAAGAAAAATTACAGAATCTTTAGCAATTTCAGTTCAATCAGATTAGTATAACTTGATGTTATTTCTAAGGTTTGCTTCATGGCATGTAAAAGACAAGGTTTAGATACTTAGGTAAAAATTATGGTGCCCCACCTCTCCATGTAAAACTACCCTTGTCCGGACACTAAAGACATGGACTTCATTGCTATAAACATTAACAAACATTTGATACCACAAAAAAATGAATTTTATGCTAGGTATGAACATGTGACTAATGACAGACACACTCTCGAGTGATTTTCCCAGGTCTGGAGCTCCATTGAAAGCATCTAACAACAGGAATGATCTGGTAGCATTGGAGGAGAGCTTCGGAGTAATCAGAGAACCTACAATATTTTCAGGCATGTTTCATTTTTTGACTCAAAATGTGCACAAGTCTCATACTCTAGTATGAGATGGATAATAGTCAATTAACTAGTCAATCAGCCTGCAGCCAAAGAGAGAGCCAGCAGAGAGCCATCACTGATGTAACATAATTGGCAGTTATAGGTTCTTCTCCAAGATTGATGTTCAAAAGAACTGTGGTGAGACTGCTAGCTTTCACTTGTTCAGCGCTGGCAACATCATAGGAGTCATTGCTAATGGATGGGAATTGGAATAGACTAAATTGGGGAGAAAAACTTGTGAGAAACTTGGGGGATGCTCTCCATCCAGAAGAAACATGTCTGAAACCCCTTCTCCAAGCGTCCTTTAAATTCCATCTCCACATACCAGCTTTCAAACCCACCACCACCCGGTCTCTTCTGTTCAACTCAGCCATATCTCTCAGTCCTAGCTCCACTTATCAGAGGGGACTCTGGCCTTCTAACACAAGCAGAACTTCTGCCCACTGTTCTGGGAGTTCCAACCCATCTCTTACATGGTCCAAATCTGTCACAAAAGATCTGAGGATGATGTCTGGGGATCCCATGGGCAGCAGATTTGGGTGTTTCTGCTTTGACCAATGCCTTCGTCTATTTAGGCAGGCATATTAGAGCCATGGGAAAAACCCAGATGGTCCAACCCAACACATAGGACACCACTGTTGGGAGAACCACCCCATTTAGAAAACTAAATAAAACAAAACAACTCTAAATCTGCTGCCCATGGGATCAATATCCAGGAACAGAATAACCCCTTTTCTAAAAACACACACTGTGTACTCCCAAGGTCTTTGGAAGCAGACTTTAGCATCCCAGTGCTAGACTATACATTTCCCTGAAAGCAGCACAGCAGCATGTCTCACCCAGGGCCCAGATAGCAGCTCCCAGTGCACCCAGTATGACCACAGTCAAACCCACAGCAATGGCCACTCGGCATGGGCTACACAGGGCCATCCCTTGTGCTCCTGTCAAAGAGAAACCAAAGACACATTCAGACAGATGACAGAATCAGTCAAATACAAGCCAAATCCTATACAGAATCAGAGAGCAATGAAATGATAAATCTCAATAAAATGTCCTATATGTCTAAAAAATCTGTAGCCTATACTGTAACAGTACAGCATCTACAGACTTGGTGGTTGTTGTCAGTGCCAGTGAAAATAAATGATGCATTGATATGGTATTTGTGGGCAGATGCCGATCTCTGATATTTTAATTTGTATATCTGTATATTGTACATATATATTGTAGCAAGGAAAAACATGTATCTCCAAAATGGTGATTTTACAGGAGAAGGCAAAAATGTTCTTAACTTTGAATAGTTAAATAAGTATGGCAAGTACTTTAGAGCATTTCTATTGGTATAGTCATCCAAAACAGAGTTTAGACAGTTCAAGCTACAAGGTTCAAGCGATGGAGTAAACTAAAAATGGAGATACATGTTTTTGTATTGGATAGTAGATATAGAATAATGTTTTACATCTAGTTGGGTTAACATTACAAAGAAATTTCAAATTTAAGTCGGTAGAGTGACAAGTGCTTTAAATATTGCAGATATATTCAGAGTAGCCCAGCAACACTTCCAAAATACTACTACAAATACTTAAATATCGGTTTGAAATATAATTCAAATCATTAAATATCGGCTTGAAGTATCGTTCAAATCTGCTGATACCGACATGAATCTAATATCATTGTACATCCCTAGTGATTGGACTGCAACTAGAGCTGCAGCCCCATAATGCTCCCATGTTGTTGTTGCTGAAGAAGTGTGAACATACATTCAGACCTGTACTCAAATGAGTTACAATGACAGGTGACTGACAAGAGCAACAAGGGTTGAACAAATTGTTTGCTCAACTGGCAGTGCATGATAAAATTGGGCATATGGAAATTTTTCACAGCGGTCGATTTGTCATTTTCGGTTATTTTCTTTTCTTTGCATTTGATTTTGGTCAACAATACATATTAAATCGAGCCTCAAAAACATCAGTAAATGAGCTGTAGCTGAAGCTGATTGAATACTGGATAAGAAGTTTAATCTGTGGCTCCTCCCCCTCAATCTGTTTACTGCAGGTTTGAACTCCTCCTTTCACGTGACATCTCCAGACATAGAAAGGTTTTGACAATGGAGCGCTGAGCCCTTGCTGGGATTTGAACATATAATCTCCTTACATTTAATGACCAGCGGTTAGACTGTAGGGCCGGTCTAGAGCTGTGAAATTAAAGCAAAGAGCAAATTTTGAATTCCATTCATAATAAAGACATGTGCATGGTTTTATAACTCTAGAGTGGTGCAATTGTCTAACTGCTTGCTTGTCAAGAGACAGGAGATCATAAGTTCAAACACCACTGCCCTTAATGGTCAGGAGCCGATAGTAAGAATACGAAGACCTCGGCCCATGTGATGGGGGGAGTTCTAACCTGCAGAGGGGAATAAACAGTAAACAGATTGAGGGGGAGGAGCCACAGACTAAACATCTTACACAGTATTTAATCATAAAGTTTCAGCTCATTGATTATTTTCTTTCAAGGGTTAACTCAGGTATTGTTGACCAAACCGAGATGCAGAAATAAAAATGTGAGTTATGAGAATTTCTGACTAAAGATTAGTTAAAAACACTCAGCTGATTTAGAAGGCACAACTACAACATTTAGACATCACATAAGAGGGGATTAAACAACATAATTATTAGTCTATGCTCTGCATGAAGCGGTAATATCCTGTTAATGTTGAAACAAAACCTTCACAGGAGGAAGATCTGATTGGTATTGGTCTGCTGTTTCTATTTATTTTTTGTTTTGGCAGAAATGATCTTTAAAATGCTCTACATAACAGCACAGGTAAGGCATACTTAACATTATGGACAACACCTAAAAGACACATATTAATAATACAGAGAAATAAATTTGCCCTGAAAGCCAGAGACTCCAGCAGGCAGAGCATGATGAAGCTCACTTACTACCGCAGAGAGAATAAGATCAATAGTCCAAAGTCAGCACTTCCATGGACACAAAGCAAACTGAGGATTTAATACCTGTGCCATGTTCTACTCACCTCTCTCTCTCTCTCTCTCTCTCTCTCTCTCTCACACACACACACACACACAATCACACAGCCCACTGCGAGTGTCAGTCTGTCCCAGGACAGGATTTGTGAGATTTGGCCATGGGGTTGGTCAGTTACATAAAGAATCACATGCAGGTTGATCTAACTTCCCTTAGAGATTTAATAAGATTTTAATGAGATGCTTTAGGTCAGTATAGCTGACCACTACTTCATATGATATCCTAAACATCAGGAGAATTATAGGATAATTAAACATGAACCTGTTGGCACTATGCTGCCTAATGCCGGGTGTGGGCTAGAGGGGTAAAAAGCCCCCCAGCATTGAGCTGTGGAGCGGTGGAACTGTGTTCTCTGGAATGATGGTTGGTGCTCCAGCCAATACTTTTGGGATGAGTTGGGTAGCTTTGATGATGAGGTGGGGTGGTGATCATCCTTCAGCCTGACCTCACTAATATTCTTGTCACTGAATGCAATCAAATCCTCACAGCAATGCTCCTCCAAAATCTAGTAAAAGCCTTTTCTGGCAGCAGAGACAAAAGAGCACTGAACTCTTTTTAATGCCCTTGATTTCGGTAGAAACAATGAATGAGCAGGTGTCCCAAAACTTTTGTCCATATAATGTATGTCAGAGTAGGGCTCAGTACAGACATGCCTATTTGTAGCAAAAAATGCCTCCTGTGCCCATATGCTAGCCCATGTTAAAGCAGCAGAGTAATGTTACAGGATTTTACACAGATATGACTCAGGTTAGGCAGCTTTAGGCGGCTCCACCCATGTGCTATAGTGCAGTAGCTGCGCTCCGGCCTGAGGTAAAATGATAGGGACGCTATTCTTCCTGTTACAAGCTGCTATTTTAAGGTAAAACTGCTACAAAATGTTGCTGTTGCCAAGTTCCTATTGGCAAGAAGTCACATGTTTTCATCCCAGAAAAAAAGAAAAAAAAATTGCAACAATAATTCAATATTCATAATTTTATTGGCCCAGGTTGCCCCGACCATGAATAGTCATGAATGGATTCTGATCCAATATTTTGGCCAGTGTCTGATTTTCCCTCCAGCCCTTTCAATCACCAGAAGTTGCAAAAGCAATACAAATATCTGCTTTTTGATGAGTCAAGTAGCTTTTTGAATAAGACGAGTGAGTGGCGCACCTGTCTAAGCGCTTGCCCGTCATTGGAATTGGTTGTCTGGCTTAATGGAGGAGCACATGCTTGGCTTCACCCCTCCAGCACTGGTATGGGTGATAGGTGGAGTCCTAGCAACTGGGCAGTTTTTTTTAAATGACCAAACTGCAAAGACTTTGGAAAATAAATTAATAAATAAATAAAAATAACATGAAGTCAAGCACTGCATCAAGCAGTTAACCGCAGTGCAAGTGCACTCATCTATCTCAACCAAAATAATAAATAATAAATTCAGTGATCCTCAAATTGTCCTATGAGTTCTGCTACATTTTAGGTCTTCTCTACAGACCCCATTTACCTTCTGCATGCTAGGGCGAGTTCTCTGAGTAGATGAAGACGTTATTTGGAACTTACAGCTTGAAGTTCAGCATCTGTAAAGTCTCTGCTTTCCACTCTTATTCTACTTTTAGATCCACAGCAGATTCAGATTCCTCTGAAGTTACTGAGCTTCTGCTCGAGAGCTGACTTTTCAGCAACAGGGCTGAAGCAGTTCAGCTTAAAACAGAGGCACAGCGGTGTGATGATTAACTGCAGTTGCCATGCAGAGTCTGAGCATGCTCACACACACACACACGAGCGCGCACACACAGTATTATAATATGGGCTGGCATCCCCACCAGAGACGGCAGGTTGCACCATCGCTTCTGTTCTAACCCAAGGCTTTATTCACTCACATGCAAATGTTGAGGCACCCCTGAAACCCCTGAAACTTTTCTAAGTGAAAATAAATGAACAAATCCTCCACAGAGAAAACACTACTGCAGAAACAGTGTTGATTTATAAAATACCAGATTTAGTTATAACATATGACAAGTGCAAAGTTTATAGGATGTATTATTATTCTACATTCAGAAAACAAATTCTTAGCAAAATTCTGTTGAAACGTATATTTGATTAAAACATGGCTGTACAAACTTTTGCATACATTGTATTTAGACTTGTCAGGATCATGGCATTTTACCTGACCATGGTCATTTCTACATAAATAACTGTAATGCTATAAACTAACTATTAAAGTACAAGCTAAAAGAGGCTATCTTGCTTCCTAGCTGATACTTAGTAGCCCCCACAGACATGACAGACAAGAGACACAGCAGCTCCAGCTCAGATAAACAAACAGTCCTCACCCTCTGCCCTCTAAACGTGTTCTAGCACCAGTACGAATTAGAACTTCTGTTGTTTTCATAAGACCCACGGCATGCCTTGAAAACACGTGTTTTCAAATAGCTCTGATTTACACGTATTTGCCTTTAACCAAGGGAACAAAAACTCACTCTCAATTCACATTCAGTTCGTTTGGACGCAAACAGCTGTGGCCAGAAAACTTCTATTACCAAGGAATAGCAAGAAGTCCCTGTAGTTACGGAATAATACACCTTAGTATGTGATGAGCCTTGGAGTGTTACGGCTTAAAGGACTAGTTCATCATAAAAATCAAACAAACCTGACTGATCACTGACCCAGGTGCAGACAATCGGCCAAGAAATGTTTGATATCTGAAATTTGCTACTTTATTTAAGAACAAGTGAAGCTAGGCTAACATCGCTAACAAAAACTAGGCTTAGACTGTCACCAATGTCATATAAAAAAAAAGCAACATTTGTTTGGCGCAGACAAATGAATGTGCTTCAGAGCATCACATGACTTACTTTAGTCTATAAAAACATGACAAATTTGTTCCACAGAGCTGAAAAATGTATTATTTGATATAAATTAGGATGGTAATGCTTGGCTAACTAACCAGATGCTTGCAGATGCTTCAGCTTGAATCAAGCCAGATGGTGTTACAATAACCAGTGGGAACAATAACCAGAAAGCATGAGCATCAGCAAGAGCACCAAGCAAGGGCATAACCAAAGGATAATCAGAAGACAAGCCAGGGTAAGTAAAAAGAGCAATCCAAAAAACAAAAAATGACAAACCATACACAGGGTCGAACACCGATATACACCTAGACAGGAAAGACCTCTCAGTCTGCAGTAGTAAGGTCAGCAGTTCTTCATAATGTAAGGTTTAGATATACAACATGTAATGAGACGTGGCTGAGTGCGAGCAAGAGAACAGTTCCTAACTGGTGGATTGAGGACATGTGGTACTGATGTCAGATGAAGGTGGATTCTGGAAAGTGCAGTCCAAGGAGTCTAGGGAGGTAACAGGAGACTGGTGGTGTGGTCTTTTTTATTTACAGGAATATGATCGGTGATAGTCCAAGTCCAGCGTTTGTTAGCAACATTAGCTTACAAATGGTAGGCTAACTGTGCTAAGAACTAACTCTCTCTCTTTTTACCTTCCGAGTAAATGGCCACCCAGCCTGAACTGCTGGAAGATTGCCCGCTGAGGTCTCCTCTACCTGCGTCAGACCAGCTGCCACCTACCAGTCCGACCATCAGGCCCTCCACCCACCACCACCCATACCAGACCAGCGGCTCACCCGCCTACCACTGCTACCTGTTTAATGACCATGGACTCTTAACTATCTGCCACTATTAATATCACCATTATTAACTATATGTTGTTTCTGGTTTGGTAATTTGGTTCTGATCAGAGGAGGACGGGTCGGGTCCCCCTTATGAGTCTTGGTTCCTCCCAAGGTTTCTTCCTCCAGCTCTGAGGGAGTTTTTCCTTGCCACTGTCGCCGTTTGCTTGCTCACTGGGGGTCTTTGATCCTTCATGTCTTACGTTATTTCTTTTTTTGTCTTTGTCTTTTACTAATTACTAATTATGTAAAGCTGTTTTGTGACGACAACAGTTGTAAAAAGCTATACAAATACATTTGACTTGACTTGACTAACAAACACTGGACTTGGACATTGCACCTGTGGTACGTGATAAATCACGTTAAACAAAGTTTTTGTTCCTTTAAATAATCAAGATTGTGTAATAACTGTGACTGGCCTATAAGAAATAAACCTATAAGAAATAAGAAATCTCTTGATGGACATGACAGTGGTCATTTCTTAGCACTGGCTCTCTTTCTGGTTCACAGAAACAGGAAACCTAAGACTCCCGGCCTGTCACTAAATGGAACAGAACATCAACAACACATGCCCAATGGGACAAGGGCCCATTTACCTGGCCGAGCCCTCCTGGGTGTCTTGGACCAGGTGGGGGTACAATGGTAACACTTTTAGTATGTTTGAACAGGTGTGTTTTTAGGGGAATCTCTAATGTCACTGCCCTTAGCCTTCCCATGCTGGGAACGAACATGGGGTCATCCAAGCCTGTTTACTTCTGCCGCAGAACAGAGATTTACACTCAGATCCCCAAACGAACTAGAATGTTAAAGGCTTTTAATGTTTCTAGAGGGATCTTTGGAAACTGGTACTCAGCCAAGCTGCTTTATATGAGACTTTATATCTTGAATGCCTAACGTGGGCGCCCTTATTCAAACTTACAGTGTGTTACTGTGAACAGTTAAGTGAGTAGAAGATGACCTGATCTCCAAAAGGTATAAAGTTAAGGTAGATCAGTGTGTTTTTTGTTTTGTATAATTTTAGAGTGAAAAAATGGAAAGGAACAACATGCAAAAGTTTGAGCTCCCTGAGAGATTTGAGCCCTCAGCTCATGTCTCAGACATTAATTTGCTTGTTTGTGCACAGTGCATAGGAAAGGCTAGGTACTGAAAATGCTCCTCAAACCTTGCTTCAACAATTGGCTGCCATGGACTCCTCTAAGCATCTGCCTAGCACTCTGAACAATAAAACAATCAATGTCCACAAAGCAGGAAAAGGTGATAAGAAGACAGCACTGCATTTTTTAAGTAGACAATTTCTCAGTTGATAAAGTAATTAAGCATGAGGTCAGGTTGATGTCTGGAAGACCAAGAAAATGTTGAGAAAGATCTGATTTCTGAACTGCTGGAAAGGCAAACCACATGCCCTGTTTGACTGCAAAACAGACAGATTTAGCACACTCTGAAGCGGTGGTGCACTGTTCTACTGTGCAGCGACAACTGCTCAAATATGAGTCTACATCTAAACTACACCTAAATAAGCCTTTTATAACAACTGACTAGGGTATGCATTGATGTTACGTTCCTGCTGGCACACGCCTCCGTTAGCCAGACTGAGTGCAAAACCAGGAATGAAACAAGCGATTATCTGCTCAAAGCTCAAGGCAGATCACATTTACATTTATGGCATTTAGCTGACGCTGTTATCCAGAGCGACTTACAAGTTTACTCATATTACAGAGGTATAGTGTCAGTGTAGTGTTAGAAGTCTTGCCCAAGTACTCTTACTGGTGTAGCGCAGCATAGTCACCCAGACTAGGAATCAAACCCTGGTCTCCCATGTTGTGTGGTAGCTCACTGGCAGGTAGGAGTAGGTTATCTGTTCCTCCACACCAACCGCCAAATGGATTCGACAGCTTTCCGAACAAAGAACCAATGGTCCAAAGACATCATGTCAGGTAGGTCCAGCTAATTTAGGCTTGAATCACACCCTTTTAAGGATAAAGCCTCATATTTGCAAGCACAAAGTGTTTTTGGCTGTTTTCAGGCGTGTTTAGTAGACTGGCTCATACAGGTCAAAGTTTTAAAATGTAATCTACGGTGGTCTTGTTTTTTCCCCAGCGTGACTTCACCAAACAGCGAGCTCCTACATATTCAAGTGCCTGGATTCCAGTTGTTTCTGTGAACTGCAGCATTTAATTTGTTTCTCTTTTCTTGAGCTTTCAGCAGTCTGTAAATGGACTGAATGCTACTGCTGCCACTCAGTGGGCGTGCGTACCCTCAATTCTATGCGTGTGAAGTGAAGTTTTGTACCAAATGATCATAAACAACAGTTTATTCCATGTACATAAATCATATGCTCCTTACAAGGTCGGCACCACTTCTGCAATGTCTGCAAAACTGGCTAAAACTGAATCCTCTTTAAGGTAGCTTAGTGCAACAAAGTAGCCACCCAAGTTACCCCTGAAGTGATACGAACAGCTTCATATGACTTTACCAGTGCTTAATTTATCGAAGAAACAACCAATCTAACAGTTATTCTGTAGATTTCCATTTCAATGGTACCACATTATCAAAGCTAGTTCTGCACATCACGCCATAACAAAGTCGTATTTACTAGTGGGAAACTTTTTGATTGGCCCTGACTTTCCAGGGGGCATTTCAATACAAAAACTTTACTTTTAGCCGCTAAGTCGTATAGTGGGTGTGGTTATTCAGCAGCAACACATGAACACAACAGTCTAAAATCATTTTAGTGGCATTAAAACTGGATTTGGATTAAAACACTTCACACTCATTTCTCATTCTAGTTCCAGTAACAGCAAACAAAAGTGACTCTTTAAGGACAGACAAAAACCTCCTAAACATAAATCAGGTGAAAAAGCATAAGCAGGAACTTTTGAGAGGAATCTGAAGGCAGCATTTGCCCCCATATATAAATTAATGCAGGTTTATGTCAGGTGTCATTAAAAAAACATTATGAGCACTGACATGTAGGCTTATTAACGGTGGCCTACAGTTTAGTGTTGCCAAACACTTTAACCAGGC
Source organism: Salminus brasiliensis (assembly GCF_030463535.1). Lineage (NCBI taxonomy): Eukaryota > Metazoa > Chordata > Actinopteri > Characiformes > Bryconidae > Salminus > Salminus brasiliensis. The sequence continues at coordinate 90,274,944 of NC_132878.1, forward strand.
AACGGACCATTTGTCATGGTTCTATATAAAATAACAGCTTTTACTGAAGGCCTTTCCTAAAAGATTTTATCATGATTCAAATTTGATGAAAAATTGGGCCTTTTCATATTTCAGATATTTAGTTTTTGTCATTAGTGTGACATCAAAGGCAGAAAAAGTGAGAAGTGTAGATGTGAACCTCTTAGGTTGTCTTCATAGACAGGCTAAAGCATTGCTACTACATAACTATTTATGTAATTCACTTAAATAATATAAAAACTGATAATGACTCTACATTTCTAAGGTAACTAATGCATAGCTAGAAGACTAGACAACTCTCAACTGAGTGAAAGGCTATGGTAAATATATTGCTTTGTGATTTCAAGTAGAGCTTATGCACTCATATCATCACATTTGGTACAAAAGTATAAATGTGTAAATTGAACAAATCCACACAAACAATGTTACAATGCCACTAAACCACACAACCCGCCAGACAAGCCAGGCTATGAGCTGTTTGTGGAGAGTTCATACTGCAAGGTAATCCTAATAGCAAAAGCTACAACATCAAGGACACCATGAATCACTCCAGTTCTGTTCAGGATCTTATTGTACAGAGAATCCAGCCCAATCCAGTTGACGGCAGAAAACACAACATCAGAAGTCAACATCAGAAAAACACAAATCCAATGCCAGCTGACACGTGAGACAACAAACAAAGTGTACACTCGGTATATATGAACAATTTGCTCAGTTTAAGACAATGTCGTTAATCAAGTTTTAGCTTTTTTACAGTGCTATATTACACATAGCACCACAGGAATCAGAGGATTAGCCAACACAGCCTGTGTCCATCGTTTAATCTAACTTCCAGTTTCTGTCTTATCTTGCGGGTTATCCCCCTCCGGCTGAGCCGGTGGCCGAGCAGCACTCAATTTGACCCATTTGACCAGAGAACAAGTAACACTTTTGTGTAGTGCTCGGACTGCATGGCTGACTGAAACTCCTGAAGCCACAGTGTGCTGCTGTTTCTTTCCCTGCTTTAGACCGTCACACCTGGCTGCCTCACATAATTAAAGGGCCCATCTCATGGAAAACCAACCTTTCTTTGCTTTTTTTGGAAATTCAAGATTTACATTTACAGACCTTCACAGATATTCACCATAAATAGATATGTATAGTTCATATATGGAAACTAAACTGTAAAGGTGCTTTACATAATGGTTAGGATGTCACATGTGACCACACGTTCGACCAAAAGCAGTTTAGCCTGCCTGTTCACGATAAGGTCATAAGGTTCACAGTCTAGAGGTGAAGTTAGAGAGGAAAATCAAGGTAATCATAGTAAATGTATAATTCCTTAGTCAGTTTAGTCAAGTCTAAATGTAAGAAATAGTCCAGCATTTTTTCTTTAGTTTAGAAAGCTACAGTGGGGTAAAAAAGTATTTAGTCAGCCACTGATGCAAGCACTGTGCAGGTTCTCCTACTTAGAAAGATGAGAGAGGTCTGTATATCATGAATATCATGTGGTCAGATGAAACCAAAATAGAACTTCAATAGAAACTCAACTCATCGTGTTTGAAGGAAGAAGAATTCTGAGCTGCATCCCAAGAACACCAAACCTACTGTGAAGCCTGGGGGTGGAAGCATCATGCTTTGGGGCTGTTTTCTGCAAATGGGACAGGATGACTGATCCATGTTAAGGGAAGAATGAATGGGGCCATGTATCAAGAGATTTAAACCTCCTTCCATCAGTGAGAGCATTGAAGATGGAGCGTGGCTGGGTCTTTCAGCATGACAATGATCCCAAACACACCGCTCTGGCAACGAAGGAGAGGCTCTGTAAAAAGTATTTCGAGGTCCTGGAGTGGCCTACATACTTTTTTGCCTCACTGTAAATGCTAGCCCTTTAAATGCTAGCCCTGTAAATGCGGCACAGAGTGCCATACAATTGTAAGGGATAGAACTGTGGCTGTGTTCAGCTTCCAAATGGCCCATAACCTAAATATTTCTTAGATTTCTTATTTTTTTCCTCGAAGTCCACTTACAATGTATAGGTACCAAACATGTACATAACCATTCTCCTACTTTTTTATGGGCCATAATTCAACAGACTGTTACACATTTAAGACTATATTTTGTCTTGTATTGTGGCTCATTCAAAAAGCAATTCAAATTGAGAACTCCAGTCTGAAATGGCGAGGCAGGCTGAGTAGGCGGAGACAGGTAAATTAGTTGTTTATTTTACATCAAAGAGACAATGGATTTAAAATGGACTTTTCTCAGATTATTTTTTAATATATGGACTGAATATTTTTATTTTCTGAAAATGTATGAATATCTACACATGACTTTAAACTTCTTTATTTCATTTAATGTTAGGGTTTTTTTACAACCTGGATATGACAAGATCATGTTTGATGCTACATAGCTGCCGTTTTTGTCATGGTTTTATAAGAAACCAGTCATATACAACCCTCTAACTCTCCAAAATATCCAAAATACTAATATACTGAAGTTGACAAAGAGAAATAAATACCAATATAAGGAACGAGTCTTCAAGTGGTCTAATCATTCAGGCCAACCCTAAAAGTCTGACTAATATATACATTTAAAAAAGTAACACTGGTCACCTAAAGACAAATTGCAATTGTTATCTGGTTACACAGATAGTCACAAGAACACCACAAGTCAACATTGAGGAAAGAAAATCCACATGAAAAAAGTATGTGCTCTTTAAAAGCAAACTAAATATCCCCTCATTCAGTCAGTGCCAAAACCCCTTGACGGTAATGCACTTCAGAGATCCTTGGCTGCTGAGAGGAAAGCCCTGTTTACTGTTGTTTGGCCTGGTGAGGATGTTACTATGTGACTGTGGGGGAGTTTGTCCTGAGGGAGTCACAGACATTTGAGCTGGATCTGCAATTCCAGTATAACCACATAATGCTGTGTTATGATCTGAAGACGTACACTGCACACATGAGTGCTTCTGTATGTGTCCAGGCAGGTCGAGATGAGACGTTTGGAGAATAAAAAATATCTGAAACAGCCACAAGTATCATTACATGTTTGGGCAATATTTATTTTCTGAGGAGCGAGATGTGGTTTTATGGCAGGGTGACAATTAAAATTTCCCCTTTATCCATGCATCCATGACAGAATCAAAAACGTTCCGCTAAGAGGCAGTTCCCTCAAGGCTCCCTCAATTATCCCATGACCCACAGTTATCATTTCATCAACTACTTCAGCTAAGTAACTACGTAGGTTCTATTTAACAAATGACTGGGTAGACAGCAACGTGTGTGGGAGTGAGTCAGCTCCCTGCCATAGGCGTTACCGATCTGCACTCAGCAGACAATATAGACACACCTTTGTAGTCAAGTCTGAGTGGAGACAGAGCTAAAAGCTCTCCCGAGGGCGACTGCAGTTTTTGATTTATCAGAGCTTTGCCTGAGGTGAGTCTACTGAGAATGAATCATTTCTCACAAACTGAATGTATCTCTTACATGCATTCATTCTGTTAACACTGAGCTGTGAGACTTATAGAATACATTGTAAACAACTGTTAACACTGTAAATGTAATATACAAAAAAGTATTCAAAATATGGTAACTTTTATGAGTTAACATAAATTTGTTTAGTCAAAAGTTTGCCTAACTTCATTTCTGCATCTAACTCAGGAGTTGCGCTTCTTTACTGTTCAGCTTTAGCTAGTTAAAGAACTGCCTTCAACAGCATGGTGGTGTGGTATGGTGTGGAGTAGCTGTTGTGGTGTAGTGGGTAACGTCATTGCTTTCCTAGCATAGCAGACTAGGTTTTGATTCCCTGGCTGGGCATGCACACCACAGTCCACCAATAAGAGCCCTTGGGCAAGACTCCTGAAGGCAGTTGCACACCAGACAGTAGCAAAGCCTCAAGCTCCTGTTGAAGACCAAACTGACTCCAGATCAAGTTCCAGATGGTCTGTAAATATCTTTAAAAATGTGTGACTAGTGGCAAAAAGTTCTGGGTATTTGCACACTTGGTTAATCTGCTTCTCCTCATCCATCACCCACAAGGAAGTTTCTTGCGAGCAAGATGTGCTGTCAATAAGCTGTACATTTACATTACATTTTAAAGCATTTTACATTTACATTTTAATGCTTTGCTTTTTACCAAAGAAAAACCTCAGCTAGTTTGAATAGACTAATAATTCAAGGCTTGCCTGTACAGAGGCAAGCCTACCACAAGTAAAAGGTTTCTTTTAAAATATTGAATTTCTTGCATTTCCTGTACATTTCAAGTCATGGGTCATATATTATTCACTGTTGTGGTATTATTTTGGTTATGATTTAATATAATTTTGAAATGTTTTTCTTTTGTGGCCCGTTGTTATGAACAGAGCCTGAGGTTCGCAAGTTCAAATCCTGGGTCATGCTGCTTTGCCATCAGCAACCGGAGCCTGAGAGAGCACAATTGGCCATGCTCTCTCTGGCTCTCTCTTCTCTTATCCCTCCCATTGTGAGGCTGGTCGGCACAGCCGTCTGTTGGCTGATGTATCAGAGCTGGGGATTCAGCCCTTTCCTCTGAGCACATTGGTTGCCTAGAGAGGCAGTGGCTGGCTACACATGGTCCTCACCCTCCTAGTGATGGGAACACTGCACATGCTAGGAGGAGTCCTATTGAGTGGGTGTGTTAATTGGCTACTCATTTTCTATCTGTCTGGTCGCTAATGCTAGGCTAGCTGGCTGCAAGTGCTAAGCTGTGCTAGGACATTTTGGCTTGGCTTTTCTGTCTGACAGGTGTTTGTAGTCAGGGAGAGCCAAATATCACCAAACAACGGGCTACTAACGTAAGCTATTAATTAGCTGATATGGAGAAAATAATCAGCTAACACTTTAGCTTCTAGCAAGATAATAATGGCTGGTAGACTACAGCCGTAAATCTACGGCTTTCCACAGTTTATTCAGATGAGCTGGAACAGAATTATATATCTGAAGCTCACTGTGTCAAAGACGTCCACTGGCATCAGCTTCTGCATGACTCACAGCGTTTAGATTTTGGGCATTTTCACATCTGCGTCTTTTAAATCTGATTCTGGCTCATTTTTACCCTTGGTGCGATTCGTTTGGGCAGGTGTAAACACAGAAATCACAACCATGCTAACAAAGGATGTGGTCTCAGATCCAGTCCCAAATGAACTCTAGAGTGGTTTGTTTGTGATGAGAACGTGATCTGGCCTCGAACCGACCAAACTATCGGGTGTTCTCCACAAGTCTGAGCTAAACGACTTCTATAGACAGGTGTACTGCCCAGATAATTACTACAGATGTAAACATTTATGGCTTTTACCTGTTGCTCTTCTCCAGAGCCACTTTCAAGGTTACTCATATTACAGTGGTGGGAGTCTTTCCCAAGGACTGGGAATCGAACCAGGTCTCCCGCATGGTATTTAACATTGCGCCACACCAACCACAACCAAATGTCACTGAACAGATGCCATCTCTGCCCTTGCTCCATGTTGAACTGCACAGAAATCTGCACTAGTCCAGAACACAGGACCTTCTTCCTGTATTTACTTTCGTGCTCCCGCCCCAGACAGCTCAGACCAATAAGCGAGGAGAACGTTCTTACGTGGTTTGTGGCGATGCATTTTGGTGCTCTTGATTTTTTTGTCCTGTGTAAAAACAAATTAAACCTCTTGTACGTTTAGAAACTTGTTAAGTAACTCAGACCAGAGTAAACCAACAATAGGTGTAATTCAATTCTTCATTTCAATATTTGCTCAGGAATTCAGAAAAACGAAAGCACTGGGCCGCTCCAATAACAGACTGCTTCTGCTGTAGCTGTTTGAAAAAGAAGTGATTTAATGCTAACAACAGTAAGCCATAAAAAACTTTCACCGTGAGAAAGATCCGATGTTTAAGATGCCCTCACAAACCACTGCCTCATTATCCGCTGACAGTGCTTGAATGTTTAATTGTGTCGTCAGATTTTTACTTTGTGTCCTCCGGCTCAGTTCGTTTACTACTAATGCCCTCCTGCAGGCTAATGAAACTCACATTATCACAAGAATGGGCAACTCATGATCATGGACCACTGAGGCATTACTGGGATTTGAACTTACAATCTCCTGTTATAAGCAGGCAGTTAGACAGCTGTGCCACTACAGGGCTGTAAAATTACAACCTACCCAAAGAAGCCCACACTGTTCTGAATAATTATACCTTCTTGTTCTTTCCTAGACTCATCCTAGATCATAGGTTTGAATCTTAGAAAAGCCACAGTGCTCCATTGTTGGAAGCCTGTGAGCAGGAAGTGCACACACTTGTATTGTATTGAAATAAAGAACAAAAAATGAACAAAAAATTACAGGGGTGGAATAAGTGATGGAGGAAATGAATCCTGCTTATTTAAAAAAAAGAATTTTTGGCTTAGAACAGGTATTGATTAAAGTAATGAACATAGAAATGATCATCATAATGATTATGTTGTATTGTGCCAACCCCAGCTTTGTTATTAAACTTTAGATTTCAGAAGGTTAGCATTTTCTCCATAGCTATGCTAATTTATCTTTGTGCAAGAAACAGTACTAGCCATTAGCTGCCGCACTACGTTGAGAATTTGTTGAAAAGGGGTTGGGATGAGGTGGACTCTCTATGATCTACAATTGTAAAGATCATTTAAAAAATGTACCTTTTAAACATTTTAAATTTACTCTAAAGATACATTACTTTCACTCAAATATATATTTGTTTCCATTTTGGTCCTTTTAAGAAAGAGTTTGAGACAAAACTTACACTTTCACATTAGTATAGTTTCTCTACAGTCCCAGTATGTCTGCTGGTATTGAGAAAGGCACATGCACAGGCTACAACAGTAAATTATCATTTAATTTAATTTTTATTAACGCTTTTCAATCTAGTGTTCTCTGCAATAATAATGGGATAAATCACAATAATGTGATGCGGCCATATTAAGTACAAAGAATGCCTTACAACAAAGTGTAAAATTATAATTTGAGGAACATACATTAGCATTCAAAAGTTGTTTTTTTAACAATATAAAAGCAAACTGGTTGCAGACAATGTCGAAATAATATGTATATATATATATATATATATATATATATATATATATATATATACTCATTCTTATTATTAAATAAAACTCATTCTTACTATTAAATAAAACATCTAAAAAGTAGCTTGTAGTGTAAAGTTTGAAATATGTTGTTCACATTGTATAAGTTTTTACTTTTTAATAGTAGTGTACTTCACACTTTTGTCCCCAGTTCCCTTTTACTGCTACTTTGATTAAACAAAATAATAATAGGCATTTCCATAGCAATGTGAATTCTGAACATGTGATCTGAATGCCAGTACATGATAACTCTAAAACTAACATTAACACATTGCATCCAACAATAAAGGCAGCATTCAGCTTATTTTATACACTGGTTGCAGGTTAGCACTCAACAGCTATTCCACATGATCTGATCCATTTTTACTAGACTCATTGTGCCATTTTCTTCACATTGACTTCAAACACCCTGATTGCAAGTTCTTTATTTAATGATTCTCGTTACACAAATGTGCAAATATGCGTCTTTTCTCTGGAAAACATAAGCATACAATACCTTTAATACTTTACTCTACTAATAAAAATTGACTACTGGACCTTATTTGAGTATATTTGCATTGTTTACCCTTTGTTGGACACGTACAGCACCTTTTTTTCTGCGCACATGGCCGACATGGACATGCACGTGGCCCTACTACATTTAGGAAGGATTTTAGTTTAAGAAGAAGAGAGAAAAGATGTCTAATCTAAGTGCATTGCCAGCTAGACATTAGTGTAAGATATGGTTAATCTTGAATGGAACATGTTCTTAAATGGTGAATCAGCCTGAAAGTGTCCTTTTTGTCAAGGGTCCAGCTGCGTATGTCTCTCGCCCGTGCTAATTTCCCTCATCAAATTCTGTTGACAAATAGGCCTTGTGACATCACTTGATGTCCTATTAAACAACCTTTGACCTTGTTACAGTACTAATCACTGGCTATAACACTCAGTCCGAACAAAACAGGTCCTATCCACAAATAAGTCGGCAGAAGCTCTCTCTATTAATGTTTAACAGCTCACTCGTCCGATGTCTGCTGTCAAAAAAAAAGAGAGAGAGAGAAGGCACAATTTGTCTTCTGTGCATTTAGTACTCACCTATCTTTTTCTCTGTCATCTCCTCGCAAATGAAAAGCAGAGAAAACTGAAACGAACGCAGGAGGTTGGAACGCTCCCGAAAATCCTCCTCACCACGACCAGTGTCCCTTTTTCTCCTTTAACCTGGGAAGGATGAAAAAAACAGGGAATCACGTAAATCAAACTGCCAGGATGGACAAAAACGGGTTAAGCAAGTTAAATAAACCAAAGGGCACAGCGAGTTACGAATTTTGGAGTGAACAGTCAACAGGCTAAATGTTGTCAAAGTCTTCAAAAAAGACAGGCCATAAAATAGGTCCAGTTTCTTCCAGATTTGACAGGCCTTTCGCTCACTTTTATGAGCTTTGTGAACAGGCTAGACACAGATCTCTGGATGTGGGCAAGCAATGGAGGCTCATATTAGAGTTGTTGTTTAGTACAAAGTAAAGAAGTCGGCAGGGTAGCTCAAAACCACACTGACTTAAAAGGGTACAAACACTGACTGAGGAAACTACCAAGAGGAAAGGCCCAAAGCTCTCAGAGAAATACTGCAGTGGTACTTCTCACTACACCCAGCATCTATCAGTACAGGAACACTTATCAGCAACAATATTTTTAAGAGAAAGTATTTATTATTAGTATATTATATTATAATTAATAACGACAAGAATAACAATAACAATTAACGTTTATTTAAGGCATGACAAAAATATATAAAAGAGATATGTTTTTGCAAAATATATTTCTGACATATAAAATAATAAATTCATTTGTATTATATATATACAGCATATATATTGTTTATTAGATTTCTCAGTCTCTTCTCAATCATCTCTCTCAATCCTCGGCTCTTTTCACTGTTCTGGACACATCTACCACCTACTTTACTGACATTCGCATTAAAAAAAGTTGGTTTTTATTCATATAAAAGTAAACTGGTTGCAAACAATGTCAAAATAATATGCTATATATATAATATGGTAGTGTATTGAAACAAGTTACAAGTGTCAGATAACAGGAAGAGCTGTAATAATATAAGTAAGATAAAGTATTTATTATTAGTATATTGCATGAATTAATAACAAGAAAAATAATAATAACAATAAAGTTTATATAAGGCATGAAAAAATATATAAGAGAGATATGTTTTTGACATATAAAATAAGACATTTATTTGTATTATATATATATATATATTTTTTTTTTTTATCAGAGTTCTCAGTCTCTTCTCAATCCTCTCTTTCAATTCTCAGCTCTTTTCACTGTTCTGGACACATCTACCACCTCCTTTACTGACATTCGCATTTTTAAAAAGTTGTTTTTTAAAAATATAAAAGTAAACTGGTTCCAAACAATGTTGAAATAATATGCTATATATAATATAAGGCATTAAATATATATATAAATATATATATATATATAGTATAGAGATATATTTTTTACATATAAAATAAGAAATTGATTTGTATTATATATGTATATATATATATTTTTATATATATATATATATATATATATATATATATATATATATATATACACATAACAGATCTAAAACTTATTCTCTAAAACTTATTAAGTTACAATGCTTCAATATATTAGCATTGCATTTATTTTATTATCTTGTTTGCAACCAAAAAACTTTTGATGTTAATATTGTTGTAAACTTTGATTCCAAACTTTGCATTGCTAATGTTTATTCATCAACTGAGTAACTGCTGAGATATTAAAGTAAATATGACAACACAACACGAGCACATCACTACATATAGCTACTGAACTACTACCTACCCACCTCTGTCCAGTCTCACCACCTTCCAGACAAATCCCCGCACTGATGAACTGGTTCTGGTTTAGTTGTTGGGGGACAGAGTTTTATGCCCCTATCCTGACCAAAATATCTCCCTTTCACCTCATAAGCTGGCTGTCCTCTCCTCAGCTGGAGCAGAATCACTCACCTTTCTCACTCAGGTAAAGGTAAACTCCTCAGCACGACCAACAAAGACATGAAGTTGGACACCGAGCTGCCTTTCTCAGCACTTCCACTCTGACATTTTAGCTTTCTCCCCCGAGCCTTCAATCTTTTATTTTCCTTCACAATGAGCTTTTTCTCGCAGGTCGTCTTTTCGCACTCCGTTTTCCCCCTAACTGTCTCCAAAAGTCGAAACCTGCTCCTTCCGGTCAGTAAAATAAAAAAATAAAAACCGTCCCCAAAGGGCCAGGTATCTCACCAGGGTTATTTTTACTACACCTATTATCCGTTAGGTCCCGCCTACCTCGGCGGTGATTGGCTAGGCGAATCCCTCCTCCTGTGAAAGGATTGGTCAGTAGTCAGTAGAGAGGGCGTGGCTTGTCGAGAACGGGTGGGACACTAAAGAAAGCTGGGGCAGCAGGTGCTTTGGCTGGTTGCTTATGATTTGCAGCATAACTGGAGTAAAACCGACTTTATAATGTTGAAAAGATTAATATTATTTAGCATTTGGGACCATTGAACATTGCTTTTCAGCTTCACCCCTACAGGACTCACACAATAGGGTAACAACATGCATTGTATGCAAATGCAGAGCAGAAAGGAAGACATGTGAGCTGACGGATAGGCCGTCCTTTCTGTTTACTCTAACAGGTGTTACAGAGGTCATTAAAAAAAGTTTTAATATCTGAGCTTTGCTTTTTTAGTTTTAGACTGGATCTAAGAGGTGATTGGAATAAAAGTCTATGTCATCCAGGGTGACCATACACCCTCCTTTCCCTGGACATGTCCTATTTTTGTGTTTTTTAAATTCAGATAAAATACTTTATTGAGCCCAGGAGGGAAATTGCAGTTGTTGTAGTTTTGCAAACGTTTGTGTAAGAATAAACACACTATAAAATAAACATGCTATAAATAAACACGCGATAAATAAAATACATTTAAAACAAATAGAGAAAAAATGAGAAAAACTTAAAACATGTACATATATATATATAAATGATAAGAATACAGTAAAGTGGAGAGTAATAACTGTGATAATAAATATGGAACATTATTGCACACTTATTAAATTGAATTACAGTGCTATTATTACTGCAATGTAAACAGTATAATTTATATAAGAGTATTGCACAGCTAAACCATAGTGTCACACATTAAGGGAGGAGTTATAGAGTTTGATGGCGCTCTGAGGTGCATTTTGGTGGAATGAGTCTTGCACTGAATGTGCTCCTGTGTCTCGTCACTGTGTAGTAGAGAGGGTGCACCACTGTGCAGGATTTCGCTGTTATTTCACGTCAGCGTTTGCTTCTACAGTCCCCACAAATTCTGTGTAGATGTAGATGTTTCCGGCTCTATTCAAGCCCTGTCTTCTGGTCTTAAGGTCCACCTAGGCCAGTTCCCAATCTGCGTTCGTGTCGGTACTTGTGTATCCAAGTACTTCTCCATTCAGAAGTTCACATCTAGCCAATCAAGTATTGAGTGTTGAGTATTGTGTTACGAAGGATGCACCAGGATGTGACTTGTTTAGACTTGGCACAGGCCAAATTTCCCAGAATGCATTACGCACCACACCGCTGTTCCAATAATAAGTATAAAACAATTTTAAAACATAACAATCAATAATACTACTACTACTACTAATAATAATTATTATTATTATTATTAATATTATTATTATTATTATTATTATTATTATTATTATTATTATGATTTTATAAAGGCATAAAAATAAGAAAATGTAAGGAGAATATTTCTTTATTAGGTCTTTTATTAGTTTTGGTAAATGAGTAAATGTTTATGCATTAATGTTTATTTAATAAAGATGCATGGTTGTATTTAACCAAGTATTAACCCCCCCCCCCCTCCCCCCAAAACACACCAAAGCTGTTTAGACAACTTCATTTTGTAACACCAACAAAAGAGAAGTGAGATTCCCCAGCTTGGTTTGTGAAATTCAGGCTTCTCTGCATTTGTAGGCGAGCTCATTGCAAGGCAGCTGAGATGGACGCAGGTCACCTTGAGACCAGATTGCTCTGGACTTCTCTGATCATTTCAGGTGAGATGAAATCTGTCTTTGTGTTTACACTTCTCTGCCACCTCTTCTACACAGAAAGACAGCAACAGGACTAGTGTAGAAAAGTAATCTGAGTAGATGTTTACATGCCTTGGACAAAAGTATTGGGACACACATCTTAATCGTCTCTAACGCTCTGCTGACTCTTTAACTGCGGAGCTCCACAACTGCTGTAAGAGCTGCCAAGGGGGCGTAACTCCATATTAATGCCTATGGATTTAGAATGTGATCTCAAAAAGGCTCCTGTAGGTGTAATGTGTAGATGTCCCAATACTTTTGTCCATATAGTGTGTGTGTAAACAGTGTGAACAAACAGTCTAACACAGGAACACAGCAGAATACAAAAGAGGTAGTCTCAACTGACAGCACTTGTTGCAATGAAGTGTTATTTCTATGGTATTTCTCCATAGAACCCTTTTTAGCACTTTAATGTTAAGTAAGTCTACTGGCCCTCTAAACTGACAAATCTGCTATCAGAGATATTGATATTACAATGCTCAATTAGCTCCAAATATATTTCTTCATGGAGCTTAATCACCTAAAGCAAGAGGGCCTGCATGTGAGTTCGGACTTTCTGGGAACTGGGAAAAGTCATGGCCGTATTGCTATATGCAGTTCTTAGTGTTAGGCTATGTTGTATTAGCACCAAGCTAATGGTGTTGTGGGATCACTTTCCCACAATGAGAATAGATTTAGCTTAAATACAGACATTTAAAGCTCATAACAAGCATCCAGGTAACACTGTTTGCTTTAGATATGCAGTTTTACAGTGACTCCCTCAGTAAAACACTGAGCCTGAAGCAAGTCTATGAACAGTATTAGAGGAATAAGCCTACCAGTGGCTGTTAGCTCACTATTGATTTGTAATGTCAGGCAAAGTGACCAAAGCTGCCTAGTTTCCTAATATAAGCTGGTTATCTAACATCAGTGGCCTAAAATTCTGTCATATATATAGTTGCCTAACACAAGAATGCATACAAAAACTGTAGAACGTCGACAAGCTCGTTTTTGAGTATTTCCAATGTACTGTTTCCTGCTCCCACCTTCCAAGAACACACATGGTGGATGAACTGACGATGTTATAATGTCCCCTAGGTGTGAATATTATTTGGTGTGTGTGGAACCCTGCAATGTCCAGTTGGTATTCCTGCCTTGTATTTATGATTCCACTGGTAGGCTCTGGACCTACCGTAGCCATGTAGCTGACTTCTCAAACAATGCCATGTCCAAAGAAGCAGACTACAGAGCCCTGCTGATCCCACATGAATCAAAACGTTTCTCTCGTTTCCACATCTTACTGGGAATCTCTTCATGTGTGTAGGTGTTCTGGCCGGTGACTGGGTGGTACAAGTTCCAAAGAGTCCAATCCACGCTCCTCCTGGTTCCTCTGTGACAGTGCAATGCACTTATGACTTCCCTGAGGATTCATCGCAGGGGACGCTTCACAAAGTGCTTTCGGAGATGTGGTGTCGGAACCAGAGCTTCTGCATCACGCCAACATACATCTACCACAGCCGTGGAATCTTCACAGACCCTGCGTACCAGGGCAGGGTGCAGTACCTGGGCACGACTGGGTCCAAAAACTGCTCTTTCAGGATAACAGACCTGAGGACCACTGATAGCGGGGTCTATGTGTTCCGCTTCATTACGGACCACCCAGTGGAAAAGCTGCCGGGCCAGAAGGGACTCATCCTACAAGTGACACAAGTGGAAGGTACTATTACATTTTAATTACATTTAATTTTTAAAAGGCCACGGTAGCTAATTAGCAATTAACAGTAGTTACAGCACATACAATCTGCATAGCTAAATGATCACACACTTGCCTCAAACTGAGACTCTCGTCTGAAATTGTTCATTGCTAACAGACTTGCTTGTGTAGTTACTGACACTACTGCTGTTTCTCTACATTTACATTTACATTTAAGTCATTTAGCAGATGCTCTTCTCCAGAGCGACTTACAAAAGTGCTTCACTGTTTCCTCAGAAAATACCCTCAACTAGTTTGTATAGACTAGGATCCCAAAGACACCTCTAAGCTTAAATGCTACTAAATACAAAAGTCAGTATGGAGACCACAATACTCCACACTACACTTCACCCAAGTGCCCTTGGAAGAGGAGGGTCTTCACTGTGTTTGAAGACAGCGAGTGCCTCCGCTGTTCGGACACCCAGGAGAAGTTCACTCCACCACTTCAGTGCCAGGACAGAGAAAAGCCTGGACGCTTGTCTTGCGTGGATCTTGAAGGATGGCGGGTCAAGCCAAGGGCTCTTGGTACTGATTGTCTTTTGACCGTTGACATTAAGTACAGAGGGGTTGGTCCATTCTTAGCTTTGTAGGCCAGCGTCAGGGTTTTGAGTCTGATGTGGGCAGCAGCTACAGGAAGCCAGTGAAGAGAGAACGCAGCAGAGGAGATGAACATGGCTGAAGACGACCCGTGCCGCTGCTTTCTTTATTAATTGCAGGGGCCTGATGATATGCAGAGGGAGACCAGCCAGGAGTTCATCTCTATCTGTTACACTAGTAGCATAGGCTCAGTTTCAGTTATTTCAATGACTTCTATTACAAGCCAACAAGAAAAACAAGAGTTTTTGATTTTGTGGTAATAAACTGTTTGCTACAGATAGAACTGACAGATATTACACTGGATATCATGGTCTTCTATGATCACCACAGTGGAAGCAGAAAATATGATTTTGTGAAGGCAGAGAACAGTTGGAATGAAACTAAACTGACTAAACCACACCGAAGTTCATGGCACAATCTGTGCTATTTTTACTGCCACATCCTGTCCTTCACACTGTACATCTTCCGCATTTCTGTTAAGAAAGGTTAGGCATTTCCTCAAACAAGCTGGACCAGCATCCTTCCCTGTTGCAACTGCCTTGTAAGTGAAAATTGTGAAAGATAATATTGTTCAGCGCCTTGGAAATTTCTAACATCTTGCTATTCCTTAAAAGTGTACATTCAAATGTTGTTACTGTACCTTAAACACTGATCTACCATAACATTTGTGCGTAATAACGAGTAGGTCTCCCGTGTGCCGCCACAACAGATCTGACTATTCGAGGCATGGACTCTGAAGGTGTCCTGTGGTATCTGGCACCAAGAAGTTAGCAGTAGATCCTTTAAGTCCTGTAAGTTGTGAAGTGAGGCCTACATGGATCTCATTAATGAGCCTTAGGAGCCATTACCCTGTCACCAGTTCACAGGTCGTCCTTTCTTGGGGCACCTTTAGTAGGTACTGACCACTGCATACAGGGAGCCTGGAATTATGTCTCATTCCTGTCTGGGCTGAAACATTTCTTTAATAGGCAGGGTAAAACTACTGTAGGCTAATTGCTGGATTTCCGGTTGTGGTCAGAGGTTAACATACACTGATCATGAAAACCGGGTCAGTATCGGGCTTTCAGTGATTTCTTTGAGCTGAGAATGAGTTACAACATCTACAACGCAACACAGGGTCAACATGATACATACAGCACATCTACAATTTGGGTAAATGCCTTTAGCAAGTCGCACCTTGACCAGACGCTTTTGGCAGGCATCAACAAGAATGAAGAATTCTAGTTGGATATTTGACCACTCTTCTTGTGAGAAGAGTGATTTATCCATTTCTCAGCCATTTTAATGTGTGTTTAGGGTCATTGTCCTATTGAAATCCAACTGTGTCCATGTCTCAGCCATGTAGGTGATGGTTTGATGTTATGCTGAAGTATTCTGAGGTAGTCCTCCTCATTTATTATCACATCCACATTGTGTAATGTACCAGTCACAAAAACAGACCCAGAACATGATGCTAACACCACCATGCTTAACAGATGGTACATAGTTACTGGGTTAGGTGCCTCACCTTCACTCCCCCAAGCATCTTTGTACAACAGCTGCGATCTAGGCTGCTTTATCTATCCCACAGCCATCATTGGTGAGTCTTGGGGTCATCAGCTATTTTTTTCCCTCTGTGATGAATCAAGGTATATAATCATAAATGTACGCTAAGAATAATTACTGTTTATGTATTGTAGCATGATAGGTTACTAAACACATATAGGCCATCATTATTTACACAATAAGGACAAAAGTATTGGGACATCTGTTCGTTCTGTCATTCTTCTGAAATCAAATGCATAAAAAAAAGTTGATCCTGCTTTTGATCACCGCTCCACCTCATTTCCAACTCCCTAACTCCTAAAAGTATTGGATGGAGCTCCATCATCATTCCAGAGAACACACCTCCACTGCTCCACAGCTATGTATACCCCTCATGCCCATGTCTGGCATTAGGCAAAAGCAGGTTCATGTTTATCTACTCCATAGAGTCCTATTCTAATGGCAGTACTTCTCTACAAGCTGTTGTGTGTGTGCATTTGCACATCTATGTCAGCAATGGGTGCAACTTCAAGAGACCAGATGCAGACAACCTTTGAGGAAGTTGTTATTTCATTTTGCCGACATGGAATTGTGCTGAGCGTTGTGATTCACAGCTTATGCTAAATAGGGGTTTCCTTGCAACACATGATGGCGACACACTTGTGAACTGCTGCTATTCGAGTCTGCTTGTCCTGCTTACATGTGCATTATGGGAAATAAAAAAGTGAGAAGTGCCAACCTACACTGTGGTGGCTTAGCGGTTAGTGCGTCGGGCTGTGGGTTCGATACCCTTGAGCAAGGCCATTAACTGTATCTGCTCCCTGGGTACCGCAGTATTGGCTGGGCACGTGTGCTCGCTGTCCACTGCGTGTGTTTGCTCACTAGTGTGTATGTGTGTGTTCACTGCTCGGATGGGTTAAAGGAGAGCCAAATTCCATTTCTAAAAAAAAAAAAAGTCTGAAGCATTTTGAAAACAAGTCCTGTGGACTGATGAAGGTAAAATAGAAGTTCTTGGCCACGACTAGTCAATATGTTTGTATAGGAAAGAGTGCAGAATGTTGTGAAAAGCATATCTATCCAGCTGTTAAGCATGAGGGTATACTGTCCCATGGCAAAGGGAACAGAACTGGATTCAGTTAACCCCTTAACACCCCAAGGCTTATTACACACAAAAGTGTATTACTCAGTAGCTACAGAGACTTCACTATAAACTGGTGGGGATATTCTTTGCCAATAGACGTTTGGCCCCAGTGGTGCTACCACCACCATGCTTAACAGTTGTTACATAGTTACTTGGGTTAGACGTCTCACCTTTACTCCCCAAAGCATCCTTGCACAACAGCTGTGATCTAAGCTTTATAATATTCAATGAAAAGCGATATTCAGCTTTTGACAACAAAAGGTAAGAGCATGTTCTGTGGCTTTATGCGGGTCCTATGGGATCAGCAGTGGGCTGAGATAGTAGATCAGGACAAAATAAAAAGGCTAAATGTTGGTGGGACTATTCGTTGGTAATAGAAGTTTGTAATAACACTTAATGGGCGAAAATCTCCGAAAGAAAATCTGAAAGACTCTTTAAGGCTCTAAAAACAATGACTAAGAAATGACCATGCTTTTCTTTTTCAGTATTGTATTGAAATATGTACCCCCCTCATGTGTATGCACTGTGTATTAACTGGAGAAATCTCTGTGTTGCAGATGGTAGCTGTGTCTCTGTTATCGGCATTGTGTTTGGAGTTGTCCTCACGCTGATAGCAATAGCCATTATTGCTGTTTGTGTCAGAAGGTGAGGAAGTGTGTTAATCCAGCTTGCTGAAGCCTTTTCTTTAACACAGTTTAAAGTGTAAAACTAAAGATATAAATTTGTCTTGGCTGATTGACTACATACGAATTTAGGGGAAAAATGTGTACGCTTGATTTTTCACCTGAGCTATTGCTTTCAGATAAAAAAAAAAAAAAAAAAAAAAAAAAAAAAAATATATATATATATATATATATATATATATATATATATATATATATATATATATAAAATAAAAACATGAACACTTACTCTGATGTTTTTATTTCAGACGTACACGATCAAGATCACTACGGACAGGTAGCACCCTCTGAGAGCTGCCCAGTGTACAGCAGGTCATCAAATGAATGCATTAATGACCCAAATTGTAAAGAAAGTCTTAGTTACATTTGTACCTTCCATCTCAAGACATACCTCTTTAACCCTCTTCACTTTTTTATCAACATTTAACTTTTAAAATGACAAGCAATCCTGTTTTTAATGCTGAATTCTTATTTATTTACTCTAACCAGTTGTGTTTAATGTGACATTATTAGGCTGGCTCATAGTTGGCCACATATGCTATGTACTGGGAGCTCTACAATGCACTGCAAATGAAGAAAATAATAAATAAACAAATAAAAATATATTTTTTAACATAAGACATTGGTTTAAAGTGAAGCTTACCTTGTTGAGTATAATGCATGCTTTTTGTGATGGGAGAGCTTCTGCTGGTTGTAGTGGTTTAGGTACCACACAATATGAGTGCTTCTTAAGTGCTCAGTGAGACTTATAGTGGGAGCGGAGTCCTGAGTGGCACAACTGTCTAAGTGTTGGCCCTACTGTTAGGAGACAGCACTCTGTAATGAATATTAATTAACCATAAATAGTAATTAACAGCCAAAGGGCACAATTGGCCTCTGTCTTCTCTCTCTCCCAATTACTGTGCATGGTCTGCTACAATAACGTGCTACAATAACGTTAGCGGCAGCTTAAAAAGATGTGTTGCTGCTTTTTGTGACATGGAAGGAAGCACATGGTAGCCTTCATCCTCCCAGCTTGGGACAGCAAGTGAGAGAACTAGAGGGATAGAAACACTGGGCAACTATAAGGAATGAGACATATATAATGTATTTAGATTTATACATATATATATATATTTTTTTATATATAATGTATTTTTATAATATATAATATATATAATATATAATGATATTCTACGGCATGATTTCCTAAATAGTAATGTTCAACCTGACACTACGAACTACTATACTATGTAATGTAAAAGTTCAAGTAGAGATGTAGCCATTTCTAGCCAGATATTTTAAGATGTTTTTATGTTTAAATATTACGACTTTTTAAGAATTTTGCCACAGAATGAAATACGTTAAATAAAATCATGGTTTATCTCACCGTGATGGCTTACAGTAGCCACATAGCATAGCCTAGCCTAGCATTGTTTTTTGACCTGTAACAAGAATTGTAATTATTTTTGCAGTCATCCAGACTGTGGGTGTCCAGTCAGCACAGAGTATGTTTAGCTAGCTGAAGACATTGTAGTAGGGCCTGGTAGGGCTGGGCTAGCACATGCTTCCAGCCGTCGCGTGTATATCTGCAGAGATGCTGCCTGTTTAGCCTTGAAAGGCTTTAATTAGTGGACTGGGTGTGTGTACATTTTGGAGACGTAGATAAACTGAGCCACGACTTTTAGTTAGCATTCTTCTCTGAGCGTAAACAGGCAAACAGTTGTGGGGTTTTGGAAGCTCTATGTGGGGTTTTTCCTTTTGAAACAGGACACAGCAGTGTTTTGGGTTTATGGTGTCACTTCCATGTATTGAACTCTCATTATTCAACTAAAATAAATATAATAAATACAGTTCAAATTCGGTGGCCCCTTTTAAACAATACAATATCAGACAAGCAGGTGTTTTTGGCCAGCTTGGTTTTATTGAAAGAGTGTAGATCAATGGAACGAATCAGTCCATCCATCATAAATGAATACACATTGTTAGGTATTAGTACATCATAAGACATTATAAGGTCATCTATTATTTGCATATTCAGAATAGTAAATATACTGCAGGTAATTGTGAGATGTGATAATGGACTGTGAAGGGACAAATTCAGGAATGGTTCATGACTATTGTCTTTTCCTGCATCTCCAACATTGTGTACTACCTCAAAACTGATGGACATTGGACAAGTATGGCCCAAGCTAGACTTGAACCATTTTAATGGCCAGTGCATGTGATTGTTATGAAATAGCTCACAAACCAATCAATTTAATTCCCTTATCAAGTGCTACTCTGTCATAATGTTTAGTGCTAATTCAACCAGTCTTAGCATGGCTAACTTTGCATGCTATCATGCTAACTGGCAGCATGGATTCATTCATAATCATTCAAAAACAGCTAAGTGAAACTAGTAGTGCGGTGGCTGAGAAGGGCCAAACAAGTTTACAGAAATAAAAAAAAACACATTTACAAGCTGTGAAACACTTTTACCAGCCCAAAACATTTTTACTAACGGTCGAAACACTTTACAAACAGTGAATCAGACCAAAGGGAAGGTCTGGGTACAATACGCAGGAAGAGCTGCTGGACAGTGGTGGGCTATTGATAACAGGGTTGTGGGTTCGATTCCCAGGCTTGGCAAGCGTTGGGCTGTTGGGCCCTTGAGCAAGGCCCTTTACCCTCTCTGCTCCCTGGGTGCTGGAGTTGGCTGCCCATTGCTCTGGGTGTTGTGTGTACTCACTGCCCCTAGTTCACTAGTGTGTGTGTGTGTGTTCACTACCACAGATGGGTTAAATGCAGAGGATACATTTTGCTGTACATTTTGCCCCCCCCCCCCCCCCCCCCCATCTCCATTCACTTCTTTCAACATCAAGCTTCCGTCAGCAGCACTTCCTGTGTATTGTACCCAACCTTTCAGTCTGATTCGCCATTTGTAAAAGTGTTTCGGCCATTTGTGAAAATGTTTCGGGCCGGTAAAAGTCTTTTAATTTTTGTAAATGTGTTTTTCACTACCCCCTCCACTGTAAGTATGCCTTATTTTACATCACATTTTAATTGTAAAACCACATTGGCATAGTTTGTTGTGCTTGGACTTTACAGTGTTTCCTTTGGAGGTCTCATATATCTGATTTATTTAATGAGGTGGATTCGACAATTAACTGGACAATGCCTACTAGGAAGAGCACAAACATCTGGCATATCAGGAACCATAAAAAATCTAAATTCTTCCAACCACTGTCATGGCTGTTTGGCCAATACAGTGTAAACGACACTGGACCCCTCTTTAGGCTCTTTTGTGCCATCCAGTGGTACCTTTGTGATTTGCGCCTGGTCGAGACTGTGGAAGAACAAAAACCACACATAAATACTGCATAGGAAGGCTAATAATGAATGACAGCTAGAGGAATTCTAGCTACTATTATGTAAGCAAATCTTTATTATCTAAGTACTTTTACTATGGCATTTTATGCCCGGCTAAAAAATTCAGCTCAAGACCCGCTTTTGCTGGGAACTGGTTTTGGAGGGTCTAACCTATTTTTTGATTGTAAGGTGGTTATCAGATTTTGACCAGCATGGTGTATACTGTATTTGATTTTGGTTATGCTGGTCAACCAGCTTGATGGTGCTGGACATGCTGGTCGACCAAGCAAGGCCACCAGTATGACCAGCATGACCAAGCAAGATGACCATGGGGTCATCTTGCTTGGTCATGCTGGTCATACTGGTGGCCTTGCTTGGTCATTCTGGCGGTATAGCTTGGTCAGGTTGATCATGATTGTAGACCAGCTAAACCATTAAACTCAAATGAAAACGATACCCTATGCTGCCCAAGGACCAAACTGGTCAACCAGCTTAACCAATCTGACCAGTCTTGGCTGTTTTTTTCAGCTAATATTATTGTCATTAGCTGCAGTACGGTAAAAGAATTCATACTGGAGCCATAAAAAATAAGACTCTAACCTGGGCATGCGAGAGTAATGCACGGTGACGTACTTGACTCTCCCATCGTTCCCATCTCCATCAGTTTTCCCAGTGGCTTCCTTAAGGGGAACGATAGCAGGGTGAACGCTCTCATACACATCTTCTGGTTCTTCCTGTCACAAACACAAAGCCCAAATACCTTATAACTGGCTTGATCTGATTTTTTTTAAGAACCGATTAATTAACTACTAGTTAAAGATATTGTTCTCATTAGCGCTCATAGACAAATAGACCACTAATGCTGTGTTGTCACTAATGCGCATGTTGGATATAATTAAAGAAATTTCATATATTGTAATATATCTGAAATCTATACAGCAATCAGCCATAACAGCACCACTGACAGGTGAAGTGAAAAACATTGGCTTCTACATCTTCATCTACAGTGGCTTCCACTGTCAGTGGGAGGGATATATTAGGCAGCAAGTGAACAGTCCATTCTTAAGGGTGCAAGCATAAGAATCAGAGCCACTTGTGGCAGATTGTGATTGGCTAGATGACCGGGTCAGAATATCTTCAGAACATCAGACAGGTCTTGTGGGTCTTTTTCTTGTATGCAGTGCAAAGTGCTTCAAGGAAGGGCAACCTCTGAACCAGCAACAGGGTGATGGGCACGTAAGGTTCTGCTGCTAACGTCATGGTGCAAGATACGACAGGATACCTTCAGAGGTCTCATGGAGTCCATGCATCGAATGGTCAGATCAGTTGTGCTGATCACTGTATATTGCCATATATCAGAATTCTGTATGGGACATTTTGGCCAATGTAGCCTTAAGTGGCATTCGGGAGAAATCGTACACATAGGATTAAATCTTATCAAGTTTAGAATATTGTTGACCCAAAACCAAAATAATCTCAGTTATTTAATTAAATAGACCCAGGGTTTGGGATTTAACATGATGCTGACTACAAAATGAAGCTTGACTTCACAGAGGTCTCTTGCTTTGTCATCATCTTTGGATGCTAAAATGCTTCCCTGTTTGGAAGGATCAGGAAAATGCATTGAAATGAATTATCAAATGTTAAACTGCTTATCTGAATGGAAACGTTCCACATTACGCACTGGGATGTCTGCCATCTTTGTCTTCCTGAGCTCAAATGTTTGTTGGGGGCATTCATAAAATAGTGTGTCCACTTCCATGGGGGAACCCAGCTGTGTTAATAATCAAACACACAATTGTTCAGTTAACAGAACATCATATTTACTCAACATTAGTACCAATCTCACTAAGACATTTATTTTCTAATATAGTTTGGTAATTTTTTTAAACCTCTCTTTAGCTCCAAGAATATGAAAACATACAGTTAAATATGTAAATAGACTCTGTTCTGTTTAACATTAAGGGACAGGTTAAAGTACTGTAGGCTATACCGGTGCTCAAACGTCAATGTTTTCATGGTTGTGACATCAAAATGGGCTATTTTTTGCGCTTAGCCTCCATATATTATACATATGGGATGTACTTAAAGGCTTAAAGGTGAACTGTAACTGTTTAACACTTTAAAAAAAACATAAAATAGGATTTAAATGATATTATCCCTTTACATTCATAATAATACATATGAATAAAGTTAGTGGAAAGACCTGCTTGTCCTCGTCTAGTGCTTCCATGTCCACCCGGTGCATATTCTTACTGCAGGACAAATACAGCCTGTTAGCTTTCAGCTCCAGCATAAACATGGCTTAAATGCATCCATATAAGGATTAGACCTCAGTCACCTGATCATGATGGCCACAGTCAGCGTGATGAGCCCGACTGACACACCCACTGCAGAGGCCAGCGCAATCACCTTCAGACGACCTGCCAATCAAACACACGATATCTTTTTGTTTAGTTGTTATATTGAGAGAAAATTAGAAGAGGAGCATAATCAAATTAAGGGCGCATCGACTTAGTCGACTAAAATTGACGACCAAGTTGTCAACTAATTTAATAGCCGATTAGCTGGTGGCATCAACACACATGTTTCTTACGCTAACTAGGAACGGTTTAGGATTCACATGAGCACATGAGTATCAATAAGACTGAGAGCTAAAATGACTAAAGTGATGAAATAACAGTTGTTCTTTATTGCTGATCCGAAAAATGATGGGAAAACGGACATTTGCAGTCTACAGTGTGTCCAATAGCTGGTGTGTAAGTTGAAATATCCAAGCCAACCCAGTGACCAGCCATTGGTTGATATATGAATGGGAGTTCTTGTAATGCTCATCATGGTGTCTGTTTACGCATAAAGTCCCGTCCTTCAACAAAAAGAGCCAATCAGCTTTCTGGTTATGCTTAGTTACAAGAGAAGGGTTGATGTGGATCCGGACAATCCATGTGAAAAACTAATAAAAAAGTATCAATAACACAAAATACCTTCAGACTGAGAGCTAAAATGAAGTGATGAAATAAGCGTTGTTCTTATTTGCTGATCCGAAAAAATGATGGGAAAACAGTCTATCAGACATTTGCAGTGTACAGTGTGTCCAATAGCAGTGTATAACATTTCAATCTATATAATCACAATACTAATTCATATGATGCAGACATATAGGCTTGCTCAGTCCCGGATAATTCAAATCCCTGACTGTTTTTTGTCAAAAATTGTCAAAAATAAACAAGAAATGCAACAAAAGCTTCTTTAGTTTTGTTCAAACCAGATACATTTCATATGGGTTCCCGGGGTAATTCTTTCTTTCACAGAGGCTCATCTGTCAACGCTATTCCCGTTCAGATCGACCATGTCTATGTTTTTCCCCATTATCCTCTAAGAAAATTGCAGGCTGAATTACCTCCTGTTTTTCACTGAACTCATGGAGTTCGAACGATTGGAATAGGCCTTTTAAACACTGCTACAGAACAGAGGTGGGCACCTCCAGTCCTGTAAGGCTGGATTCCTGCACAGTTTTGTGCTTTTCCTGCTCAGACAATTGCTTGGTTAAGTTAAGCTTTAGGTTTAGTAGGTCTGTTATAGCAGGAAAATCAGCAAACTGTGCTGGACTCTGGCCCCTGTTGCCCATTGCTGCTATAGAAGATCCAGTTTTGGCTCCATAAAGAACCATATTTATAATAAGGAGGACCTTTACAAATTGGTGAAGAATCTAGAGACATTTAATAGGTAGTTCAACTCAAACATGGTTCTTAATGAGGCCAAAAGTACAACATCTTGTATGGCATTACTTAAAGAAGCTGGTGATATGAGCAGCTCACAGTGTTACTGAGAGACTAAACAAAAATGAAAGTTTGAGAGAAGAGGAAGTGGAAAAATGTGAAATTAGAAAAGAGGATTGAAGAGAAAGCGGAATGATGGTTACGGCCGAGGACGTGGGTATGTGAAACATGTGATGTGGCTGTGAAAGCTTTTTTCCCTCCTTTAGGCCAAAGAGAATCAGGCTAACAAAATTATTTGCAGTCGGAACAGCTGACTGTAGGTTGGGAAACGCAATCACATGAAATGTCTTACACAACGGAAGCAGACTGACTGCAGGAGAATCAGTTCTGCACACTGGTTATTATTTATCAGTGAAGGAACTGTTTTATAACCCTCTGAACGACTGTATAAATACACCAGAATATTGCAAAAAACGTGAAATCAGTTTCTGTAAGCTTGAGCATCTGTGAAAGGTCATATTAGAAGAGTGCAGCTGTTTATCCTAGTGCATCCATCTGGAGGTGGTGATTCAACTGCAGCTATTTTGTAATTACAGTAGAATACAAAGCACTGGTCTCCAACCCTGCTCCTGGAGATCGACCTTGCTGCAGACCTTATCTCCAACCCTATTTGAATCCACCTGGTCCCTCTAATTACTGCCTAAGAAGTGGTTGATTAACTGAACAGACTGTTAGATGTGAGTTGGAGGTGAAGTCTACAGGATGGTGGATCTCTTTAGGAGCATTGCTGCAATAAAGCCTGATCTTAGTTGTTAGCCACCATTTTGTCTATATTCCACTATTGAGTGAATAGTTCCTTTCATTTCAGTGTATCTATAAATGTTATTCTGACCTATACCAAAATATATAACCTAATGAAATATCCTTTAGCCTGAAGCATTTCCTTAGAACCTGAGCTTAAATGATTATGTTGAAATGTGAGATTTCAAGATGCATTTAATTATTTCCTTACAGCAGCATTGTGGGCTGTTACAGTACAATTGCAGTATTTTACACAAATGTGACTTGAGTTATGCGTCATTACAGAGATCTGGCGAGAGGTCTTGATTAAGAATTGTAATTAAAATGATTCATTGTGAAATCTGAGATTTCCTGATGCACTGAAATGAAGAGCTATAACTGCATTCAACCAAATTCTACTGAAATTTGAGATTTCATGATTCATAAAACTGTTTTTGTTTGAAACTTTGGATCTAAACAAATTAATTAAGAACTGTAATGAAATTGCATCATTGTGAAATCTGAGATTTCCTAATGCACTGAAATGTTTCCTAAAGAGCTGCAACTGCATTCAACCAAATTCTGCTGAAATTTGAGATTTATAATACGTTAAACTGTTATTGAATTGAAAAAAAATCAGTACTAATTTGGACATTTCACAATTTACTGAATCATTTCATGAACTGAAACTGAATCACCAAAACTGATTAATATCAGTTAATATGAATATCAATTCATATTAAATAGTGTAATAGAGAACTATCATAAAATTGGAGATTTTGTGGTAGTTAAACTCGTTTCTTTAGAACTGTAAGTAGAGATTTCATGATGCACTGAATTACTTTCTAAATTATACTCAAATTTTACATTTCATCCTACACTAAGCCACTGAATAAGTACTTTACTTCAATTAAAATGAATTATGTTGAAATGTGAGATTTCAACATAAGAGCTGTAACTGCATTCAACCAAATTCTGCTGAAATTTGTGAGATTTATAATACGTTAAACTGTTATTGAATTGAAAAAAAAATCAGTACTAATTTGGACATTTCACAATTTACTGAATCGTTTCAATCACAGAAACTGATCTGTAGTAAAATCTAAGGTTTCATTTTACAGCTTTACAGAGAACTGTTATAAAATTGGAGATTTTGTGGAGCTTAAACTTGTTTCTTAAGAACTGTAATCAAATCAAACTGAACTGGAGTCAATCCGTAGTGATATTTCATGATGCACTCAATCACTTTCTTCTATATTATACTGTAATTGAATCAAACTACTTAAAAATACCAAATTCCATGTTAAAGTAATATTTCCGATCCGCACCAAGAGCCCTTCGAGCTTCAAGTACAGCTCGGCTCGACCCGCCATCCCTCAAAATCTACAAAATACAAGCGTCCAGGCTTTTTTCTGTCCTGGCACCAAAGTGGTGGAACGAGCTGCCCCTGGGTGTCCGAACAGCCGAGTCGCTCGCTGTCTTCAAACGCAGACTGAAGACCCACATCTTCCGAGAGTACTTGGACGATTAGAGTACTATGGTCGCCTTATTGTATTGTGTTTAGCAATGTCTAAGCTTAGAGGTATCTTTTGAATTATTAGTCTATTCTAACTAGCTAAGGCTTTTCTTGGGTAAATAGCACAGCACTTTGTAAGTCGCTCTGGATAAGAGCGTCTGCTAAATGCCGTAAATGTAAATGTAAATGTAAATTTCCATAAACTTGGGTTGCACGATGTAACACAGTTCTGGTGAGAGGTTTTGTGCAGCTCCACCAAAGTTACTTCAGTAGCAGCAGGTCCCTCCTGGAGTGGCAATGACAGAGAATCTAGTCTAGTCTAGTCCCATTAGAGAAGTATTGCCAATAGAATAGGACTCTCTGGATCAGATAAACATGAACCTATTGGCACCATGCTGCCTAATGCCAGGAGTGGGCTGGAGGGGTATAAAGCCCCCCAGCATTGAGCTGTGGAGCAGTGGATGAACTGTGTTCTCTGGAATGAAGGATGGTGCTCCATCCTACACATTTGGGATGAGTTGGGTAGTTGGGGATGAGGTGCGGTGGTGATCATCCACCATCCTGACCTCACTAATTGAAAGATGATGGGTGGTGCTCCATCCTACACATTTGGGATAAGTTAGGGAGTTGGAGATGAGGTGCTGACTTCACAGAGATGCTGTTCTCTCAGTTGAGCACCAACATGTTTCTGAATCTGCTATTTTAAGATAAAAAACACTACATAATGTTGTTTCATGAATTGTAATTGAATTGAATCATGGTTGAATCAAACGTTAATGGAATCATTGTGAGATTTACACACCACCTGTATTCCTTTGTTTACAGTTAAGAAAGAGCTAAAGGCTTAATTTCTAACCTCAAGACAATTTCCACCTCCTTCTTTCAGCGTTCTTACAAATCAAGGGGTAAATAGGCACCTAGGATAAAACACATGTGAATCTGTTTTAGAAGCCCACTTTGAAGCCCACCGACCTCTAACCCGGACAGTCAGGACAGGAGAGCTGTGCACGCCGATGCGGTTGTGGGCCTGGCAGTAGTACTGGCCGCTGGCCCCAGAGCTGACCTCAGCGATGGTGTAGCTGGGGCCTGATCGGGTTTCCCAGGCGTCAGCCGCATTGATCCGGTGCCAGGTGTAGTTCTCCACGGCCGGGTTAGCCTGGCTGCTGCAGGTCAGGGTCAGCGAAGCGCCCGCCTCGATCACACTAGAGGGCCGAGCCAAAACCGAGGTGTTCTTAGGGGCGTCTGAAAGGCAGGGAGAGAGAGGAACAGCAGAGAAAGAGAGGAATAGACAGAAAGGGGGGGGGGGGGGGGTAAGAGAGAGAGAATGATTGATTAGCTTTTCAAGGGCTAATGAAGGCAGGCAGGAGGTGAAGCTTCATTTCACAGTGAGAAACCTGAGCAGATTTGATGAGAATGACATTCCTACTTCAGCCCAGCGCCACATTAAAGACTACATAGCATGTGATAGCATGCGAACATATCCTGTATAGAAGCCCAATTCTTATATGTTATTGTCAAGTTAAAAGCAGTAGCCAAAAATATTACTTACACAATACATGTTTTGTGTAAGCTATATCCTGTGGTAAACAATCACTCATCTGAATTGTGAGGTCATGGACTAAACAAAAGTATAAGCTACACACATTATATAGACAAAAGTATTGGGACACCTGCTCAGTCACTGTTTCTTCTGAAATCAATTCATCCTATCTCTACTGTGCATTAGGTAGAAGCATTAGTGGAGCATTAGTGAGGTCAGGATGGTGGATGATCACCACCACAACTCATCTCCAACTCCCCAACTCATCCCAAATGTGTAGGATGGAGCACCATCCTTAATTCCAGAGAACACAGTTCATCCACTGCTCCACAGCTCAATGCTGGGGGGCTTTATACCCCTCTAGCCCACGCCTGGCATTAGGCAGCATGGTGCCAATAGGTTCATGTTTATCTGCTCCAGAGAGTTCTATTTTATTGGCAATACTTCTCTAATGGGAATAGACTAGAGTTTGTGGATTCCTACATCTGTGTTAGCAATGAGTGCAATGTAAAATAGCAGAATGCATTCATTAGAAGGGGTGTCCACAAATATTTGGACATGTAGTGTGCATATAGTAATGCTACATGCAACATGCAAGCTAACATAATTACATAGAAGTAATTCTCAAACTGTAATCTACACTGTTAAAAGTATGACTTCCTTGAGGAACATTTGGTGGGTCCTCTTAAAAAACAATGAATAAACAAGTGTCCCAAAACATTTGTCCATTTAGTGTACCTTTCCCTATCATTAAGCCCAAGGACCGCTCAGCATGAGGGAGGACTTACACAGAACAGAGAGCGTGGCAGAGGGGGACGTCCCTATACCAAATGCATTCCATGCCGTGCAGTAGTACTGTCCACTGTGGTGTGAGCGCACACTGGAGAGGGTGAGGTTCTGGGACGAGCCTCTGGCCCAGGGCTGACCCCCACCAACCTTGTACCAGGCATATTTCTCTACTGGCGGGTTGGCGTTGCTGACGCAGGTCAGATTGACCGAATAGCCCTCCATGATGTCACCTTTGGGGCTAATCAGGACCTTTGTGTTCTTGGGAGAGTCTAAGTGGAGAAACACAAATGTGAGATATATAGCTTCAGTCTGCAACATGGATTGTACCTGTAGCTACTGGCAATACAGCTCTTGTGCTTTGCGATCTCTGCACAAATGTCCTGGACTTTGGACTTTCAGTAGAATGTCTGACAGCTTCTGTTGCTTGGTGTGACCAAGAACCACTTACATTGAGAGGAAGGGGCCATTTGACTAATAGGCAAAACGACCAGCCTATTCGGTCAGCCATGGCCCTAGGTGCCCATGACCCTGTCACGGTTTTACTGGTTATCCTTTATTGGACCACTTTTGGTAGGTACTGACCACTGCATAACAGAAAAAACCCACAAGACCTGCCTGATGTTTTGGAGATGTTCTGACCCCTTTGACTAGCCGTCAAAATCTGTGTCTCAAAGTGTCTCAGATCCTTATCCTTGTCCATTTCCCTCTTTTTAACACCTGTATCATCTTCAAAACAGTTCACCTGCTGCCTAATACACTCCACCCTTTGACAAATGAAAAATAATCCATGCTATTTACTTCACCTGTCAGTGGTACTAATGCTATGGCTGATCGGTGTACATCATTTGGCAGAGACTCTTATCCAGAGTGCCTTACATTAGAATCATGTTCCACAGGTTAAGAGTCTCGCCCAATGACTCTTATGGTTTAGGACTGTGTGCTTACCCAGCCAGGAAATTTTTACACATGACCTCGGATAAAGCCAGTCAAAAAATCATATGCTACTGAGATAATGCATGTTAACCCATTAACACTCCAAGGCTTATTACACATTAAGGTGGATTACTTAGTAACTACAGGGACATCTGTACAAACTGGGGGGCTATTCTGTGGGTAATAGAAGTTTGAAGTAACACTTTCGGCCTGGCGGGCCATAGGTGTTTCATGGGGTTGATGACTGAAGCTCAGTGCTAAAATGGATACATTACATCTAAAAAAAAAACTAAACTAAAATACCTTAGAATAAGCTATGGATGAGCTCCGGATGAGCTCCGGATTCCAAAAACAGATCTAGAAGCACTCTTTGTTAAAATACTGCAGATACAGCTTCGGAAACACACACTTCCCTGATTCTTTCTAAATTTGTCAGATTGAACTTTAGCCTTGTGGTACTAACATAGAGATCTGTGCCAGTGTGACATGATGTTCTGCCAAAAATAACAATATTACACAAGAACCGATAAGCAGATGTAATGACAGACACCAACTCAGCAAGCTCAAACTAGCCAGATGAAAGAATATCGCTCATCTGGGTGTGAAGAGTTAAGATGTCTAGGTCATGTGAACCCAAAAATACCTTTGGAAAGACATTACTGAGCGTTCTGTCACCAGATTTACATTTACAGCAAATACTTCTCTAAAGACCACGAGCATGCCCAACATCAGCTGGCTGCTAAATTTCGTCATTAGCATCTGCATGATTTCTTTTATGTAATTCAGTAGAACCTCTGATACAGTGCTGTATGTACCTCAGTTAAATTGACATTTACTGTATAAGTCTGCAGCTGTAATAAGCTGTAATAAGTCATGTTAAAGAAATGCTTAGAAATTACAGAAAGTAAATTACAAGTAACGTTGACCAGAACTGGATGGGACCGGTCCGTGCCGAGGGAGTTGCGGGCCACGCAAAAGTACTCCCCATGGTCTCTGTAGTCCAGAGTCCAGAGCCTGAGCTCGGGTTTGAAGCTGTCCGGCACGCTGCCACTTTCACCCTCCTTAAACCAGGCAAAGCTCTCCACGGCTGGGGCTCCCTCACTGCTGCAGGTCAGGGTCACCGAGTCACCCTCTGACATGGCCCCTCTGGGACTGACTTGTACTGTGGTGTGACGTGGAGCATCTGAAAGAGATCGGTTAGGCCGGATACTTATCAGACAGTACTGAATCTGAAGAGATTGTACTGCTCATATTAGTACAGGACGAACCAGTCAGCGTGATGCAGTTATGGTTATGGTATAAGTATGGCATAAGGCAGCATGGTGCCAACAGGCTTGTGTTTATCTGCTTCAGAGAGTGCCATTTTATTGGCAGTACTAGACAAGCTGTGTGTATGTGTGCATTTACATTGTATTAGCGAACTTAAAGAAACTCAATGCATCAATTAAAAGGAGTGTCCACAAACATTTGGACATATAGTGTATGCCACATGTAGTTCAAATATTATTATTATTATTATTATTGTTATTATTATTATTATGACATATATATTGTATATGTAAAATAATTTTGAATCTGTATATTGCCATACATCAGAATCTGTATGCGAAGTTATGAGGCATATGTAGCTAGCAAGTAATTGAAGCTGATGTACCAACAATTAGTATCAACAGTACAGACAAACTTCAAGTTTGCTACCAGTGTTTTAGCTATTAGACATGCGTTTGTCCATTTTTAAAGATTACAGTGTGTCATACAGTGTCAGAAACCACAATAGCAAGTCTATTTCCATTCCTTGTTATGTAAATTAGCCTTGTAGCTCCAGTGTAAAGCTTTCCCCACACCACAATGTAGCTGATGGACCACATCTGTGGTATGAGGAAAGTGTGACTAGTGTTGTCCTACTCACATCCCACAGTCAGGGTGATGCCTGGGGACTGGACATTCTGAGGGGGTATTGGCCTGCAATAGTAGGTACCAGCATGCTGGCTGTTGAAGTTGTAGATGGTCGACACCTTGTCTGCGTATCCTAAGTTGACCCCATTCCGATAGAGGGCAAAGTTCCTGCCAGCAGCTGCACAGCCTCGAGCTACACAGCTAAGAAACACGGTCTCTCCTGACGCAAACATGTTCCCAATTCGTGCTGGATGCACTTGTACCTGGAGTTCTGTAACCAATACAAGTCACACAAAGCACTACTCACAACTGGTACATAGGAGCTATCACATCTATAAGACCATAGCTCAGAAATCAGATGTGTAAGCCACTGTCAAAGTCATGGTTTTCCATCACTGTGATCATTAAAAAGATAAATGGTGTTTAATTAATTCAAGAATTTCTGGACATTAAGGTTTATCAGGGCAAAAGGTTCTAATGATTCGTGTAAAATGTACTGTACCCGTTACTGATAGAGAAATAGAGTCCGGTGAGGTCCACCTGCCCTGCTGATGGTCCGTCTCGAACCTGAAATGGTACTGGCCATCATCGCTCAGCTTGACGTTGGTGATCTGCAGACTGCATCTCTTGTAGCCCCCCATGTACCTGATCCTGTCTCTGTAGGATGGGCTCACCAGGTTAGTGTCTGTGTGGTAGGCTAGGTCCCGTCTGCCCTCTGCTGTGATGTGGAACCACATCACCTGCTTGGCAGTATAGGGCGACGGGTAGTCATAGCGGCAGGGCAGCGTTACTGTGGTCCCGGCCCAGACGCATATGTCTGTCCTGGAGAAACTTACCACCCACTTGCTGCTACATGACCCTGGAAAAAGAAACAGGAAAAACTAGCAGCTAGTGGTGAAGCTAATGTTGGTTTAGCGTCTTAGTAGGGGTGCACACTTATGTTAAATTCTGTTGCTAGATTTGCTTATTTTTTTTACTCCTGGAGAAGCTGATAACCCTCTTACGGCCAAATGGGCCTGAATTATATTAATGTGAATATGAATGAATCATATGAATCACAACAATCTAGTGGCTAGTTAGTTTAGCCCCTCAGTATGGGCGTGCATCTCTTACCTCAAGTCCATTATAAATTAATTTTAGTGACATTATAACATCAATTACAATTATCTTTTCATTATTTTTCATTTCTGCATAAACTTACCATGACCAAATTAGCCTGAATCACAAAAAAGCTATCGCCTCAGTAATGATGCATATATCAAACCTCAATTCAATGATATAATACTTTAGTAAAAGATTCAAAACTTTATGAAATCTCATATTTCACCACAATTTAATTTCATAAAATCACCACTCATTTCCCATCACATCAGCCTGAATCACAAAGAAGATTTTGGCCAGCAGTGCAGCTAATAATAACTAGTGACTAGATAGGGGTGCATATTTCAAACCCCACAATGATTTAATGACACAATCCGAAAAAGGAACTTTTACAACGCTTTGTGAAATCTCACATTTTACTACAATTTAATTCTTTTTCAGCATTGTTTAATTTCTGGAGAAACCACGCACTTCTTAACTTTCCCATGAGCCTGAAAATGCTAAAACTAGCTACTACCATGAGCTATGTTGCCCCCTTAAATCACAATGATTTTATGTGTTGGTGCAAAAATAGTGTATTGTGGCCAGTGGAGGAATACAGACAATGAAAAAGAAGATTTTAGAGACATATACATTGAAAAACATGCCTTATTTCAAATAACATTATAGTAATCCATTATAATAATCTGAAACTCAGTGCATTTAAATGGGTAATTGCCATTGTGAAGCCAAAGGACAAAGCAAAGAACAAAATAATCTGATCAATGCTATATAAATAACATGCCTTACAATTGCAAGGGCAACCAGGTAACTGTACACTTAAGAGCAGCACAAGGTAACCGGCTCAGTGCACGCTACACTGAAACCTGCATGATGCCCAGTGTTACACATAAACACAAAACAACGACCCACCTGGTAGAGCGATGTAGATTACAGTCAACACAGTTGCAGATGCCCACATCTTCGGGCTTCACCCCTATGTCATGTACAAGGTAAAGGAGAAGAAATGACCACACAGTCCTGAAAGGTCAGAACTTTTGACCGTTGCAGGTAAATCCATCCATTAAGACTGTATGTTCCATGAACAGTACCAGGATTTGTCCTCAGTCTGTCCAGAATGCATGCAGATCCATCTACAGTGACACACAGCAGACCAGGCTCCTTTGGTAGATGGTGCTATGACTATTAGACAATGATGACTAGATGTGCTGGATGTTGGAGACCCAGGAGGATAGAAGGAAAGGGGAAGTGCGAATTAGGGAAAGGCGAAAGGCTGGCCATCCCTCCGTCTCTCTTGCGCTGTTCCTTCACATTGTGAAGTCGCTCCAGACCTTGCTTTGCCTTCAGTGAAACCCTATCTTACCTCTCTAAGGTGCATAGAGCAGCAGTGCCAAGCCGCTGACACCTACAGCCACTGTGTTTTACAACCGCCGAGTGACTACAACTGACCCAGCACAATCAGGTTAATGTAAATGTCCCAGTAGATGCTTCAAACACTGCTTTATCATTCAGGATATTCAGATATTTATTATATATACATTACCTGTGAAGCATTAAAATGACCTTTCCTGGACACAAGACCCCCCTAGTTTATATTCCAGTGGTCAAAATGTTAATCTAAAGAAAAGCTGTAAAAGTGAAGACCATAGAGCATTTCCAGATTACAACCTATAGACATGTACAATATATTAAAAGACTGCCGAATAGCATCCAAGTGTTTGGATATTCCTGTGAGCACTGTTAGATTGTGAAGAAATGGAAGCTGCACCAGACCACCCAGGCTCTGTCTGAACAAGGCCGTCCCTCAAAGACGTAGGACTTTTGAGACAGACCACAAACAATAGGCCAACTAGGAGTGCAAAATTCCATGTTTGGGAAATTTACCATGGGAATTTACAGGAACTGAATGGTAATTATGGGAATTAACACTAATTAATAGTAATAAAATGGGAATATTCAAAGCTAAAGGTGAGAAACTTACATAGAGTTGCTAAAAAATATACTGAAGCATAATGTTGGCTAAAATAATTAGATATGATACCGAAACAGTTGAATAGCAAAGCTGCTCCTCAATCCCAGGCACATTACACACTGAAGAGCTATTGAGACCACACCCCTGCATTCACTGTTCATGCCTCCATTACACATACAGCATATGATAGGAGGATGACTAGAAAGAAGACATCCAGGTAACATGTTGGACAAGGTTCTGTGGGCAGATGTGACAAAATGAAGCAAAATTCAAAAAGCCATGGGTAGCAAAATAATAATAATAATAATAATAATAATAACTTCCAATTCACTTCCAATTCTTCAACAAACACCATGCCAACAGTGAAGTGTGGTGGTGGCAGCATCAAGGGGAGACTTCTTGTTAACATTAAAGAATGGATGTTGAAAAATACAAGAAGATACTGCAGGTGTAACCAAGTTGATCTTATATAGTTAATGAAACGCACCACCTACTTACTACTTAATTGGAAAGAAATTTACTGACCAGTGGTGAAGTTAGTGTAGCGCCTCAGTAGGGGTGCAAATTTCATACCTCACAAAGATTCAGTGACACAGTACTCTAGAAAAAGACTTTTCACCACTACTTCATTTATATTTTTAATTCTTGGAGAAAATCACCACTCATTTGTTACCATAAGATAAGATAAGATAAGATAAGATAAGATAAGATAAGATAATCCTTTATTAGTCCCACAGTAGGGAAATTTTCAGTGTCACAGCAGAAAGGGATAGCAAGACACTCAGTTACAAAAATGTAGATAAATAATACACTATATACACAATATAAATAAGAATTTTAATAAAAAGCAATAACAATATTATTTACAGATTATTGCAAATGACTCTTAATTGCACATGGGGGGGGGGGGTATTGCACATATCAGCCTGAATCACAAAAAAGACTCACATTTTATCATCACATTAACAGAGTCTTGATCATTTTTATTTCTGGAGAAATCCAGCACTCTTTTACTCTAGCCTGAAAAAGTTTGAATGAAATATTAATGAAATATTAAATTAAATATTGAGTGTTACCAAAATTATTTATTATTGTAACAATTGTCAATACAGTCTGTAAATGTTTTTTTTTTGTATTTTATAAACTTTTATAAAGTTTAAAATGTATATTTTTATGGGACTTAAGGACTTTATGGGACTTTCACTTTTATTGCTTTTATAAATGTAATCATGGTCATTATAATATATATCGTTGCTGTCCAATGAAAAACATGTATCTTCATTTTTTGTTTTCTTCAATGTTTGAACCCTGTAGCTGCTCTAAACACTATGTCACTAGTTCTGGATGAATAAACAGATAGAAATGCTCCAAATTACTTGGAATAAACTCCTATTCTACATTAACTTCCATTCAAAGTTAAGAGCATTTTTGCCTTCTCCATTTTGGAGATATATGTTTTTCATTAGACAGAATTATTACAAGAATTTACAAAAAACTCTTTCATGTCAAAGTGAAAACAGACAGCTACAAAGTGATGTCAGAATGATTGCATTAAGATTCAACCCCTTTAAAGTGACTGAGCTAATTCAACAGAGGTCCAGGGATCCCTGAGTGCAGTGAATGTGTCTCAACTGATTGTAGTATAAAGGGACCTTGCTGGAAGCTTTAGTCACTGGTTAATCAGTATTTCTGAATACACATTACACCATAAAGACAAAAGGACATTCAACACAACACAAAAGTACGGGTCAGATGATGGATATCCAGATCACTAAACATCCTCTGGAGTTCAGTTAAAGCTAGCATTAGAAAATAAAGGAATATGGCATGTGTGAAAATCAGACTAGAGCAGGCCTTCCTCACAAACTGGAGGGGGTGAATATTTATGCAATCAATTGTTTTACATTATATATATTTCTTTAATTCACTTTACTTTTGTTTTCACTTTGGCATATTTTTGTAAATTCTTGTATAAAAAAGCCAAATGATATTGACTTCTGAACATATTGACTTCTGAACATATATTTTTTCCCTCGTTCCACTTATTGCAACATCCCCCTTTTTCTTTCATGAAATGTTGAATATGTGTGTTTTACACACTAGTAAAACCCATACAGTCGAACTCAGCAGTACAGCAAATGATAACTTGCTCTTACAGCCTTTAACACTGAGGCCAGGCAGTCAACCTTTATTTAGCATATAACTCAATACCCAAGAGAAGGTAGCCTAGGGGGAATGACTACATAGTTTGGTAGGAGGGGGTTGCAACTCAGAGGTTGCATTGCACACTATCCATTTGCCAAAAAATAAAATAAAATAAACCGCAAAGATAAATTTGATGAATTAATGTGGAATAACAAAAATTACTTAATGCTTAAATATTTTTTTCTATATTGTAGAAAACAACTACTATTTTGACCTTATTACATTTACATTTACATTTAAGGCATTTAGCAGACTCTCTTATCCAGAGCGACTTACAAAGTGCTTTGCTATTTACCCAAGAAAAACCTCAGCTAGTTAGAATAGACCAATAATTCAAAGATACCTCTAAGTTTAGACACTACTAAACACAATACAATAAGGCGACCATAGTACTCTATTCGCCCAATTACATGATACTAAGTAATCAAAATCTTCATTTTAAGATCACATAAGTGCATTTTGACAAACTGCTGCCAGACATTTATTAGTTTGAATGGGATTTGTCTGTAACACTTTTACAGCCTTGCAACAGTCAGCTAAACACCAGCAAAGCACCTTAAGAGATTCAAACTAGGGAACCTCCAAATGTCCCTCAAGGATCTTATACTTTTAACAGTGCAAGCTCAAACTCTACCATCTGCAGAGATCTACTCTTTGTGTTCACCTCACTCAGTGACCGGGAGACTCTTCTAATGATGCTACTAGACCAGATGTCGATACCAAAATATGAGCACACAACATGTCCACGCCTGGTGTGGCCATTTTCACCTGCTGTGTGAGGTGACAGGTGGTCAAAACCAGAGCACTGTTTTTACTTCCTTTTTTTGCACCTGTTCACACCACGTATTTATGGCAGTATACAGAAAGAGCTGTGTGCAATCTGTCTTTGCTTTGTGAGCAGCTGCTGTAGCCATGGAACGAGAGAATGAGGGAGCTGAATTAACTTTTACGTTCTAATGCTGATAATGTTGTTTGTGTGCACTTATTTCAGAAGTATTTAATTTCATATTTAATTGAATCATGGTTATTAAAGATCTTCAAGTTGCATTAAAATGTTAAAGAGGGTACTGGTCTATAGTCCTTTTAAATCTAGTATAAATCTACTATATATTGTAAATAAATATGTAAATTGTTGACCTGAAAGATACACTGCCCCCTGCTTCTCATTGAGAGAAAACACACAGCTAGTTCAGAGACCTTCCATGGCTGAAACATTACACTGGTATTTGAAGTTTAAATGAACTCGGTTCTGATCATACATCAAAGGCTATGTTAGTGTGTTAAGCTGGTAACTATTATTATTCTAAAACACTAATTCAATATTTTAGAAGATTTTTTTAGATACTATGTAATTCTTTTGAGATAGTAATTCATTATTTTGAGATACTGTCTCATTATTATGAGATAGCAAATCGTTATTTTGAGATAATGTATCATTATTCTGAAACACTAATTCAATATTTTAGATGTCATTGTTTTGAGATACTGTCTCATTATTTTAAAACACTATTTAAATGTTTTGAGAAGATAAGTCATTATTTTGAGATACTATACCATTTTTATGAGATAGTAAATCATTATTTTGAGATAATGTCTCATTATTCTGAAACACTAATTCAATATTTTATAAGTCATTATTTTGAGATAATAATTCATTATTTTGAGATAATAATTCATTATTTTGAGATACCGTCTCATTATTTTAAAACACTATTTCAATGTTTTGAGAAGATAAGTCATTATTTTGAGATACTATACCATTCTTATGAGATAGTAAATCATTATTCTGAGATACTGTCTCATTATTTGAGTACTGTCTTATTATTTTGAAAAATTAAGTGGTAAGATTGTAAATTATTGTCCCATTATTTGAGAAAGTCATTATTTTAAAACACCAATTCATTGTTTTTAGAAAGTCATTGTTTTAAGATGCTTTCTTGATGATCCTAGACAATTTTCCATTAAAAAACAAACAAACTAAATAATAATTTTCCTGTTATCATGGATGAGATACTTACACTTTTTTATTTTACGTACGTATTTTGAGATTTTGTATCATTACTTTGAGATGCTTTATTGTTATTATGATATTTCACAACAGTATGAGAAGATAAGTCATTATTTTGAGATGGTATGTCGTTATTTTGAGCTAGTAAATCAAATTCGAGATGTTGTATCATTATTTTAGAAAGTCATTATTTTGAGATACTCTTTTGATATTGAAAATAATTCTAAATAAGATGTTTTATTTTCATTTTGAGTTTTTTCACAGTATTTCGAGAAGCTCTCTCAGTAGTTTGAGATGCTTTCTTTTTATTTTGAAGACATTGTTTTATTATTTTCAGAAACTTTATCTTAGTTTGAAATAACACCTCATACTAATGAGATAATAAATCATGTATAATATAAACATATATATTATTTATAGTCACCGGCGTTCACGTAAAACCACACAAACCTCAAACGTGAGTGAACTGCAGGACATGGGCCCTTTAAACCCCATAGAGTAAACAGGGCAGGCGCCCCAGTGCAGCGTTCGAGCGCTCCTCAGAAGGCTGCATCCAAATGGTTACCCAGTAAATACGACTTCACTCTGACCGGTGCTCGCTGAAAGACACACCCACGACAGAAAAACCGAAACCACGGATGTCCGGAGAAACACACTCTGTATGTTCATTGCTACTTTAAGAAGCACATAGCTCGTGTAGAAGCACCACGAGTAATAAATGGTAGCTAGAAGTTTCCCAATTTCGTGCAGCACTTGAACGCGGCATTCCTGCTCAGCGGCGGCGGTCTGGAAACGCCTTGGTGGAAATGAAAACACGAGGGTGTGAGGAAGTCCAGTTTCGAGGGAAGTTCACGGAACACTGAAGTGTGTGAAATTACCTGCTGAATGTCTTACATGTGAGTTTCAGTCGAAGGCAGCTGTCGCTTCAACTCGACGAGGTAATGTATGCTCTACAGTCGTGTGCGCCAACTACGAGGCTGCTTATCCGCCAACGTGTTAGTCGAACTTGCTGGTCCACCTTAAATGAGACAGGTCTTCAGGCGCCTGTTCAGCGCTGCCCAGTATACTAATGCAACTGCGGGGCATTTAAGGTGGACTGGAGAAATTACAAAATATGCTTTATAAACTTTTTTTGTTTTAACTCGGACAGAAACTTAAAGTTTGGTAATTAAGTGATTAGTACCTGCTTAAATTCAGTGGCATTTGTTAAACCAGGCATTGAAAATGCAGTTATATATTGTAGCTATATACTGTATATACTGTCTTATGTATTTTTCCCCATGGACTCTTTATAATAACTCATTGAACTTCTGAATTTCTGGACATGATCTCAGTCATCATAATACTGTCTGTTGGCTAATATTGGCTAGAATATATATTATTATTTAAGTTTTGTTTATTAAAAAAGTGATTTATTTATGTTCCAATTCCAATATCTTAATATGCTATTAATAATTAACAGTGTATTGCTTTTAAAGAGTTGTAATAATATTATTATGCTGTTATATTAACATTATATCACTTAAATGACAATAATATCATATATTGCAATTTTTTCTGGAACAATAAATATTTATTATGGCAGGCCTAATTAGATGTGCCTAAATGTAAATGTGTATATATGTATATTTCATAGCTTATACAGTCATAGCTTATACAAAAAGGGATACGCAAACAAAACCAATCCTGGGAGATTTAAGTAATATAACTAAACACATCCAACTGAAAAATGTCTTTAAAATCATAGGGATGCAGTTTTCCTGCGAGGAAAAGTTAGAACACCCTGACATTTATTACTACTTAAAATGTCTAAAATTAGAATCAGCTGCAGGTGTTATTTTTTTGTTATTGTCAGCAATAATGGAAATCAGCCTGGAAATCAGTCTATATGTTTGGGCCGACAGTGCAGTATTGTATGCTAATGTGCATATATACTGTGTTTTAATGTGTTTATATATTGTGTATTTACTTACTGTGAGGGGCTATGCACCTAAGGCCTTCACCCACCTTCACACCTGTGTTTAAAAAGTGATTTTATTTGATTGATTTCATTTTATAAACTTTTAAGAGACCAAAAACATAAACTGTTTCTATGTTTCTTTCTATTGTATGCTGAATTGTATAATAACTGATCACTGTTTCATTCCCTCAGCATGTTCCTGTCCATCCTGCTACTCCTGCTTCAGCCAGCAGAGGGCGCCAACTCTTCACTGTCCTGCTATGATGACCAAGGCAATGCTGTTGACTGGTTGGTTGTCACAAATGTTTTTTGTCCTAAACGTTTATCCCCCAGATTGTCCCTCAAATAATCATGAATACAGGGTCTCGACTCCTCATTAAGTGCTTCTAACCCATCTTAGCTCACACACAGAAGCCTACAAGCTGCTGAATAAGCTGTGTCGTTAAAGGAAATGAGTCTCTGACCCAGTTCAGTCAATATCAGGACGTTTATTCAGGCAGATTTGTGTGAAATCCCTCTTCTCTGTTTAGGTTTTACCTTTACAAACTCCCCCGCCTGCACGAAGAGCCCCCAGAGCAGGGTCTGAAGTATCTTCTACTGGAGGAGAACAGTGAAGGATGGGTGGATGGCAGCGTGTTGGTGGGACAGAGCACAGGGGCTCTAGGGAGGACCGTTGGGCCGCTCTATGAGGTACCCT
Organism: Salminus brasiliensis; assembly: GCF_030463535.1. Lineage (NCBI taxonomy): Eukaryota > Metazoa > Chordata > Actinopteri > Characiformes > Bryconidae > Salminus > Salminus brasiliensis. The sequence goes on from NC_132878.1 coordinate 90,317,285, forward strand.
GTTCCTCTGTTAGTGCACAGCTTGCAGTAAGAGTTCCTGCTGCTCAACCTGCTCGGAATGACAATTCAGCAGCCTGTAATTGCTTTCAGTTCAGTTATTCTCCTATTCTAAATATGCTGACGTACAAACATCCCTCTCCCCTTCTTTGCAGAACTGAAATTTTGATTGAAGGCGTTGTTTTTGGCTCTCACTTGAAAGTAGTTTTGCTTATTCGACTGTCTGGTGTTTTTCAGCTGCACGCATGAGAGACAAATCAATCTCTGTTTCACAGCTACAGAAGCTGGTGGTTGACAGTTTCAGTTGCTGAAAAAGTTATGTTTGTTCTTAGGCTCCAACATCTCATTTTAGAATACACAAGTGCAGCATCGCCCCCTAATACTGCTCTATACTGCACTAAATGGGCGAAAGTTTGTGGACACCGGCTGATCTAGGGTTTCTTCCCAAATCAGGGGTATTAAGAAGGAATATTTTTAGTCTATAAGGAAGGCTTGCTGGGAGGATTTGATTGCGTTCTGGCAGAAGAGGGTTCATAGGGTTCACTCTGACCCATCCTATAGGTATTGGATGGTGCTCAATTACTCCAAAGAACCCACAGCACAGTGCTGGGGGAGCTTCATACCCTCCTTGGCTTACACTTGGCATTGGGCGTGGCGGCAAGCTTTATAGGAGAATCAGGGTTTGTTGCTCCTGGGCTCCCCCTACAGTTGGGAAGCGTAATTAACTTTTAACACCAAAGCACACTTTTAGCGCCCCCTCATGGACAGCTGAATAGGTACATTTGTTGACAAGCTAAGAGATGCAGAAGCAGCATGTGGACTGAGGCAGTAGAGTAATATTACAGGATTCTACATTAATTTGATTTGGGTTACGCAGCGTTGCGCAGTTCTGTCGAGAGGTTTCCTACAGCTCCACCAAAGTACCGTAGTGCAGTAGCAGTGTTCCAGCCCAGAGTGGTAATGACAAATGATGCCATTCTCACTATTACAGTACAGCATGATTCTGAAGCTGCTATTTTAAGATGAAAATGCTGTGTGGTGTTGCTTTAATCCAGCTGAGTTCACTTAAAAGAAAGGGTGTCCACAAACTTTGGGACATATAATGGCAAATGAAATCTAGAAAATGTCATGTTGGTTGATCAGGACTATGCTGTGTTTCAGGAAGGTGAACTTGGGTACATCCTGTATAATGATCAACCACCGGAAAAAGGCCGTTTGGAAAATGCACATAGGAGTGGAGGACACACCAAAGGTGAGTGGCGATACCAGGCACAGGGTTTCATGCTACAGACTTCTGACATTGCTGAAGCTGTATCTGCCTTTAAAGGTGAGGGGTGAGTTTGTGTCCAGTTGTATCACTTACATTCAGGATTCTTCAGCCTCATTTATATGCAGTCATCTCTCGACACCTGCTAAGGGAAGCTTGTGTTAAAACGTACTGTTCACACTTCTAAGTCCATGGAAACTAAGCTGCAGAAACAGTCAGTGTTTGGAAATCATCATGGTTGTGAATGCACCTACATATGACCGCCCAATCAGCCTGCAGGAGCTGCCCATTCAGGTTGAAGTAACGGATTGTTTTGGCTCGAGCTGCTTTTATTATACAGTGCTTGAAAAGCACTATTTAACACCATAGCAACCACCTAGCAACCGTTTGGGAAACCATAGCAACCAACTAGCACCACCCCACTATAGCAACCCCCTAGCAACCACCTGGCAACACCATAGCAATTGCCTGGAATCACCAAAGCAACCACTCGAAACACCATACCAACCACCTAGCAATCACCTGAGACTCCATAGCAACCATCTGTGACACCATAGCAACCACTTAGCACGCCCCTTAACATGTACTTGCCACATTTCAAGCACTGTGGTAGTTCCTAAAATCTAGTTTTTTTGTTTGTTTGTTTTTTGTGTTTTTTTGTTTGCAAGACACAACACTTTCATTTACAGACACCAGTCTTATTAATTTCCAATAATGTAAAACAATTAGTCTTTAATCATATACATACAGTCCAAATGTGCTGTTTGAAATTGATAGGAAATGTTGTTTAATCTGCTAGCTGAAAATTCTGAGGAAGTTTATTTGATGTAAATGTTAATGTCATTAGTAACCATAGCAACCAGCTCAAATTTAGCTTTCATCTGAAATAAATGAAATTGCTGTAGAACAGATTGCAAGTGGCAATCATCGGGGCCCAATCACTGTGTGCCACTGCAAAGCCAGTAGAGCCCAAATGATGGGCAGTGTTTCGCCGGCCCTGCGCAGGGCAGGGTTGAACCACTGGCCCCTGGTACTTCATTCTTCATTTGACCATTTATTTGTTATTCTCTGTGCAGGGGTTGTCATCTTTGATGGCACACAGGGCTTATGGTTGGTCCACAGCACTCCTCATTTCCCGCCTCCCAAGACTGAGGGCAAATTCTCGTACCCTGACACTGGCATCACTAATGGGCAAAACTTCATCTGCGTCACCTACCCCTTGGACCATTTTGAGACTATAGGTAAGAACTTGTTGGTTAAAAAAACACAAATATACTATATATATATATATGTGTACAATATGTGTACAATATACTTTTTCCTATCACAAATATTGATCAGATACTTTGTTTTGCACTGGTGCTAGAGGGCTAATGGAAGCGTATGATAACCAGCTAGCAATGTGCAATCAATGTAAAATCCTTCTTAGATATGCAGCATACTTTAGTCCATGTTAATAAATAACTGTCTGTCACATAGTGTCAGAAACCACGTAAGCAAGTCTGTTAGAGATTACTGAACGATTCAACAGGCATGCAATTTGCACAGTTCTAATTGGCAGGATATAAACTTCCATTGCGTGTTAGCTACTTTGTAGGAATTAAGAAAAATCTTGAAAATATGAATACATTTGAAGTATACATTAATAACATGCTTTGCTGTCAATTCTCAAAAGAATTGCTGTTTAATGAATGGTTGTCATGTAATGATTGGTGTCAGACAGTGTGTGGTGTAGTATTTAAACCCTGACTGCTACATAGCAGCGTTGTGCTATGACAGTTTTTCTAAAATTTCATTTAAAAAAATTGCAGTATATAGCCTTGCTAAAATTGAATCGTGACCCCAGTATCAACAATAAACAGCCCTACTTCTTTAGCCTTGTAGCTCCAATACATAACTTAAGAAGCAATCTACAGATAAGAAACATGTCTTTCCCGATCATCTAGGCAAAGGAAAATTGTATAAATTGGATTTTTTTTAGCTAAACTGTCACTTTAAAGACAAGCACACTTTAGAGACCAACTTTAAAACATCTCTCAAATATATCTTTATCTGAACATTAGGCCACTGTGCCGTCTGAACACATACGGGTGGACTAGTTGAGTGTGAAATTGATGCCGCTGCTTAAAATGCAAGCCACCTTTCGTTGGCTTTGTCTGTTTGTGACTAGAGCATCACGAGACAACACTCTATAGAAGCCTCCGCATTGATCACTTATGCTTTAAGAGCAAATCATGCAAAGGGTGCAGTTGCCATAGTTACGGCGAGAGTAATCCATCTATCTGGCACTGTAACCATAGTGACAGTGCCGTTCTCACCGAGCCGTAGGTTATGGCTTTCCCATCAGGTGAGTGTCATTATGCTGATGACACTTCACAGCTGCACTTCCTTTTGTTTGCTGTGACGGGCGGCTGTTGGGCTTTGTGTATGACTGCGGCAAGGACAGTACAGATGTGTCCACCTTACTGTTTGCAGCTAGTTCACAGCAACTTAACACTACAGATCCAGGAATGCGCAAAGGTCTTGAGCACCTGAGAATTCTGTTTAATCGTATATTAAATTATATTTAATAATTATTTTTAATAAAGAAGCTCTTTAATTGGGTAGTATTAAACGTGTTCATTTTCTCAGAAGCACGATAAAATTCGAAATATAAATACAAATACAAATAACTATAATACAGAAATGATTTCTTAGCCATTTCTAAACCGTCCTTAAGTACAGACACTATTATTTGTCATCATCATCCGCTATATTTGACTGATCAGTGCTTCATTAAGTTAGATCAGGATGGATCGACTGGTGGAATTAATCAAATCTGTGCTCAGGGACATCAAGAAGAAAACCTGGAGTATGCTTGGATGATCATGTAAATTTAGACAAGTGTTCATCATCTGCAGCGTTATCACAGTAAACCATATTATTTGGATCCAAATTCAGTGTCAAAGTACAACATAGAAGTGTGATAGTGCCGTATAGCAACCCAGAACCCTGCAGGTTACATTATCCCTGATGATAATACAGTATAACTACCACATAAAAACTAACTGAGCTGCATTCTAGTCTTTATTAATAATTTATAATGACAACGGTACGCCACAGAGGTGGCATGAACACTGTTAACATCCAACAGTTCTTCACATTTGTTTGGTTGGAAAACAAAATATTGCCTTTTTAACAAGCTTCTCCAGTTTATTCAGTTTATTCTGCACTTAAAGTTTCTTTGTTCATTTGCTTGAACCCCAGCCGTCTTTAATAAGTGCAGTGTTTTTAATTGTATACATTTCTGAACTAATGATGGAAGGATTAAAATGTACAAAAGACAGGCAGAAATAATTGCTAGTTCTGAAGAGAAGGGAGAAACTACATTAGCATGTATTGCTGAACATTTGATTTGGTGAACATTTGATTTGATGGTTTCAAATATAAAAGTAAAAACAAAATTAAGTGTATTAAGCAGAAATAAATAAGAGACATTGTATCTCCATTTTTGCCGTTTTATTATTATTCACTTTTTGACATAATGTCAGTTGTTGTGTTTTTTTTATTTATTTATATATATATTTTTTTGTTGATCAAATGCGCTAATGCCATTTAATCCACCTGTCCGTAGCTCCCCATAGCACTAGCAATGCTCCCGGCACTACAAGTCTAAGGATTGATGCACGTGCCCTCCAGTCAGCCATCAGTGCTTTTTCAACTGCTGCAGATGTGCAGGGCAGCTGACATGCTCAGAGGAAAGTGCCGGGTCCCCAGCTCCACTGCACCTGTGCCTGCCAACATCCCTTTAAGAGCACGTCATCCACCCTCCCGGAGAGAGCATGCCCAATTGTGCTCTCTCAGACTCCAGCTGCTGATGGCAAAGCGGCGGATTCGAATTCGCACCCCCCCTCAGGCCATAGTGGCAGTGCATTAGACTCCTGAGCCACATGGAGCCCTGGCAGCTGTTCAGACCAATAGAAATGCTCCAAGATGTAGAATCTTTTTACATTGACTGTCCTTCTTCTGTAAAGATGGTTTGGAGATACAAGGTTTATGTATGACATTGCTGGAAAGATAAGATATGCAGTATGAAGGGAGGTTGGAAAATGGTCATGAAAATTAAATACTGACTGTTTTCTGTTACATGAAACCACTCAAACTTTCTAAGTGGACTATAGGGAACAAAATTATAGACAAAACAACCAGCGGTACAAAGGTGATACATTTATATGTGTCGCACATAAAACTCCACCACGAATAACTGCAGAGCTCTGCTTTAAATATTCAAAGCAGCTCTGATAAAGTTCATCCATCTCCAGCTTCTGTGGAAAGCTCCATTTGCTTATTATTATATACACTGCTGATTAAGTGAATAATCGAGCGCTTTGAGCTCGTTATTAAAAGAGGCGATGTCTTTTCTGCAGGCGAGCAGCTGAAAATAAACCAGCCGCACATCTACGACTGTAACATCCCCGAGTCCGTGGCCTCGTCTGTGCCCACCATGGTGGAGCTGTGTAAACACAGCCAAGGCGGGCGGAACAGCTCCAGCGCCCCACCCGCTTCCTACTCATCGGCTAATCGGAGCGTCTCCCTGCTCTCGTTGGGTGGGAAGAAGTTCATCAGCTTTGCTAAAGGAGCTGCTTTTGACAATGGTAAGAGTTTGCTGTGAGGTAGCAAGAAGAGCATCACTCTGGCACCACCCACAGGCTCACTCTCATAATTACATAAGTCATTAGTTTTATAGTACTGAACCATTAAGGGCTAGAGTTCAAGGGTTTACTGGACAGCAAAGGCTTTTATGAATTTTAACTGTTTAAATCTGTTTGTCCCATTTTTTACAAAATCCAGTGAGGAAGAAGTTCATATTGTTATGGCTAAACAAGAGCACACAGTGTCACTGATACAGCGCATCACTTTTTTACACTTCAGACTATAATCATCTCACAGTTTTCACTGTAGCCAAGCCCATCAAGTGCTTTTCAGCTAAAACATAAAACACAGAAAATGTCAAACACTATATGGACAGAAGTATTGGGACACTTGCTCATTTCTTGTTTCGTCAGAAATTAAGGGTATTAAAAAAAGAGTTTATCCTGTTTTTGTTGGAGTAGCCATCTCTACTATTGCTACTATAAGTCTGTTTGACTGTCTGGATGTTGGATGATCACCACCCCACCTTATCCACAAGTCCCCAGCTTTACTCTCAGCAAGTAAAACACTTACTGTCCAGATAAATAGATTTACATCTAAGGTCCTCAGTCTTTTTCCTCAGTACTGTGTTATCACTGGCTGGTGTTGACCTGAACGTCTCTGTGTGATCCTGTTCAGACCTGTATCACTCGTGGGTGGCTCCTGTGCTGCAGGCGGACCTGTTAGTGCAGTTCTGGCGGCGCTCCACCGGCATCCTGGATTCCGACTGCTCCCCTGTCTACAAAGTCCTGAACGTTCACCAGCTCTCACCGGGCCAGAGGCTGACCTTTAAGGCCACGGAGGACCATTCAAAGTGGGCGGTGAGCGTGTCCAGTGACTGGGTGTGTGTGGGGGACATTAACCGGAACGAGGCGGAGGAGAAGAGGGGCGGGGGTACGATATGTCATCAGAACAGCGTGGTGTGGAAGGCGTATCGGACAGCGGCGCTGCAGTGTGACTCGTGTAGCGGGACGGTGGAGGAGTGTGAGTCGGGTCTGCTGTATTAACGAGTCATAGGCCAGAAGCAAAATCACTAAAACAGATTATTTAGGCTAACTGTATGAGGTAGTAGGTAGCACTACTACCCTTCACAAAGCAAACTGGGGTTTGAATTCCCTACTTGCGCAAACACCATGCTATACCATGTCTTAAATGTCTTCCTAATAACGCATGGCAAGTGTGCTAACCCAGTCGTAACTGGGCAATACAAATGCTATAAACCAGTTGTGACCCAGTCAATGCCAATGCAATATCTCAGTCAGTGCATGTGCAATGACTCTTTTTAACCCTGTGTAAATGTTATAAGCAGTCAGTGCAAATGCAATGACTGTTGTAACAGTATATTTAATAGCCCTTTTATAACCAGTCATTACGGGTCCAATTACCCAGTCTTAACTAGTTGTTGCAAGTGCAATAGCCCAGTCAGAATCTAGCTACTGCAGGTGCAAATGGTTATTTCTTTAAATGGCTCTAAATATGAAACAGGGTTCCACAGTTTCCACTGATTTCACTACTTGGGCAAGAGCCATGCTATACCATGTCTGAAGTATGATCTTAATAACTCAGTTATTGCAAGTGCACTAACCCAGTCGTAACTGGTTAATACAAAAGAAATAACCCAGTTGTAACCCAGTCAATGCTATTGCAACATCTCAGTCACTGCAAGTGCAAAAACATAGTAGTAACCAGTTGCAAGTGCAAATGCAATAACCCAGTTATAACCACTCTATGTAAATGCAATACCCCGGTTATAACCTGTAAATGTAATAACCCTGTCATAACCGAGTTCAACAGTCATTACATGTCCAATTACCGTAACTAATTGCACTATAGTGCAATAACCCAGTCAGAAACCCGTTAAAGCAGGAGCAAGGTGCTGTCATTTGCGTTTGTGCACTTGCGTGGGATGCATATCTGCCTTTAGTGAAAGAGAGGCTAAGTATTCACTGCATATGTAGAAATGATGTTCATAGCAGTCACTGTCGAGAAGGGCTATTGTCGGATCAGCTGTACGGTACACTGAGTGATGCACTTTGTCACAGACTCAGGTCTACATACTGAGCACATATACATATGCATTCATACTGAGACATTTTGGGATCAACACTTTAAAAGAATCTGAGTATTATTGATTTACTGGTTTTATTGCACTTTTAGGGTTCTGTTGTTTTGGGATCATATATGCTGTGTATGCTTATTAAGTCAAACACTGGAGCTTTATTATGATTTTGTAGATTTTTTAAAATGGTACTGTATGATTAAGTTTACGGATTTGTGTGAGTGGCCTGGTACATGTAATTAACAACCTTTCTATTTGGCTTATTTGCACATTAATATCCTTTAGCATCTTAAATGGTTGGGGAGAGCTGGGTTTTGGGGAATTGTAGCTGGGTGATTGTGGACTGGAGAGGCACTTTTGTCTTTTTTCATTAAATTCCTGTCAGATGAATGGAGAGACTGTCACTGAGCGTCCCCCAGGCTTTGAGGGTTGCATGCTTATGACAGAATGAAAGCTTTTCGCCTCACACTTACAGTATCTCTGTATCTCTGTATAAATGAATAATCCTCCACTCCTAGTGCACACCTTGCTGATACATCTCCCCAATAAGAACCCCCAGTTTTCTCCCCAGATTAGTCATTTTCATTTCAAACACATTAGCTTGAGCATTGTTTCTCAAGCCTGGTCCTGGAGGCACCCTGCCTTGCACATTTTAGTGCTTTCCCTGCTCCCAACACACCAGAGTCAACTAACCAGCCCTTAAACCAGTGTGTTAAAGCAGGGAGTCCACTAAAATGTGCAGGACAGGGGGGTAACCCACCCACCTAGAGAGAGCAAAGGCCAGCCAATTATGCTCTCAGGGGTCCTGGCCACGGATGACTGTTGCATTACCTGGGACCAAACCTGCAGTGTCCCAATGGTAGGGTCGGCGCTTAGACTGTTGCTCCACTCAGAGCCAGAGATACTATGTTTTGTGTTCTGTTTAAGACAATAAACATTCTTAAACGTTCAAAGTGTAGACATTTTTTGTTCTGTACATCACCACACTGGATTTGAATCCAAAAGAAAACAGGGATTTCTTATTTTAAACTAATAGTTTGGCACAAAAATACAGATAATCAGCCAAGGTATGTGTAGTGTCTGAAGTTTACTGAAGTAATGTAGCTACTAGCTAATTTTTTACAATTGTTCTATTATACTGATTTTGTATTGTAATATATTGTCTGATCAGCTACATTACACAGGGAACCATTTGTTTACAAGTTTGCACTTGAATCACTCTGGCCCTGTTCATACCTGGGATTATCATCTGTCTCAGTGATCTGATCTGATCACAAGTGGACGGACGTTTCCCTGACGTTTAGATCACGTTGACTGCTAATGCAGGTTCTAATCAATCAAGCAAGAAGATGAAGAAAGATGTGGCGTCCTTCGTATCTGCTGATGATGCGGTTGATGCAGTGTTGGTGCTTCATTGCTGTCAGGTAGGTTTTTGAGCTTACCCAGTCTATGTTATGTGGTCATACAGTATGCACCTCAAATCCCCAGATCACCTATGAATGTGGTTTAAGTGATGGGAACACAACACATCTCTTACAATTCACTAGAACCCGTTCACACCTGCACTTACTTGGCATTGTTCACTTATTATGGGATTGGGGTCTCAATACCAGAATTCTGACCACACAACACTATGGCAAAAAAAGTTAAGCCCAATAAACAGGCAGTAACCATAATTTTGTCACTGTCCAGGTACTGATTGACTTTACTGTGTAAAATGAGTTTTCCACAAAAATGCATTTAATATTGATCACAGTTTTAGCCATTCTTATGGATAATAATCCTGTATTCTATATAAGTAGATTAGAATAGATTAGTAGTTGATAAGTAGATTAGATAGAATTGATGATGATAGTTGGGCATGTAATGCCCTTACATGTACTTTGTCCACAAATTGTCTGAAATTTGTGAAATACATAAATATGATATATTAGGGGTGTAGAAATGCATCAATCTGAGATGATGTTGCAACTGACATCTGTTATAATCAATGTATTGTGAGTAAGGACCACAACCTGGAGCTGGCATGGGGAGTGTGTTGGGCAGGAGTGGGTGAGTCTTAAAACCTGCTGTTTAAATATTCACCCCTACTTAATACAGTGATTTCTATGCAAAATGTTCAGCACGTCATCCAATTAAGCCAGTCTAATTACATTAATAGTAATGAAACCTGCAGTTGATCAGTGTTCTTCAAGCACTGACCGTATCCTCCATATGTTTAGAATAGCATATTGTGTATCACGATAACTACATTTATTACAATATGATAAAATATCGTCGTATTGCCCAGCCCAAGCCGGAGTTCAGGCTGACCTTGAGGTGGCGCATGAAGCTGTGCCACCCTGTGGTTAAGATAATAGTAGGGAAGAAGGTAGGAGACAGGGTGGGGTTGGTGGGTGTGATGTTGTTCAATGTGTGATTGAGTGAGAATGGAGGGTTTAGATAGGGAGGAGGAGGAGAAGGAGGAGGAGTTATAGTTGGGACATAGTCCATCTCCCAAAATTCGTTCAAGTATGCGAAATTCAAATGAAATTATGATCAGATCTGATTTACACCCCTACGTGAGAACATGAAGGAACAGTCCCAGTGTGAGTATATATCAAAATGAAAATTTATTGCATACAAGAATAGGTGGTGTGTATATAGTGCATAAACATGTCAGAATCCAGCTTTTGACTATACAGGACTGAATGTACAACGTTAGCTTATCCTGAGCAGCACGGCAGAACACACTTTCCTTATGTTTGCAGAGAAGCAAGAGCACCCAATAAACAAGGCACTTCACCACGAATGCTGGAAACATCCAAACCAAAGAAAAAACGGCTCCTCCCTCCGGCAGCAGCAGCAAGCTCCAGCGCTTCAGTCCGTAAGAGGCTTCAACAGCGTCTCGGGATGCTGCGTGCTGACACGGGCTTCAACAGAGCTGCTTCTTTTGTGTGTTAAAGCTATAAACCAAAGACGTCATTACTGTACACCTATCTATGGAGTTAATAATCGGGTTCAATTCTAAATGCAAAGCAAGTTTGCTTAGTGTTTGGTTCTCTGTGAACGCTCCTGTTTGTGCAGTGTGTAACGTTTAACAGCCATGCAGCCTAACGTCCCTTCAACTTCTCTGAAAAGCACTGACCTTAAAGCCATAGTTCACACACACTTTCCCCCTTTTGCCTCAAATGAATCAATCGGCGACGCCAGTTTCGCTGGACGACGTCTGACTCTTTAGGACTCTTTAGTTTAGGAGCTATGAGGCTAATGTAGCTAACATGGAGGTTCATAGCCCACCAATTAGCAGAGTGCCAGCTGAATGCATATAGCATCACATCATATTGTTTAAAAATAATTTATATTACGCTGCTATTATTATATTATTTAATGTCTAATTAATTATTCATTATTAATTATTTAAGGAAGGTTAGTAATATTTTTACAAAACATCTTTCCTAAAAAAGGAAGAAGTCAACTCTGGTTCCAGCTTTGACTGTTTATGAACAGTTAAGCTGACAGTAGAACAAGTCAGCGTTGTCCAATTAAAAACCATGTATCTCCAAAATGGTGACTTTACAAGAGAAGGCAAATCTGTCCTTAACTTTGAATGAAAGTCAATGTAAGAGTTTATTCCAAGTCATTTCGAGCATTTCTATTGGCCAATTCATCCAAAATTAGTGACTTTGTGTGTTTTCCTGCTCAAGCCCATCTGATTCATGCTGGACTGCGGCCCCCGTTGCCCACCCCTGGAGCAGATGGAATATAAAAGCAGGTGTATTTGTGATGACTTAACTCAACAGTTTGGGGCAAAACAGTGAGACTTGGACCTACAGTTTTCACAATGATATCCGGTGGCTAAAGCTGACATTGCTTGTTAGGTACATTAGCCTCGTAGCTCCAGGGCAAACCTAAAGAAGCAAACGTCAGACACCAAATATGTCTTGTCTGATTGCCTTCGTTCTCAGGGAAAAGTGTGTAATGTAATTTCCGGAACTGTTCTGTTAATCACTGCTTGCATACGAGACCATAGGAAGTGAATTGATTACGGACAGTGTTGGTGGTGGGTGGGTTACTACATGTGAAACTGTGTGTAAATGCATCCTAACCACAGAACTGCGTGACGTATTGTCTGCTTGCATACTTGTTGAGAAAGTAGAAGATTGGCAGTGTTTTAGACTATACGGGTCAATGTGTTACAACGTACCTTAAAGGAACAGCTTGACCAAACGTGCTAATGTAGCGGTGACTGGAAGCTAGTGGTGGTATACGTTTATATGTGCTGTTAGCTACATTAGCATTGTTAGCAGTTTTGACATGTCTGTTCCTTTAAAGTCAGTCAGTAATATTGACTCAGTATATGCGGAAACAGTTTCCCGCAGTTAACAGTTCTCTGTAAGGCATGTTTTAACCTGTGTAAGTACCCTTAAGTGCTGTACGCCATGTGTTGTGGTTCCGTAGTTCATTATTCATGGTTCAAGGCTCAATGCAGCCTTTTTGTGGATTGGCTGAAACTGACAGTAGTTGTAATTGTTGCTTTCGAGGTAGACGGGGATCTGAATAAGCCATTATATCAGCAACATGTCACTTTCCTCATCACTGTTAAAGCTGAAACAATATGAACCATGAACATGCTGAAATTAGTGCAGTACTCAGCCAAGTGTAGCCAACATCCGCAAGCCATTTAAAGGGGAATTCCACCAATCTCTCCAAATTTCTGCACGATTTAATCGTTAAGATGTAAACACAGTCATTTGTTGGGGTCAAATGCTGCATTGTAGAGAAACTTACAGAATCAGAATGGTTCACAGTGGAGGTGAATTGTTCCGGACGTCGGAGTTTAAGAGTTTGATCACAGAAACCTATTACAAAAGATAGTTACAAATACTCGGCCTGACACCAGAGGCATGGCCTTTCACTACTTTTGAGAAGATTTAGCCTTCTATAGCCCTCCATTCACACTGGAGGGGTCCAAAACGGTCTCAGATTCACCACTGTTTCACCACCATCAACATTATCCCCATTTTTCCCCCTTTCACCACCCCTGTAAAGAAATCCATGTCTGTAAGTTTCTCTATTACTATGAATTTCACATAATATTCCCCAGAATGGCTTTGCATACATCTCAGATGATTCCACTTTAAGCTATATATCATTAAAGGAAAGATTCTGTGAATAGATATATTTACATAATTTCACCTTTACCTAAATGTAGTAAATCTACATAAGCATGTGTCCAAATGTTGCTTCTTGAATTCTGCACAGGAGCAGTGAGGATCATCATATGCAAGCTAGAGGAGATGTGCTGTCTAAATGTTGGTCTGCTATGTGAGATTAATGACTTGCGTATTGAATAATTGATTATTTCTTCACAACTTTGTTACAAATTAAAATACATTATATATTAAATAAATAATATCTAATATAATATGTATGAAATACCACTCTGGCTCTTCTGCTTGACTCAATGGAAATTTGAGTTAACGGTCATTCAAGATTTATTACTTGAAAATGATAAGTCAAACTGCCAAGAAAATAATTAAGTGTTTTAAGATACTAAGTCAAAATTGTTTTAAAATAAATTGTTTCCTAATTCAGGACTGAAATACAGTCTATATTCAGTCTATAGTCTATACCTCCTCCTTATTTCTACACCCATTGTGTAACCATTCTATAAGCTCCACTTCCCATACAGCACTGTGTAGTTCTATCATTCCAGACTGTATTCATCTGTTTCTCTGCACACTCTGTTAGCCTCCTTTCACGCTTATAATTGAGTCCTAAGGAATATTTTATTCATTATCAAGGCACTCATTACTTGGTGCTTTGGACTGTTTTAAAAGATCTTAATTTGAAATTCATAAAAAATAAAAATATCTATTTTGCAATCTTTTACTATATAAGGTTTAGCATTTGGGACTTTATTATGGGCTTATTAACTTAATAAATGCAAGCTTCTTATATGCTCAAAAAATCATTACTTTATAACTCCTGTGCAAAACTAAAGAGGGAACGTTGTTGTGCTGGCTAGGCAGGTTAGCTAATGGACTACATTTCAAGTAAGGGCTAAATTATGTACGTTCCAGTGTAAACAGCTCCTTAAACATGTGGCCGGTTGTCCAACACTGCTCTCACCTTTATTCCTGAAGCAGAACAGAACCTGTACTGTAAGCTACAGGACTTGAGGAGAAACGGACTGCCACATTTACCTTCACATTTGTGTGCACACAGCTACGTGGACTAGAGCAAGTATTGTTTGGACTGGCATTAGAAGAGTGTTCGGACGAGTCTCCGGCCCTTGGCCTTGATTCGTGGAAAAGTTGCGCTGGTTTCGTTGTTGAGCGACGGCGAGCCCACTGGCGTGTTTCCCCCTCGTCTTCGGAGCAGGAAGTCCATGCTGGCTGAGGTCATGGCATAGAAGACATTTCCTGTGGCGGGTATTGTCAGCTCTGTCCGTCGGGAAAAAATGGGAAGAACTCATAATACAAAAAAGCACTTCTGGTAACAAACACTCACAATAAAAGACCAGTGAGTTTCCAGTGCAGTCATTAAAGAGATGCTCTGGATGAAGGAGGTAAAGAAGCTAACAATGAATCAGGAATCAGTGCAGGAAAGCACTGTTAGGAACGCAGTTAGCATTTTCGCTAAACTATCGCCCTGAACATGCAATGGAAAGTATGTGGAGGAAGAGGAAAAGGTGTGAGCGTACCTTTTCCGTCTGGAAGCAGTTGGATGAGCTCGTATTTGGAGGCCTCTCGAGGGTCTTGGTTATGCTTCTCTAATGCGGAGCTGATTACAGTGGGAGTTTTGTCGTTACTAGTGACCTGAGGCGAAGCAGGGGAGAAAGCATGAAAGCAAAATAGAAAAATGAGTGATCCATATTACATTACATATTACATTCAGAAGCAACGTCTCTCAGAACTCCTCCGTTAGGACTAGGATGGTGCAGTGAAATATTGCTTTTATTAGCATGATATTAGATACTGCCAGTTTAGTGAAGAAACTCATTTGCACAGTTTTCCCCAGAGTAGTCGATCAGTCAAGCAGGGTTTTTACCATTACCGATAACTACTGTGAAAACAAACAAACAAAAAATCTATGAAAAGCTATAAAAGCTCATTTAATGTCATTAACTGAAAATTCCTGAGAAAAAAATAGCTTCCATATTTTCAATGCATGAAGGATCGTGCAAAGTGGATCCGTCCTGTATGTCTAGCTCTCTTTAAAGAAAGCAGCATGTGTGCCGACTGTGCACTGCTTTTGCTAAAACAACAGAGCTTACCTCAACTAACTATTACAAATGCAATGATTGCAACTTTTATGGCCATTTCCGATTCCGTTTTTTTTTCCCGAACCTATGACTGGCCAATTCCGATTTAGGCCAATTCCGATTTTGTCTGATTCCGATTTTCTTTCTTATTAATTATTAATAACAGCATACAGAAACATTTGTGTTCAGCGTTACATTATTACTATTAAATAGATATTAAATACACATAACAGTGTTTTCAACTTGTTCAGCTCTAGTAGATTAAGGGGTAAACTGAACTGGAGTGAACGGAGGGCTGAATGGTTTGCTCATGTTTGCGATTAAAAATACTAAACGGTTCACGGATGTAGTGGAAGAATTAAATCTGACAGACTTTAGTGTTTATTAGTCATTAATTCACATCTTGGCAACATCACAGCCCTCTATGGTCAGAAATCTCAGAATTGGAAGGCCTCTCCCTGTGTGATGGAGAGAGTTGTAACCTGCAGATGGGAATAAACAGTAAACATTTTGATCAGTAAAGATCATTTACTGATGTTTTTGAGGCTCAATTCAACTTTTTGATGCTTGGCCTGTTTTTTACAGTGCACACTTCCGTACTTGGGCACTGCACAGTAGGGACAGAGGTGGCTTAGTGGTTAGAGCACTGCACTATTGATGACAGGATTGTGGGTTCAATTCAAGTCACTGTTGGGCCCTTAACCTTCTCTTCTCCCCAGAACTGCTCACTAGTGAGGGTGAATGTGGTTGTCTTGTATATTTTGAGGGTGGAGTATAAGCTTCCACTGCACTACTGTTAGTTATGCTAGTCTCGTAATCTTTTAGGTACCAAACTTGTCTTAGCTGATCGACTACGCATTGGCAAAGGGGAAAATGTCACAAATGAGTTTTTTCAACTGCTGCTTTACGTCTAATTTCATGCAGATGTCGTGAGACAGTACCAGAATGCTCCGATACAAATTCCCGTCGTGCAACTCCATCCGTATCCTGACGATTCTCATGTCCGGCCCCGCCCCTGGGGAGGTAGTGGAGGGGGTGTTGCCGCAGGAGACAGAGCGGCGATGTGATTTGACGACAGTGGGTGTGGTCAGTGCAGAGGGGGTGGGGTCAGTGGGCGGTGGGGACGAATCAACATCCAGACAGGAGACGGAAGGGGATTTCATGTGCTGAAAATAACAGGTGGCGGTAATAGAGGGGTAACGATAACGATACTTACTGACATCATAAACAAGAACTTAAGGTGGTCCATGGAGGC
Source organism: Salminus brasiliensis (assembly GCF_030463535.1). Taxonomy (NCBI): domain Eukaryota; kingdom Metazoa; phylum Chordata; class Actinopteri; order Characiformes; family Bryconidae; genus Salminus; species Salminus brasiliensis. The sequence goes on from NC_132878.1 coordinate 90,333,782, forward strand.
GAAAGGAGATAAAAAGACACAGAAGAGCAGAGTTAAGGGAATCAACTTGCTCTTCTGTATATTTTTAATAAAAACCGTGTCAAATGGCAGGATGAATGGGTCAGAAAGGACAGAGACTTTCTACAAAATGCAGCATCTGATCTCAGAGATGAGCCTTAAATTACGGCCACATGCAGCGGTGCTGGGCACATTCTGGTCTTTACCTTGGCAAGCTTTGAAAGCAAGTGATTGACAGGTGAAGGGAAGTCAAATATTCCGTCGGCATCGACGCCAGAGCTTGTCACAGCAGAGAGGGCACTTAGAGAGAGTGAGAAAAAGAGAGAGAGAGAATAAATGGAGGACAGAACAATCCAATTTGTCACAAACTGCACTCAGCGAGGCGGCTCGTCAGCATGCAGTGTTTACAGGATTTATCCTGAACAGACAGAAAAACGCCCCAGTCTCTCAACAAAGGGCTCTAGCTAATAGCAGGACGGCTTTGCAGACCACACACACATATGGATTTCTGCATACACTGCAGATACTGGCCAGTTTCAGTAAACACAGTGCCTTTGAGCTGCTGCGAAAAGTCCTTTCTGCTCAGAGCCAGTTAATACTGTACAGATACTACAGATACCATGAAGCAGTTTTTGCAGTGACTGTGTCGGCAGTTTGCGATTATTTCGGTCTTTAGACAAGCAGTAGCTAAACTGCTCACTGCAAAATCTGTAACACTGGTATTTTTAGAGGTGACTGACCTGAAAATGCTGTTCTACGATGGCAGCAATAGAAATAAACTAGATGGCACAGTACAATCTGCATGCTTGTACAAAAAGTCAGTTAAAAGATAATTCCTGAAGTTCAGTAACTGTATACATAAAGACGTGTGTGTGAATGTTACATTTTAGCACAGGAACCTCTTGGCTCACATTTAAAGTTATTCAACCAGTAAATGTCTTTCTTTCAAGCCTTTATTATCCACTATATGGGCAAAAGTATTGAGACACCTGCTCACTCATTGTTTCTTCTGAAATCAAATGTAAGAGTTCATCATGCTAGAGTAGGAACACTGAGGAGAATTGGAGGAGCATTAGTGAGGTCAGGATGTTGGATGATCTCCACCCTGTCTCATCCCCAACTCATCCCAAAAGTATTGCATGGAGCACCATCCATCATTCCAGAGAACACAGTTCCACTGCTCCACAGCTCAATGCTGGGGTCTTTATACCCCTCCAGCCCACCCCTGGTATTAGGCAGCATGGTGCCAATAGGTTCATCATGTTTGTCTGCTTCAGAGAGTCTCATTCCATTGGCAGTACTTCTCTACAGGGACTAGATAAGCTGTCTGTGTGCATTTGCACATCTGTGTCAGCAATGGGTGTAACTTAATGTAGCTGAATGAATGCATTCATTAAAAGGGGTGTGCACAAACAGTGTAGCTGTCACTCTCTTCACAACTAATTCTGTTATGAGAGAGTGTGAGTTGGAACTTACTCAGGACACTCTGTGATGACCACTGTAGGGTGCAGAGCCCGTCCTGGACTTGGATCACCATGAGATTCGATCTGATTGGACAGTCTGTAGCTGCAACAAATAGCACCCACAACATCATCCGCCACATCCATATACAGCTTACATGGAACAAAAAACATCAATGGTGCACTTCAGCACTCACCTTTCCTCTTCGGTCAGTGTAGGGACGCTGTGGTACCAGTGCAAAAACGACTCGTCCGATCGGAAAGTGCTGTTTCTGCAGGACGACTGGAGGAGACGGATTTTGGCCAGAACCTCAAACTCCTTTGGGGGGAAAGAGGAAAAGATGGCACAAGTGATGGACCTCCCAAAGTGTTCCACTGACAAATGCAATAACCACTGCCCACCTGTCGGGGCAGGCTTCTACCTAAGCAGTTCGTAACTGAAGCTCTTGCAACTCAGAACTTCAGCTTCTCTACTCTGACTATTAATCTACTAATTATCATTATTTTTACCTAATGTTTAGCATATCCAAGCACCACAATGGACGTTTGTGAGGTTAAGATGGCTTTACACCATTATATAGTCATTTCTAACTGGTTTTGATCAAAATAGTAATGTATTCTAGTTTTGGTTATTGAAGAGGGACAATGAATATACACTCATGCAAAAGTTTGCACACTCAGGATCAAACAACATGAAGCTCATTTTCTGAGAAAAATTTACTAAACTCCACAGCACGGGTTCACAAACTTTCCTGACCCCTCTTCAGTATGAGAAACATTCCATTTCATCTACAGCTTTTATTTCATGAGTTCAATCCAACTGTTAAGTTGTTAAACACATTGGGTTAAGAATGCCCCCTCATTTGCCAGGAGCATGAGCTCATCTACAGTGATTTGCAGGGTTTGAGGGTTGTCTCTGCTGAGCTGCTAACAGTGTCCTCACTCATTATTTGTTATTTTTCGGACTTTGCACCCAGATTTAGGGTCCTTGTACACTGGAACTCTGAGGCACATTACACTTTAGGTGTGCTGTCACTGTTCTCTTAAAACCAGACTTGATGTGCTTGAAATACAGTTGATTTACAGAGTAAGGAGTGTAGTGATGGTGTGGCATATCTTACACCACGTTTTTTTTGTTTGTTTGTATTTTTGTGGCTCAAATAAAAGTTTATATTGGCCTGCAAGGGACTTCTGGGAAAAGACTCCCCATTCTGAGGACCATGGCTCCATAGAAAACAACATTAAATATGACAAATATGGCATTGTTCTGTGATGAAAACAACAAACATAGCTTATATAATTAATCATAACCTTTAAATATGCCCCACTATATAATAAATTCTGACAATAAACAGTAAAGCATGGATGTCCAGTCTCATCTACAAAGGGTTAGAGTGGCTGCAGGGTTTCTCAAACACATCAACTGGACAACTGAGTGACCAACAAGTGAAAACAGGTGAGCTCCACCTTGTCTGGAATGAACACCTGCAGCCACACCAGCCCTTTACGGATAAAACAGGACACCTCTGCTGTAGAGGATGTGTACTTTTGACCTTTCACCATAGGTGCCTAAACCTTTTCATACAATTATAGGTATACAGTTTTCCTTTTCTTAATGTTGAAAAATCCACTTACTCGTCTCCGCTTGTCAAAGTTGATGTAGCCATTCTGAAGAGAGAAAGGTAAAGGAAAATATATAGACAAATGTTTTGATGGGGTGTCCTCATTTTTCACATGACCGTATAAATCCTGCCTCATTAGAAGGTGGATATGGTATGTCTTACCTCTAGTCTATCTTTGACTGCAGCGTCCAGCATAGTGAGATCGGTCAGGAAGATGCCCAGGTAAGGCACGGTGCCTTGAGCACTGGACTACAAAACAGAGAGAGAGCGAGCATTACTCCTAACTCTGTTACCTGCTGTTACCCAATTTATGAGCAGCAGTGGGAAGAACACTGGAGATCAATACAGCTTGACCATGAGAGTACAGCTACCCTAGAGATGATAGACCTATGAAGTCTGAGGTCCCTTAACTGGCTGCATGTGGTTTAAAACACTGGCGCTGGCCTACAAAGGCAAAAAATGGACCTGGGCCTCCATATCTGATGGCAATGTTTAAAACTCAAGAAGTATCTAGGGCCCTTCAAGCTTCAAGTACAGCTCGGCTTGACCCTTCATCCTTCAAGGCACATGGAAGACTGAGGCCGAGTCTCAGGCTAAGTTGTGAAAGGCTACAATAGATATAGTTACTCTGCAATAGTAAAACAAGGACACTCAGTACTGATGATGTGAAGCACCAAAGCTATCTTCGTACTAATAGTGCCTTTGTTGGGACGAGTGAGTGAGCGAGTGAGAGAGTGAGTTTAAAAGCCAGGTTCATGAGCCGTCTACACATTCAGTAACTAACCACAATACTTACTAACTACAGGCTTACTTACCGTGTGTCTTCTGTTGTTGATTTTAGTGTCTACGTTAGCGGTTTTGGAAGTCCCCTCCTGTAGAACACAAGAGTGAGTTATTAAAGAGCACTGAGCACTCAGAAATAGTGCTGTTCACTAGATTTTGGGAATATGGCTACAATATTTATAGCTACATAGAGTATAAGGTGGTCTACACTATAATAATAGAATATCCATCTATAATAGAATAGCCCTGAACATGGAAGCAACCTAATGATTGCCTGGGCATGAGTGCATAAGGGAATTAGAGGTCCTTCATCCACAAGGCCAAAATACTTTGCATGTATTTCCTAGTTTATCAAATCAATACAAAAATGATCAACCCATACCTGGATAAAAGAACACCTTCACTGTACTCACAAACTAGACCTTTAATAATGAGAATCCAGTGCTACTGCTAAAACTAACAGTCACTAAACCTGCTGATAATGCAGGCTAAGCACATGATCCTTTGAGATTGCATGATTGTCGTTTAACAGCTCATCCTATATGTGTCATCAGTTTCCCTTCCCTTATTAGCCCCCATTATCATCATTAGTAGTGTTCGCTTCTCCCTGACTTGTCACTGCGGCGCTTGAGCAGCCCATATTAACCTTCAGCTCAAAGGCACATAGCAACAGCCCCATCAGTAACACTGCCTGTGCTGAAATCGGCCGAACCAAGCCACACAATGGAGGCGTCTATGTCATCTTCACTCGAACTGGAAGAGCCGGATGGTGTTTTGAATGAGAACCTTTGTGGTTGGACGGTGACTCACTTCTTTGAGCAGCTCGCGGCTCTGCGAGTAGTTGTCTTTCTCCGAGAAAATGTAGGCCAGCTCCTCGTAGCGCTTCACCGCCTCCCTGCCAGGGTCACAGCACATCCACAAAGAGCATGACCTCTCAACCTCTAGCTTACTGCTACATTCCCACAATGCCACACTCTCACAGACTGCAGGCCCATTCATGCTGATGCAGTGCAGGTCTGAATGGAGAAATGTGCACAACGTACACTGTAACATAGCTTGCTCAGCCCACCAGAACACAATAAAGGAGTTGACTGAGGAGAGATGAGTCTGCAGCTCTTTCAGCACTGGTCATTATAATGCTTTAGCTTATTAACATGTTGGTTTTGATTGGCTGCTACTGAGGTCACATGTTAAAAAAGACATGACATGGTGGCTGCAAAAAAGGTAGTAGACACCTGCTAATCCAAGGGTATTAATAGGCAGTTTACCCTCCCCCTTTGCTGCAGTAATCTACTCTACACTTTAGCATTCAGTCATGAGAACATTAGTGAGGCACCCATTACTGACACCGATGTGCAAATGCACTCACACACAGCTTATCTAGTCCCTGTGGAGAAGTACTGCTAATAGAATAGGACTCTCTGGAGCAGATATACATGAACCTATTGGCACTATGCTGCGTAATGCCAGATGTGGGTTGGAGGGGTTATATAGGCACCCCTAGAATCGATCTGTGGAGAAGTGTAATCATCCTCTATCCTGACCTCACCAATGCTCTTATCGCTGAATGCAATCAAATCCTCACAGCAATGCTCCTCCAAAATCTAACAGAAAGTCTTCCCTGGACAGTAGAAACAGTTACTCCCAACAAAAGCTGGATATTTTTTTTTATACTCTCGATTTCGGAAGAAACCATGAATGAGTTGGTGTCCCAATACTTTTGTCCATATAGTATAACTTCAATGTTTGCTAGCAGCCATGAGACATAGGTATAAAATGGCAAGAAGACATTCGGGCACCGAGTTGCCATGGGCCCACCTGTATGAGTACCTCACCTGCACTGCCTGTAGTTCTTACACTCATACATCGGAGGTTTTCTTGGAGAATGCCTTGCCTGAGGCCAACAGCAGTTTCTGCCAGTGCTGTGGACTCTGCTATGGAGATAAGACACTGACCTGTCAGTCTCCTGCCAGGTCTTCCTCAGTCTGTGGATGGGGTTACTCTGCAGGGCCGACACAATGGCATACAGCGACGAAAAGTTCTTCCTTGCTCTACATGCCTGTTCAGGAGCCGCCAGAAAAAGAGCATTTATGAGGCGTGTGTGATTGGACGTATCGCGTTCTGCATCTGCAGAGAAGCACAGAAGACTTGCAGTACTTGAACAGCTCTGACCTCGGCAACGCTGATCCACTTCTCCAGAAAGCGCGACCTCTGCTGGGTCTTCAGCTCTGTCTGCCACAGGCAAGAGGCAGTGACGGCGTTGGCCAGCCGGTTGAACTGCCGAACCGTGGCTCTGACTGACCAACACACTCCTTCCCTGCCCTTCTTATCTCTCTGGGACCAGAGGGAACCCAGGCAGTGGTAGGGCACTAGCTTCAGAAAGAGCTCCTAATGGAAAAGAATAAAATAGCAACACATAATATACATATGCAAATAACCACATCTAATCCAACCTTCCCAGCAGATCATGGTCTTTGTTGATGTCTGAGCATGAGTCAAAAGTTTGGATACCTCCACACAATTAGGGTTCACAGTATTTCTACTGTGTAGAAAAGCAGTAAGCATAGACTATATGGACAAAAGTATTGGGACACCTGCTCATTCATGGCTTCTTCTGAAATCAAGTGTATTAAAAATAGTTTGTCTGGCTTTTGTTGGAGTAACTGCCTCTACTGTATAGGGAAAGGCTTTCTACTAGATTTAGAGATTTTGCTTGCATTCAGCCACAACACAGAGTGTTAGTGAGATCAGGATGTTGGATGTTGACCACCCCACCCCACCTTATCCTCAACTCCTTAACTCATTCCAAAAGCATTGGTAAGGTTACGCTACGCTGCTCCACAGCTCAATGCTGGGGGGCTTTATACCCATCTAGCCCACGCCTGGCATTAGGCACAGTGCCAATAGGTTCATGTTTATCTGCTCCAGAGAGTCCTAATCTATTAGCAGTACTTCTCAACAGGGACTGGACAAGCTGTCTGTGTCCTTTTGCACATCAGTGGCAGGAATGGGTGCAACTTTAATGTAGCTGAATGCATTCATTAGATGAGGTGTCCACAAACATTTGGCCATACAGTGTATCAAAACTATGAAATGGAATTATAAATTGGCCCTGTTCATTTCTAACTGCCTGCTTCACAGGAGTGTCAGAGTAACCAGGGGCTGGCCATGACAAGTTCCATTGGTGGGTCAGTACTTGCAAATAAAGGGTAAAAACACTCGTCTAGCACCGTAACCAGCACGTCAGACTCACCGTCTCAATCTTGGTCAGCTGCTCGGCTATCACACTGGAGGGGAAGCCCAGGATGCTGGTGGCTTCAAACTTCGTAGGGTCAGGAGGAGTCTGGAGGAAACTACTGGCAGTGTCTGCGAGACACATTAATTTATGTCATTTTCTGTATGCAATTAATTATTAGATTAATGCAATTTAACAAAATGAGGTCAACAAATCTAAAATTGCATTTGAAAATGTATAGCAATACTTTCTTATTTATGTTATTATTATTATTGTAATTCAGTATTTGTAATGTTACTGTCAACCAGAACCTACAGCGCAATGTTTAATATTAAGGGACACTAGAGCTTTTCCGGACCCAGGTCCGCTTGGTCAAGTGTAAAAACTGTTTTTGAGCCCAGGAGCAGTCCAGAGCACCGATCTCTGGTCTACCTGAAATCACTGGTCTGGGTTTTGTTTCTAGTGTGGAAGATATATGTTTCTGGTGCCATATGTGGAGTCGTGCAATCGGTTTAGTTTGTCATGTGACCACTTCAGGGTATCGCCTGTATGGCTAAAAACCTTATCCTACGTGAAAGGCTCCTTGTTTGCAGGTGTTCTTATATGGTGAAATGCCATGGCTGCAGAAAGCACTGTTCTTCACTGCCACTGTTTGTATCCAAGCAAAATAAGAAAAGGAAAAAATGGATGTAAAAAATGTGAGCAAAAAAGTATAGAATAGGGTAAACGATCCGCAGTACATGCGGAATGCAAACCATTGGGAATGAGCCCCTCCCCCAAACGAGCCCAGAATCGGTCCTTGATGCGGACTTGCGTATTCAAGGCAGGTGTGATAGAGCCCTAAGTGTAGACTTTGAGTTGAAGCTAAGGTTAGAATCAGTATTGGGTTTCGGTTAAGGGTAAGATTTAACACAGTCTAAGGGTGTTTTCACATTTGTCCCAAATATACAAGTTCATACCCAGGACTGATTCTGGGCTCGTTTGGTGAAAGGGCTCCTCATCACTTGTTTGCTTTCATACAGAAGAATTTCATTAAAACCGTGGATCCATTGCGTAAATTTAAAAAGCGCTTTTTTATGACTGAGATTCGTCCATTGTTGCTTTGACTTATTTTCCTTGGATACAAACCCCCGGGCTTTCTGCAGTCATGGCACTTCACAGTGTAGAAACACCTGCAATTGAGGAGGTGTTCTTGCAGGAGAAGGTTTTTAGCCATGCAGACAAAGCAGCTGATAATTAACCAATTACTCAACCCGACGAGCGGTGCTAACCCTCCTCCTGGCTCTAATGCTAACCTTAACCTGAATCCAAAATCTAATCCTAACCCTAATCCTGGTCCTCTTCCTAACCATAACCTCAACCCAAAACGTAATCCTAACCCTCCTCCAGGCTATAATCCTAACCACTACCTCAATCCAAAACCTAATCCAAACCCTAATCCCAACCTTAATCTCAATCCAAAACCTAATCCTAACTCTCCTCCTGGCTATAATCCTAACCCTAACCTCAATCCAAAACCTAATCCTAACCCTAATCCTGGACCTAATCCTAACCTTAACCTCAACCCAAAATCTAATCCTAACCTCAATCCAAAACCTAATCCTAACCCTAATCCTGGACCTAATCCTAACCTTAACCTCAACCCAAAATCTAATCCTAACCTCAATCCAAAACCTAATCCTAACCCTAATCCTGGACCTAATCCTAACCTTAACCTTAACCCAAAATCTAATCCTAACCTCAATCCAAAACCTAATCCTAACCCTCCTCCTGGCCCTAAACCTAACCTTAACCTCGACCCAAAACCTAATCCTAACCTCAATCCAAAACCTAATCCTAACCCTCCTCCTGGCCCTAAACTCAACCTTAACCACAACCCAAAACCTAATACTAACCCTAATCCTAACCTTAACCTCAATCCAAAACCTAATCCTAATCCTTGCCCTAATCTTAACCTTAACCTCCTCCTGGCCCTAATCCTAACCTTAGCCTCAACCCCAAACCTAATCCTAACCCTAATTCTGACTCTAATCCTACCCCTCGCCCTGAGTCTGATCAGTGTTAATTTCATCTATAAAGGACCGCTACAAATAAAGTCTCGCCTTTTTTAAATGAGTGTAAATTTATTTATCTTAGTTTGGGGTCACATCTTAGAAAAGCCAGGGTCAGAGCACAGAGTCAGCCACGCTACCGCAGCCCTGGAGGTGAAAGAGTTAGAGGCCTCCCTCAGGGGCCCAACAGTGGCAGCTTAGCGGATATGGGTAGTGAAACCCCAAGCCTGTGATCGATAACCCACTGCTCTAACCACTGAGCCACCACTGCCACACAATTTGCACTGTGGCTTTAGCCATATGGCTCATAGAGCGCTTGTGCAATTAAAGCTTTCAGCAGCTGCAGCCTGACCTGGAGGCTGGTCAGGAATCAGTGCCTTCTCGCTGAGCTCCTCTGCGATCCTGAGCAGCCGGCCCTTGAGTTCAGCACCCGGTGTGTCAGTGGGCAGCAGGGGGGCGAGGCGCAGCAAGCGGGACGGATCCCCCAGAGACCGAAAATCCTCCGGGTACTCACTCAACCATGTGCTGAACACGGTGCACACCGCCCTGGACACAGCACACACACACACACACACACACACAGACAGATGGATCTCAGCAGCATGCGCCCAGCATGTGTTACGGAGATGAATCTCAGGGTCTGGATTTAAAGAGATTTTTAATGAACACAGGTGTTTGGAGGTTTACTTCTTTGCACTGGAGCTGTGAGGCTAATGTAGCTAAGAAGGAATAAGAGACAAAATACAGACGCTAGGACAACATTCAGGCCTTAAAGTAGCTGCTAGTACTAGTTGTAGTTTAGCTCTACAAAGCAATTTTGTTCATTATTATAGAAAACACACTTCTTCTAGTGTCACACATGGTCAGAAACCACATAAGCAAGTCTATTTGTGATTTGATTGTGAACTGATCTGGTGCGTTTTGGTGGTTGGTGTGGTGCAACAGATAACACCACTATTTGCCAGTGAGCTATTACACCATGTGGGAGATGGAGGGTTCGGTTCCCAGTCTGGGTGACTGTGCTGCACTACACCAATAAGAGTCCTTGGGCAAAACTCCTAACACTACATTGGCCCACATCTGTCATACGAGTAACCTTGTAAGTCGCTCTGGAGAAGAGCGTCAGCTAAAATGCCATAAATGTAAATTTTGCTGCTGTTCATACATCATCCCTTAACGGTAACACTCATAAATACATTTGTGGGAAAGAAAATCACACTCATGAACAGCTGAACATTACAACAATACTTTCTGTATACAGTCTACTACATACATACATCCTATCCTGATGTTATCTCACTCTCCTTTCTCTGTACTGCACTTTATTTATCTGATAGTGTCTCAGAACAATCTGTACTACCGTCTCAACCAGTGACTCCTCTGTTCTCCATATTTATATCTATTTAATCCAGTCTGCACTGTTCTTTACTGCTGCACTTAGCACTTTACTTTAAATATACAACTCTGCACATGTTAAGTTTACAGGTGTGTCTGTGCGTATATATCACTGTGTGTGTGTGTGTGTGTGTGTGTGTGTTTGGTGTGAAGGTTGGGTGTGTTTGTTACTTCTGTAATTTCAGTTATCGTGCACTGTGAGCTACTGTAACCAAAAACAAATTCCTTGTATGTGTAAGCATACTTGGCCAATAAAGTCCGATTCCGATTCCGAAAATGATTGGTAAAATTGTTTTCCTGCATCCTTTCATGTTTTTTTTTCAGATGACCCATTCAGAAGGTGGATACGCAAGTCAACCAGCTGGTTGAGTCGCCCAGTTAGGGTAATTCTAAGCATTCGAAGCATGAACTAACAAGTAGAGCTGGGCAATACTGGAAAAATGTATTTCATGATATTTAAAGACATTTCTTACAATACAATACAATATTTGTCCCAATATTTTGTCATGTAGACAAAATGCACAAACCAAAAACTCTCCCATTCTGATCACCGAGATTTCTACTCAAAATATGCTGCGCTCCGTTCAACTGCATAGGACTGATTACACTCTTTGTAAAGAAATGTGCAGTTAATCAGTGTTCTTTAAGCACAGACAATATCCACAATACACTCATAAAAGCATATTGTGTCCCACAATAAAAACGTTTTTCACAATATGATAAAATATTGTCCTATTGTCCAGCTCTACTTACAAGTATTACAGAATTACTGTCACTGTAAACAGGTTTACTGTGCTAAATAAACTGGAGAATATATTACTTTTAATTACGGCCTTATCAAGACACACATGCATACGACTACTTAGCGAGTGAGTGATGAGCAAGAGGTTGTTTTTTATTTTTGTGCATGTTAACGAAATGACACCATCGCAAAACTCTGCTTACCCTACTGCATGCATTTCAGAGACCAGCCAACAGGCCTGAAAAACAGCAGCAGCCAGCTAAACAAAAGTCTGCAATACACTAAATTACTATATACTATATTTAATACATAGCACAGATAAACATGCAGTAAAGGTCAGCAAAGCTAACAACAGACTCACTCATTTAGCGGTAGCATCATAAGAACAGTTCGGCATAAAGTAACAACAAACCAAACCAGGCTGCTACAGAATTAATGATGGTAATATTTGTTCGATTCACAAAATCAAGCCATGCAGAAATGAGAGTGCTAGCACACTGAGCATGTCTGATGGATTCGGACGTTCAGATTTATAATTCTCATAATAACAGACCATTAAAAGCTTGGATTATCAGAAAAATAACTGTTGTTAAACCTCACCCAGTGAACACGGAGTATGAGCTGAGAACTGAACTCTACACCAGACTTTATGAAAAACCAAAGGGTGACTGTACTTCTGACCCAACTCAAGCTAGAAATATTACAGCACAGTTTTTTATTCTGACCCTTTAAACGTGGCATCTGAGAAGATTGAACAGCCAGATTAGACAGTAAAATAGTATTCATTCAAACAAGGGATATTTCAGCACTGTGCAGTACTGAGTTCAGTACTATCACCACTTTAGAATTCCAACAGCCCTTCTAATAATGCAGTAATACTTATAATTATATAATGATTTATAAAATACTGTATGTTTACGTACTAGTGCTGTCAACGTTAACTCACACGATTAATCTGCAAACTTTTACACATGAACATTTTTTTATCTCACTTTAATCATCTTACCAAGTTTGGCCCCAACTTCTTCCCGTAGGTCTCTCTCTTTACAGAGCCTTATTAGCAGTTTTCCTCAGCGATGTAAACACAGAGTCACTACTGCTGAGCTCAGATGATAGATTGCACTTTATTTATGCTGAAATATGGATTAAATCTATCTATCATAACTAGCTCTGAGAATAATCCAGCCCAATGACTGATCATCCATTTTTCTCTTAAAAAGCTGTTGAAGCATTTTCTCTATTAAAGCGTCTGTGTCCAAAGCTAAAGTTCTCAAAAACTACACTGAGATATTATAAAGAAAAAATAGACAGTTTATTAGGCATACACCTTTATTTATTATCCCTCCCAAAAATTTAAGGATGTTCTAGCTAACATTTTGACTTGTGATTAATCAGAATAATTAATCGCAGAATATTGTTGTGATTAATGGGATTAATTAAACCACTAGTACTTACTTGTTGAAAGCCTGGCGGGTGGCACTGTTATTCTCTCCTGGTGGGTTTCCCAGTCTGAGTAAAAACACAAACATTTGTTGATACTAAGATCGAAGGCTGAAATCAATGGTGATATTTTCCTTGAAAAGGTACTGTGTGAATGTCTGAAACTTTTTATTATAATTTAATTATTATAGATTATTTGCTTTCTAAACCCCTATGCTCCCAAAGCAGCGTGCATTTATCCCAGGGCTGCGGCGTACCTGTCCGTCAGGATGTCCAGCACCCTCTGAGTGGAGGTGAAGGAGCGGTAGGTGGAGAGGAAGATGGAGATGAAGGACGAGTCCTCCATTGAGAAGGAGTGGAGGAGGTGAAGGACCAGCTTCTCCTCCGTCCCGGCCTTCACACACTGCGAGCGCTGACCTGCGGACTAGTGGACAGGAGGCACAGGGGTCACAGCACTGGTTAACAGCATTAGGCTGGTGAGCGGGGCAGTACTAGGGGTGGGCGATGTGGTAAAATGACAATTTTTCACTCTTCTTAGATGATGTCAATCAACCAGGACAAGCTTGGCATCCATATTTCAGTTCTTCAGTTCTGAACTGGAGCTACAAGGCTAACATTGCTAACAAACAGTGGAAGTCAATAGTCACCCACAATATTTTCCATTACTACATGCTCACACACTCCTTTCAGACAGCATCCAGGTCTTTATTAGGGTCACAGAGACTCGTAGATTTAGGGTTTAGGGTGCAGCGTGACTTAATGTGAACGATAAAGATGAACAAAACAGGTGAAGTTCAGGTGACGTTGTTCATGTTTACAGTTCACAGTGAGTCATGCTGTGCCCTAAACCACACCAACAACTCAACAAGTGTAATCTTATTGAAGACCTGGATGCGGGCTGAGCTGTATTTCTGGAAATTATTTGGGTGACTACCAGCTTTTAGTGTCTGTTAGCAACATTAGCCACATAGCTCCAGTGCAAACGTGGAGGAAAAAAGCTACATTTGGACACCAAAGATGTTTGATGTCTGATAAGTGTAAAAATGGTCTAAATATGATTTTTCAACAAACCATTATAATGCAAAAATTGGAAGGTAGTGCTATTTCCTGAACACATTGTCAGTATTTCTAACACTCAAAAACTAGACAGTTAGATCAACTGTCATATTAACACTGAACAATAACAAGGAGCTAATTGGGTGTTAATTATTATGGGAGAAGGCTCTTTTTAATTATTATTATCATGGTATTTTTTGTTTAATACAATTATTTTTTCCCAGGGATTAGATTTACCTTTTGTATCTTATTGTATCTGTACTTGAGGTAATTTCTAAATGACTTCTTCAAGCATCACAATATTATATATTTGCCATATCACCCACCCCTACTCAGTATCATTAATGCAGAGAGTGTAGGATTACCTCTGTCAAAACCACTAATGCAGTACATGGGTTATTAACACTGTCAGTACTGAGTAGGGGATACCCTAAGACCCAGTGGGTATAAGTACTTAATGCAGTAAGTGGTTCATTACCTCTGCCTGTCCCATTAACTCAGTGACATTTTATTCCTTGACACAAAATGTAGTATTAGCATTTAAACCTTGCCTGCCTTCTTTAATTGTATATTGTTTTATGGACCACAGCCCTCCACAAACATTGCTCTTTGCACCCCTCAACCCTCCAAGACAAGAAGGTCGGACACCCCTGCATTAATAAGTAATGAGTGGGTTATTACCTGTAGATTGGAGCCGGCATGCTGTGGCTTCACTATCACTGTGTAGATGATGTCGTCCTCCTCCTTCTCAGACACAGTGGACTGAGGCACAGACAGGAGATAAGATCAATAAACAACAACATAAATGGCAGCAGCAACAATAAATAAAAATAAAACAACAACAATAATAATAATCTTAATAGTAATAAAATGATTGCTACTACAGTTGGGCACAGCAATCAAATGTGTACAAATTCAATGTTTCTGTTTGAATTCTATGTTAAATTATGGAAACGATGTTCATTTCAGCGAATTTGTGCTTTAAAATGTGCAGAAAAATGCAAAAAATAAAATGCTACTGTGTTTTCTATTCTATTTTGATTTGTTACATAATTGTCACTTTTTGAGAAATTTGAGCAGGAGTCTCCAAACATTAGACACAGTTACAAATATTTATGATAATTGATAATATTTAATACTACAATATTGTCCTTATTGTCCCACCGGTGGTTTCTGGCTTATTTCCCCCCACTTTTAAAGCTCAGCCAGTTTGAATTGCTTTGGATTTAGTTATCGATCAGCACAAGGGTTTTATAAATATTAATACTAATAAACCCTAGGTTTTATATTAATAGTAATGGATTAATAGTAATAACTACTATTAATTTAAAAATTGTTTTAAATAATTTAAACATTTTAAATAATAACAATAATAAATACATTTAATAAATAATAATTACTTAATACATACTTACTTTAATACATAAATGAAATAGAAATATTATAAGAAATATATTTTTTAATTTGTGTGTGTGTATAATAAGTAAGTGTAACATATACAGTTGTATAATATTACAAGTAATGAACCCTGAAATAAGCCTGTGATTGCTGTATCTTTGGGAGATCACAGGCTCAAATCCCAGAGATGCCACAGAAAGTCCCAGAGAGCACGGCTTTTATGATGCCATCTAGCTGCCCTATTAAATAAGGTAGACAGCTTCAAACAGCTGCAGCATCCACGTATTCAACATACGACGCTAAAGTAGATCATTCTCCATTGTTTCCTTCATGTTTTTCCAGACTAGGAAGGGGAGGACAGGAACAGTAGCAAAAGTTTCTGGACGAAGCCTTTAAGTGGCTCTCTACGGGCGGCCCTCCTTTTCCCCCATCATTCAGCACTATTTGATAGTGTAAGACAACTGGCAGTTAGTTTTCTCCTCCAAGCGTGTTCAGCTGTCCAATGCCGTGGTGTTAGCAGCGGTTCAAACAGAAAAGGCTGGCTGGCTTCATGTGCTAACCTTCACCATCCCAGCACTGGTAATACTGGTAGACCTACTGTTGAAACCATACATACATTTTCATACTTTCAGATATTACGGTGGTTAGGGCTGTGCATTGGCAAGAACCTGCAGAGACGATACGCAGGGTACAGGGGTTATGGTTCAATATTTTAAGATACAGTTATGGTCAAAATTATTAGCCCCCCCTTATGAAATTAAATAAAACCCTTATCGTTCCAATGCGTGGGCCATAATCTTAAGTCTTTATAGCTTGTGTGCGTCCACAAGAACAAAGACAACATCTGCATAGGTCAAAATGGTCATTTTGACCTATAGGCAAATGGGCAAAGGTCAAATGAACATTTTTACTGGTTTGCTGAACTAAACCAGACAAAAAGCAAAAAATGCAATGGTCAAAATTATTAGCCCTCTGACATCTAATCGTTAATAGTGTAGCCTTTGACAACAACCTCTTCTGGTAGTTTCTAAATAAGTTGGCACATGTCTCCTGAGGGATTTTAGCCCATTCTTCCTTGGCAAATTGTCCAAGATCATGCAAATTGCTTGGTTTCCGACCATGAACCCGAACCTTAAGCTTCCTCGACAGATTCTCGATAGGATTGAGATCTCACGGCTCTGAGAGGGCCACTCCAGAACCTTGCTTTTGGTGTCTTTCATAAAGTATTTGACTAACTTTCATGTATGCTTCGGGTCATTGTCTTGTAGGAAGACCCAGTGACGACGTAACCCTAGACTGGCAGCAGATGCCATGATGATTTTCTTCAAAATATCCACATAATCCTCTTTTTTTATGGTCCCATGCACCCGAACAAGGTGTCCTGTCCCTGAAGCAGCAAAACAGTCCCACAGCATTAGGCTTTCACCAGCATGCTTCACTGTGGGGACAGTATTTTAGGGTTGAAGGCCTCGCCCTTTCTACGCCAAACAAAAGCAGCATCCATATGCCCAAACAGCTCAAGTTTGGTTTCATCAGACCAAAGGATAGACTTCCAAAACTCACCCTTATGCTTCAGATTGTCAGTCGGGCTTTGATGTGGAGCTATGAGAGCAACAGGGTTTTTCTTGGATGATGAGTCCACCATGAAGAAGAGCCCTCACAAACAGGCTTGCGTGAAAGTCCAGAAGAAGCCAGTTCAGCAACGGTCATCTTCATCCGGGGATTCTTGTTGACATCTCTGATTATTAAGTTTTGGAAATCTTGCATTTTCTACCACAGACAGATTTATTTTGAACAGACTTTGTTCCTTTGTGCCTTGCGATGATGCAACGCACCCTTGGAAATGGCAGTACATCCTTCACCATGGAAATGAGGGTCCTCTTTCTTCTGTCTGAGGTCCAGACTGATTTCTTTTCTTTTCGGCATTACAAAGTCTTACAAAGATTATAGAGCAACCCTAGATTATCCCTTTCATTCAAGCGTTTGAGTTTAAGACACTAACTCTGCTTCTTGGAGTCACTGAAATAAGGTTCAGTTCTAATGGACTGCTCAGGTGTGGTTTCAAACCCAGTTCATTTGCCTTAAAAACACAAAATCACATGGGCTAATAATTCTGACCATCTCAGTTTCCACCAGATTTTTCATACAGAAATCTTAAATATTTATATTATATAATATTATATTTATATATAATATTCCAAAGTGCATCAGAGTGGGGCCATATCATGGATTAATAATTTACTACATGAAATTTTATAAATATTGCAAAAATTGGCCAGTATATTCAATATTCAATGGTTCCTAGGGGGCTAATCGTTTTGACCTTACCTGTATATTGTGATACTGTAAGCTGTAAGATAATGTATTGAGGATTTTTTCTAAGCAAATTTCAGGAAAAACTGCGATAGTATTAATATGGATAAAATCCGGACTTTTCATCCAATCAGAACTGTGGGATCTGAAGACATGAACCAATTTCTGCCACCAATCTTCACATGCAAACTATTTATTAATAATCAATACTGTGTTTTGGAGGATCGATACAGTGTTGCAGAAAATAATATTGTGATTCTTTGATATATTGATATTTTCACACCAATAATGGTGATGTTAATATAATTAAATGGAAAAATGCATCAACTTTAGTAAACAGCAGCGGCGGCGGCAGACAAGGCCACCTCCCTCCACCAGACATTTATGTGAAAGGTACTAAAATCAGGAAAATGACATAAATGAGATGAAATGCAGTGAAACTACACCATTTAGACCCAATTCATTCATATGGCATCTTTCACCCACTGTGAGCTGTCTGTTTTCCAGCTGAAAGATACAAGCTGTTCAGGGCCACGACAGTAGCTTTTACTGAGGTAACCTGGCCTTGGCATTTGTTTGTTTACCAAAAGCCTGGCCGCCTTCCTCTGGGTAAATTTTAAGTCACATGTGATCTGCTGTGGATGTCTGTGATCTCCATATGACTTTAACTTAATGTAGCGCAGTCAAAATGCCGCCGACGCAGCGTGGCAGGTGTGCGATGGGCTTTACATTACGTTGGGATGAATGTTCTTTTGAAGTTAATGTTAGCTAGTTTAATCTACCTTTCTGTCCTCTCTCCCTGCCCTGTCTTTATTTCTCCCTGCCTCTCCTCGGGTGAGAAGAGACAGGAAGACTGGGTCCACTGGGTCCTTTGCAGAGTTTTGTAATAACGATTTTACGTCATTTTTACGACAAAAATCAGAAGCAGCGGCAATAACATATGTAGCGGAAACACTGCTGACAAGCTTCTGACACCTCTCTCGTGCAATCTTTCCCATTCTTCTTGTGCCTCCTGGTCAAGAGTGGCGTCCATTGGGGAAGTAAGTGCTTGGCTAATAAGTGGTCTTCTGGCTGACACTGATAGATTTGTCTCAACCTTCATCAGGCCGTCCTGTAAGTCTTCTGCAGTTACACTGCAAGGCCTCTTGACGATATTTTGGGCTTTCTCCCAAGGCCAAACACTTACAGTGCTTCCAATGGTGTCTTTAGAGATATTCAGGGTGTTCGATATCTATCTTGGTCTTCTACCCACTGCTCTTTTGTTGCAATGAAATGATCATTTCTTTTAGCTTTGTGACAGCTTAGTCTTCACCATGGTTGCAACACTCCGTGAACACTTCCGTGGGTGGTGTTTATATAAACACATCACAGCTGAGGCAAATTAAGGGTCGTTACTGAGTTCCCAATGGGTTATTTATGTGTTAACCCAACCTCAGGCCAAACAGACTAGCAGTAGGTTTGGAAATCAGGCAGTTTTTTGACTTAACCAAATATCCTGCTGTTCTTAACTGATAAAGCCTTCATTTAAAGCAAGATCCAGCTCTGCTGAAGAGTTTCAATGTCAGAAATCCTGACTGTATTAGACGTTATTCAATATTTATGACACTCTGCAAGTGTAGTTACTTAATGTAAACTGGAAATGACAGATTTGGGGAGAAAAAAAATTTAATATTGGGCAAGAATTTCCATATTTGTGCCTCCCTTAGAAATGCATTGGCAGTAATGGTAATACTTCTCCTACTCCTACTACTACTACTACTACTAATAATAATAATAATAATAACAAACTACCAATGACTTTAATCTGTACAAATCATTCCCCTAAGCAGGGAACAGTGGGCTCACCAGGTTGAGTGGGCAGTACCAGGTGGTTTTCATGGGTGAAGCCTCGACCTGAGGAAGGCAGCAGAGACAGCAGACCATGAGTGTGATGGGCTGGTAAGAAATACAGCGCCAACAAACACACCACACAAACACACTCCTACAAGCCAACACCACCAAGTGCTCAGCCAAAACCTCATACTGTGCATGCATTTCTTTGTTTATTAGTAAAGGCCATAGGCATTTGAAACTCCTCCTTAATCCCAGCCCTTTACCCACCACGTACCTCTCGCACAGCTCCATCAAACCCAGCACGCCACAATGGCAGCACTAACTACACCACAAGCATCTTTTTCATTACAACAATTGCTTCATTCGGACGGAGGAAAGCACACACAATGGGAATTGTGAAGCGTGTAGCATTAAGGCCCTCAGAGCTCACACTGGTCCGTTACTTGTATTTACATGCTGAACAACAACGCAGTTCAGATCAATCAGTTAAAGCCTCCACAATGCGCTCAGCAAAGGGAGAGATCTGGGCTCACTCTGCAGAGCTGGAGAAACGCGTCATGTATTATTCGATGCTCCGGGCACTGGACAAGAGTTTCCGTCATGAAGTATTCAGGAGACAGAGCATGACATCATTTGCCCCCCCCCCCCCCCACACACACACACACAAAATCAGAGACACTGAATATTAGTCTGAAACTTTCATTCTCAAAGTCATTGGTCACAAAGGACTGGTTTTCTGGACACTGATGAAGCCTACACTCTTAAAATGGGTCCTTCAAGGGTTCTTTAGTAAAGGCAAGGGCTCTATATCGAACCACGCCACCTCAAAGAATCAAATAAATGCTAAAATGGGTTCTTCAAGGGTTCTTTAGTAAAGGCAGTGGCTCTTTATTGAACCATACCAACTCAAAGAACCACATAAATGTTAAAGTGGGTTCTGTAAGGTTCTTTGGTAAAGGAAGTGGCTTTATAGCATACCATGCCAATTCAAAGAACCACATCAGTGTTAAATTGGGTTCTTTAAGGGTTCTTTAGTAAAGTAAGTGGCTTTATATCGAACCATGCCAACGAACCATATAAGTCAAAGAACCATATAAGTGTAAAAATGGGTTCTTCAAGGGTTCTTTAGTAAAGACAGTGGCTCTATATTGACCTATATCCAACAATGCTAACTCAAAGAACCACATAAATAATAAAGTGGGTTCTTCAAGGGTTCTTTAGTAAAGGTAGTGGCTCTATATCGAACCATGCCAACTCAAAAAATCATATAAACGTCAAAATTGGTCTTCAAGATAAGTCCCACAGGGGAAATCTTCAGTGTCACAGCAGAAAAGGGATAGCAAGACACTCAGATGCAAAAACATAGATACATTACCACTATATACACAATATAAATAACAGAAGTAAAAAAAACACAATAACAATATTATTTACAGATTATTTACAGATTATTGCAAATTGACTCTTAATTGCACATGTGTGTGTAGGGGGGAAGATTGGAAGGTGAGGTGGGTATTGCACATTGTATTTTTTCAAAGGTTCTGTAGTAAAGGCAGTGGCTCTATATTGACCTATATCCAACAATGCCAACTCAAAGAACCATATATATGTTAAAGTAGGTTCTTTAGTAAAGGCAATGGCTCTATCATCGAACCATACCAATTCCTTTATCTTTATGAGTGGTTCTGATATAGTACTGAACGGGGTTCTGAATTAACAAGAGGCTTTCTTTGTATGTGAGGAACCAGTCTTCCAGTCTTTCCTGGACGCCTCCAGCCACAGCATGGATTAGTTCAATTCCACCACCAGCACACCTGATTAAACTTAATGAAGCACTGATTGTTTAGACCTGACACTGGGTCATAACTACAAATAATACTGGGTCGCCTCGAGCTCAGCTTTTTTCTATTTTTACCTGTTTACTATGTATGTAGGTGTTTATTATACTTTATTTTACTAAGCAAAATAATTACAAAATTCTAGTTGCAATAATTCTAAATAAGCATTATGTGGCATGAAAGAAAACATAACACAATTACATCACATTTAATATGTTTTAGTTTTTCCAATATATGAAATTCAACATCTAAATACAAACTGAGTCCAAAATTGCAAGAAAAGTGGCATATTTAAGTTTTCTGTAGAATATTTGTTAATTTATGATCACATTAAAATAAGTGAAAGTGACTAATTTTTTTTTATCAAATCAAATCAAACCAAATGCAATTTACTTATACAGCTTGTATAGCTGTTGTCATCACAAAGTAGCATCATAGAAATCCAGAAATAACACCTAACAACAACACCTGATGAAACACATGATGCCCAGTAAGCCAAACGCGACAGTGGCAGAAAACTCCAAAAACTACAAAGACACACAAGGGGGGACCCTTCCTCCTCTGGTCAAAACTACTTATAAATTATTGATGAAAAAAATCCAGCACAGCACAAAACCAGCACACAAGTCTGACTGCTGTTTTGCTCAGGTGTGCTGATATCGGCAATAGCAGTGATGATAATGAAATTAGAGTGATAAAAGTAATAATAATAATAATTAATGGTAAGAATGATAACATTAACAGCAGCAAATAATTGGAGTCCATGTAGACTTGAATGTAGTCGGTAAAGCAGAGTGGTCCAAAATTTCATAAAGATTGGACCAATAGAAATGCTCCAAATGACATGGAGTAAAATGCTGGAACACTGACTTTTATGTGTAAAGTTCAGAAGGGGCTTTCCCCTCTCCTGTAAAGTTTTCAGGGATGTCTGGTTTCTTTCCATTCAATAATGTCTAATATCGGATTGTTGAAATGCTCCAAATGGTTTGTTATTGATCGGGTTTAAAAAAAAACAACTCAAACCTAAAACCTGTACTCCATTACACTCCAATTACCAATACACTCTTTCTATGGAAACAATTCCTACAGTCTAATCTCCCAAAGCACGCTATTTTAATCCAACCACTGCTGCTCCACTTCAATCCAATGTCCAAAGTCCAGCTGATGTTACATGGAAACAACATTAATAATCCTAAACAGTCGCTGGTGACCCACATATTGGGAGCGACCAGCCTAACCTTGCATAACTTTATGACTTTCAGCAACAACAATGCCGGTCCCAATCACAGTGTATCTGTGCACCATGAAAAGAGCCCATTCATCCAAAAGCCTAGAAACATGCTGGCTTAGGACATGCACAGAGTTTATCTGGGTGCAGCTCCTCCAATAAACCAGTGAACAGCAGAGCGAACGCTGGCTTACTCAACAAGCCTGGACTGGCAAATTTCCGCCGACTTCCTGCAAATCCTCTCCGGCCGTGGGAAGACGCCGTGTGCTCCACAGCTTCGCATCAGATCGCTCAGATCGCTGCTGTGTGTTCCACTTTTTCCAAAAGGCAATAAGTCAATCAGCTTCTTTGTCCCCTTCCCTCTCTCTCTCTCTCTCTCTCTCTCCCTCACACACACACTCTCTGTGGTGTGGCCCTGCACAAACACACCTGAGCTGGTCGCTAAGACAACCCCCTCGGTCCACGTAATCTGGGCAACACCCTTAACTCACACACACACACACACACACACACACCGCCTGGAGCCAGTGTGCTTTCCCACACAGTCTCCTGCTCGCTCTCTCTCCCCCTCTCTCTCTCTCTCTCTCTCTGTCAATGTCCCACACTCCGTCATTCTATATCTGGGTCTCTCACCCTCTTTCCCTCTCTCTCTCTCCTCCAAAGTGGACGAGCCTGTTTGACGAGTAGAAAGCACACGCATGAAGGCAACACTACTGATTAATGAGGACTATTCTCCTGCATTCCCACCAAATTAGCAGTGAAACTTAATACACTTTATGGACAAAAGTATTGGGACACCTGCTCGTTCATTCTTTCTTCGGAAATCAAGAATTGTTAAAAAGAGTTTCTCCTGCTTTTGTTGGCGTAACTGTCCCTACTGTCCAGGGATGAAGGGCTTTCTACTAGATTTTGGAGGAGCATTGCTGTGAGGATTTGATTGCATTCAGCGACAAGAGCGTTCGTGAGGTCATGTTGGTGATGATGATCACCACCCCACCTTATCATCCCCAACTCCCCAACTCATCCCAAAAGTACTGAATGGAGCCCCATCATCATTCCAGAGAACACAGTTCCTCCACCGCTCCACTGCTCAGTGCTGGGGGGCTTTATACCCCTCTAGCCCACGCCTGGCATTAGGCAGCATGGTGTTCCTGTTTAGCTGTGTGTGTCTGTGTGCGTTGGCACAGCTGTCTCAGCAACGGGTGCATCTTAAAGTAGCTGAATGCATTGATTAGAAGGGGTGTCCACAAACTTTTGGACACAGAGTCATTATGTTCATTAACTCGAGGCTAGTCGTAAGTATGGCTGTTGTATGGGGAGTATGTGAGTATGGGAGGGGGGGGGCTAGACGCCAGTCATTATCGTCGTTTATTTGGAAGATCTTGCGATGGAATTCATGAGAAGTGGCACAAAGACTTAGGGTCAGGTTTCACTCACTGTAGGTTCTCTTGCAAACCCACCCCTGAGAAATTCAGCAGCCCTCTTTTGCTTGCAATGGTCACATGACTTCTTCTGGAAGATCAGGGTGCAGTGTTAGAAATATGGTACATGGTGAAACACCCATTAATGACCCATGGATTACCAGCTACAGCTACTTACAGTCTCAAAGGTACTGTCATTGTGGTGTTTTGCCATTCATTCACTTAAACTACATAAATAAGCAGTGAAACTTGATACACTTTATGGACAAAAGTATTGAGACACCTGTTCATTTTCTTTCTTTCTTCTCAAATCAAGGGTTTTAAAAAGAGTTTATCCTCCTTTTGTTGGAGTAAATATCCAGAGAATAAGGCTTTCTACTAGATTTTAGAGGATCACTGCTGTGAAGATTTGATTGCACTCAGCAATGTGTGGCAATTCACCCATCCATCCACCTATCCACTTCTTTCTGGTCAGGAGGTGTGTAAGACAGGAATTCTGTATGGAGAGGGTGCCAGTCCATCACAGGGTACATAAGCATAGCCAAATTCACCTACTTTGTGTGTATTTAGGAAGAGAACATGAAGAGAACACATCCCAGACAGAGAGCACAGCAAGGATCGAACCCACAACCCCAGACCCCTGGAGCTGTGCAGCATGCACACAACCTGCCGTGCCACCATGCTGCTCTCCAGCAATTCCCAGATCTCATGATTTGACTGAATCTGATATGGTAGAGTCTCGTTTTCAGTTTATTACAGCAGTCAACATCATATCAGTACTGTATAGCAGGAGTGCAACAACTAATCGACTAAAATCAGCAACCAAATTAGTTGGTGATGTCATCACGCATGTTAACTAGGAACGGTTCAGTACACATGAATTAATCTGCGGATTAATCGCCAAAGTTTAACCGTAACAGTGAGGAACACAGTTTTACTGCCGCTGCTACTATCTACAGTAAAACCTCCCTCAGCCTGGAGTCAGAGCTGCTGTCTGTCAAGAGAACTGAGTGCTGTAAACACTGAACCACAAGCCACTGAGCCAGCGAACAAACAGGCCGTGTCAAAATAAAAGTCGCTAAAACAACAGACTATGTCAAAATAAAAGTAACTAATGTAAACTTATACAAATGACCAAACAGACCGTGTCAAAATAAAAGTCATACTTACGAATGAACAAACAGACCATGTCAAAATAAAAGATGCTAATGCAAACTAACAGACCATGTCAAAATAAAAGTCACTAATATAAACTAATACAAACAACCAAACAGATTGTGTCAAATAAAAGTCACAAATACAAACCAACAGGATGTCACAATAAAAGTCACTAATACATATAATTTTATGTTAGCAGGAAATATTAAACAACTAAGCTAAATTTAAAAGCTGATACCTACATCAAAGTTATTTGATAATTGAGCTATTGGTTTGTTGCAGCCCTACTTTATAGTGTCCTGGTCTGACACTATATCCACCATTAATATGTTAGCCCTACACTAACAAAATAGCCACAAACTAATTCCATACAATAAGATTTGATGCATTAATAATAACACTGTGACTGTAAATCAAATGATAACTAGCAGTGTTGATTTAACACTGGCAAATTTGCTGTGCACTAGATGCCCCTAGGTATACCCCTGGATAGGGATGGGCAATATGAAGATATTTTATGAAATTGTGAAAACCTTTCGTTATAGTGATACACAATATGCTATTCTAAGGATATTGAGAATATTGTCAGTGCTTAAGGAACACTAATCAACTGCGCGTTTCTTTATAAACAGTGTCATTAGTCTGGTTGAAGTAGATGATGTGCTGAACATTTTGAATAAAGATCATTGTATTAAGTACGGGAGACTATTTGAATAATAGCTATTAAGAATTACTGTCATTACTGATGCATTTTGTCTGATCACGTGTTTTTGTGTATTGTTTAAATATCATGTATCAAGAAAATGTCTTTAAATATCCTGATATCAAATATTTAACCATATTGTGCAGCCCTCTTAGCGGACATACATATTTCTTCTGTAGATTACACAAAAATGTAAGGCTCATAAACAACATTATATGTTGTATATGATGTATGTGTTATAGCTTTGTTTGGAGTATTTCACTGAGAATAGCCTTATAGTCTTATGATTCAGTTAATTTAGTGCGCTGCAGTGTTCGCTCAGGGAATTTTGTGTCCAGCGAGAAAATATCAGATATGGAAAGCCACACCACAGGATACAATACAGGCCCTTCAGTAATTCAGCTTAGACCCACAGTTCATGACGCTAGGCGCTGCAGAATTATGACCCTACGTCAGTGGTCCATAGCAACTCTCCAAGTATCTTTTTGCTCACTAGCTTTAAACAAGTTGTTGCTTTTACCTATTAGCCCGCGCTTTATCAAAGCCAGTGTACGAAGAGCTTGGCCACTTCCTTTTTCTCCTGTTGTGTCAAAAATCGACTGCAAAACACCAGAGGGAGCCCGCAAGCAAGTCCTCAATGAATGGGTTGACTGGACCTAACCACTTGTCCAGACCACTTTTCCAGAACCAGCTAGACCACTTGTCCAGATTCTTCCTTTAATTGACAGTAGAATAATATATTTCACTACAAAAGCAAAGAAAACGTACCTGCATGTCGTCTTTTTTCTACAGCCATTTAAGATCTGGCAATAGACACGCTATTGGCTATGACTGGTTGGCGAGCAAATGCCGGAGTTACGGCCATAACAGCTTTGTTTGGTGGCAATATGGCCGGCAGTTAACGCCCTGGCCAGCTAATGCTATGCTAATATTTAATGCGACTACCTTTGCATGATTAAACATGTACATTATTAGAAAAAAATAAAGATTAATTGGATCAGTGTGTGCTGCTCTGTCTGCTCATATCGACTGCTAAAGCGATACACACTCAATGACTTCATCGTTACCCTCTTAAGACCCTGTGTCCTCATATGGGGACATTACATTTCTGCTTCTCTGCACCATGATGCTTCATTTTTTTTAACTTTGACCCTTTGACCTCATATGAGCACATAGTTTTTTTCAAGAACGACTTCCTGTACAATGACTAAGTTTAGTTTTTATACTTGTTAGGTCCTACTAATCCCAAAATGCACACCAAGCAAAAGTCCAGGTCTCAGGAGGTTACGAAAGAAAGGCGTATACAAAGGCGTATAACTGAGTTAAAATATGTCTGTGCTGCTGTAACATTTGATGTTGGTCTGTGTTGCAGAAATTACTGCATTTTTAAACTACTATACACTACGATTTTACTATTGATATTGATATTAACCCATTCACTGTGGACTTGTTTCGGGAGCGCCCTCTAGTGTCTGACAAACACTATGGAATTGAACTGGACATTCTCCAGTGATGATCCTCTACAAGTTCTCTGCGTTGCATTATGTGGTGATGTTTTGGGGGCTAAAATTATCACAGAATTAGATGGGATTACTTCTTTTTACCACATTATGCAGTCTAGCATTTTGTACTGGTGTTATCCCAATACCAACACTGGGTATCTGCGCTGCACCGAATCTGAGTTGAGCCAAACAACCCCATAGAACTTTGCTCTGTAAGTAGTACACTGATGGACTGAGGCCTGTAGGGCTTAGTCTTCCTAATTTACCATAAGAGCTGTCGCAGTTAGTTATATTAAGCTAAGCAGAACTGAAAAAGGACTCGCAGACCACTGTGAGGTTTGGGTTTCAGTCAGTGGTTTGCCTTTCTAGACGCATTTGCACATCTGCATCTCTGCATCTAGCATGTTTGCTAGCAGGCTTTGTGAAGTGTATTGTTGGACCAGAGTGGACCATAATTGTTGATGGGTTGGTTTTGTCAGTGAAGACAACGCCGTTGTGGACTAATAGCTGCAAGCACACCCATGTCGGGCCCATGTTTGGTTTGGCTCAATGCTACCGCAATGTCATATTGAGGAATGAATGTGCCAACTCATGCTAAGGCTTTGAGAAAATGCTAATGTCTTGTGCAAGCGTGTCAGAAGAAATAGCAGAACGTAGGCCAACGTAGGTTAGGAGGACACTGGCGTTCCTGGACGTGTTTTGCTTTGACTGGGGAACTTCGCCTTGAAGTTCAACTCCCACAGCTCAGAAACAGCCTTGTCTCTGTGTTTCCATCTCCTTCCTGTGGCTGCAGGAAGCACATAATAAGTGTGGACAAACACAGGAAACAGGACATGCTGTTGTGTCATAGTGTCTATCCCCCCCCCCCCCTTGCTCTCTCTCTCTCTCTCTCTCTCTCACTTTCTCTCTCTCCTTCACAACTCTTTGAATAAACAGTTGGTCAGATTTCAATCATTTTCCTGTTTTTGCTCAAAATCAGTCAGTCAGTAGTCAGTCCAACAAGACCTGGTGGTGGTGGTGGTGGTAGCAGTATCTGATGTTTTTGCATTTGCATGGAGCTACAGGGCTAATATAGGTCTAGACAGCTGAAAACAGTAGTAGCAGCCTTATAACTTTGTCTATACAGAGCACCAGTCCATCAAAGGGTCCCACACAGACACAACTGCTCACACTGCCAATTCAACTATGTGTGTTTTCGGGGAGAACACACCAAATTTCACAGTCAGAGACCAGAGGAAGGTATGAACCCACAACCATAGGCCCCAGGAGCTGTGCAGCACACTTGACCTATGGCACCACCATGCCAGTGGTGGGATGGTGATGGTACTGTGGGGATAAGGTGGGATGGTGATGGTACTGTGGGGATGAGGTGGGATGGTGATGGAACTGTGGGGATGAGGTGGGATGGTGATGGGTCCTGTGGGGATGAGGTGGGATGGTGATGGGTCCTGTGGGGATGAGGTGGGATGTGATGGTTACTGTGGGGATGAGGTGGGATGGTGATGGGTACTGTGGGGATGAAGTGGGATGTGATGGGTACTGTGGGGATGAAGTGGGATGTGATGGGTACTGTGGGGATGGGATGTGATGGTACTGGTACTGTGGGGATGAGGTGGAATGGTGATGGGTACTGTGAGGATGAGGTGGGATGGTGATGGTACTGTGGGGATGAGGTGGGATGGTGATGGGTACTGTGAGGATGAGGTGGGATGGTGATGGTTACTGTGGGGATGAGGTGGGATGGTACTGTGGGGATGAGGTGGTATGGTGATGGGTACTGTGAGGATGAGGTGGGATGGTGATGGTTATTGTGGGGATAAGGTGGGAAGGTGATGGGTACTGTGGGGATAAGGTGGGAAGGTGATGGGTACTGTGAGGATGAGGTGGGATGGTGATGGTTACTGTGGGGATGAGGTGGGATGGTCATGGGTACTGTGAGGATGAGGTGGGATAGTGATGGTTACTGTGGGGATAAGGTGGGAAGGTGATGGGTACTGTGGGGATAAGGTGGGAAGGTGATGGGTACTGTAAGGATGAGGTGGGATGGTGATGGTTACTGTGGGGATGAGGTGGGAAGGTACTGTGGGGATGAGGTAGGACAATGATGGTACTGGTACTGTGGGGATGAGGTGGGATGTGATGGTACTATGGGGATGAGGTGGGATTGTGATTGTACTGTGGGGATGAGGTGGGAAGGTGATGGGTACTGTGAGGATGAGGTGGGATGGTGATGGTTACTGTGGGGATGAGGTGGGATGGTCATGGGTACTGTGAGGATGAGGTGGGATAGTGATGGTTACTGTGGGGATAAGGTGGGAAGGTGATGGGTACTGTGGGGATAAGGTGGGAAGGTGATGGGTACTGTGAGGATGAGGTGGGATGGTGATGGTTACTGTGGGGATGAGGTGGGATGGTACTGTGGGGATGAGGTAGGACAATGATGGTACTGGTACTGTGGGGATGAGGTGGGATGGTACTGTGGGGATGAGGTAGGACAATGATGGTACTGGTACTGTGGGGATGAGGTGGGATGTGATGGTACTATGGGGATGAGGTGGGATGGTGATTGTACTGTGGGGATGAGGTGGGAAGTGATGGTACTGGTACTGTGGGGATGAGGTGGGATGGTGATGGTACTGTGGGGATGAGGTGGGATGTGATGGTACTGGTACTGTGGGGATGAGGTGGGATGGTGATAGATATTGTGGGGATGAGGTGGATGAGGTGGGATGGAGTTTGTGATGGTTGGGCTGTTCCAAGGCGGTCAATCTGAACTGAAGGCAACTCTCCTGCCTCACAGCACGGTCACCTACAGTGGGTTCTCTCATCACAAATCCATCATTGGGGAGCTATTTCCAGATCTCCCCTTGTTCCTGCTCTGCTTCCCTCTCTCCATGAATCCCTCCTCTTCCTTTTCCTCTCCTTCTAAGTGCGTCTCCTCTCTTCTCACACTGGAGCTTTTCCGTCTTTTCTTCTCTCCCACTGACCCATATTCAGTCAGAGGAAGATCTAAGGTCCTATATATGGTGATCGGGTTCATTAGCATACAAAAGATAAGAATAATCTGAGATATGAGATAAACACTCTCAATTAGAGACGTACTCTGAGTCATGTCAGTATTATTTCATTTAAGGTTCATTTAAAACAGGAGCAGGATTTTGAAAAATATAGCTAATAAACTAGTGGTCTTTCTAGACCTCCACAAGTTAAAGACCCATGCCTGTTGTCTTTGCTGTGGTCTCATGGCTCTGAGCGTAAATCCCATGAACCTAAATACTCTCAAATAAGGTTTTCCCAGCGTGCTTGTATATTTATAGATATATAGACATATAGCACATTAACTTCCATGAATCCTTATACAAATGTATGTAGCTAAACTGGGGGTGCACATTACGTATTTCTCCCAGTACTGTGATTTCTCTCTCTATTATTGATTGCTCTTTTTAAAAGAATATTTTTTAAGTAATTTTAATATTTCATAAGTATTATGAAATATTAGTCAACCAAACCAACTGTGGTGTAATGGTATACAAATCACAATTCAATACACACCATGATTCGGATCCCAGCTTTGGTAAAGTAGGGGAAAAAGCCTCAAAAAATGGTCAGCTTAACCTAAGCCTATCATGGCATGTTTCTAACAGCTTACAGCTTAAAGCAGGGGTTCCCAAACTTTATCATCCCAGCACCCCCCTGTGTTCACTTCTAATCTTCAGTATAAATGCATTGGCACAGTTCAGTAACATTTAGAAATTTAGTTTAAACTGGTTTAAACTGGTACTATTCAGCTACAGGACTGGGTTTCCATCTCAACATACATTCAACATTGCTTAATGGTAGAGTGAGCATCACAGAAGCACTCTCTCTACCGTTTAAGATGATCTTAATACTGGTAAGCTGTGAGAAACTGAGAAAGACTGAGCTGGTCAGATTACCATTGCTGTCAGTACTGGTTTCACTGGTGTGTTACTGGGTAATAAGCAGACTCCTCAATGCGCTCCTCGCATGAATGACAGCAGCCGTGTCCCGAAGCCTAGGCTGCAGATGAGGTAGGCTGGATTCCTCGGCTGCTACGTCATAGAAGGCTGTTCCTATATGAAGGACCCTACGTATATCGAGTTCCAGATATCAGAACCTCGATAAACCCTAAAGATCTGTGACATCTTGTGATGTCACAGACATGGGGTGATTTTGTGGAAATTGTGAGTGTTTTATCAGATTTCCATCTTGACACTTTGCTGAACGCTTTACTGAACACCCAGGATTTTTTCTACAAAAAATACAAAATATACAAAATATAAAATAATGTATTTCTAGGGGTGTTTTTCTGTGTTTTTGGTGTTTTCTGCAATTTTACTGATGAACTTGAGCATTATAACAATGCCCAAATATCATGATTTGTTAAGATAGGGAAATTTAAAAGATTTGTGAATATGACCGTGGGCTCTCCGCAAAAACAGCCCCAGCACTCATCGCTTACAGAAAGTTACTGCAAGTCATTTCCCTCTGACATCATTCAGGCTTACCCGAGTTACAGACATGGATGTCACGCAATCTAAGGACAAACCATCCACTCTATACCCAAACTGGGTCTTGCTTTTAGGTAAACAGACGTCCAGCGCAGCCCTCCAAAAGTCCTTGCACATGGTCTCACACATGCAGATCCCCACACTTTCTAACGGCCTGTGCATTCATCTAGCCATTTTCATTAAAGTCAAGTGGAAGGTAGCATCCAGTTTCAGCCTGCTGGCCCTGGCTGTGTCATCTGAGCACTCGCCTTACAAAAGAGACAGTGTCTTCCATGCCAGACCCCTCTGCATTATTTACACCAGGCCCACGAGGCACCACGGGGCCATGTGACCCCGCCCCACAGGAGGGAAATGACCATGGCGATGTATCCGCTTGAGTCAGTGTGACTTCTTTTTTTAGGCCGTCGAATCAACGTGTTAAATTAGAGCAGAGCACACAGCCTTGCTCAAGACATTACAGAGATCTGAGGAAGTGAATGCTCCGCATTTGACACTGCTGTTTTAAGATACGCCCCTTTTTAGAGCTCCTGAGGTTTGAAACAGCACAAATAGGCTACATGCAGTCATGTGAAAATTAGGACAGCCCTTTAATCGAGCTACCAGTGTGTCCTGTGATAGCATTTTAGGATTGTTGGAGGCTTGAGGTCTGCTCCTGGGCTGGACTAGCTAGGACAGCCTGACCTGGCCAAAATATTTTGTGGACAGTGTTCAGAGATCTTTTTAACCCCCTTCCCAGACTCATCTGCATCTACAGCCTTTCTTTCTGAAGGCCTCAGAGAGCTCTTTGGATTTGGCCATGGTGATCCTTACCACTCACTTCAACAATCAACAGTAAACGAAAAACAAAATGTCTGAGGTTTAGATAAGACAGGCTCCTCCAGAGTCCTCTCTAACCATTTTTTAATCATCTGCCGCTGATGTCCTGCACCTGACCATAATTGCTGGCATTGGAAGTAACAATAAATGTGGGGGTGTCCTAATTTATTCACATGTAAATCAGTGGTATTGCCAGGCATATACACCATATGAATTAATGATACGTTTATGTTTATACCCTTAGTATATGCTCTTAAAAATAAAGGTGTATTAAAGGGTTCTTTAAGCGATGCCTTAGAAGAACCACTCTTGGTTCCATAAAGAACCAGGGACGTAATAGGGATGTGTGAGTGTGAGGAACCCTTAAAGAACCTTTACCTGATGCAAAGGTTCTTCACGTTCACTATTACTAATCTCTACTACAAAGATGGTTCTTTATGGTTCTTTATGGTATTTCTAACTTGCTTATTTTTTCCACGTTCCAGCTCGCCTCACAGGTCGGGAAGAAAACAAGCTTCAAAACATGGAGCACAAATTGATTTGGCAGCTTCATATGATGATCAATGAAGAAGTTAGATTTTCATCTATTTCTGTGGATGCCAACACTGCAAACTGGACATACTTTCATTGTACATAATGTTTTTTGAGCCCTTGCCCAGTATACAGACATGCAGTTTGAGGTCAAATGTAAAATGACTGTGAATGAACAGTACGGTAACTGTTGATTATATCAATAATGCATTAACAACTACATCTATGTCAACTGAGATGTGATGTTTTACCAGTAGGGGTGCATTCACTGTGTATTCATACTGAACGGATGTAGTACGGGGTTGTTGTCTATGTTTCTGTGCATAGAAAGTCGTACTGAGAATTCCTGGTATGCGCTATTAGGGTAAATACGGTAATTTTACAAGTGCATGTGACACCTTAAGCCAGCTTAATGTTACTGAAAGCACATTAGTAAATGTTATCCACAAGGAAGTAGGTTTGTTACTGTTGTAACGTCGGATGATTTTATCGCGTGTGTGTGTGTGTATTGGTTATTAGGACTACACCAGTGACATACATAAAGCTAATACATAAACCCAATCTAAACACGTGAAGGAAACTCCAGAGGGAATGACCGAGGCTGACAGGAGCATCACCCAGAAGAGCAAATTCATCAGCAAATTACAATAATGTCCAATCAAACATGAGCCATGTTCACTCACTACTAACCCACAATAAACATCCTCATGCAAGCTCAATTCAAAGCACATGAACAGTCACTGGTTAAAAATAGATGAATGAGGCTTTATGTTATTTATTGTCTCGGTAAGTCTCCTAAAAAAGTCCCCTTGTTTATGTCCTCACTCTTATTCAAACGCAGAGGGCCCTCAGGCCTTCTGAAGCGAACCGACAGCAGCAGCTGCTTCCCGACTACACACTAGAAGGAGTTGCTGCTAAGGTTTAACTGTGGAGTATTCTCAAATGAATAGGATTAAAGACTTGACATGGAGGAATCAGAATCCATCTAAAAATACACTATATGGCCAAATGTTTGTGGACACGCCTTCTAATGAAGATAGCAGATAAACATGAACCTACTGGTACCATGCCTATGATGGGGTATAAAGTATATAACCCCTCCAGCATTAAGCTGCAGAGCAGTGGAACTTGTCGCTGAGTACAATCAAATCCTCACAGCAGTGCTCCTCCAAAATCTAGCAGAAAGCCTTTGTCCCTGGACAGCAGAGGCAGTTTCTCCAACCAAAGCAGAATGAACTGTTTTTTTTTTTTTTTTTTTAAACCCTTCATTTCAGAAGAAACAGGTGTCCCAATACTTTTGTCCATATAGTGTATTTTTCATTCTCAGTTAGATTTGCTTCCTAATATTTACTCCATTTTTTTTAACTACCGGTACTCTGACATTGCACCCTTCTGTTTGCTGAACTCCAAAATTGCCAGACTGACCTGTGAGGTGGCATGTTCTCTGGTGCCAGCTTCCTTTCCCATTTGGTCCGTTGGCTGAAAACTGTCGGCCTCTGGCTGCAGAGGGCGGAAGCCAATCAGAGGCACATCTTTGGAACCCACTCCCGGCAGGTCTACCCCGGCCGTCCTCATACTTCGGGGGAGCATGGTGGTGGTGGTGGTGGTGGCTGAGGCACAAAAACAAGAGCATACTGGTGAACAGAGTGCAAACAGAGCACCAGCTATAGCCAAGGCAAAGCAGTGGTGCGATGGATCAGGGTCATCAAGCCTGTCAGCTCATTTGTTTACTTCATTTACATTGCCCGATGGCAAGCTGTGACTGCAAATTTGAATTCCGACCACTCCTTCCCTTTTCCCATTTCCTGCTCTGGTATTTTGATTGCTGGGCTGATAGAAATCTCTTTCAGGAAGGCAGAGGGGACAGAGAGAGGCCTCGCTTGTGGTTGTGTTTATTGAGGATGAAGAATAAGAACTTAGATGGTTCCAGGGGTTGGTAGAGCAGCCTAAGCCCAGACTACACTCAAACTCAAGTAAACTTGCTGTTAGTTTGGTTGAAATACTGACACAAGTGACATAAAACAAGCGACAAAGCTGAAGCTCAAAAATACTTATTTACTGAGTAGCATTTTTACCCTCTCCTGCTCTAGAATGGGGACTGACCAATTAGAAAGCAGTACAGATGCTGTTATTAGCATAAAACAACAACATTAAACACAATAAAGGCACTAATAGCTAAATTGAAACTGGGTAAAGAGTATATTCGCATCCTTAATAATGTACACTCGGACAAAACAGGTTATGTATATATATATATTGTTAAAAGGTTCTTTAACCCAGACCAATTGTGGAATTTTTTTTCTTAATTTCTACCCAATTTTCTACCCAATTCTCTCTAATTAAGCTAAGCCAATTAACCGACCTATGCACTAGGACTCCCCATATCACTTGCTTGCAATGCTCCAGACACTATGCTCTAGGAGGGCGAAGACAAGGTCGGAGGTAACCGCCTGTACCAGCCAAACACCACCCAGAGAGAGCATGGCCAGTTGTGCTCTCTCTGGATCCGGCTCCTGATGGCGAAGCAGCATGACCCGGGATTCAAACTTACAATCTCTGGGCCATAGTGTCAGCGTCTTAGTCTGCTGAGCCTCTTTGTGCCACAGAACTAATTTTTTAAAGGCATCTTTTTTCCTCATATATGAAGAACTAATTGACTAGGCCAAGAATTTAAGCTTGATGGTTCTTATAGCTGTAATGGTTCGTTATACAGTAGAACCATTCCATTTATTAAACAGCCTAAACCCAAACTCAAGCAAGTCTGGTTTAAATAAAAAAACGTAATGAAAACTGAAGTGTGTACAAAAATAGAAGCTCAAAAACACCTTATGTACTGAGTCTCTTATGAGTCTCTTAGTATAGAACAAACTGCAGTGGAAGTTCTTACTACAACCGGCATCTATCAGCATAGGAACTGAACCTCGTTAGACTATTCTTCTCTATTTTACACACTGGTGACTGACCGACAGTAAAAAAAACAACAACAACAAACAGTAAAGATGCTGCTTGTAAAATAAAACAATGATATTAAACACAATAAAAATTAATACATATATTTTAATGGCTAAGCTGGAACTGAGGGGGGTACTAAGGGTTCTATATAGAACTGAAAATGTTTAAACTCTTATTTTAAAAGGTCTATAACGAACCATCTAAGGTTTTTCCATGTATATGAGGAACCATTTTACCAGCTTTCAGGTGGTTCGTTGAGTTGTCATGGTTCTATATACAGTAGAACCCTTCCATTTACTAAAGAACTCTCGAAGAACCTTGTTACCCCTTGATTGAGGAAATATGGAACTGAGTACTCAGGAACTAGCAGATTTGGGACAGTTCTAATGATAGAAATAGTGGACAATCTAGTATGACCAGTATTTCCCTGCACTGTGACCACAGAGCAAAAATCCCCAGTGAGCAATGGACATGGTGTTGAATCAAAGTAATGGTTCACTGAAAAACCTTCTTTACACACTGTTCTCCTGACACCACGCACAGTCCAGAATTTGCTTTTATAGGCAAATAGCATTGATTTTTCAATATTTCTGCAAAGTTCAACAACTAAGATGTTAACAAGTCATTCAGAGGGGTCTGGTTGCCCACTCTGGTTTCTTTGCAGTGGTGGTGATAGGATTCAAGCAGCGAATATGAATATTGCCTTTTTATTTACTATCCAAGTGACCAGTGAACCGGCCTGTGTCTCTGAGTTTTATATGTTGAAGATAGTAAAAAAAGAAAGTGGTGAATCAAAAAAACGATGCCTGATTTTAAATATGTTTTAGCTCAAAACTGCCTCGATCTCAGGCAGCATATTGATCTCTTTAATAAGGTTCTGTGATGTAATCTGTTTAAAGATTAAACTCTTCTGATTCCATTTATCACCACTGTAAACAATCCCAACTTTCTAACTTTCTGTCTATTTCACATCTACCCACTCTGAATGAGTCTGTTTACATCTTAAAGATGTCCTTATTCATACACTTAATACCAGTGTGGACGTTAAGAGTTACTGAATAATTCATTATAATTCAATATAGTTACAAAATAATTCACAGTGGCTACTGAAAGAGGCATAGTAGTTATTGAATAATTCATAGTGGATACTGAAAGAGGCATAGTAGTTATTGAATAATTCATAGTGGATACTGAAAGAGGCATAGTAGTTATTGAATAATTCATAGCGGATACTGAAAGAGGCATAGTAGTTATTGAATAATTCATAGTGGATACTGAAAGACGCACAGTAGTTATTGCATAATTCATAGTGGATACTGAAAGTTGCATAGTAGTTATTGAATAATTCATAGTGGATACTGAAAGAGGCATAGTAGTTATTGAATAATTCATAGTGGATACTGAAAGAGGCATAGTAGTTATTGAATAATTCATAGCGGATACTGAAAGAGGCATAGTAGTTATTGAATAATTCATAGTGGATACTGAAAGTCGCATAGTAGTTATTGAATAATTCATAGCGGATACTGAAAGATGCATAGTAGTTATTGAATAATTCATAGTGGATACTGAAAGTCGCATAGTAGTTATTGAATAATTCATAGCGGATACTGAAAGACGCACAGTAGTTATTGAATAATTCATAGCGGATACTGAAAGACACACAGTAGTTATTGAATAATTCATAGTGGATACTGAAAGTTGCATAGTAGTTATTGAATAATTCATAGCGGATACTGAAAGACGCATAGTAGTTATTGAATAATTCATAGTGGATACTGAAAGAGGCATAGTAGTCATTGAATAATTCATAGCGGATACTGAAAGACGCATAGTAGTTATTGAATAATTCATAGTGGATACTGAAAGAGGCATAGTAGTTATTGAATAATTCATAGTGGATACTGAAAGTCGCATAGTAGTTATTGAATAATTCATAGCGGATACTGAAAGACGCACAGTAGTTATTGAATAATTCATAGCGGATACTGAAAGACGCACAGTAGTTATTGAATAATTCATAGTGGATACTGAAAGTTGCATAGTAGTTATTGAATAATTCATAGCGGATACTGAAAGACGCATAGTAGTTATTGAATAATTCATAGTGGATACTGAAAGAGGCATAGTAGTCATTGAATAATTCATAGCGGATACTGAAAGACGCATAGTAGTTATTGAATAATTCATAGTGGATACTGAAAGAGGCATAGTAGTCATTGAATAATTCATAGTGGATACTGAAAGAGGCATAGTAGTCATTGAATAATTCATAGTGGATACTGAAAGACGCACAGTAGTCATTGAATAATTCATAGTGGATACTGAAAGATGCATAGTAGTTATTGCATAATTCATAGTGGATACTGAAAGACGCATAGTAGTTATTGCATAATTCATAGTGGATACTGAAAGTTGCATAGTAGTTATTGAATAATTCATAGTGGATACTGAAAGAGGCATAGCAGTTATTGAATAATTCATAGTGGATACTGAAAGAGGCATAGCAGTTATTGAATAATTCATAGTGGATACTGAAAGACGCATAGTAGTTATTGAATAATTCATAGTGGATACTGAAAGAGGCATAGTAGTTATTGAATAATTCATAGTGGATACTGAAAGTCGCATAGTAGTTATTGAATAATTCATAGTGGATACTGAAAGAGGCATAGTAGTCATTGAATAATTCATAGTGGATACTGAAAGTCGCATAGTAGTTATTGAATAATTCATAGTGGATACTGAAAGAGGCATAGTAGTCATTGAATAATTCATAGTGGATACTAAAAGAGGCATAGTAGTCATTGAATAATTCATAGTGGATACTGAAAGTCGCATAGTAGTTATTGAATAATTCATAGCGGATACTGAAAGATGCATAGTAGTTATTGAATAATTCATAGTGGATACTGAAAGTCGCATAGTAGTTATTGAATAATTCATAGTGGATACTGAAAGTCGCATAGGAGTTATTGAATAATTCATAGCGGATACTGAAAGACGCACAGTAGTTATTGAATAATTCATAGCGGATACTGAAAGACGCACAGTAGTTATTGAATAATTCATAGTGGATACTGAAAGTTGCATAGTAGTTATTGAATAATTCATAGCGGATACTGAAAGACGCATAGTAGTTATTGAATAATTCATAGTGGATACTGAAAGAGGCATAGTAGTTATTGAATAATTCATAGCGGATACTGAAAGAGGCATAGTAGTTATTGAATAATTCATAGTGGATACTGAAAGAGGCATAGTAGTTATTGAATAATTCATAGCGGATACTGAAAGAGGCATAGTAGTTATTGAATAATTCATAGTGGATACTGAAAGATGCATAGTAGT
The DNA here is from genome assembly GCF_030463535.1 of Salminus brasiliensis. Lineage (NCBI taxonomy): Eukaryota > Metazoa > Chordata > Actinopteri > Characiformes > Bryconidae > Salminus > Salminus brasiliensis. The sequence continues at coordinate 90,373,136 of NC_132878.1, forward strand.
TACTGAATAATTCATAGTGGATACTGAAAGACGCATTTTAGTTACTGAATAATTCATAGTGGATGTTGACTAATTCATTGTAGTTACTTAATCATACATAATAGTTACTAAATATAATTCATTGTAGTTACAGAATAATACATAGTGAACACTGCATTATACACAGTGGACACCAAATAATTCATAGTGGATGCTGAATAATTTATAGTGTAAACTGAATAATTCAAAGTACTTACTGAATAATTTATAGGAGTTACTATAACCCCCCCCCCCCCCCCCCCCCCCTCAAAAAAGTGTTTAAGTGTTTTACACAGCTCTGACAGCCCAGCTGGACACAAATGGACAGTGTAGATGTTTTCTTCAGGCCTTTATCCTCCCAGGCTATTCATTAAGTTCAGCCCACACTGCCACTTTCTCAATCCCTCTCATTCATGTGGCTCATGTTTGCAAATGACTGAAGACATTCATGGTGAGTTGGCTGCCAGCTCCCAGCACTAAGTTGGGTCACACCCCGCATGAATGCAAAGCTGCCTTGCTTTCTGCTCGTTTGAGCTCGCAGGGGGTCCTTCCCTCACCCTCTCTCTTACACTTACACACACACACACACACCCTCACACACACAGCTGATAGCCGAGGCTGGCGGTTAAACATAAACAGAGAACTGTATTGTTTTATAAGGCAGATCGATGTGAGGCGGGATCACAGGGACGGAAAAGGGCAGACAGGGCACGACCTGCCTTATAACGCTTAAAAAAAAGTCCAAGTACGAGCCCCTCTCCTTCCCAAACCCATCCCTGCTGAACTTAGCCCACTGTGACCACCATAGACACGCGAACAGCCCAAACACACGACCCAAATACCTGCTAGCCTGCGAGCCCTGCGTCCATCCGCTCCTGTAGACACTTCTCACTGATCAGGCTCCTTCCAGCTCCATATCTCCCCCCTCCTGGTGCTCTGAAGAGCCTTATCGTGTGATCGCAGGGGCGATCAGACCCAGTCGGTGCGATCCGCACACTCCCTCCGCCCGCTCGGCCCCGATCCTCCCAGCCGCTGGTGCAGCAGCGCGAGACGCGGTGGGTTTCGCATTGCACCCGTTTTGCGACAAGCCCCGCCTCCCCTGCGCTGCGATTGGCTGACAGGACGGAGTTTAGCTGTATTTGTTTTAATTATTTTTTATTTATTGGTTTTTATTTTGTACACTTATTCGGGAAGTGTACAAACGTCAGTGTTTGCTAGTTTTATAAATGATGCTTTATTAAAATATAGATTTTTATTAAAAATAACAGTTTATTTGTTTAGACTTAGTATCTCTTCCTGGTTCTTTTTTAATCATTATTACATAATAACATTGCGCATTAGTGCTAAATAATGTACATTCATATAAAAACAAACAATATTAAATCATTTATATATTTTTTTTATTTAATTTTAATAATTATATTTGATTCATTTTTATCAGCAATGACACTGGGCTCCCTCCTTTCACTTCACTGTAATAAAAGTAAGTGAAATAAGCTACCTGGCTTTTAAATAAATAGCGTGTAACTTAATATGACACTAAATTTGCTTATTTTGTTAAAATATTAATTAAATCATTACATTTACATTTATGGCATTTAGCTGAGGCTCTTATCCAGAGCGATTTACATGGTTACTCGTATTACAGAGGTGGGTCAGTGTAGTGTTAGGAGTCTTGCCCAAGGACTCTTATTGATGTAGCACAGCAAAGTCACCCAGACTGGGAATTGAACCCCAGTCTCCCACATGGTGTGGCAGCTCACTGGCAGGTAGTGGTGTTATCTGTTGCGCCACACCAACCACATTATTTTAAGAATGCAATGTTTTGAATTATATTATATATTATATTCACACTGGATTTGCTAACAATTTCATTTAAGTTTAAGAAAACGTTTTTACATTAATAGTATCAGTTTTCGTTTTAATTTTAGTTAAATGATTTAAACTATTATCCAACCGGAGCACAGGGAGCGGGGCCTGCAGGAATAGGGCTGGGGGGAAATAACACAAGTAAAACCAGCATCAATAAAGCTAATAAGATGGTAGTAAATCCTTTTAAATGGTTGTACTTTGTTTCATGTCCCAGTCTGTCAGTGAAACTGAAGTATTTAAAGTTGTTCATGCTTATGAGTAAGTTGGAATGCAGTTCTTCTTAAGGCGATTATCCTGGATTAATGCTTGGGTTCACTGTAAACCTGCAACAAATATGAGGAAAGCACCCTAAGGCCTGAACAAAGAAACCAATGTATGGTGAAAACATACCCATAGAGGCCCTCAAGACCTGAGTACGGTGCCTTACAGATCCACAGCAAGGTTCATACCAACACTGCATTAACGGCAGATATCCGCAGGCCACTGTGCACTGGTACAGCTCTTCATGGTACAGCAGTGGAACAGGATTATGTGAAACTCCTGCTGATCCAAATATCCATGACTTTCCACTGTAGCCTTCCTTAGGTTATGTCAGTAAGTTGACATAAATGATACATCCTCACACCAGCTTATATGGATGGCCTTAATGTGAGGCAGAAGTCTTTCTTGATGGGTAACTGCAGTGATTCCCAACATGTTGGTGGTGGTTTCCTGCTCTACAACACCACCTTCAACTCAGGAATGTCTTGTTAATTAGTTAATTAGATACATAGGGCGTGTTGGGAGCAGGGATATCTCTACAGTGTGCAGGTCAGGGGGTGCTCCAGGGGCAGGATTGGGAACCACTGGTTTACTGAATGTGCATGTACAGGTTTTAAAGGGTCTAACAGCTAACAGTCATGAGCTATTAAAGAATGTATTACTTTCAGTGTCCTTGACTCTTTTTCATAGTTATTCATTAGGCCATTATTGGCCCAAGCCCTAAAATACTGCTGAATAAATGAGCCTGTTCAGTTGAAATAGTGAACCATAATTCTACAGCTGCAAACACAAGTGCCTGTTGACAAGGCGCTTCAGTCAGTATGATTTTATGCGGGTCAGGCCAGTCATTATTTTAAATATTTCAATATTACGAGTTCATAAATTTGACAATCCATGTTAATGCCACAACCACCCAGGGCCTGAGGTCCAAGAAAGCGTAACTGGACATGATCTCTCTGGGTGGATATGATGCCCAACCTGCTCAGCTAACAGCATGGTGTCTGGGGCAATGACTTTTCAGGAATATCGTGCCTCACTAGCTTCAAATTCCTAGTAGGCTACTTAGCAGGGAATTGTGTCCTGCTAGGTAGCCTACTCTTCAAAACACACTCACAGTTTTGATGTGGAAGTATGTATATGGACCTATATCCATCCCAATGAACAGTACAGACAGAAACTAGAAGAAAATTAGAATTTACCACATAAAAAAATTATTAAGCTTAAATTGGAGCCATCAGAATTTATCATTAATAATCATTTATTAAGTTATTTTTAACATGTCAGTTAATGCTGATTTTATACAAGCTAGTAATAGTATATATAAGTATATATAAGATAAGTATATAAGATAATAATAATATAACAATAAAGATAATAACGATAATAATAATATATAAGTATATATAAGTAATAGTAATTAATAATCATTTATTATGTTATTTTTGACATATCAGTTAATGCTGAATTTTATACCAGGGAAGTCTTTTGGTATAGCACAGAGCCCAACAACACCACCATTCCCAGGCAGGGTGATTTTAAATGATTCACATTATGTCACTCTGGATATCAGCATCAGCCGAACGCTGCTAATGTAAATGTAATGTAAGACTATTGCAAATTGGGTCAGGCTAATACTTCGTAGCCTGTTCCCCTAATATCACTCACCTTATCCGGTGAGGACATTTGGTGTGTCCTGCCAGAAAGTTTATCTATCAACCTTCTCACCTAGTGACTGTAAAAACAACATGTTTTATACTATATATGTTTTTTATACCATATTTCACTTATTAGATTCATTTTTCTTTTAAAAGTTGTATTTATTAGCATTAAGTAACCAAAAAAATTGGTAAATGAAAGAGAAATGAGACAAGTAAGATATGAAACATAATAATAAGCACAAATGTAAACTGAAGTGTAATAAAACAGATGCAGGAGTGGAGGTGGTTAGAGACCTTAAGAGCTTAAAATGATGATGAGTGACACCAGCGAGCCAAGCTTTAGAGCTTCCTGTAGTAAATCCCAGCTCACTGGTGCACAGTAGCTTAAAGCTAATTTCCCCAGTTCATTAAAAAATAAAAACAACAACAACAATAATAATAATAATAATAATGGACCGAACCAATAGAAATGCTCCAGAATTATGGAAAGCTGATTTAGCCTAAAATGCAACCAGTAATACTAGCCATAGCTCTTTTTTCACTAGTAAAACCCCTGTAATTAACATTTTGCTAGCAGAAAGAGTTCTAATTTCATACATACACAACTATTATTACTCATAACATCAGATCTACAGATCTATAAAGGCTATAAAGGAACATATTCTTAATGTAACACATTTTGACATATTATATAATCATATTTTCTAATAATATAGTCACATTTTACCATTGATCTACATGGATTATTGTGTTTATTCAGACTAGTACTAGTATCCAGACTTATTATTTTACTATTATTTTATTAGCATAGAAATTGTAATTCCAGGTAATTCTGAGCAGTAAAATTATTAGTTGTAGAGATCAATGGTATTATTCTTACTGTAGATAGAACTGCATATTACAATTAATCAAAACTAAAAAAAAAATGCATGCTCTATTCCTATTACAATTATATGTTATATAAAATAAAATCTCTTTAGATTGACTTCCATTGAAAGTTGAAAGTTGGCTTTTACTTCTTGCCATTTTGGAGATGCAAGTTTATTTGTGTGACAGCACTGATATACTCTTTTTTCTTTTCGGCCTTCGGTCCACCACACACGTTGCGTTTTGACCCCCCGAGACAAAACATCTGGGCACCCCTGGTCTAAATGAAACTCTAGGTAATATAATCTGCAGATCACAAAGCATTTCTAAGTGATTCTTTACCAAATGACCAGTCGACAGTTCAAAGCAATGCAACAGAAAGCTACCGGATTGACTGTGGTACTGTATGCAAGGTGAAATTCTCTTTCCTTCCTGTCTCTCCTTTTGAGCAAGCGTACTGTGCTTGCCCTCTGGTGTGCTATCAAGGAACTGACACTTCTGCTTTCCAAAGACCTGCCAGAGGCCATTTTGAACACAACATGAATAGCAGAACTGCAAAACAATTGTGTGCTTTACCACCTATTTAAAGCTTCGAAATGGTGGGAGGGTTTGATCGCTGCGTGCAATACACCACTCAAACCATGCTGTCCGCATGACTGTGACAGGCTGTATAAGCTGTGACTATATATGTTGTGGCAGTATTATCTAGATCCATGAATTTCCATAAATTAGCATTGGGGCCAACATAAGTAGGATCATTTGAATTTTTCAAGGAGTTTGTTTGTCATGTTTATGAAGACCAACACCCAACTGACTATATTATATACCATTGTATACAAGACTATACTTTAATAGGCTAAATGCACTATTTCAATGCTGTGCTAGGTTTACTACTACTACTACTACTACTTTACTGAGACCACAATAGTAGCTCTTAGTAGTGTTTTAATGGCCCTGCAAAATTAATGCTTATAATCAGCTTATAATATTATTAGTATTAAATATACTGCATATTATTATATTCATACTTATCCTCAAAGCTATAGTATATACTATTTGTTAAGTGTAGTCTATTTTTACATAGATTAACCGACCTGTGAGTTTAAGACACTGTCTTAATCCTTGTGATAATACTATTGTAATATATCCATATTTAGACACTAAGCTATGTATAGTATTATATGCTAAATCAACTATATATATAGTTTACGACTACGACTACACGCTGACCACATTAGGAGGAGTTTAAATGGGCCTGTGAGATCAACACTCCCTCTAATAGGCTAATATTACTAACGTTAATATTAATATTTGAAGGTATATAGCATATTAGTATGTAATAAGTTTCTAATGACATACTAAGCTATACATACTACATACTACATAGACACCGCCCCTGTTTACTACAATTGTACCTTAACCACAATACTCACAATACTTTTTATGGGCAGGTAAGCTCACCCTAATGAGCTAACGAAATACATATGTGAATATTTATTTAGACATATAGCATATTTTTATGTAATATATTCATGATTATATACTAGGCTATACATCCTAGATTGACAGATACTGTGCTGTGTATACTGACTACAACCGGTTTTACTGATTTTTAATTGGCCTGTGAGCTGAATTCGCTCAAATATTAAAAGCCGTAAATGTACGGCATAATATTACCATATAATACAATAATCATTATATACTAATCTATACGTCCTGCATAGTATGTATGTGCGATGTTTATTACTACTTCAAACTGGCCACAATATGAGGAATTTTAATGTGCATGTGAGATAAACTCACTAAAAATGAGCTAATAATACTTCTAGCAGTAAATATAACGCTTATTAATTTGTAAAACATTCATAATTATATACTAATATAATATATGACATGGATAGTGTGCTACTGTTATGATGTTATGAGTTATGATGGACCTGTGAGATGAATTCCCTCTAAAGCACTAATGATACTCGTAGTAAATACATTAAAATATATATTATATTGTTATATAACATCATAACTATATATTAAGCCACTATAGCAGCACTGCAGTATTTTTATTATATACATATATAGCTACTAAATGCAGGCCACTGCTTGCTGTGCTGTGTTTACTACTACTAGCCTTGAGTGCCTGAGTGGGCCTGTAAGGGGAATTCACTCATATGGGCTAATTCTACTAATATTACCATTTATATCAATTTAAAGATATAAATTATTCAAATAATAATGTACGGCATTCAAAAAAGTAAATGTACGGCATAATATTACCATATAATACAATAATCATTATATACTAATCTATACGTCCTGCATAGTATGTATGTGCGATGTTTATTACTACTTCAAACTGGCCACAATATGAGGAATTTTAATGTGCATGTGAGATAAACTCACTAAAAAATGGGCTAATAATACTTCTAGCAGTAAATATAATGCTTATTATATACATATATAGCTACTAAATGCAGGCCACTGCTTGCTGTGCTGTGTTTACTACTACTAGCCTTGAGTGCCTGAGTGGGCCTGTAAGGGGAATTCACTCATATGGGCTAATTCTACTAATATTACCATTTATATAAATTTAAAGATATAAATTATTCATTATTATGTAGAATATGTACATATATATCATAATAAACGTGTTTAGACGTGTTTGGGAATGTTTGGCAGCCAAAAAAACAGCTGGCCAGCTAGCTAAAAACATTAGGCACGGCCAGACGAGCTGCGGTCCGAAAAGTAATTGGCGAGATAAATTTGGGAGTAATTGATCACTCTAAGTGACCCAGAGTGTGTCCGTGCAGCAGCTTAGACCTGTGTGTGTGTGAGTGTGTGTGTGTGTGAGTGTGTGGAGGGTGGGAGGGAGGGCGGGAGGCGGTTGAAAAGTTTTCCCTCTCCGGCCAGAGCGATTAACCCACACACCGCCCGGCCCGAAACTTCGGCTAGCGCCATTAGCACCGGTTAGCAGCCTGTAACACACACACACACACACACACACACACAGGCACGCGCACACACGCACACAGGCACGCGCACAGCATGGTGGTGCGTCAACACGGGCTGTCGGTCATTGTGGGCTTACAGATGTGTGTGAAGGTGTTCACACACACACACACACACACATCTACACACACACACACACACACACCCCTCCTCGGCAGCCAGAGCAGCCCGCCTTATCTCTCCCTCCCACTCGACTGCTCTGTGTTTTATGTCTGCGTCACAACAAGTCGAGAGAGAGAGAGAGAGAGACAGAGAGAGAGAGAGACACGCACGGAGAGAGGGAGAGATGATGATGATGATGAGGAGGAGGATGATGATGATGGCGTCTCTGTCGGCTCCAGCCTCGCTGTCAGGCACGTTTTAACAACACCAGCGAAGGCGGAGAGGAGGAAAACAGGAGGAGGGGGAGAGGAAGGGGAGAGGGGAACATGACGGAGCGGCGTGGCACCGGACAGACGGACAGACGGACAGACTCAGCGCTGACGACTTGACTGACTGACCGTTTTGACACACACACACACACACACACACGCGCGCGCACGGTCCTTGCGCCCGCGCGCTCTTTCGCTCTTACTTGCAGACCTACACACACACACACACACTCTCTCTCTCTCCTTCTTTCAAAGCACATCCATACTCGTGTGACGCGAAGAAGAAAAAAAAAGAAGAGGAAAAGAGCAGCAAAGCAGCGGAGGTCGGACATATTTTCATGTCAAGCTCGAACAGCAATCTCTGTGACCCCAGCAGAGAGGAGCACGACTTTACAGGTAAAGCCCGGAGCGTTTCTCCTCCCTCTCTTCCTCCTCTGGTGTCATTTCTACATCGCATGTCTAGAACCGGCAGAGTAACGCAGCTAGCCAACATTCAAAAAAAAAAAAAAAAAGCCCCCCTCCTCCCCTCCTCTCCCCTCATCTCCCCTCCTCTCCCATCCCCTCCCCTCCCCTCCCACCCGCACCCCACCGCCACCTCCATAACTCTTCTTCTTCATCTTCATCATCCCGAGCCGCGTTTTACCGGGCCCGCGAGCTGCTGTTGCATAAGGAAACGCTGGACCCTGTTGTGGCCGTGCAGCACCAGAAACAGCAGCGCTGGCTAATGCCTCCGTCTCTCTGTGCATTCACACTGTCGCTATGCACTGAGTGTGAGTTTAACCCTTTGGGTCGGAGAGCGCCTCGCTCCCGAGGCCCTCAGGGCTTTCTCCTGCACTTTTAACTCCACTGCACTCTCTCAAAGTGTCTCTCTCTCTCTCTCTCTCTCTCTCTCTCTCTCTCTCCCTCTCTCTCTCTCTCTCTCTCTCCTACTTCATGCTCAGGATGGGGGTAGTCAGTGAGGGAGAAGATGTTTTAGCACGGTGGAGTGATGGACTGCTGTACCTGGGCAATGTCAAAAGAGTGAGTTTTCAGATCGTATTGTATTGGTGTGTAAGAGTGTGTGTGTGTGTGTGTGTGTGAGAGAGAGAGAGAGTGTGTGTGTGTGTGTGTGTGTGTGAGAGAGAGAGAGTGTGTGTGTGTGTGTGTGTTTCATTTTCTACACAAATGTAGCCAAGGATTGGGACAGGGCTCCTGTACGTTATGTGGAGCTTCTTCAAACTTTGAGAAGGTTCCTCACAGTTGTGCATCTTGTTTAGAGTAAAGGTTCTCTAAAGAACCCCCGTCACTGAAACTGGAATTTAAGGGTGTCTTCTACCTCTCACAAAAGGTTCTTTAAAGAACCGTCCACTGAAAGTGGAATTTAAGGGTGTTGAACATTCGTAGGTTCCTCACACTTCTACCTCTCACAAATGGTTCTTTAAAGAACCGTCCACTGAAAGTGGTCATACTTCTACACTGTGTTTAAGGGTGTTGAATATTCCTAAGCTAAGGGTCAGGGATAGGCTCGTAAAAATTAAGGTTCCTAAATGGTCCTTGGCTCGGATGAACCTTTAATTGGTAGAACCTTTACATTATGTGAGCTTTATCAGGCTTTAAGAAGGTTCTCTAAAGAACCCGTCACTGAAAGTGGAATTTAAGGGTGTTGAACATTTGTAGGTTCCTCACACTTCTACCTCTTACAAATGGTTCTTTAAAGAACCGTCCACTAAAAGTACCTTGTGTTTAAGGGTGGTAAATATTTCTTCTACTCTTTGGTTACTGAGGTGAAGCGAAGGGTCAGGGATAAGTTCCTAAAAATGAAGGTTCCTAAATGGGTGGTTCCTTGGCTCGGATGAACCTTTAATTGGTAGAACCTTTACATTATGTGAGCTTTATCAGGCTTTAAGAAGGTTCCTCACACTTGTGTGTGTTGTTTAGACTAAAGGTTCTCTAAAGAACCCATCATACCTCTCACAAATGGTTCTCTAAAGAACCGTCCACTGAAAGTGGAATTTAAGGGGGTTGAACATTCGTAGGTTCCTCACACTTCTACCTCATACAAATGGTTCTCTAAAGAACCGTCCACTGAAAGTGGAATTTAAGGGGGTTGAACATCTGTAGGTTCCTCACACTTCTACCTCTCACAAATGGTTCTCTAAAGAACCGTCCACTGAAAGTGGAATTTAAGGGTGTTGAACATTCGTAGGTTCCTCACACTTCTACCTCTCACAAATGGTTCTCTAAAGAACCGTCCACTGAAAGTGGTCATACTTCTACACTGTGTTTAAGGGTGTTGAATATTCCTAAGCTAAGGGTCACGGATAGGCTCTTAAAAATGAAGGTTCCTAAATGATGCTTGGCTTAGTTAGTAGAACCTTTATGTTTTGTGAGCTTCTTTAAACCTCAAAAAGGTTCCTCGCACTCGTACCACTTTTTTCCACTAAAGGTTCTTTAAAGAACCGTCCACTGAAATGGTCTTACTTCTACGTTGTGTTTAAGGGTGGTAAATATTCCTTTTAGTCTTTGGTTACTGAGGTGAAACGAAGGGTTGGTGTAAGGCTTGTAAAATGAAGGTTCCAGAAGGGTTATTGGCTTATTTGGTAGAACCTTTACATTATATAGAGCTTCTTCAGACTTTAAGAAGGTTCCTCACACTTGTACATCTTATTTATGCTAATGGTTCCGTCACTGAAAGTGGTACTTCTGTGACACATTTGAGTGGGGTGGAACATTCGTAGGTTCCTCACACTTCTACCTCTCACAAATGGTTCTTTAAAGAACCGTCCACTGATTGAGGTCATACTTCTACATTTTGTTTGAGGGTATTGAATATTTCTAAGCTAAGGCTCGTAAAAATTAAGGTTCCGAGATGGTTCTTGACTTATTTGGTAGTACCTTTATATTATTTGGAGCGTCTTCAAACTTTAAGAAGCCTCCTCGCGCTCATAACTCGTATTTACACAAAATGTTCTTTAAAGAACCATCCACTGAAAGTAGTATTTATATTTAAAGACCCCTCAACTGAAAGTAGTGGTACTTCTAGGGCATTGAATATTCGTATGGCACATTGGTTACTGCGATGAAGCTAAGGGTTCCCAAATGCTTCTCGGCTTGGTTGCACCTTTAATTGGTGAAACCTTTACAGTACAAGAGCCTCTTCAAACTTTAAGAAGGTTCCTCACACTTGTACCTCACATTGACTCAAATTGGCCTTTAAAGACAAGAACAAACTGAAAGTGGTTCTTCTACATGTTGAATATTCATATTGCACTTAAGCTAAGGGTTGGGTTATGTTCTTAAAACGAAGGTTCCTAAATGGTTCTTTAAAGAACGTGGTGGTACTTCTATGAAAGTTGAATATTCGTATTGCACTTGGGTTGCAGAGGTTAAGGGGTAGGGTCTCAAAAATGAAGGTTCCTAAAGGTATCTTGGCTTGGGTGCACCTTTAATTGATAGATCCTGAAAAATGCCATAGAAGTACCATTTTCAATTGACAGATCCGTTTGTGTAAATGAGAGGTGCAAGTAGAAGGAACCTTTTTAAAGTTTGAAGAAGCTCACGTAACATAATAATGTTCTACCTATTAAAGGTACAGCCAAGACTATTTAAGCCAAAACACACTGAAAGTGGAATTTAGGGGTGTTGAACATTCATAGGTTCCTCACACTTCTACCTCTTACAAATGGTTCTTTAAAGAACCGTCCACTGAAAGTGGTCATACTTCTACACTGTGTTTAAGGGTGTTGAATATTCCTAAGCTAAGGGTCAGGGATAGGCTCGTAAAAATGAAGGTTCCTAAATGGTCCTTGGCTTGGATGAACCTTTAATTGGTAGAACCTTTACATTATGTGAGCTTTATCAGGCTTTAAGAAGGTTCTCTAAAGAACTCGTCACTGAAAGTGGAATTTAAGGGTGTTGAACATTCGTAGCTTCCTCACACTTCTACTTCTCACAAATGGTTCTTTAAAGATCCTACAAAAATGCCATAGAAATACCATATCAATTGACAAGTCTTTAAAGAACCGTTTATGTAAATGAGAGGTGCAAGTAGAAGGAACCTTTTTAAAGTTTGAAGAAGCTCACGTAACATAATAATGTTCTATCTATTAAAGGTACAGCCAAGACTATTTAAGCCAAAAGACTATCCCTTAGCTCCACCTCAGTAACCCGTGCAGTGCAGATATACCCCTATAACACTGTTAAAGGTGCTGAACATTGAATTTGCACTTGGGTTACTAGGGTAAAGCTAAGGGTTTGGGTAAGGTTCATAAAAATGTTTCATAAAAAACGTTTCTAAATGGTTCTTGACTTGGATGCACCTATAATTGCTAGATCATTTACATTATGTGGGCTTCTTCAAACTTGAAAAAGGTTCCTCACACTTGTACGTTGGTTACTGAGGTTAAGCTGAGGGTCTTAAAAATAAAGGTTCCTAAATGGTTCTTGGCATGAGTGTACTTTTAATTGTTTTTCATGTTTTTCATGAATGGGTTATATTATTATTATATATAGCTACTAGGACCTATGATATGCTATTGCATATGAGCACTTACATATCCTCACTGTCACACGCGAATCTTGTATGTCCAAAATGTCAACTTTACAGGAAAAACGTCCTCATATTCAATAAAAGTCAATGTAAACTGAGTTTCGTTCCAAGGCATTTCTATTTTTGACGTTTTTCCACTTTTTGACATCATGAATCCGGCAGTTGTTACAATTACTGCAACTTTCATGACCAGACCAATATAAATGCTCCAAAATGGGCTGGACTAAAATCTTTTTACATTGACTTCCATTGAAGGTATTGCATTTTTTTCCCTTCTCTTGTAAAGTTGTCATAGAAGGTTATTAAGTGACAGCACCCGTATATGTTCTATATAGTATAAGTAGGACGTTTAAATACATATGAGTATTTATATATAATTCACATAGGATAGATCTCGGACCCCATATCCTGACATCGCAAGAAGTCAAGAGTGTGTGTGTATTCATTCTCTTGTGTGTCTCTTACTATAACTAGTACTGGGCTTCAGCAACTCCTGTAACTTCTGCTCCTCAGGTAGATGTAGTGAAGCAGTGCTGCCTGGTCAGATTCGAGGATAATTCAGAGTTTTGGGTCCTCAGGAAAGACATTCATTCATGTAAGTAATCTAGTCTTAACCCTTCACTTGCTGTGCAGCAGCTTTCTCAGCAACAACAGTGCATTCACACTGCCAGCAGGATCCAGGACAAGATTCAGTATGTGTGTTACATATGCTCACGCTCGGGTTAATGGTGCTCAATGGATCAGAAGAGAAATTGTTGAATAGCATTTTCACTGTCTTGATAAGTCTATATGTGTGATTTACACTAAATCTAAAAAGACTGGATCAGTATAAACATGTGCGCAAATGTGATTGTGTTAGTTAGGGTTAGTTAACTTTGATATGTGGGATTTTTATTACTTTTAAACATTAATATTAATATATTTCTGGTGAGTATTTTGATTTTGCTGATGTGCTGTGTGTGAAAAAAGCCATATTTGGGCGCTTGGTTGGCGTACATTGTATAATTACATAGTTTGGGACAAAATAGCTTTAACTCAAAACAGCAGATTATTACATATAATAAGATCCCTTTTCTGTTGTAACACTGATATGAGTCTCGAAATCCTGAATATCACCTCGTAATTGATATATGTACTTTAAAAACTGCTAAGCTTTTAAATGAGCTGTTCTAATTGAACTTTCAACGCATCTATACACACACTATACGTCTTGATGTAATGAATGCATTGAGCTACTTTACGTTGCAGCCATTATAAACACAGTTTGCACTAGGGCTGCAACCTAAAGTATCTTAAATGCACACTCACACAGCTTATCTAGTCCCTGTAGAGAAGTAAAGTAATGCCAATAGGACTCTCTGGAGCAAATTATGGCCTCATGCCTAAAGCCAGGCGTGGGCTAGAGGAGTATAAAGCCCCCCCAGCATTGAGCTGTGGAGCAGTGGAACTGTGTTCTCTGGAATGATGGATGGAGCTCCATCCAATACTTTTGTGATGAGTTGGGGAATTGGACATGAGGTGGGATGGTGATCATTCAACATCTTGACCTTTTCCTAACGCTCTTGTTGCTGATTGCAATCAAATTCTCACAGCCATGCTCTAAAATCTAGTAGACAGCCTTCCCAGGGCAGTGGAGACAGTTACTCCAACAGGATGAACAGCAGCAGCTTTTTTAATACCCTTCATTTCAGAAGAAACAACAAATGAGCATGTGTCCCCATACTTTTGTACATATAGTGCACATGCAGTATTGCAGTTTTTACTGTACAAACTCTAGATAAATCCAGTGAAAAGAAGCGAGATCTTCTCATTCTGAAGAAAGTGAGTGAGATCTTGTGAGCTGGTCTTAAAAGCAGAGCTTGGTTCCAGGTTTCTCCTGGATGTCCCCCAGTCTAGCCAGCACAGCGTGGAGGATGTGTTCAACTCCAGCAGCAGCAGCAGCAGCAGCAGCAGCTCACCTGATTTACCAAACCAGGTGTTGGAGGAGAACTCTAAATAACACTAGACTCCATGAGGAGAACCTTTGAGATGTTTTAATGATGAACACAGTGATGGAAAACCACCACGGCTTCCTGTAGGAATGTTATATAAAATTAAATATATATATATATATATAATTTATAACATTATACATTACTCCTTAGAGTGATATATAGTGTGTTTGTGAATATTTCTAATTATTTATTTGATAATTGAATGTATTCTGTCACTAATCAGATTATTAGGACTGAATGTTGCAGAATTTGTTCTCAGTTTAGTTCATTTACATGCCACATCCTATTCATGCTCCCTCTCATTCTCTGTTTCTCTCGCCCCCTCCTTCTCTCTGTCAGTCTCAGCCAGTGGAGAGGAGGTTTGTTGTGTCTGTGACGGACCGCCTCTAAAAGAGCCTCTCATAAACTGTCTGAAATGCCGCCACGGTAAGCAAACAAGTGTAACCAACATCTTCCTATTAAAGCACAACAATTACTGTGTGATATCCACCCATGAAGACTGGAGAACTGAATCTAAGAAGTAGTCATAATGTGAAGTTGGCACTGATTTGTGAATCTTAACCATAAACTGTTGTTTCTGGTACACTGTTCAAAGTCTGTACTATTTCTTCACACCATAGATTTTACTGTGAGGAGATTTCTCTTTTATGTAGCCCAAAATAAGTCACATGACCACTGACTGACTACCACAAGTGACTGCCACCACTGGGTATTGTCCACTACTGTGCAGATATGCGTTTGCTCATCGAGGTACAAACAATGTAAATGTACCCTCAGAGGCACAGCATGACTCTTAAGGTTCAGTTTGCTAGTTCAGACCGTGCCTTCAGCGCATGGTGATTTGGGAGGAGGTTGTAAGAGAGTAGAGAGAACTCTAGGCTGAGTGAGCTTGGGCTGGAGTTCAAGTGGCTTGTGCTTATGCTTGTGGTAGGAAGCCAGTCCCCCTTCTCTGATAAATGGAGCAAGGAAGGATGAGGAGATGATGGGGTGATGGAGGGTTGCGAAGACTTAGACAAGGTAGAGGGTTGCGAAGACCTTGTCATAGATAAGGTAGAAATGGTATTTATAAGATATTCGATTTGGACGAGGGGCTGAATATGGTACAGTCATGTCCCTTAACTAAAGTTACTGCAATGGTACCTTTGAGGGTACTACCCCAGAGATGAGGGAGGTACCATCCCAGTGTCACTTTGATACCCTAGATTCTTCCAAAGTGACTTTACAGCACAAAATCATGTACAAATTAAACTGAATTAAAGTTTCATTTTATGAAAGACCAGAAACTGGTTACGGCCATTTTTATGATGTTGTTGTTTTTTTTTATCTCCAGAACACTTTTTACAGAGTTTGTGCAGGTGTTGTTTATCACATATGTAAATTGAGGTATAGGCAGCTCAAGTGTTTACTTGCTGCACATTAAACCTGATTAAAAGCTGAAAGCTTTTTAGTTTATTGGGGTCAGAAACTCTCAGTTTGAACAAGAAAACGCATGAATAGGAATAGAAATCACACATCACTTATAAGAAGATGAGTGATCATAACTCTGCATGAGCGGAAGAGCACTGAAAGCTCAGATTCCACATGCTGGTAAGTTTGTGACATGAGCACGACCTTATTTTAAAGCAAATTGAAACCAGTAAAGAAAAAAATCTGACCGGTTGACTTCCATTCAGCCAGCAGAATGGCCACTAGGGGGCCTGTGGAAAAGGTTAAATATTTAATTGAACTTTTGAAAGGGCATTTTGAACTGTGGTTCAGCTGTGTGTGAACTGATCTTTCTTTGTCATTTCAGGTTATCATCCACAGTGCCATACTCCAACCATTGAACCTGAGGTTGACAGCAACTCCTGGATCTGCCGCCAATGTGTCTTTGCTGTTGCAACCAAGGTTTGGATGTGCACTGTGTGAATTAGGGCTGCATGATATGGACAGAACACTTGTGTTGTGGTCAGAGTGAAAAATTGCTCTACCTTTCACTACCTTTCCCTACCATATTGTTAATTAATTTTTAAAGCAATACCCCTTAGGGTATTTAGTAAGTTTAGTAAGTAAATTTTTACTTACTGAACCTAGCTACCTATAACTACACTCTTAAAAATAATGGTGCTTCCAAGGGTTCTTTGAGGGATGCCAGATAAAAACCAGTAGTGGTTTCATGAAGACCTTTGTAAACCTTTTATTACCCTCACACATCTCTTCTACAAACATCGTTCTTTATGGAACCAAAAGTGGTTCCTCTAAGGGTTCTCCCTCAAAGAACCCTTTGAAGAGTGTGCTGTAGGTAAGCAGTAGTCTACACTTGGAACCAGTGGATCAGGGTAATGCTGTGTGTACATGTTTCAGTTTGTTCGGTAATGTAAAACAGTAACGGTACACGACCGATGGAGGCGCACCGCCGTGTACTCGTTGCCGTGGCGACAGTGGGTGCCCAAAATTGTGGATGATCAAAGGAGAGCTGCCGGTGACTTTTATATCTGGGTGAGCCTTCTTTTTTTTTTCACCTTGAAGAAATAAAAGTCCCACCAGCTCTCCTTTGATGTATTGTAAGAGCACAAGACATTGTGGTGGGGAGTGGTGGTACCTGGTGACCTCAGAGACCCCAGATGATCTGTTTTACCATGACCACTGTGAACTTGCTTGTTCTGTAAACGAGTTAAAGAGGGCATCAGTAGTTTGAGGTGCTATGTCGTATTCGTTAGGTCATAACTGTTAAAAAATGCATTTAATAATTTTTGATCAATGGCTATGGGCCAACTAGGGACCATGGGCTAGTTTTTTTTAGGAAATGAGAAGCAAGTTGCTACCTGTATCTTCAAAATAGCAAATTTACAGAAGAAGGTAAAACCCTTCTTAAGTTTCAATAGAAGTCAATGTAAAAAGATTTTATTGCCAGTCATTTCAGAGCATTTCTATTGGTCCATTCGTCATGAAATTCGTCATGGGCACAATGGACAGAACAACTGCCAGATTCACAATATGTCAAAAAGTGAAGAACAATAAAAATGGAGATACAAGGTTTTTGCCTTAAGCACTTGAGATGTGAGGAAACAGCACGGGTGCGCTTCCAATCTCTACCTTTGGTGCGACTCTTTGTGAAAGTCCATGAATTACTTATGCTGGGCTGTGTGTTTATTAGGTAGCAGTGCTCTGCAGGTGATGGCTGGGAGTCTGCTTCGCTAAATGGGCTTGTTCTTTAATCTGTCCGTCAGCTCTGGCGTTTTACACCCCCGGCTGACAACCCCATTTGACGATAGAAATCTTATTCGTCTGACCTCAGTTCGGAAAATATAATGACTTTCCCTTTCAGCTGTTCTTTTCTCAACTCCAATCTTCAAATAAGATCTCTATTAAATCTGCTTACATGACAGGAGGGGGGTGGGAGGGGGGTGATGAGTGATGCGATGCATTGAACTGACAGGATGCGTTTCATCCTAGAGAGGAGGAGCCTTAAAACGAGGGCGCTTCGCCCGACTCATGCAGTTAATGAAACTGAGGCTGCCCTATCAGCTGTCGTCCTTAGACTGGGACCCCCAGCACCTGACCAACCAGCAACAGTGTTACTGCTACTGTGCCGGACCTGGAGAGTGAGTCAAACCTGCACTTTTCACTGTGGCCTCAAATGTCATTTTTTTTCTAATGGAACTTTTCTGCAGTAAATATGGTAGCAGTCTTTGGGTCTGTATTTCCACTTTTTACAGTAATAGTGAAACTCAGAACTGTGAAATTAGTAATAGTGCCCTACCAAGCATGGCTTTTTAGACTTATCCTACCTCACAACACACCTGATTGAAAACACTAACAAGGACAGTAATTGCACTATTTCACCTTTAATAAGGCACACAGTAATTTAGCTGATTTAAGGAAAAAAAAAAAAATTCACTGATAATATTATACTAACAAACACATTTCAGGCATTTAAGCATAAGCCCTTGCTTCCAGACCTTTGACTTCTGATGTAAAGTATTTTTTGAAAACCTTGAGAACTGGTGTTTGTTTTCCAGGGAATTCTCTTTTTCAGTGTCTCGGTAAAGGTGACTGTATTAAATGGCTGGTTCTGGTCTCTAGAGATAAGGTCAATTTTTTAACTTGAAGTGGAGTTATGAAAGGACCATGCCTCAAACTCCTCCTCCTGTTCTTCAAGACCCTTATATAAACTGCTTAGTTGAAGAATTCTGATTTCCTGTGTTTAGAGAATTTCTCAAAACAATGGAGATCAGAATTTCAGATCAAATTCTCTGTTATCCGGTAAAATGAGTTAGGGTTGCATGCACGCACACACACACAAGAAATTTTTATGTTATTTGATGATTAATTTGCCATTATCTACTGTCATTATAGAAGGAAAATCTGTATATTAAGTAAGATTAATTTAAAGTCAAAGCTCCTTATTGTTATTTAGTGAACTATTCCTTTAAACTCCTTTAAAGTGATGCCAAATGCATTTATAGCTTATAGACAGTTCTAAAATGCAGGCTGACTGATTTAACACCTCCATCAGTTCTCATCGCATCTTCTTTTATTAGGTGGAACTTGAAGATGTTGCAGTGCGGCAGTTGCGGCCAGTGGTTTCACGAAGCTTGCACCCAGTGCCTGACTAAACCTCTGCTTTATGGAGACAGGTGAGGATATCGGTGGCATTAAATCTACGCTGGTGCTGCACTACTGGTTTTACATGCCACCCTCTTTCCAATCTCCCTTTAAGGTTTTATCAGTTCCAGTGCTCGGTTTGTACAAACGGACCAGAGACCATTCAGAGACTGCCTATGACCTGGTAAGACCGCCTTTCTGTTTACTGTATTCGGTCAGCGAGCACGCATAACTAAAAAAAGCGTGATATCGACTTGTGTAAGTGATGTTATTTTGGGTCTCTGTTCCATCCATTTAGGGTAGATTTGGCCCATTTGGTGCTGTATCATCTGTCTCTGTGCTGCAAGAGGAAATACTTTGATTTCGATCACGAAATAATGTCCTTCACGAACGAGAACTGGGATTCTTTGCTGCTGGGCACGGTACGAGGAAAATCTTGTATATACAGACATGCTAATCAAACCAGCCCTGAGGATAAGACTCGATTAAACATAGCACAAACTCAGCATTCTATGAGGTTGAACAGCCGTGTTTTTAATCACTGCCATCTTCTCGCCTCTTCTCATTTTTCCAGTGTTACTAAATACAACCACCTTCTACTGAAATGCATGTCCCACTGCATTCGCATCGTGGCTGACAGTTATTTATATGCATCTGAAGGTTTCTTTGTGTTCTTGCCGTCCCTCAGTTGTCAGATACACCCAAGCAAGATCGCTGCAACAATCTGCTCAACGCTTTAAATTCCCACAAAGACAGGTGAGACAGATCTTATATAACCAGAGAACAGTGCTGTAATTTCTCCAGATCTACTTTTAACCCTCAATATGAGTGGGCTACTCGAATTCTGCACTAGTGCGTTGTCCTAATTGCGCCCGAGGAATCGCTGTATTATGTAATTACAGACAATGTGGATGCAGCTTTATTCTTGACGTGATAGCAGCCTTACAATTACTGCAGTAATCCCCAGATCACTTTATCAAATTTGCAAGCCATTGCCTTTTTTATTGCATTTGCACGTAATACACAGAGCGCTGCCCAGCTCTGTGCTGCTGCTGTAACGGCTCACGTTCTCACCCCAGCATTTTCATTTGCTGTTAAGGTTCGTCTCGGGCAAAGAGATCAAGAAGAAAAAATGTCTTTTCGGCCTTCAAGTGCGGGCTCCTCCCCCGCTGTCATCTGACTCATCGCCCCTCATCGCTGACCAGCCTGTCAGCATCACACATCGCAGAAGGTCAGCACAAGGGCTGCGCTAGGCTTTCTTCTCACACACCTTGATCATCAGCCAAACACACTCATACGTGGACAAATTGTGCTCTTATATTCTACCTGAATGTCACTTGAATTTGCATATTGCTCAGTAGCTATTTGAGCAGCTTTATAAATCTGCCAGTCTGGTATTGTAGGTTTATACACTTGTATACTGTATTTGTAGGCAGTACACTTTGTCGTCACGGCCACGGTACACCTCCGTATGTCGCGCCCTTTGAAGGATGCGGCCCCTGAATTGGGACACAGCTATTGTCGTGAATTGAGTGCTGAGAACCTCACATAAATTGAACAATACTGTTCCCATCGTACAAGGTCAGCGGTGGCTCAGCGGTTAGAGCTCTGGGCTATTGATGACAGTGCTGTCGGTTCAATACCCGGGCTCGGCAAGCTGCCACTGTTGGGCCCTTGAGCAAGGCCCTTCACCCTCTCTGCTCCCCAGGGGCCGGAGTTGGCTGCCCACCACTCTGGGTGTGTGTGTACTCACTGCCCCTAGTTCACTAGTGTGTGTGTGAACTACCACAGATGGGTAAAACGCGGAGAACACATTTCACAAATACATGCATCTTTACTGAAACCCATAAAACTAGGACTCCTTATCTGACCACATGAAATTCGGAATTTGGAAATTCCCTGTTTGACCCCTGAATACATCCATTTTTTCTGGATTGGTCTACTAATTTACCTTGACTGCATTAAAGTACATTTTTGTACATTGACATTTTTGTTAGACAATTAGTAAAAATGATTTAAGGACACAATATATACGAAGGCATAGCATTCGAAAGGCTGCGTAGACCTCAGTGTTGGCACGTAATGAATCTCGAGATCTGTTGGCTTTTAAAGGATTCGCCCGTTCGATCCTTCATCGCCATGAAAAAGAAGGAAAGGTTTCTCGGCCGCATATTAATGAGCCTTAGACATGGGACAGCCTAGTTGCACTGCTCTGACGGTATTCAACTGTATTTGAACTCAACCTCCGAAGGATGCAGCCCCTGAATTGGAATTTCTAATGTAATTAAAAGTAATGGCCTCTCTGTTGCATTCATTTAATTGACTTAGTTCATTTTGTTCTCTTAGTGAATTTCTGTTGCAGTATTTCTTCTAGGTCATTAACTTTTATATCTGATAAATCAGAAAAATGGATTCAATCAGATTAAGAAATATGTTTCAGAGACTACTGAAAACCCAGTCTCCCTACATCATCAAGTCTAACTAGGCTGGCACTATTAATCAGTACTGAACAATGTTAGCAAGCTAACTGTAACTATGCCATCTTGCAAGAATTGAAAAACAGCAGGGGTCGCAATTATGCCCTGTTTATGTGGAAAAGGACTGGTTTGGGAAGGGCGGGATCTGTCAGTTCAGTTTATCACTGTAGTTAAATGGATTTTACTGGAAAATATTCACATTTCCATCTAATCATAGTACCCAAACTCAGATCTGCTTCCTTTTCTCACAAACCAAAAGTGATGGCGCTCTGCTCTGTTGAGCTCTGGCTCAGTTAAACCTCTGGCTTTTTTGGATGCTTTCTTAGAGGTTTGTTAAGCTTTAGAAGTCCCAGTTATCCTCAATAGTAGACGGCATGTTGCAGCTCATTGAAACAGTTGGACCAATCTCATTCAAATAACATAACATTTGTGATGATAAGAAGAAAAGGAGATGTTTTATTATGATTTGAATTTACTCAAATTACTGATTTTTGTAGAGTTTTGTCTTTCTTGGTCTTGAAACAGTTCATTATGTAACTAACAAAGTCATTTGTGTAATAGTTTAATTTGTGCAGCCAAGCGACAATAATAACTGGTTAAATGGTTAGCATTTTAACCATTTCCTGGAGCAAATTCCTCTTTTTTAACAATTTCTTATAGAAAATAGACCCACTGTCACATCCAAAAGTTGAGTAGCAAGCAAAATGATTTCCTTTCTCTCTCTGAAGAGAAAAGCTCATCCATATGCGATATTATTTTGCATGCCTTCTCCGCGTATTGACACACGTTCTACCATTCCAGCTCTGTGGAGGAAACTCATCAAGGTTACTGAATGATCTTCTGTCATTTGGTCCACAGCCCCCTGTCACTGCCCTGCCAGAGACGAACGGTAGGGCCAGAGCCTCGCAAATCAAAGCGGCGCATCGTGGAGACACAGGTCAGTGCTTCTGTCTTTAACTGCAGCCCGGTCAGGAGGAAGACCGGCAGGGGCCACGTCCGCCTGCATCAAAAATGAGCTCCTCTCAAACGTGAAAGTGACCCGGCAATCCCAGCCAGGCGACGAGATTCACCTGTTAACTTCAATTGTCTTTGTGTTTACAGCTCGCTCCTGGTGACACATGCGAGATTGCCGGCCTGCCATTTTGCTTTCTGGTGTTTAACCCTTGGAGGCTTAGGATGCATCCTCCTTCATTTATTCCATTTCCAGTCAAAACAGACATTAAGTTCTATGTACACTATCTGGACACAAGTATTGGGACACCTGCACGTTCGTTGTGTCTTCTGTAATTAAGGGTATTAAAAAGAGTTGATCCTGCTTTTGTTGGAGTAACTGTCTCTACTGTCTAGGGAAGAAGGATTTCTGCTAAATTGTGGAAGACCATTGCTGTAAAGATTTTATTGGATTCAGCAACAAGACTGTTAGTGAGGTCAGGGTATTGGATGATCACCACCCAAACTCATCCCTAACTTTAATTTAATTAATGAAATGCAGTCTCTGATCTCTTTTGCACATTGTCTTAAATATATAGTCATGTGAAAACATTAGGAGCCCCAATGGAAACCTGGTAGCACTTTATTCGGAGTGGTCCTTTGTGACTCTTTACAGAGTATCAGTAACACATCAGCAGCATATCAGTGCTGTAGCAGCAGTGAAACATCTGAATACACTGAGGTGAATATCTTGAAGATGGTCTGTTGATGCCGCACTTAGAGTAGACTTTATCCATGAAGAAAACTAAACCAGCCTTATCTTTACCCTTACTAAAACCCTGAACCTTAACCCAAAGGCTAATCCTAAACTTAACCTCAACCCAAAACCTAACCCTAATCCTGGTCCTATTCCTTAACCTAATCCTAACCCTCATCCTGGCCCTACTCCTAACCTTAACCTCAACCCAAAACATAACCCTCCTCCTGGCCCTACCCCTAACCTTAACCTCAACCCAAGACCTAACCCTAACCCTGGTCCTACTCCTAACCTGAACCTCAACCCAAGACCTAACCCTAACCCTGGTCCTACTCCTAACCTTAACCCCAACCCAAGACCTAACCCTAACCCTGGTCCTACTCCTAACCTGAACCTCAACCCAAGACCTAACCCTAACCCTGGTCCTACTCCTAACCTTAACCCCAACCCAAGACCTAACCCTAACCCTGGTCCTACTCCTAACCTTATCCCCTGGAATGAAGTCTTCAGTAAAAGTCTCTTGATGACCAACTGAAAGTGCCGATACTGCTACATCACTGAGACGTTGTTGATCTGTTTCTGAGAGTCTGATCAGTGTTTTACTTCGTCTAAAAAGGACCACTCCAAATAAAGTCCCACCAGAAACATCTGGACATTTGATCTTCATGTGAGCAATATTGGGAGGTGGAGCTAATCTAACACACACAGCTGAAGCAATATCTTTAAACATCATTTAATGAAATATAATTTTCTTGTGAAGGAATGGTTGCTTTTAATTGGAGTTGTGTAAGAAGAAAGCCTATACTGTCAAAAAACCCAAAAACTTCAGGGCAAGACTTAAGATTCTTCTGTCGAAAGCTCTTTCCAGAAGTCCTGGTCTGGGTGTCAAGGTCCTTCAGTCCTGTCCTGATTTTTTTTTTTTATTTCTTTTTTATTTTGTCAGCAAGGATTTCCCCCATGTGCACCTCCCATAAAAGCCAAACTTGTGCAGTCTCTTTCTGATGGTAGATGCTGTACATTAACATTAACTGTGAGAAGAGCCGCCTGTAGGTCCCCTGATAGCATTTTGGGATTGTTAGGGGCTTCTTTACTCGTTTTGTGGTCTGCTCTTAAACTAAACTTGCTAGGAAGGCCTGATTAAGCCATGTTGGCAGTTGTTTTAAATGTTCTCCACTTGTATATGATTTAGCAGACAGTTAAACAGCTGATTTCTAATTGTTCTGAGATCTTTTAAAGCCCCTTCCCAGACTCCTCTGCATCTACGGCCTTCTTTCTGAAGGCCTCAGAGAGCTCTTTGGATCTGGCCATGGTGATCTTCACCACTCACTAGCAAACCAAGCTAAATGTCTGAGGTTTCAATACAAGACAGGCTCCTCCAGAATCTGCTCTAACCATGTTTTAATCATCTGCAGCTGATGTTCTGCACCTGCTTCTTTTTTAACCATTTTAAGTAGTGATAAATGTGGAGTGTTCTATTTTTTTCCTCACAAGAAAACTGCATTTCTGTTAATCGCATTTTACAGTTGATTATTAAAGACATTTCTTCAGTTGTATGAGTTTAGTTAGATTGCTCCCATCTCTCAATATTGTCTAAATAAAGATCTAATATCCAGATGTTTAAATATGCTCAAAATGTCAAAGTTTTTTTTATCGGGTCTTCTAATTTTTCACATGTCTGTAATTACAGGTAAACATTAATAACTGTAGGCTTGCTTGGTTTGGTTTAGCTCATATGGGTCTGAGAAACCCACTTCTCTGGTGAGCTTATTGTCATATGGGTGCAGGAAAATGCAGTCATGTTTGGTAGATGGTTCGGCAGTTTGTCCAGATGCGCTTTGCCGTCGATTACAGTCTGGCCAGGTGGCACTGGCAGGCTGACAATAGTGTTGCTGGAGCTTTGCAAATTTAAAGTGGCAGTGCATCATCTGCACACTGTACTGTGATATTTTCTCCTTCTTCGCCACGGTCCTGCACTGTAGAAAGATCTGCACAGGAGAAAGGAGCAGGGGAACTATCCTCGGATACAAATCTGCAGTCTGTGCTATAAAATGAGATGTAAGCTAAAGCACTTCCCAAGCAATAATAGAACGTTTACAGTGGTCCCGCCTTTGATGCCTTCTTATCTGGCCATGTTGCAGCGAGATTACGGGTGCCTTTGAGATGCTGTGTCATGCTGCTATTGTCAAATGACTTGTGCAGAAGGGAAATGCACCACCGAGTAATGCCGTCATTTAGATTCTGCATGAGTGCCGAAACTCTGACACCGTGCTCTAACACACTGCTGCCATGCACCGAGCATACACTCACCCACAATATGCTCTCGCTCACCCCTGTTTATCAAGCCTCTCTAGCTAAGAGTGCTGATCTTGGTTCCGGTCTCATTTGCCCGCGTCCTTGTATTTATAAGCATATCACAGACAGAAAAACAGTGCTAGATCAAAGCTTAGCGCATAAGTGGGATCAACACGAGCAAGGTTAGATACGGGTTTATGTGATATTCTCTGACTCTTAAAGGGGGATTTCACCAAGTTTTCAAAATTTCAGCATAATTTAGTGTAGTGGGTTAGAGTCATTCAGAGTGGGGTTTGCAGTGCAGTTGTTCATTGCAGAGAAACAGACTCACTCTGATTTCTTTATAGTGGTGGTGATAGGAATCAGGGGTCTATAACTCATACACTGTAAAAAATTATTATATATTTTATAATAATTCTATGGAAAATAACTCTAGATATTTTAAGTAGTTTTCTTTTTTTATTGTATACAAAACCCTGTAAATGTATGGTCATCATCTGTAAATTAACAACCAAACTGCCAAACTGGTATTTTAAGTATTTTGCCAATAATGACATATTATGTTTATTTTTTATACAGAAAATAAATAATTTATACAGTCGTTTTTCTACCTTTTTAATTACAATCAAGTATATGTCAAATTACAAGAATTACTAAATCTGTAGTTAAACATGCAGATTGTCCATGCTAACAATTAAAGTTTTATCTTTGTAATTTTAGGGTTAATTTTATTACTGTTATATTTATGTTTACAATTCTTAAATGACAAACAAGAACCGCAAAATAAAGGCCAATAGTCCTAGTGCTGTCTTGTGCTGGCTGTGTGCTAGTGTATACCCATGGGGTACCACAGAATAATTCTTGTCAGTGTTTGGCAGATTAATTTTGTTGCAGCGCCTTCAACACTGTTCCTTTATTGAAGGTGATTGATTGCAATAGTTCAAAAATAATGGTATTTTACTTTAGACTTTTATTATTGTCACTTTATTTAAAGTGGATCATAATAATTCAGGACAAATCTGATATAGATATGAAGATATTGATGCGTCTCTGCCGACACTTTCATGAAAATTGCTCTAAATGTTTTGTTTTTCACTGAATTTTTTACAGTGTATCTAGCTGCTCTATTTTCTACCTAAAATTACCAGTGAACTATTTTTCCAGTGTGTCTTTGGTGTGAAATTATGCATATTTGTAAAAAAATTAATTTACATTTCATATCACTGCCATGAAAATGTTTTTAAAGATTTTGTTTTAGGACCAAATTCTAACTCATGACTATGGGAAAACGGTTGTGAGTTCGAATCCCAAGCCATGCCGCTTTGTCATCAGTGGCCGGAGTCCGAGAGAGCACAATTAGCCTTGCTCTCTCCGGGTGGGGAGATCCTGCTCTCTTAGCTGTTAGCTGGTGTGTTGGAGCAGTGGCTGGCTTCGCATGTATCAGAGGGGACGTGTTAAGTCTTTACTCTCCTAGTGTTCGAAGTATTGCTAGTGCTAAGAAGAGATACAAATGGTGGGTTAATTGGCAGTACCAAACAGGCCGAAAATCTACTGAAAGTGTTCTTATCTGTCATGCTATCTAGTGGGATCAGATCACGTTCAGATTTCACTTGTCCGCACGAAAATTCAGGTGTAAACAAGTCTAAAAATGCATTGTAAATGAATTACGATTGGATCACTCAAACCATGTTCAGTATGTGTATAAATGCAATGTGATCCGTTCTCTGTGATCAGACTCCTGTTCTCTGTCAGACAAGCGGAAATACGCCTGTCGAAATTTTTTTTAATATGAGTAATTGTTCCTGTGGATCTTGGCTTCTCTCTCCCTCGCTGTATGTGTGTGTGTGTTTATTTGCCGGTAGATGAGAGCAGTATTACACAGTGTGTTTTCTTGCAATTTAAATAATCAGTTGCATTTTCTCTTAGAGCCGTTACGCCAATCCGAGAACCATCTATTGTTCCACCGCATTGTAGAAGCCCCACCTCCCCTCTAAACTGTTCAGTCTTCCAGAGCAGGACAATTTTGATGAGAAGCCTCTGTTTACAGGAAGTTAAGGGGAAATGCTGTTTGTGCTGGTGTGCTTTTTTACCCTGGAAAGTAAGATGGGATCTTATCTGGTCACACTGGGGGCCATTTTAATGACAAGTGTGAACAGATTCCAGTCAAAGTCGACTGAGATACTATCTGGACACAAAACGCATGTTAATGCCAGGTGAGAGCTAAGGTCCCAACAGTGACAGTGTAGCTAACCAGGGTATTAAAGCCACAACCCTGTGATCGATAGCCCAGTACTCTAACCACTGAGCCAGCACTGCCCAAGCCAACATGCTATCCACAATACAGTACCATACGGTATGCTGTCCTGCTAAATCCTTACCACAGTAGCTGTGAGTGAGTACGTTGGTGGGTTATACCAGGCATTATTTCAGCCATTATTGGGTTGTTGTTTTTTTTGTAAATTGTAACCAGTGTGTTCTGTTCCCTCCAGACCTGTCCACCAGGTGTTACTGCCAACCCCATAGATCTGGTGCCATGTTGCCATGGATATGTAGGTGGGGCGAACGTCTACAACACCCGGAAATCTGAGGAAGAACTAGGATTGGGGTTAGTATTGACTCTCTGAAAACACACCAAGGTCAGTCACCACCTTGGGTTTAGGTGGAAGTCAGGCTCTCAGGCTCTTCTCAGCACTGATCCTGGAGCTCCACTGCCCTCTATTCTGTAGTGTTTTCCTGCTCTAACACACCCACCTCGCCTCGGGAGGGGTCTGTTAATTAGTTCATTAGTTGAATTGAGTGTGCTGGGAGCAGGGGAAGCTCTGAAATGCGCTGGGCAGTGGCACGCCAGAATGCGACTGAGAAGCCCTGCCCTAGACAATTCCTGATGTTTTGATAACTGACACTGTGTTTAGCTGCTCTAATGAATGGCTTAATGAGATGCACTGGAACTGGACACTGATTTATTAATCAATTCTGTATTCTGAATAGCAGGGTTGGTCAGCAGTGCACACATTTTAAGGGTGAAACATGTGTTTGTTTGAACAGGTCTCCTCCCAAGAGAATGTTTGCTCTGTATCATCCATCATACAATGGATCTCAGGGTCTGTCTCGAACTCTGCATCACTACAGGTCTGTAAACAGAGGCCGGTTTCTGTTTGTTAATACTCTCTGATGTTTTGGTATATGAGATATTAAAGTCAGCAGTATGTAATGGAGATAGATTTGGCACTTTTGAAATTGATGTCTGTGAAATTATGTTATCACAGTTTTATTATTTGAGCTGCGGCTACTGTTCATGTAGTATTAGTAATAGAAGTCAGCAATTCCACCTGTCATGGTCACATCTCCTATTATAGAAGTATTGCCCAGATGCCTTCAGCGTATTATTGGCTTTTCCCAAAGCTGTTGAACACTTCTGCCTCATGTTGCTTTACTGACTTAACTTCTTAATCTTCTTAAGGCTTATTACACACTAAAGTGTATTAATCAGTAGCTACATGGAGTTCTGTACAAACCGGTGGGGCTATGTTCTGGTAATGAACGTTTGGAAAAACATTTTCGGCCCACCGGGTGACCATAGGCTGTTTAAGGGGTTAAAATAACAGCTTCAAAATCGTGGTAATGCTCCATAGATAGAACAGCGCCTCCATAATTCCCACTCTGGGCCCAGATCGCTGCTAACTGCACTATGGAAGTGAGGTGAGGCAGGCAGGACACACTTACGAGAACTGTGTAACTCTGCGAAACCCCATTCATGTTCATGAAAAACCCTGTAATAGTACTCTGCCGGCTCAGTCCACATGCCTTCTTCACTTTCAGGGTGTGTTTATACTTGTCAGCTGTGGTTCGATTAAAACAAAGCCTGGTGTGATTGCTCCATTCATGCGGTTCGTTAGAGTAAGTGTGAACGCTGCCTGTGGAACTTTGTTGCGCACCAAACAAGCTTCAAATTTTATAGTTCAGTCTCTAAACGAACTCTGCTGTGGTGCGTTTGAAGTATGAACACATTAAGAAACCGAAGGGGTCTAAATGCACCGAAAGCAGGACGTGATGTCACAAGATAGTTGTGTTATAGGCGTTCTTGCAGCTGAAATTGGGAGTCTCTGTGCTTTAACTTTTTCTGTCTGATGCTTTAGTTTAGCAGGGCTGTGTCCCAAACCACACACTAACATGCTACACAGTGTTTCAACACTAGTCATCATTAGAATCGCACTCATTAGTGTAGTGTAGCAAAGTCAGATGTGTGTGAGTTGGGATGCAGCCACAGTAAAAAAATTTTTAAGCTTTATCATAACATACGTTTCTTCCTGCTAGTTACTCGGTGGATCACGCAGGACCCGCGGACATGCCCCTCCTTGTGCAGACCTCTACTTGAAGTCATACGTGCGTCATACGTCACATTTCTTCCCCCTAATTTTGGATTGATTGCAGATATATATTTCAGTATGAACGTAAAGTAAACCAGGACTAAAATGCAACATAATATGCAATGTATGATTTTCTTGTTTGGTCTGGATCAAGGGAACCGAACTACAAGTATAAACACACCCTTAGTGACGGTTCTGTATCTCTCAGCTTGTCCAGAAATGCATGTGTGTAAAGCAAATATCTTAGAGGTGGCTCAAAGAGCAAATTACACTTCGCAAAGAAGTACCAATTCTTGCGTAATGCAGCTTTAAGCGAAGCCAGAGAAAAACTCATTTTCATGTTTGTTAAAGACGTGTGAGTGTGAAGAACCTTTAAATTGTTATTGAACCGTTATATCAAGTGAAGATTCTTCAGACCTTCTCTCACACATCTCTTTTATAAACACGGTTCTTAATGGAACCTAAATTCGTTCTTTTATGGCATCGCTTAAGGACCCTTTGTAGCACCTTTGTTTTTTACAGTGTACATACAATCAGGTCTCAGGTACCTCATCCCTATTCCTCATGTCCAATCCAGTGCACACTGATACATATAGACAATGGACCCTTTTCACAACAGCCCAAGATTTCTTCTGATTAAGACAGTAGGACTCTGTGGTGGTTTGATACTCCACTGACCTGTGATAGTGTCATTACAGGTCAACTACATTACATTACAACACTATTGTTGCTACTCCAGGCTCACTGCACTATGTGACTCAGGGCACAAAACTGTGTAATGCCACATAACCTTAATAATAATAATAATAATGATAGTAACAGTAATTAGTGTAACATCCTATAATATTACTTTACTACCTTAATCCACATGCTTCTCTCACCTTCACTGGCGGTTCTTGTCTCTCAGCCTTTGCAAAAAAGCAGGTCATTAAGGGAGGCTCAAATAGCAAATTACTCTTCCCAACTGTAGGGGGAGCCCAAAAGCAAGAAATACCAATTCTCCATAATGCTGCTCTAAGTAAAAGTGCCAGTGTTCTGGTTCAAAAAGTCTGGTAAAAGTAGGGTTTAATTTTTTTTACTTAAGTAAAAAAAATCTAATATATCTAACTATTTCTACTAATTTTATTTTTAAAACAAGATAGATGAATATACATTGAGTGTGATTGACAGTTTATGCTGGAACTGCAGTATCATCTGCGAAATCATTATAACATCAGCTTTTTATACAGAGAAAACCTCAAAACTTAAACTTTTTCAGTTCACAGACGGTAAATGTGGCGTTCTCAGCTCTGTTATCCTAAACATGTGATTAACACTAATGACCTGTGTCTGGTTTTTCTGTCTTAGAAACTTAGATTTCCATTTATATATTAGATTCAATTTATATTGCAATGACATAACTGTCATTTCATTGGTCGTTGTGAAAAGGATTCATTCTACCACCCACCCCCCACCCCCCCTCCAACTCCATCTTCCGTACACTAGTCTGTACTGTTCTGTGCTTAATGTTTATGGTCTATACAGTGTTTTTGTATTGTGTATAGGACAGTGTTGGTCCGGTCTGGTCCCTGTTCCTCATCTAGCACACCTGATACAATTCTTAACTTATTAACAAGCTTCTAAGGTGTTGGGTCAGGTGTGTTAGAGTAGGAAAACACAAACTCAAGGTCCCCAGGACTGACTTTGAGACCATCGTAATGAGAATGGGCTCTTGTTTAGCCGTATCTTCCTAAGAACTGTCTAAAAAGTGTCCCCATTGTCCTTAAATAAGAACGATTGGTGATTAAGACTCAGCGTCTTGTCTTTCACATTGTCATCTTCTCCTTTGTCTCCTCGCATCTCCCACAGTGCAGAGGACCCTTGTCGGCTTCCGGCGCCCTGCCTGCCCTTCTCGGCCTCTCATCAAGCTGGCCAGAGGTTCGAGCAGTGCCCCTCACTGTTCCTGCGAGATGTGACTCCCTACCCAAACGGAGTGAGCATGGACGGGCCCTCAGCGAGAGGCTGGGGCGGCGGGGAGGCCGTCAGGATTCTGGCTAGACGCGTCACGCCGGACGGGAAGGTCCAGTACCTGGTGGAGTGGGGAAACGTGAGAGTCTACTAACGGAGAAAGAGAGAGAAGAGGGCAGAAAGATGCAGAAAGAGGGAGCTTTGGAGCTCTTGGGTTAGAGATAAACAGCGAGAGTACATAACATTAAACAAGTAGGGAGTGACCAAGGAAAGCTCGATGAACCTGTGTGATCAGAGTGGGCTGTATATGTGCGGCTGACAGAGCACTGGACTCGAGTCTCAGCAAGCAAAGAGGAAAAAAATTACATAAAACAAATCCAGGTTGAGCTCAACAGCAACTTCACTCTGTGGGATTATACTGTTAGATCTCTTTTCCCCCCGCAGGCGTCTCCTATATTTTGAATACTGTTAGAAAACACCTTTAGAATGCCTTGAACTTTACTATCATGATTTGTATTATATATATACACGATATAAGCTATTCTATGTTGTTTATGCACTCATCACAGTCTTAAGAGTTATGATTTGCCAGAGAGATGTTTATCGGGAGGTCATAAAGTACACCAGTAATTGTAATATTACCTTAACAGGGAAGAAGGGCACCCTTGAGAAATACTGATAATACTGATAAATCTGAGTCGTAATTAGGTATTCCTTCCTAATATGCAACCTTTTAATGATCGATGACCTAGAAAGAGCCGGTCTGATCAACAGTGTAATTAGGCAATAGAGAAACGTCCATTTTGCACGTCTAGGGATCATCTGATATGGAGACGTTGAATAACACCTTCATCATTCACTTTATTTAAGTACACCTTCAAGTGCTCAAGCTTAGTAGACCCTTTCTAGACCAGAACATGACCCACAATGAGCAAAGCCAAAATCCCGGCAGTTAACCTCATATTAAACACTCATCTTAGTAAAGTAAACAATTTTAAGCTCATGTTGTAACCAGAAGATGCTAAGCAGACTACACTAAATCAGAACTGATGTTCTACCTACACTATATGGACAAAAGTATTGGGACACTGCTCATTTGTCGTTTCTTCTGAAATCAAAAAAAGAGTTTATCCTGTTTTTGTTAGAGTAACTGTCCCTACTGTCCAGGGAGGAAGACTTTCTACTATTTTGAAGGAGTATTGCTGTGCGGATTAGATTGCATTCATCAACAAGAGCATTGGTGAGGTCAGGATGTTGGTTGATCGCCACCATACCTTATCTCCAACTCCCCAACTCATCTCAGACGTTCTGAATGGAGCACCGTCATCATTCCAGAGAACACAGCTCCACTAATCCACAGCTCAATGCTGGGGGGTATTATACCCCTCTAGCCCAATGGAGTGTACTACTCTATTGGCAGTTCTTTGGAAAGAACCATAGGGACTAGACAAGCTGCATATGTGCGCATCTGCACATCTGTGTCAGCAATGAACTTAAAGTGGCTGAATGCATTCATTAGAAGGGGTGTCTACAAACTTTTGGACATACAGTGTAGGCGTCACATTTGTCATACCTGATTCTGTTATCCAGCAGGTAAAACGTAAAACCTTCACTTTCTGGTTTTGGAGAAATACTGTCTGCACCATCAATAAGTGTGCACTGAAGAAAAATAGAGAAGTTGAAGTTAAAGGGGATCAGCTAGAAGATGTTTCTTCAGTTTTTAAATTAGCTCAGTGAATGTAATCACTACAGATTTACTTTCTACTGATTCAGCTGCACTGAGCTCATTTAAAAGTTTCAGATGTGGTAATTATGTGTGTGCGCAGCGTACTCAAATGACTTAAGCAGCCTACTGTAAATCCTGTAACACAAATAGTAGGGAGGAATGTACAGCTATGGATATACCCAGAGTCTTCACACAGTGTCCTACATAGCAGCTCTACTGGATAACCATGCATAAGATCACATATTTGTCAATGGTTTCTCAAACCAAACTTTTAATTGCTCAGATTTCAATAAATAAGAACTTTCAATGAATCTTGAAGACAAACTATAAGAGGAAAGCTTTATCTGGCTGGTAGTAATGATAGAAAATATATTGATAACAATTTAAAAAACTAATCTGCTGGACAATTCAGATTGTTTTGAAAGAACAGGTGAAAATGGTCGCTGGTAGCTATTGGTATCTGTCCCCAAGACATTAGCAGCAGACCCTTTAAGTTGCAAAGTGGAGCTGTTGAAGATCTGATCTTCTGCTCCAGCACATCCCACAGAAGCTTGTTCGGATTGAGGTCTGGGGAAAATGTGGAGGCCAAGGCAAAAAATCTTCCATTCCTCCAAGTTCCAGTATTAAGTCTTGTGTGTCTATTGTTGGATTTTGCATGGTGGACAGGGGTTAGCATAGGCACTGCTGACGGGTGCTGCGTTGTGTCTTGTGACGCATTCCTCCTGTAACCATTACCAAAAAAAATGGGAGATTTATGCTACAGTTTGGATCAGACAAAATAGCATTTATTCCCTCACACAACAATGAACCTTGGATGACCAAAGCTTCAGTTATCACCCCGCTATCAGTTGGAGCACTGGTGGGTGTTCACCACTGCTCACCCCACAAGGCACTTACCACTGCTCACCCTACACCGCACTCACCACTGTTCACCCCATAGGCCTTTATTGTCCAGTCATAATGATTTGGCCCCTGACAGAGTCACTGAATGACAACATCACCCTTCCAATAGCAGACTAGGGGCCCAAAGACTAGGGCATACCACACCAATAGGAGTCCTTGAGCAAGACTCCTAACACTACATTCTCCTACTTGTAACATGATGTAGATGTAAGTCACTCTGGATAAGAGCATCAGACAAAAGCTGTTGATGTAAATGTAAAACAAACTAGTCCAATCAGTCCAATCAGAACTGGGCATCAGGCTTATAAGGACATAACGTAGAGGACGAGTGCCTCCAAAAGGTCCAGCAGTAGTTGGCTTGTACGCAAAGTATTGAAGTACATTTGAGACGCTTGATCTGTTACTTAATGTGGAAGCTGTGGTGATAAATATTAGCCTTAATTAAATGTATTTTTATAAATAATGGCCTTAAATTCTCCAAAAACTCAAAAAGCAAGTATACTTTGCGCATTAAGTATTATGATTAATAATCAAATGCATTATGCCAAGATCAGCAGAGTTACAGGATTTATCAGTTTCACTGTAGTTAAATCATTTGAATAGTTCACGCTTGGATTTTACTCTAAATGTTGTCCCATTTATGACATTTATAAACCTTAAAAGACAACTAAGGCCTTTGGATGCAAGACGTCTCTGCATGGAACGTTAAAGAAGCAACACAGTCCTTTTCTAGATTAGAGACTTTGATGAGTCTGAGCAGTAATTCCTCATGCGAGTGAGGTTAACTTCATCAGTGGATGAAATGAATGTATTGTATTTTTTTCTTTCTTTTCCTTCATGAAAAATCATGTATGATGCACCTGTGAAGTGTTTTTTAGACCATAGATGGATTTTTAAAAAACAATTCAGGGTTAACTTTAAAGTCAAGGGACAAAAACTAGCAGACTGTACTCTTTTATTTTTGTTTTCTTTTGTTTAGTTTAGTTTGTTTTTGTTTGTTTTTATGGGTTGAATTGTTGTCCAGTACAAGTTTGGTTCGATGTTCTATATGACTTTTGGTCAAATTAGGTTTATACATTGTGTACAGTAGGTCAACACCTAAAATGTGAACGACTAATAAAAGCATTGCCCATCACATCGTAGTGGATTCTGATGAGTAGCCTTTCATTGACCACTCCTTCCAGACGTCCCTTACGCTTGGTCATGGGACTATTTGGAGATACACTCTTTATGTTTCTCTCTACCATTATTGACTCCTAGTTTCTCAAATGTTCACAATAGTTGTCAGCTAACTGTTTGGGTAGCCCAACCGAGAACCAGAAGCTTTTGTACTCGGGCTCCCACCCGGGTCAGTAATGGGACCAGGTCCAGCCTAGACGTGGGATTAAGGTGGGCTGTAACGATGGGCCCATCTGAATTTGTTCAGAACTATAAATAAATAAATGTAACATTAGACATTACTTAAATGTAAATTGAACATTAGACAAACTTCATCAAACACAAAACACATTTTTGATGATTATTTTATTTATATGAGGAGCAAATCACCAACATGCAAACGATCACCACCCCACCTCCTCCCTAATTCCCCAACTCATTCCAAAAGTATTGAATGGAGCCCGATCATCATTCCAGAGAACACAGTCACACTGCTCTTAATAAGAGTCTTATTCTATTGCCAGGACTTCTCTACAGGGACCAGACAAGCTGAATGTGTGCATTTGCATCTGTGTCAAATTATACACACACACACAGTATACACACCTTATACACACACACTATACACACATTATACACATAATACACAATATATATACACATACATACACTATATACACACTATACATACAGCATGTACTCACAGTCCAGAATGGGCCAAACATGAATCTATGAATTGTACAGAAGTGTTTCAGTGTTGTTTTAATGCTAAATGTAATGAATAAAATGTTAAGAAATACATTTATACCATTTCCTCTCATTCATAACTGAGAGAAAAATGAATATTATCAATGTTCATTCAGACTAACCGAGTCAGAAAAACAGGTGCTGCTTAAAAGCTGCTTATAGTGAGTACCGTTCAGCTGTGTAAGAGCTGTGTAAATGTACTGCTGCAGTAATATTTCCCTCAGTGCAGTTTACAGGAAGGGACACATTAGTTGCTATTACATATAAACCCAACATATCAACCAATTCTATTTCCTGTATGTCTGTTTCCTTTAATGAAAAGAGAGCAGACAGGATCTATAGATATTCATTCCAGGCCTGCACATCACCCGATTTTCCGATTTCAACAGTGTTCAGTCTTGTATTACCACAGGATTATACCATAGGGTTGGGCAGTATAAGGGTAATATTGTATACTGCTGTATTTACTGTGTCTGATCTGTCAATCTTCTGCTCTGTTGCTCAATAATCCAGGGGTCCATAGAAACAGGGCATTGTGGTAAACTGAGATGTTGGTGCTATTATTGCTAATTGCACACATTTGTAGATGGTGGAGAGGATGGATGCCAGTTTTTCAAGGTGCTCTCGTGTCTGTGTTATCTTCTGGTTCTCTCCATTTAGTTAAGCTGTTATCGTCAGACTTGCCAGAGTCACAAGCCACATTCTGCTAATGTCACATTCTCTGTTATCTATAAATGAGAGAATTCATTCCATCTCTTTACTGTTTTCTAAATAAAATGACTGCCCACCTGTCCAGCCTGACACTGATAGAAGATTATCCGTTAGGCTCTTCTGCTGCCCACCTCAGACCAGCGACTGACCCTCCAGCTACCGCTACCTGCCTCAGACTAGTTGCCCACTTTCCATTTTGAACTACATTGAAGTTGAAATGGACTTAAACTATTCATCTACCAATTGCTGCTATTATTATTATTATTATTACTATTATTATATCATAATTACTTTTATTATTGTATTAACATCACTACTATGACATTATCAGTACACCAAACATAACAAGAAAAATAACTACTCTTTTATAGTTTGTGTAAAGAGCATAGAGAGAATAGAGAGGCTAATTTTAATGGTTATTATCTTGTAAATAGGATTTACAGCAGCCTTTGTAAAAGTAAAAGTAAAGCTCAAATAAATTGGGTTGCCAGATTTGGGCATGGTGCTGCTTTCCTTGTTTCCACTCTAAAACTGTACAAATTTAAATAACATCCCGTTATATAGGATATTATAAGCTATAATTATTATAGCATATTGTAGAATATAATCTATAATATATTTCTAACAGTGTAAATAATATAAACTACACATCAGAAGTTTTAACATGTTCTATACAATATTTCAAGTGTGTTTAACTTTTGAATTTACTGTGTCTATCTGAAGCATTTTGTTTCCATCATTCCCTTTTCAATATTTCATTACTGACGTAGCTTTTTCTGTGTTCTTTAATCCTATGATGTTACAATCATTTAAACCTGTGAAGAACAATGGGTTTTATACTATTGAACAACGATGAAAGTAAGAAAACAAGAAACAGAATTGTTTGTGAATAATTATTTATTATAATATTTTACATTTTTATTGATCCTCTATAAGATACTAGAACAGCTGTGTTTTATTAAGGAATATTTATTATTATTGTATTATCTTATAATAAAATCTTTCTGATAAATGATCAGCTCTTTAAATTTACACACTCTGGGTCAGTTCTGAGATCTTACACCTGGACTAATCGGAGATTCATCTTCAGAGCTCAGACTCAGGTAGAGAGATGGTAAATATCTAGTTTTTACTCTAGGAGGAAAAAAGAAACTGGCTTTCCTCGACACAATGGAGCAGCAGCTCTACTCTGAGCCTCTCCGAGATAACAGAAGACTGAGCGGGAGACCACCATGGCCTCAGATCTGGAGGTGCTGATTCTAATACTGACCACTGCAAACTGCTCAAGTGCTGCTGAAGGCCTTCACACGCAGAAGCCAGCAGGACAATGTCATCTGCAAACAGCAGAAACAAGCCCCCGGCCCCCCGCCTGAAGCCATCCTGCCCATGCCTTCGCATTGCTATCCTGTCCATGAATATCACAAACAGGAAGTGAGAGAAGGCACAGCTCTGATGGAGTCCAACACCAACACTGAACAAGCTTCAGTGCTGAGAATACGGACACAGCTCTCACACCGAGAGTACAGGGACTGCACGACTCGCATCAGCACCTGTCGCACCCCCGATACCCCAGGAGCACTTCCTACAAGATGTCTTGGGGAACACAGTCGTAAGCCTTCTCCTTCTCCACAAAACACATGTAGACTGGAGTGATGTACTCCCATGTCCCCTCAACAATCTCAGAGAGAGTGAGGAGCTGGTCCAACGTTCTACAGCCAGGACAGAATCCGCATTACTCCACCTGAATCTGAGGGTTAACTATCAGGTGCATTCTCCTTTGCACTATACTGGACTAAACTTTCCAGGGAGGCTGAGATATGTGATGCATCAATAATTTGCATGCACTCTCCAGTCCCCTTTCTTAAAAATGGGGACCACCACCCTGGTTAGCCAGTCCAGAAGCACTGCGCCCGAGGTCCATGCAACACTAGAAAGTGTCTCGACCAAGACAGCCCCCCAATGTCTAGAGCCTTTAGCAACTCTGGGCAAATCCCATCTACTCTTGATTTGCCACTGTGTGACTTTCCAGCTACCTCAGTAACCTCAGCCATAAAAGATGGATGATGCCCCAGTAGCCTCCAGCCCTGCCTCCTGGATAGAAGCCATGTTCCTCGGGTTTAGGAGTTCCTCAAAGTGTTCTATCCAGCACCCAACAATACCCTCAGCTGAGTTCAGAGCTTCAGCACCCTTACTGAGCACAGTTTGGACAGTGTCGCTCCTTCCCCTTCTGAGTTGTCGGAGTGCTTTCCAGAACCTCCTTGTGGCTGCACTGAAGTCTTTCTCCATGGCCTCTCCAAACTACTCTGCAATAGCTGTTACCTTTTTTGCCTGCTGCCTCAATGGAATCGAGAGTACCCAGAGCCTTCCTCCACTTGACAGCCTCCCTGATTACAGGTTGCCATCAAAAGAAGCACCAAGTAGTCGAGTCAAATTTGGTTATACTGCTTTTGAGAACCTGATGTTGTTGCAAAGCAGCTTTACAGAAATATGGAAATAACAGATCAAACTAATAAATCAATAAATAAAAACAAATAAAATTGTAACCCCAAGTGAGCAAGCCAAAGGCAACAGTGGCAAGGAAAAACTCCCTCAGAGCTGGAGGAAGAAACCTTGGGAGGAACCAAGACTCACTTTGGGGGACCCATCCTCCTCTGATCAAAAAAACCTATAAATTACTAAAAATGGTGTAAAGTCAGGTGTAAAGGTGTGAATGTAAATGTAAATATAAGTCACCCAAGAGACACTATGAGTGAACCAAGGTACAATCTCTGGGTTTTGAACATGGTGTTTCCTATCAGGGACAAATTGTGTGCACTCCAAACCCAAACCTTAGAGGTGGTGGGTCCAGATAGTCGCCCCAAGTTATTTGTTCAGGCTCAGGCCAACTGGGGTAACCTCAGTTTGAATAATGTCAGTTTGAATAATCTGAAGGGGAGCCTAAGTCTCCAGGTTTCCTGCATCACTGTGGACTGTGGGAGCACAGGCTCTGCTTCCACCACCAGCCCATGGAGCAGGATTTTTCCTTCAGAATGGAATCCACCCAGTATGTTATCATTACCGGGAGCCATGAAAGACATCTA
Source organism: Salminus brasiliensis (assembly GCF_030463535.1). Taxonomy (NCBI): domain Eukaryota; kingdom Metazoa; phylum Chordata; class Actinopteri; order Characiformes; family Bryconidae; genus Salminus; species Salminus brasiliensis. The sequence goes on from NC_132878.1 coordinate 90,413,393, forward strand.
CAGGGGGTGAACCGCATTTGTCTTCTTTGGGATCTGTTGGAAGGACAAAAGGACAAAGACTGATCAGACATTTCTGCCCAATATTAAAGTGATTATACAGTGAAAAATCTGGATCACTCAGAAATCGACTCACATACCTTAAACTTGGGGAATTTCAGCCTCCTGGATTTCTGCCTCACTGTGGGCTGTGGGAGAACAGCTTCATCCTCAACCACCGGCCCACAGAGCAAGATGTCCGAAATCCCATCCTCACAGCTTTGTTTAGAACTGGAAGAAGCAGGAGCTTCTGTAGAGGCAGCACTGGAGGAGTTGTGCACCTTACAGTTCACTGTGAAGAACCTCTTCATCCTCCCTCGAAGTGACTGGGAGGTTCTGAGGAACGGTGCTACAAGGTAAGCTTTAGCTGCCCTTTTAATTGCAGCACAAAGTGGACTGCAGCTGAAGCAGCCACACTCCTCCCCCACCGCCTCTACGCTTCGGGAAGTGAGACTTGCCCCAGCTCTACTGCTGTTGTCTTCCTGAGGTGAACTGATGTCCTGATGAGAAGTGCTTACCCCATCCTGTTCATCAATGACTTCCACAGTGAACCTGCCTATAACTCTGGGGACATAAGTAATAAAGAAAAGGTCCTTAGTGTTAGTGAACTAATGCTGTACGTTACCTATTTACAGAACAGCTCTGCACTCTGAGTAACCTTTATCAGTGCATACTATGTACAGTACACCAAGTGTGTCTCCTTAGTTCCAGTGTTTTCAGAGCTGAGATAGAACACATGGAACAAATGAAGCACTTAATAAATGAATTCATAAGTAATATATATTCATAATAATAAATAAACAAACAAACATACCGTATTTTCTTTAACCGCTTAATGGTGTTCTGCTCATCAGCGTCAGTTTTGGAGGAGAAACCATCGACCTTCTCCCAAACATCTACTTTAGGGTGTTCCTTAGGCGTCCCAAACAGATTTTCCTGTGGAGCGCTTTTACCCTCAGCTACAGACGGGCCTGCAGCCTCACCCGTTTCACTGTTGATGACAATAAAAGAAACAAATTATAAACCAAACAGCTCAAAGAATCTGGGGGTGTTTCACAAAGCAGGATTCTTAGTTCAGCCAGAAAAGCCCAGATCCCAGCCTGTCCAATAGAAGAAGAGCTGAGGGACATTCCTATCCTCACCATTGGGCTAAAGTTATCTGGCTAGCTGAGAAATGCTGATTTGTGAAACACCCCCTGCAGATATTTCTAATGCAGCGGTTTGCTTACCATTCTTGACGTGACTGCAGCCATGGGTGCTTTTCCACATCTGTCACAGACGGGCGAGTGGAAGGGTCGTACTGCAGCATGTAGGAAATAAAGGCCCGACAGGGCTCCTCCACTGTGATCCCAATTGGATACTGCAGGGCTTTACGCTGGACTCGTAGCAATTTATGCGCACGCTTTTCTTTAAAGGGCACGGACCCGGTAACCATTTGGTAAAGAACCACTCCCAGGCTCCACACATCACTTTTCTTTGGATCATAAGGCTGACACCTAATCACCTCCGGTGCAGCGCAGAAAAGAGTGCAGCAATATGTCTCACTCATTTCTGGGAAGCCTTTTGAAAAGCGTGAAAGACCAAAGTCTGCTAGCTTGACTTGATAATCAGCTGTCAGCAGAACATTTGTACATTTGAGGTCTCGATGCACAATGTCCTGCTTGTGCAGGTAGACCACAGCACTGACAAGCTGGGAGAACCAGGTTTTGGCCAGGCCAGTGGGGATGTGGTGGCGCAGCTTGATCTCCCGTTTGAGATCGCTTATAGCAGCTTCCATCACGATACAGACCTGTCCGTTATTCATCTTAAGAATGTTGTGCACCTCAACAATGTGAGGGTGCTTCACTTTTTTCAGAATGGCGAGTTCCCGGGGCAGATATTTCTGAACTAAAGTACTTGACCCCCTCCTGCTGTCTATTATTTTAATAGCCACCATGTTGGGGTGCTTTTCAGAGGTGGCCAGTTTAACCTGGCCAAAATTCCCTTCACCTATTTTGCGCAGCACCGTGTAGCCCATTCGTCTCAGGACTGTCTCAGTGGCCATTTACTCCCTGTGGATCAAAAGAGAAGCTGAAAGTTAGAAAGTTTTAAAAGAGAATCAGATGTAGAACCTGTTTCTGGTTCTAGATAAGATGGCCCTAGATAACTGTGTTAACCAAATGACATCACTGTCATTTAGACCGTAGAAATCAAGTGTCTCGAGAGCTGCTGAATCCTTGACTGAGCCAATGAGGGAGAGAACACCCCTTTTATAGGGTTCTGTGATGTCATCGGTATGACATCACAATGGAGAGGTGAGCTGGGGTCAGTGAGGTCAGTTTCTTCATTGGCTGTACAGGACTGTATGTACACACACACACACACACACACACACACACACACACACACACACACACACACTGTGCTGTGAAAATGTGTCAAAATAAAAGTCACACAAACAAAACAGAAATACAAAATTCTTTCAAACTAAAAGCTAAAATTACTGCTGCACATTTGTGTGCCCTTTTTTGTGCTAATCTGAAAAATGATCTGGAATTTTTTTGTGATGCGTTACACCACTACCTCTGACAGAGACCCAGCTTTTTGACACTAGGCTCTACCTTGAACTCCAAAATACTTTGACAGTCTTCAGATTTATGTAGCACCTGTGCTTACTAAAAGGAGTAATAAAAGTGTCACTAACATCTAACTAGGTTCGGTCAGCGGCATGTCTTTAAATCAGAGACAATTTGACGGGAAGTTGAAGGATTAACACATTTATTGCTCCACAAATGATGCAATAAAACATTCAGCGCTGATTTTATAAAATAAAGAAGAATAATGAAGTAAAATAGAGCTCTTTCAAACAAAATAGAAAAAACGGTTTCGAATAGGAAAATAGGGAGGAGTCCCTTTTATGAAAAACACACTGTCCCTTAATTAAGTGGAGTTCCGGATCCAAGATAGAGTTCAGTTCGTATCCTTCAATGGATGTAGTGAAGGAATGATGCTTAATGCGGTTATGACTGTGTCTAAGACCTGTCTACCCGGGTAGGATAAATGGTATGCTTAAGGTCTTATATGCTGTCGTATAAGCAACTGGAGATATCCGAAAGTTCTTCTGCAGGCAGTCGTACGGTAGGCCACACCGCTTCTACAACCATCAGCAGTCTCACTGCGCTGGACTCGCCATCAGACCATTTCCCCACTCATTTTCTGGCTCTAGAAAAAAAAACAATCTACACAACAGTGCAGTACAGTAAATTATTCTGTTTCTAACATAAGATCTCATGAACTCTTTCTCTTTCAGTTCAGAATAACATGTTACAACCAACTAATGGTATACTTACAAAATATGAACTGGCTTTTTAAACATCACAGCAACATTAATATTTAATCATGTAAGGAATTACCATACATCACAATAACAATTTAGTATTTTATCAATGACAATGAATTGCTGTTTTACTGTTTTTATCTATTTTAATCTGCAACTAATATTTTTATCCTTTTTAACATTCATTTGAATAAAACCATAGCTACACTTATTTAAAGTGCACATTCTGATATCCATAATATATCCAATAACAACATTACTTACACTATAAACCATTAAAGTACATAAAATCAACCAACAAATGTTATAAAGCTCATCAAAATACATGTACTGTCACTTTAAGGCTTCACTAGGCTAGTGCTGGTACTAACCGACTAGCCTTAACGTAAGGTGAAATCTCCCATTCAGAGTTTAGCCAAGATAGCAGAGCAAAGGAATTGCTGCTCTGACTCACCGGAGCTCTTTAAACACTTTAAATACTCGACGGAAATACTCGACAGAACTGCTTCCTTTCAGGCTTTATAGCTGAAATACTGACATAAGAGCAGCGTATTAGTCTTAGTATATGACAATATTCAACATTTTAGGGGTATTATGCAATATTTTCGTACCAGGAATCTTCTATCTACCGCAGCACGATGCACACGCGGTTCTACCATCAGAGAAAAAAGGAAAGACGATAGAAACCACTTCTTTTACCACTATAGACGCACGGACAATGTATGGTGCCCTCGTTTGGATGCTACATGCTATTGCTCTTCTAAATGATATATGGGGTTCTGGTAGCTCCATATTTCATAAGGGTTACACCAGGAAGGGGATCTCGCTGACATGGAATACACATTTCTGTAATTTAGCGTATAGCAGGTGGGCCCTGAGCCTCGCCAGGACCAGTTGAACATGACGAACATGCGTGGGCAGGTCGGGGAAGTGCACTAGAATGTCGTCCAGAAAGACCACCGAGAAGCGTCCGAGGTAGTCTTTGAGGACGTCATTGATGAATGCCTGGAAGACGGAGGGAGCGTTAGCTGACCCGTACAGCATGACCCGGTACTGGTAATGCCCCCTGGTGGTCATGAACGCCATTTTCCACTTGCCCCCCTCCCTGATGCGTACTAAGTTAAGATCTAATTTCGTAAAGGTCCGGGCTCCCCACAACTGTTCGAGGGCGGACGGGACTAACAGCATAGGATAAGGATATCTCTCTGTGATAGTGTTGAGTGCCCGATAATCAATGCATGGCCTCAACCCACCTCCCTTCTGCCGGATTAAAAAGAACCCTGAAGCCACCGGAGACTTGGATGGGGTGATGTATCCCTGAGCTAATGCTTCTGTAATATAGTCCTCCATTGCCCGCTACTATTCCCCGTGAGGGGGTAGATCCAAGCTTTGGGCAATGTGGCCGCTCCACTAGATCAATCGCGCAATTGTACGGGCGATGAGGGGGGGAGCTTAGCGGCACTGGATTTACTGAACACGTCCTGCATATCGGCATACTCTGGGGGCAGCACTACTAAGTTCTCAGGTTCGGGGCTCTCTACAGAGGTCGACATGTGGGATGTGCAGTCGTTCCACGATGTCCGCTTGCAGGAAGCTGCCCTCCGCTCCGCAGTCGATCAGTCCTGTAACAACAACAGACTGGCCCTGGTAGGATATCCTTACAGGCAACGTGATCGACCGGGAGACGAGTCCCTGGACGAGAACACTCACCGAATTGCCAACCGGATACGAAGTAAGGGAAGTCGTGACAGGGCTGGGAGGACTAGTAGGCTCTAACGAAGACTGGACTAGTTTTGTGAGCCCTTGAACTGCTGCTGGTCCGCCTGTTGCTGCACCAGGTGACCAACAGTCTCTGACACACTCTGCAGAGTGAGCTGCTGTTGCCCCAGGAATTGATCTTCGGCGCGAACAGCCTGATTCAAGGCTCTCCGCTGTTCGGAGGCTGTCTGCCGAGAATTCTGTCATGACTGGTTAGGTCTGACTACGAGGGCGAACACTCGCAGGGGATGGTCCAAAGCAAGAACGTTTAGTAAAACAATAAACTCAAGAAAAAGCAGCAAACTTACAGAGACAAAGGATAAACCAAAATACAGCCGTGACAAATGAACTTGAGCAAAATAAAGGTGCACACCTGAGGATGATGAGACACTAGGGGCTAGGCTAGCATGGCGGGATTGAGTTGTAACTATAACACTAACCAAAACCTACAGACAGTGCCTGGGGAAACTAGTGACTTGAGAGCTGAGAGATCAGCTGCCGAACCCAAAAGACAGAACCGATATGATAACGAGGCTCGCCCATGAACGGTACCACTAGCGTGAACCTGGATAGAGAGGAAGCCTTTCTCCGACGACCTCGTGGGTAATAGGACCGTGAACTTGAACCTTGTCGCCCTTGGTTAGTTAGGCTATGCCTATGCAAACAGTACCATGAATACCGAAACTACCTTAGCTGGGTACTGTCCGTACACTGAGTATGGCTCTACGAGATCCCGTCACTACCACGAACAACAGTGGTAGTTGGCTCAGTGACTTTGGCTCAATTCTCGGCAGTGGGCAGCTAGTGCTAGCCCCTAAATATCCCAGCCTCAGGTGAAACGTATTAATCAGACAATGAACATAAATGAACTTAACCGTGAAGGAAAACCTGAACATAAGTGTCAACATAAGAGTCTGTGAAGCTTGACTTAAACGTGACTGTCAATATAAACGTCCTCATGAGAGCCTGCTGGCCGCGGCTCAAGACCGTCCCCAGAGCGGGCGCGGCGACGCGGGCGTGACATTTAAGTTATTTCTGTGACCATTGTGGGTTTTCCTTTCATTAACCCAGGGGTACCAACAATTTTGTCCACGTGTGTATAGTGCAATAACACACATGCTGCTCTCGTACATACTTCATATATCCCCACCGGCCCTGCTTACGTTTATTTATTGTTTGTTGTTAATAGATCTTCTGTTGTTATGCTCATGGTAATATGTGAACTTCAATGTAGTGACATTGTCAGAGTGTGGCTAGTGCGGCAGATCAGACTATAACAGTCTAACTAAAAAAGGAGAGCAAGAAGGTAACTCAGATACAGGAGCACCCTGAAATACTGTCATCCCTCCACTCCACCGTCCACAAACATGAGTGATCTTGTGGAAGCAGCAAGACAATTCAATTCAATTACATTTTATTTATATAGGCTTTTTATAACAAAGCAGCTTTACAGAGATTTTTTAAAGAGCCTCTTTTGAGCAAGCTAGTCGAGAGGAAGAACCTTAAGAGGAACCTAGACACAAAAGGGGAACCCATCCTCCTAAGGTAAATAAAGGTAAGTGTGACGTCAAGCCACACAAGATGAAAATGTGAGTGAGATTATCAAGCCCATGCAGGTAAACAGTCAGAAGCATAGTCATGCAGTGAGGTGAGGATGAATCAGTGTGAGGCCCCAGAGCAGGACAGCGGGCAGCAGGTCAACACCTAAAATGTGAAAGACTGATAAAAGCATTGCCCATCACATCGTAGTGGATTCTGATGAGTAGCCTTTTATTGACCACTTCTTCCAGACGTCCCTTACGCTTGGTCATGGGACTATTTGGAGATACACTCTTTATGTTTCTCTCTACCATTATCAACTCCCAGTTTCTCAAATGTTCGCAATAGTTGTCAGCTAACTGTTTGGGTAGCCCAACCGGGAACCAGAAGCTTTTGTACTCGGGTTCCACGTTGGCCCCACATGTGTATGCCCACCAGAGTCAGTAATGGGACCAGGAGGAGTAAAACACGGGCACCATCTGGATTCTACACTGTATATGGAGCCTAGAAGTGGAATTAAGGTGGGCTGTAACGATGGGCCCATCTGAATTTGTTCAGAACTATAAATAAATAAATGTAACATTAGACATTACTTAAATGTAAACTGAACATTAGACAAACTTCATCAAACACAAAACACATTTTTGATGATTATTTTATTTATATGAGGAGCAAATCACCAACATGCAAACGATCACCACCCCACCTCCTCCCTAATTCTCCAACTCATTCCAGAGAACACAGTCACACTGCTCCACAGCTCAGTGCTGGGGGGCTTTATACTCCTCCAGCCCACTCCTGGCATTAGGCAGCATGGTGCTAATAGGTTCATGTTTATCTGAGCTGTGTAAATGTACTGCTCCAGTAATTTCCCTCAGTGCAGTTTACAGGAAGGGACACATTAGTTGCTATTACATATAAACCCAATGGACCAATCAACCAATTCTATTTCCTGTATGTCTGTTTCCTTTAATGAGAAGAGAGCAGACAGGATCTATAGATATTCATTCCAGTCCTGCACATCACCCGATTTTCAGATTTTACTAATGAGCTCTCCTCAGTGAAGGAGACCACCATTCTGCTGCTTAACAAAGAAGTGAAGCAAATTAGAGAAATTAGTATTGTGGTGCATGGGTGGAAATAAGACTTGTGAACAATGCAGCAGCCGATGGATCCAGATTAGTGCAGATACTCCGACCCTCGGCTACCCGGCTCCCGTCAGTAAGGATTAGGCTTTAGATTAAGGCACTAATTTAAATCACCATTAAAAAATCCTTCTTTTGAAATTTTCTGTTACTATGAAGAGAAAAGTTGTCACAACATGATATATAGAAATTGTTGGCCAAAAATATGTTGGGCCATCAGCTGTAGCCTTCTTCCCATTGAGCTTAAAATCTAATGTTCAATGAATGAGCTGTACTGTACATTTTCATTCATCTTTGAGTTAAATGAACTGGTAATAATGAATTATCCAATTATTAATTGGAAAATGAATAGTAATTGGTCCATGAGAGCCTAAAACATATTAAAATGAAATAAAAATACCAACATATTCCAGTAACCTGAGTCAGCTGTGCTGTTTCAGTAACTTACAGTGGGTTTGTGGTGCAATACAATATTCTAAAGTAAACCTTGGGTTCTCCTGGTTCTCCTTGCACATTTTGTGTGTCCTCACTCCCCTTCACTCACCGTCAGGGTGTAGTCATTCCCACAAGGCCACATTTCCTTAAGTATTCAGTTATATTTTACTGAATGGTTGATTGCTTGGTTTCAGTGTGAAAAGCTGTGAGAGCAAGTTTATCATTTTTCTGTGCTACAGAGTGTGATTATATGCTGGCTGAGTACAACAGTGTTCAGTCTTGTATTACCACAGGATTATACCATAGGGTTGGGCAGTATAACGGTAATATTGTATACTGCTGTATTTACTGTGTCTGATCTGTCAATCTTCTGCTCTGTTGCTCAATAATCCAGGGGTCCATAGAAACAGGGCATTGTGGTAAACTGAGATGTTGGTGCTATTATTGCTAATTGCACACATTTGTAGATGGTGGAGTTGATGGATGCCAGTTTTTCAAGGTGCTCTCGTGTCTGTGTTATCTTCTGGCTCTCTCCATTTAGTTAAGCTGTTATCGTCAGACTTGCCAGAGTCGCAAGCCACATTCTGCTAATGTCACATTCTCTGTTATCTATAAATGAGAGAATTCATTCCATCTCTTTACTGTTTTCTAAATAAAATGACTGCTGACCTGTCCAGCCTGACACTGATAGAAGATTATCTATTAGGCTCTTCTGCTGCCCACTTCAGACCAGCGGCTGACCTCCAGCTACTGCTACCTGCCTCAGACTAGTTGCCCACTTTCCATTTTGAACTACATTGACGTTGAAATGGACTCAAAATATTAATCTACTAATTGCTGCTATTATTATTATTATTATTATTATTATATCATAATTACTTTTATTATTGTATTAACATCACTACTATGACATTATCAGTACACCAAACATAAGAAGAAAAATAACTACTTTTTTATAGTTTGTGTAAAGAGCATAGAGAGAATAGAGAGGCTAATTTTAATGGTTATTATCTTGTAAATAGGATTTACAGCAGCCTTTGTAAAAGTAAAAGTAAAGCTCAAATAAATTGGGTTGCCAGATTTGGGCATGGTGCTGCTTTCCTTGTTTCCACTCTAAAACTGTACAAATTTAAATAACATCCCGTTATATAGGATATTATAAGCTATAATTATTATAGCATATTGTAGAATATAATCTATAATATATTTTTAACAGTGTAAATAATATAAACTACACATCAGAAGTTTTAACATGTTCTATACAATATTTCAAGTGTGTTTAACTTTTGAATTTACTGTGTCTATCTGAAGCATTTTGTTTCCATCATTCCCTTTTCAATATATCATTACTGACGTTGCTTTTTCTGTGTTCTTTAATCCTATGATGTTACAATCATTTAAACCTGTGAAGAAAAATGGGTTTTATACTATTGAACAAGTAAGAAAGTGAGAACAGAACAGAACAGAATTGTTTGTGAATAATTATTTATTATAATATTTTAATATCTTAGTTTTTATTGATCCTCTATAAGATACTAGAACAGCTGTGTTTTATTAAGGAATATTTATTATTATTGTACCATCTTATAATAAAATCTTTCTGATAAATGATCAGCTCTTTAGTTTTACACACTCTGGGTCAGTTCTGAGATCTTACACCTGGACTAATCTGAGATTCATCTTCAGAGCTCAGACTCAGGTAGAGAGATGGTAAATATCTAGTTTTTACTTTAGGAGGAAAAAAGAAACTGGCTTTCCTCGACACAATGGAGCAGCAGCTCTACTCTGAGCCTCTCCGAGATAACAGAAGACTGAGCGAGAGACCACCATGGCCTCAGATCTGGAGGTGCTGATTCTTATACTGACCACTGCAAACTGCTCAAGTGCTGCTGGAGGCCTTCACACGCGGAAGCCAGCAGGACAATGTCATCTGCAAACAGCAGAAACAAGCCCCCGGCCCCCCGCCTGAAGCCATCCTGCCCATGCCTTCGCATTGCTATCCTGTCCGTGAATATCACAAACAGGAAGTGAGAGAAGGCACAGCTCTGATGGAGTCCAACAACAACACTGAACAAGCTTCAGTGCTGAGAATACGGACACAGCTCTCACGCCGAGAGTACAGGGACTGCACGACTCGCATCAGCACCTGTCGCACCCCCGATACCCCAGGAGCACTTCCTACAAGATGTCTTGGGGAACACAGTCGTAAGCCTTCTTCTCCACAAAACACATGTAGACTGGAGTGATGTACTCCCATGTCCCCTCAACAATCTCAGAGAGAGTGAGGAGCTGGTCCAACGTTCTACAGCCAGGACAGAATCCGCATTACTCCACCTGAATCTGAGGGTTAACTATCAGGTGCATTCTCCTTTGCACTATACTGGACTAAACTTTCCAGGGAGGCTGAGATATGTGATGCATCAATAATTTGCATGCACTCTCCAGTCCCCTTTCTTAAAAATGGGGACCACCACCCTGGTTAGCCAGTCCAGAAGCACTGCGCCCGAGGTCCATGCAACACTAGAAAGTGTCTCGAACAAGACAGCCCCCAATGTCTAGAGCCTTTAGCAACTCTGGGCAAATCCCATCTTCTCTTGATTTGCCACTGTGGTGCTTTCCAACTACCTCAGTAACCTCAGCCATAAAAGATGGATGATGCCCCAGTAGCCTCCAGCCCTGCCTCTTGAACAGAAGCCATGTTCCTCGGGTTTAGGAGTTCCTCAAAGTGTTCTATCCAGCACCCAACAATACCCTCAGCTGAGTTCAGAGCTTCAGCACCCTTACTGAGCACAGTTTGGACAGTGTCGCTCCTTCCCCTTCTGAGTTGTCGGAGTGCTTTCCAGAACCTCCTTGTGGCTGCACTGAAGTCTTTCTCCATGGCCTCTCCAAACTACTCTGCAAGAGCTGTTACCTTTTTTGCCTGCTGCCTCAATGGAATCGAGAGTACCCAGAGCCTTCCTCCACTTGACAGCCTCCCTGATTACAGGTTGCCACCAAAAGAAGCTCCAACAAGTCAAGTCAAATTTGGTTATACTGCTTTTGAGAACCTGATGTTGTTGCAAAGCAGCTTTACATAAATATGGAAAAAATAGATCAAATTAATAAATCAATAAATAAAAACAAATAAAATTGTAACCCCAAGTGAGCAAGCCAAAGGCGACAGTGGCAAGGAAAAACTCCCTCAGAGCTGGAGGAAGAAACCTTGGGAGGAACCAAGACTCACTTTGGGGGACCCATCCTCCTCTGATCAAAAAAAAAAACTATAAATTACTAAAAATGGTGTAAAGGTGTGAATGTAAATGTAAATGTAAGTCACCCAAGAGACACTATGAGTGAACCAAGGTACAATCTCTGGGTTTTGAACATGGTGTTTCCTATCATGGACAAATTGTGTGCACTCCAAACCCAAACCTTAGAGGTGGTGGGTCCAGATAGTCGCCCCAAGTTATTTGTTCAGGCTCAGGCCGACTGGGGTAACCTCAGTTTGAGTAATGTCAGTTTGAATAATCTGAAGGGGAGCCTACGTCTCCAGGTTTCCTGCATCACTGTGGACTGTGGGAGCACAGGCTCTGCTTCCACCACCAGCCCATGGAGCAGGATTTTTCCTTCAGAATGGAATCCACCCAGTATGTTATCATTACCGGGAGCCATGAAAGACATCTACAGGGGGTAAACTGCATTCGTCTTTTTTGGGATCTGTTGGAAGGACAAAAGGACAAAGACTGATCAGACATTTCTGCCCAATATTAAAGTGATTATACAGTAAAAAATCTGGATCACTCAGAAATCGACTCACATACCTTAAACTTGGGGAATTTCAGCCTCACTGTGGGCTGTGGGAGAACAGCTTCATCCTCAACCACCGGCCCACAGAGCAAGATGTCCGAAATCCCATCCTCACAGCTTTGTTTAGAACTGGAAGAAGCAGGAGCTTCTGTAGAGGCAGCACTGGAGGAGTTGTCCACCTTAGAGTTCACTGTGAAGAACCTCTTCATCCTCCCTCGAAGTGACTGGGAGGTTCTGAGGAACGGTGCTACAAGGTAAGCTTTAGCTGCCCTTTTAATTGCAGCACAAAGTGGACTGCAGCTGAAGCAGCCACACTCCTCCCCCACTGCCTCTACGCTTCGGGAAGTGAGACTTGCCCCAGCTCTACTGCTGTTGTCTTCCTGAGGTGAACTGATGTCCTGATGAGAAGTGCTTACCCCATCCTGTTCATCAATGACTTCCACAGTGAACCTGCCTATAACTCTGGGGACATAAGCAATAAGAAAAGGTCCTTAGTGTTAGTGAACTAATGCTGTCCGTTACCTATTTACAGAACAGCTCTGCACTCTGAGTAACCTTTATCAGTGCATACTATGTACAGTACACCAAGTGTGTCTCCTTAGTTCCAGTGTTTTCAGAGCTGAGATACAACGCATGGAACAAATGAAGCACTTAATAAATGAATTCATAAGTAATATATATTCATAATAAAAAAAATAAAAAAAAACATACCGTATTTTCTTCAACCGCTTAATGGTGTTCTGCTCATCAGCGTCAGTTTTGGAGGAGAAACCATCTACCTTAGGGTGTTTCTCAGGCGTCCCAAACAGATTTTCCTGTGGAGCGCTTTTACCCTCAGCTACAGACGGGCCTGCGGCCTCACCCGTTTCACTGTTGATGACAATAAAAGAAACAAATTATAAATCAAACAGCTCAAAAAATCTGGGGGGTGGAGGGGGGGTCACAAAGCAGGATTCTTAGTTCAGCCAGAAAAGCCCAGATCCCAGCCTGTCCAATAGAAGAAGACCTGAGGGACATTCCTATCCTCACCATTGGGCTAAAGTTATCTGGCTAGCTGAGAAATGCCTCTTTGTGAAACAACCCCTGCAGATCTTTCTAATGCAACGGTTTGCTTACCATTCTTGACGAGACTGCAGCCATGGGTGCTTTTCCACATCTGTCACAGACGGGCGAGTGGAAGGGTCGTACTGCAGCATGTAGGAAATTAAGGACCGACAGGGCTCCTCCACTGTGATCCCAACTGGATACTGCAGGGCTTTACGCTGGACCCGTAGCAGTTTATGCGCACGCTTTTCTTTAAAGGGCACGGACCCGGTAACCATTACGTAAAGAACCACTCCCAGGCTCCACACATCACTTTTCTTTGGATCATAAGGCTGACGCCTAATCACCTCTGGTGCAGCGTAGAAACGAGTGCAGCAATATGTCTCACTCATTTCTGGGAAGCCTTTTGAAAAGCGTGAAAGACCAAAGTCTGCTAGCTTGACTTGATAATCAGCTGTCAGCAGAACATTTGTACATTTGAGGTCTCGATGCACAATGTCCTGCTTGTGCAGGTAGACCACAGCACTGACAAGCTGGGAGAACCAGGTTTTGGCCAGGCCAGTGGGGATGTGGTGGCGCAGCTTGATCTCCCGATTGAGATCTGTTATAGCAGCTTCCATCACGATACAGACCTGTCCGTTATTCATCTTAAGAATGTTGTGCACCTCAACAATGTGAGGGTGCTTCACTTTTTTCAGAATGGCGAGTTCCCGGGGCAGAAATTTCTGAACTAAAGTACTTGACCCCCTCCTGCTGTCTATTATTTTAATAGCCACCTGGTTGGGGTGCTTTTCAGAGGTGGCCAGTTTAACCTGGCCAAAATTCCCTTCACCTATCTTGCGCAGCACCGTGTAGCCCATTCGTCTCAGGACTGTCTCAGTGGCCATTTTATCCCTGTGGATTAAAAGAGAAGCTGAAAGTTAGAAAGTTTTGAAAGAAAATCAGATGTAGAACCTGTTTCTGGTTCTAGATAAGATGGCTCTAGATAATCGTGTTAACCAAATGACATCACTGTCATTTAGACCGTAGAAATCAAGTGTCTCGAGAGCTGCTGAATCCTTGACTGAGCCAATGAGGGAGAGAACACCCCTTTTTATAGGGTTCCGTGATGTCATCGGTATGACATCACAATGGAGAGGTGAGCTGGGGTCAGTGAGGTCAGTTTCTTCATTGGCTGTACAGGACTGTATGTACACACACACACACACACACACACACACACACACACTGTGCTGTGAAAATGTGTCAAAATAAAAGTCACACAAACAAAACAGAAATACAAAATTCTTTCAAACTAAAAGCTAAAATTACTGCTTCACATTTGTGTGCCCTTTTTTGTGCTAATCTGAAAAATGATCTGGTCCGAAACAGTTTTTTGTGATGCGTTACACCACTACCTCTGACAGAGACCCAGCTTTTTGACACTGGGCTCTACCTTTAACTCCAAAATACTTTGACAGTCTTCAGATTTAGTAATAACATGCACGTTATGCTGATGCATTTTTTGAAAGAAAGGCAGGGGTGCCAATATTTTTGGTCATGTCTTTATCTAGTGAAAAGAAGTACATTGTGTAGTGAAGTCAAGTGATAACTTAGGTTTCCTGTTACTATGCAATGGGCAGTGGTGGCTCAGCATTTAGAGCACAGGGCTATTGATGGTGGGTTTGCGGGTTTGATACCATGGCTCAGCAAGCTGCCACTGTTGGGCCCTTGAGCAAGGCTTTTAACACTCTCAGTGCCCTGGATGGTGCAGCAAAGGCTCCTCGCTAGTGTGTGTGTGTTTTCACTGCATGGATGGGTTAAAGTCGGAGGCCAAATTCCATTTCTGTCCAACAAAAATGGAGAACATGGGTGTTTTTGCTTTTATTTAACAGTTGCTGCTTTGTGGTTCTAGATTACTCTGATTCCAGTTTACTAACCACTTCACCTCAGGTTCAGTTCTCACATCGTCTAACCCCAGTGCATCATGTGGGGTTTTTTTTTTGGAGCCTCTGTGTTCCAGTCAGATCTGCTGGAATATAAAATATATTTGATCTGGTTTATCCTGTTATTGTAATGTACACTGACAGACAGACAAAGGTTTGTTTAACATGCCAAGATCAATGGCGCCATGGGTCCTTTTGCCCGATGGGCATCGCACTACAGTCCGAACCTAGACCTTAAGGGTGGTGGGTCCATGTTGTCGTCCCATGTTATTTTTACAACCAGGCTGTGGGAGAACATTGCCGGGAGCCATTTTAAACATTTAGAAGTCGTAATCTGTTAGAAGGACAAAATGACATATGACCAAACATTTCTGACCAACATTTAAAGTGATTTACAGTATAAAATGTGAATCACTAAAAATCCTTACACTTGGGTATTTTCAGGGTCGGTACTACAAAGCTTTAGTTCCTCTTTGCACTGTTATTTCTACCTGACCTGCTGTTGTTACTGTAGTCTCACTCTCCTGCCACTGTGGCTCCTAGTAATAATATTTGATCTATAGTCTTACTCCCTTATATCTCTACACACGTGGAACAAAATGATGGTACCCCTTGGTTAATGAAAGAAAACCCACAATGGTCACAGAAATAACTTGAATCTGACAAAAGTAATAATAAATAAAATGCTATGTAAATTAATCAATGAAAGTCAGACATTGCTTTTCAACCATACTTCAACAGAATTATTTTAAAAAAATAAAATAAACTCATGCCTAAAACAGGCCTGGACAGAAATCATGGTACCCTTAACTTAATATTTTGTTGCACAACATTTTGAGGCAATCATTGCAATCAAATGATTCCTGTACCTGTCAATGAGATATCTGCAGCTCTTAGCAGGCATTTTGGCCAACTCCTCATGAGCAGATCACCCGATTTTCTGATTTTACTAATGAGCTCTCCTCAGTGAAGGAGACCACCATTCTGCTGCTTAACAAAGAAGTGAAGCAATTTAGAGAAATTAGTATTGTGGTGCATGGGTGGAAATAAGACTTGTGAACAATGCAGCAGCCGATGGATCCAGATTAGTGCAGATACTCCGACCCTCGGCTACCCGGCTCCCGTCAGTGAGGATTAGGCTTTAGATTAGGGCACTAATTTAAATCACCATTAAAAATCCTTCTTTTGAAATTTTCTGTTACTATGAAGAGAAAAGTTGTCACAACATGATATGTAGAAATTGTTGGCCAAAAATATTTTGGGCCATCAGCTGTAGCCTTCTTCCCATTGAACTTAAAATCTTATGTTCAATGAATGAGCTGTACTGTTCTCAGTCATTTTCATTCATCTTTGAGTTAAATGAACTGGTAATAATTAATAATCCAATTATTAATTGGAAAATGAATAGTAATTGGTCCATGAGAGCCTAAAACATATTAAAATGAAATAAAAATACCAACATATGAGTCAGCTGTGCTGTTTCTGTAACGTACAGTGGGTTTGTGGTGCAATACAATATTCTAAAGTAAACCTTGGGTTCTCCTGGTTCTCCTTGCACATTTTGTGTGTCCTCACTCCCCTTCACTCACCGTCAGGGTGTAGTCATTCCCACAAGGCCACATTTCCTTAGGTATTCAGTTATATTTTACTGAATGGTTGATTGCTTGGTTTCAGTGTGAAAAGCTGTGAGGGCAAGTTTATCATTTTTCTGTGCTACAGAGTGTGATTATATGCTGGCTGAGTACAACAGTGTTCAGTCTTGTATTACCACAGGGTTATACCATAGGGTTGGGCAGTATAACAGTAATATTGTATACTGCTGTATTTACTGTGTCTGATCTGACAATCTTCTGCTCTGTTTCTCAATAATCCAGAGGTTTATAGACACAGGGCATTGTGGTAATCTGAGATGTTGGTGCCATTATTGCTAATTGCAAACATTTGTAGATGGTGGAGTTGATGGATGCCAGTTTTTCAAGGTGCTCTCGTGTCTGTGTTATCTTCTGGCTCTCTCCATTTAGTTAAGCTGTTATCGTCAGACTTGCCAGAGTCGCAAGCCACATTCTGCTAATGTCACATTCTCTGTTATCTATAAATGAGAGAATTCATTCCATCTCTTTACTGTTTTCTAAATAAAATGACTGCTGACCTGTCCAGCCTGACACTGATAGAAGATTATCCGTTAGGCTCTTCTACCACCCACCTCAGACCAGCGGCTGACCCTCCAGCTACCGCTACCTGCCTCAGACTAGTTGCCCACTTTCCATTTTGAACTACATTGAAGTTGAAATGTACTCAAACTATTAATCTACCAATTGCTGCTATTATTATTATTATTATTATTATTATTACTATTATTATATCATAATTACTTTTATTATTTTATTAACATCACTATTAAGACATTATGTGTACACCAAACATAACAAGAAAAATAACTACTTTTTTATAGTTTGTGTAAAGAGCATAGAGAGAATAGAGAGGCTAATTTTAATGGTTATTATCTTGTAAATAGGATTTACAGCAGCCTTTGTAAAAGTAAAAGTAAAGCTCAAATAAATTGGGTTGCCAGATTTGGGCATGGTGCTGCTTTCCTTGTTTCCACTCTAAAACTGTACAAATTCCCGTTATATAGGATATTATAAGCTATAATTATTATAGCATATTGTAGAATATAATCTATAATATATTTTTAACAGTGTAAATAATATAAACTACACATCAGAAGTTTTAACATGTATATAATATTTCAAGTGGGTTTAACTTTTGAATTTACTGTGTCTATCTGTAGCATTTTGTTTCCATCATTCCCTTTTCAATATTTCATTACTGACGTTGCTTTTTCTGTGTTCTTTAATCCTATGATGTTACAATCATTTAAACCTGTGAAGAAAAATGGGTTTTATACTATTGAACAAGTAAGAAAGTAAGAAACCAACAAACAGAATTGTTTGTGAATAATTATTTATTATAATATTTTACATTTTTATAGATCCTCTATAAGATACTAGAACAGCTGTGTTTTTATTTATTATTATTGTATCATCTTATAATAAAATCTTTCTGATAAATGATCAGCTCTTTAGTTTTACACACTCTGGGTCAGTTGTGAGATCTTACACCTGGACTAATCTGAGATTCATCTTCAGAGCTCAGACTCAGGTAGAGAGATGGTAAATATCTAGTTTTTACTCTAGGAGGAAAAAAAGAAACTGGCTTTCCTCGACACAATGGAGCAGCAGCTCTACTCTGAGCCTCTCAGAGATAACAGAAGACTGAGCGAGAGACCACCATGGCCTCAGATCTGGAGGTGCTGATTCTTATACTGACCACTGCAAACTGCTCAAGTGCTGCTGGAGGCCTTCACACGCGGAAGCCAGCAGGACAATGTCATCTGCAAACAGCAGAAACAAGCCCCCGGCCCCCCGCCTGAAGCCATCCTGCCCATGCCTTCGCATTGCTATCCTGTCCATGAATATCACAAACAGGAAGTGAGAGAAGGCACAGCTCTGATGGAGTCCAACACCAACACTGAACAAGCCTCAGTGCTGAGAATACGGACACAGCTCTCACACCGAGAGTACAGGGACTGCACGACTCGCATCAGCACCTGTCGCACCCCCTAAACCCCAGGAGCACTTCCTACAAGATGTCTTGGGGAACACAGTCGTAAGCCTTCTTCTCCACAAAACACATGTAGACTGGAGTGATGTACTCCCATGTCCCCTCAACAATCTCAGAGAGAGTGAGGAGCTGGTCCAACGTTCTACAGCCAGGACAGAATCCGCATTACTCCACCTGAATCTGAGGTTTAACTATCAGGTGCATTCTCCTTTGCACTATACTGGACTTTCCAGGGAGGCTGAGATATGTGATGCATCAATCATTTGCATGCACTCCTCAGTCCCCTTTCTTGAAAATGGGAACCACCACCCTGGTTAGCCAGTCCAGAAGCACTGCTCCCGAGGTCCATGCAACACTAGAAAGTGTCTCGAACAAGACAGCCCCCCAATGTCTAGAGCCTTTAGCAACTCTGGCCAAATCCCATCTACTCTTGATTTGCCACTGTGGTGCTTTCCAACTACCTCAGTAACCTCAGCCATAAAAGATGGATGATGCCCCAGTAGCCTCCAGCCCTGCCTCCTGGACAGAAGCCATGTTCCTCGGGTTTAGGAGTTCCTCAAAGTGTTCTATCCAGCACCCAACAATACCCTCAGCTGAGTTCAGAGCTTCAGCACCCTTACTGAGCACAGTTTGGACAGTGTCGCTCCTTCCCCTTCTGAGTTGTCGGAGTGCTTTCCAGAACCTCCTTGTGGCTGCACTGAAGTCTTTCTCCATGGCCTCTCCAAACTACTCTGCAATAGCTGTTACCTTTTTTGCCTGCTGCCTCAATGGAATCGAGAGTACCCAGAGCCTTCCTCCACTTGACAGCCTCCCTAATTACAGGTTGCCATCAAAAGAAGCACCAACAAGTCAAGTCAAATTTGGTTATACTGCTTTTGATAACCTGATGTTGTTGCAAAGCAGCTTTACAGAAATATGGAAATAACAGATCAAATTAATAAATCAATAAATAAAAACAAATAAAATTGTAACCCCAAGTGAGCAAGCCAAAGGCGACAGTGGCAAGGAAAAACTCCCTCAGAGCTGCAGGAAGAAACCTTGGGAGGAACCAAGACTCACTTTGGGGGACCCATCCTCCTCTGATAAAAAAAAAACTATAAATTACTAAAAATGGTGTAAAGTCAGGTGTAAAGGTGTGAATGTAAATGTAAATGTAAGTCACCCAAGAGACACTATGAGTGAACCAAGGTACAATCTCTGGGTTTTGAACATGGTGTTTCCTATCATGGACAAATTGTGTGCACTCCAAACCCAAACCTTAGAGGTGGTGGGTCCAGATAGTCGCCCCAAGTTATTTGTTCAGGCTCAGGCCGACTGGGGTAACCTCAGTTTAAATAATGTCAGTTTGAATAATCTGAAGGGGAGCCTAAGTCTCCAGATTTCCTGCATCACTGTGGACTGTGGGAGCACAGGCTCTGCTTCCACCACCAGCCCATGGAGCAGGATTTTTCCTTCAGAATGGAATCCACCCAGTATGTTATCATTACCGGGAGCCATGAAAGACATCTACAGGGGGTGAACCGCATTCGTCTTCTTTGGGATCTGTTGGAAGTACAAAAGGACAAAGACTGATCAGACATTTCTGCCCAATATTAAAGTGATTATACAGTGAAAAATCTGGATCACTCAGAAATCGACTCACATACCTTAAACTTGGGGAATTTCAGCCTCCTGGATTTCTGCCTCACTGTGGGCTGTGGGAGAACAGCTTCATCCTCAAGCACCGGCCCACAGAGCAAGATGTCCGAAATCCCATCCTCACAGCTTTGTTTAGAACTGGAAGAAGCAGGAGCTTCTGTAGAGGCAGCACTGGAGGAGTTATGCACCTTACAGTTCACTGTGAAGAACCTCTTCATCCTCCCTCGAAGTGACTGGGAGGTTCTGAGGAACGGTGCTACAAGGTAAGCTTTAGCTGCCCTTTTAATTGTAGCACAAAGTGGACTGCAGCTGAAGCAGCCGCACTCCTCCCCCACCGCCTCTACGCTTCGGGAAGTGAGACTTGCCCCAGCTCTACTGCTGTTGTCTTCCTGAGGTGAACTGATGTCCTGATGAGAAGTGCTTACCCCATCCTGTTCATCAATGACTTCCACAGTGAACCTGCCTATAACTCTGGGGACATAAGCAATAAAGAAAAGGTCCTTAGTGTTAGTGAACTAATGCTGTACGTTACCTATTTACAGAACAGCTCTGCACTCTGAGTAACCTTTATCAGTGCATACTATGTACAGTACACCAAGTGTGTCTCCTTAGTTCCAGTGTTTTCAGAGCTGAGATAGAACACATGGAACAAATGAAGCACTTAATAAATGAATTCATAAGTAATATATATTCATAATAATAAATAAACAAACAAACATACTGTATTTTCTTCAACCGCTTAATGGTGTTCTGCTCATCAGCGTCAGTTTTGGAGGAGAAACCATCTACCTTCTCCCAACCATCTACCTTAGGGTGTTTCTCAGGCATCCCAAACAGATTTTCCTGTGGAGCGCTTTTACCCTCAGCTACAGACGGGCCTGCAGCCTCACCCGTTTCACTGTTGATGACAATAAAAGAAACAAATTATAAATGAAACAGCTCAAAGAATCTGGGGGTGTTTCACAAAGCAGGATTCTTAGTTCAGCCAGAAAAGCCCAGATCCCAGCCTGTCCAATAGAAGAAGACCTGAGGGACATTCCTATCCTCACCATTGGGCTAAAGTTATCTGGCTAGCTGAGAAATGCCTCTTTGTGAAACACCCCCTGCAGATATTTCTAATGCAGCGGTTTGCTTACCATTCTTGACGTGACTGCAGCCATGGGTGCTTTTCCACATCTGTCACAGACGGGCGAGTTGAAGGGTCGTACTGCAGCATGTAGGAAATAAAGGCCCGACAGGGCTCCTCCACTGTGATCCCAACTGGATACTGCAGGGCTTTACGCTGGACCCGTAGCAATTTATGCGCACGCTTTTCTTTAAAGGGCACGGACCCGGTAACCATTACGTAAAGAACCACTCCCAGGCTCCACACATCACTTTTCTTCGGATCATAAGGCTGACACCTAATCACCTCCGGTGCAGCGCAGAAAAGAGTGCAGCAATATGTCTCACTCATTTCTGGGAAGCCTTTTGAAAAGCGTGAAAGACCAAAGTCTGCTAGCTTGACTTGATAATCAGCTGTCAGCAGAACATTTGTACATTTGAGGTCTCGATGCACAATGTCCTGCTTGTGCAGGTAGACCACAGCACTGACAAGCTGGGAGAACCAGGTTTTGGCCAGGCCAGTGGGGATGTGGTGGCGCAGCTTGATCTCCCGTTTGAGATCGCTTATAGCAGCTTCCATCACGATACAGACCTGTCCGTTATTCATCTTAACAATGTTGTGCACCTCAACAATGTGAGGGTGCTTCACTTTTTTCAGAATGGCGAGTTCCCGGGGCAGAAATTTCTGAACTAAAGTACTTGACCCCCTCCTGCTGTCTATTATTTTAATAGCCACCATGTTGGGGTGCTTTTCAGAGGTGGCCAGTTTAACCTGGCCAAAATTCCCTTCACCTATCTTGCGCAGCACCGTGTAGCCCATTCGTCTCAGGACTGTCTCAGTGGCCATTTTCTCCCTGTGGATTAAAAGAGAAGCTGAAAGTTAGAAAGTTTTGAAAGAGAATCAGATGTAGAACCTGTTTCTGGTTCTAGATAAGATGGCTCTAGATAATCGTGTTAACCAAATGACATCACTGTCATTTAGACCGTAGAAATCAAGTGTCTCGAGAGCTGCTGAATCCTTGACTGAGCCAATGAGAGAGAGAACACCCCTTTTTATAGGGTTCCGTGATGTCATCGGTATGACATCACAATGGAGAGGTGAGCTGGGGTCAGTGAGGTCAGTTTCTTCATTGGCTGTACAGGACTGTATGTACACACACACACACACACACACACACACGGTGCTGTGAAAATGTGTCAAAATAAAAGTCACACAAACAAAACAGAAATACAAAATTCTTTCAAACTAAAAGCTAAAATTACTGCTGCACATTTGTGTGCCCTTTTTTGTGCTAATCTGAAAAATGATCTGGAATTTTTTTGTGATGCATTACACCACTACCTCTGACAGAGACCCAGCTTTTTGACACTGGGCTCTACCTTGAACTCCAAAATACTTTGACAGTCTTCAGATTTATGTAGCACCTGTGCTTACTAAAAGGAGTAATAAAAGTGTCACTAACATCTAACTAGGTTCGGTCAGCGGTATGTCTTTAAATCAGAGACGATTTGACGGGAAGTTGAAGGATTAACACATTTATTGCTCCACAAATGATGCAATAAAACATTCAGCGCTGATTTTATAAAATAAAGAAGAATAATGAAATAAAATAGAGCTCTTTCAAACAAAATAGAAAAAATGGTTTCGAATAGGAAAATAGGGAGGAGTCCCTTTTATGAAAAACACACTGTCCCTTAATTAAGTGGAGTTCCGGATCCAAGATAGAGTTCAGTTCGTATCCTTCAATGGATGTAGTGAAGGAATGATGCTTAATGCGGTTATGACTGTGTCTAAGACCTGTCTACCCGGGTAGGATAAATGGTATGCTTAAGGTCTTTTCTGCTGTCGTATAAGCAACTGGAGATATCCGAAAGTTCTTCTGCATGCAGTCGTACGGTAGGCCACACCGCTTCTACAACCATCAGCAGTCTCACTGCGCTGGATTCGCCATCAGATAATTTCCCCACTCATTTTCTGGCTCTAGAAAAAAAAACAATCTACACAACAGTGCAGTACAGTAAATTATTCTGTTTCTAACATAAGATCTCATGAACTTTGTCTTTCAGTTCAGAGTAACATGTTACAACCAACTAATGGTATACTTACAAAATATGAACTGGCTTTTTAAACATCACAGCAACATTAATATTTAATCATGTAAAGAATTACCATACATCACAATAACAATTTAGTATTTTATCAATGACAATAAATTGCTGTTTTACTGTTTTTATCTATTTTAATCTGCAACTAATATTTTTATCCTTTTTAACATTCATTTGAATAAAACCATAGCTACACTTATTTAAAGTGCACATTCTGATATCCATAATATATCCAATAACAACATTACTTAAACCATAAACCATTAAAGTACGTAAAATCAACCAACAAATGTTATAAAGCTCATCAAAATACATGTACTGTCTCTTTAAGGCTTCACTAGGCTAGTGCTGGTACTGACCGACTAGCCTTAACTTGGCGATTAGCGCTAGCTAGCGGTTAGCATCGGCCTGCGATTAGCAGTAACCATCTCTTTTTACTAAGCACTAGAACATTTTCATAACTCTGATTGGTTTTTTATTTCCCCCATTTCTCTTGCATAATATCTAACTTTAATACAGTAAGGTGAAATCTCCCATTCAGAGTTTAGCCAAGATAGCAGAGCAAAGGAATTGCTGCTCTGACTCACCGGAGCTCTTTAAACACTTTAAATACTCGACGGAAATACTCGACAGAACTGCTTCCTTTCAGGCTTTATAGCTGAAATACTGACATAAGAGCAGCGTATTAGTCTTAGTATATGACAATATTCAACATTTTAGGGGTATTATGCAATATTTCCATACAGGAATCTTCTATCTACCGCAGCACGATGCACACGCGGTTCTACCATCAGAGAAAAAAGGAAAGTCAAGTCAAATTTATTTGTATAGCTTTTTACAACTGTTGTCGTCACAAAGCAGCTTTACATAATTAGTACTTAATAAAGAACAGAGACAGAGAAGAAAGAAGGAATAACATAAGGCGTCAAAGACCCCAGTGAGCAAGCCAACTGCGACAGTGGCAAGGAAAAACTCCCTCAGAGCTGGAGGAAGAAACCTTGGGAGGAACCAAGACTCACAAGGGGGACCCGACCCATCCTCCTCTGATCAGACTGTTTTAAACATTAATGATAAAAATTACCAAACCAGATACAACAGAAAGTTGATAGTGGTGATATTAATAGTGTCAGACAGGCACGAGTCCATCTAGGTTTCAGCACGGCCACCAAACAGGCAGCAGCGGCTGGCGGGTGAGCCATGGGTGGTGGCGGGTTGGGGGGGGACCCGCTGGCCGGACTGGTAGGTGGCAGCTGGTTAGATGCAGGTAGAGGGGACCTCAGCGGGCAATCTTCCTGCAGATCGGGCTGGGTGGCCATTTACTCGGGGAAGGTAAAGAGAGAGAAGTTAGTTCTAAGAGGAATTTTATGGAGTGCAGAGAATGTTGAGAATCAGCATCTGGGTATGTCTGACGACTCCGGCAGGTCTGACTATAACAGCCTAATTAAAAGGAGAGAGCCAGAAGGTAACACAGACACGGGAGCACCCTGAAAACGCCTGCATCTATCTGCTCCACCGTCCACAAACCTGAGTGATCGCATGTAAGCAGCGAGACGACAGCTCCAGCATCTCAGTATACTACAATTCCCTGGGTCCGCGAACCCCTGGACCTGCAGCCCTTATCTAAGAAACATTAATTACCAAAAGCTAAACTAAACATATGAGTTTTCAGCTTAGATTTAAAGATTGAGACTGTGTCTGAGTCCCGAACATTATCTGGAAAGTTATTCCAGAGTTGGGGGGCTTTATAAGAAAAGGCTCTTCCCCCTGCTGAGGTTTTCTGAATTTTGAGAACGAGTAAGTTTCCAGCACCCTGAGATCTAAGTAGTCTTGATGGTTCGTAATATGTAATAAGATCCCGCAGGTACTCAGGAGCGAGGCCATGTAGGGCTTTATATGTTAATAGAAGAATTTTGTAATCAATACGGAATTTAACTGGGAGCCAATGAAGTGCTGATAGAACTGGACTGATATGGTCAAATCTTCTAGTTTTAGTAAGGACCCTGGCTGCAGCATTTTGAACCAGCTGAAGTTTATTGAGGTTCCTGCTGGAACAACCTGACAGTAGTGCATTACAGCAATCTAGTCTTGAGGTAATAAAAGCATGTACTAGTTTTTCTGCGTCCTATAGAGATAAGGAGTTTCTTAGTTTGGAGATGTTCCTAAGCTACATAAAGGCTGTTCTACTAATATTGGCTATATGCTGCTCAAATGATAAATCTGAGTCGAATATGACACAAAGATTTTTAGCTGCTAGATCAGGAATGATGGAAGCATCAGCCAAGTCTAACATTAAGTCTGATAGTTTATTTCTAGAGTCTTTTGGACCTAAAAGGAGAACCTCGGTTTTGTCACTGTTGAGAAGAAGGAAGTTATGTGACATCCAGAGTTTTATATCTTTTACACAGTCCTCCATTTACTGTAATCTAAATTTATCGTCAGGTTTGGCTGATATATAGAGCCATGTGTCATCTGCAAAACACTGGAATTTAACCCCATGTCTGCTTATAACTGAGCCCAGTGGTAATTTGTAAAATGTAAATAATAGTGGTCCTAAAATTGAGCCTTGCGGAACTCCATATCTTACTTCTACATAGTTTGAAGATAAATCTTTGTTCTTCACGAACTGATAGCGTCCAGTTAGATAAGATTGGAACCATGATAGGACTGTTCCTGTGATTCCAACCATTTTCTCTAATCTTTCTAGTAATATAGTATGATCTATTGTAGCAAAGGCTGCACTAAGGTCTAGTGGGGCTAATAAAGATACATAGCCTTGATCAGAGGCATGAAGGAGATCATTTGTAATTTTCACTAGGGCTGTCTCTGTGCTGTAAATGGGTCTGAATCCAGATTGGAATTTCTCATACATGTAATTTTTACTCAGGTATAAGCAGAGTTGTTGGGCCACAGCTTTTTCTAATATCTTAGATACGAAAGTTAAGTTGGAGATGGGTCTATAATTAGACAATACACTAGGATCAAGATTTGGTTTCTTGAGTAAAGGTTTTATGACTGCTATTTTAAGGGTTTGGGGTACATGCCCAAGGCTAAGGGATGAATTTACAATTGTTAAAAGAGGTCTGATTATGATTGGGAGAATTTCTTTTAGTATGTTAGAGGGAATTGGGTCAAGTGCCCAAGTTGTACAATTTGCTGAGGAAATAATTTTTTCTAGTTCTGGCTGTGGAAGTGGGTAGAAGGCTTCCAGCCTTTGTTCTACAACTAAGTTATGTTCTAAAACAGCTCCACCAGGTGACGGCCATGTTTGATTTAATAAGCAGGGTTGGATTTGTTGTCTAATATTTTCTATTTTATTATTAAAATAATTCATAAAAACATGACTGGTTAAAGATGTTGGAATCTGGGGTTGAGAATCTGCCTGGCTTTTAGTAAGTTTAGAGATCTCACTAAAAAGAACTCTGGGATTGTTTTTGATTTTCTCGATCAGCGAGGCCAAATACGCTGAGCGAGCTTTAATGAGTGCATTTCTATATTGACTAAGGCTGTCCTTCCAGTCAGAGTGGAACACCTCTAGTTTGGTCGTCCGCCATTTACACTCTAGTTTCCGCACTGATTGTTTTAAGGTACGAGTTTGATCACTGTACCACGGTGCGAGCCTTTTTTGCCTTGTCATTTTACTTTTAAACGGTGCTACTTTGCTTAAGGTTGATCGAAGGGTATTTTCTAGATCATTTGTTAATTTAATGAGCTCCGTTTGGTCTGATGGAGTGTGAGCTAAGGTCAATAGGGATAGGAGTTTTTCAGTAAACTGTACAGCTGTCATTGGGGTTACTGTGCGCTTTAGACAGTGTTGGGGAGAAGAATTAACATTTTGCCTAAGATGTAGCTCAAAGGAGATTAGATAATGGTCTGATATTACTGAGCTCTGAGGTACAATATTTAGATGATCAATGCTCACACTCAGGGTCAGGACTAGATCTAGGGCATGGTTACAGTAATGTGTGGGTCCAGTTACGTTTTGTATGATTCTGACAGAATCTAAAACTGATACAAACACCTTTGTTAATGGATCATCTGCTTTTTCAAAATGAATATTAAAGTCTCCTACTATTATAACTTTGTCGCTGCACACTGCCAAGTCTGCAGCAAAATCACTAAATTCTTTTATAAATTCAGAATATGGCCCTGGAGGCCTATAGATATTAATTAGTGTGAATGCATTTTTATTTGTGGCTGAATTTGATATATTAATGTAGAGAATCTCAAAAGAAGTGAAGGTGTTACAGTGTTTTTGAATAATATCTAGTGTATTCTGATAGATTATATATACTCCACCTCCTCTGCCTGATAATCTAGGGCTATGTACATATTTATAACCTGCAGGGGTGGCTTCATTTAGTGCTACATATTGATCAGGTCTAATCCAGGTTTCAGTGAAGCAGAGAACGTCTAGTTTCTGATCACATATAATTTCATTTACAATAACTGCTTTCGAGTTTAGTGATCTAATGTTAAGTAGACTTAGCTTTAGGTCTGAGTTGCTGCTGTTATCGTTTGATTGTGAGAATTTAACACTGATTAAATTATTAAAATGATCTGATCTAGATGTTCTATGTTTGGGTTTAATTCGGGGCACAGACACAGTCTCAATACAGTGAAACCTGGGTGACGCCTCAAAGCAGCTCTCAGACGGTGGGTTTAGCCTGTCTGTCTGCGGCCTGGTCTCGGCTCTGGATTGTCAGCAGCCTTTTACACTCCTCTGCGACTAACTAGCAGACTGTGGGCTATGCTGCACGAAAGTGGGGCAGCACCCTTCCGTGTGGGGTGGACGCCATCCCTACCTAAAAAAACAGGCTTGCCCTCAAACTTTAACCAATTATCTATGAAGCCCACATGATTTTCTGAACACCACTTGGACACCCAGCGGTTCAGCACCGCGCCTCATTGGGATGGGACCAGAGCAAATTACAGCATCTGACATCGTCTGGGCCAGTTTAACCACCTCTTTATTATTATCCTTACCCTATTATATATTATCCTTCATAACTTCTGACTGCCGCAGACGAATATCATTGGCCCCTACATGAATAACTATCCTTGAATATCTCCTGTTTGCTAACCGCTTAAGGTTGCCGCTAATGTCCGGTGCTCTGGCTCCCAGTAAACGGCTAACGGTCACTGCTGGAGCCCCTAAAGGACTAGCTATCTTCACGTGAACAATAGAGTCTCCTATTACCAGAGTACTGTGAACAGGCTCCTCAGCGGGTGTTTCGCTGAGCAGGGCAAACCTGTTTGACACGCGAATCGGGGGGGGAGTGTGATGTTCCGGTGGGCTAGCTTCGGCCTTAGCGCTAGCATTAACCTTAGCTTTCCGACTATGCCGCCGAGACATCACCCATTCGCCCTGTTATGAGGGCTCTAACGCCGGAGTGGGGGGTGCTGGCTCTCCATAAGGCATCCGGGGCTACTCCTGCTCTCTATCCTTCAGTAACCCCATGATGCTCACCTCTAACTGCTCCACCTTTTCCACCAGAGAGCTAACTAACTCACATTTAGTACAAATGCTATCCTTATCACTAGTGGTGGAAAAAGGGTCTAGACTAAACATGCCACACTTCTCACGCTCAAAAAGTCCAGCAACAGCCATCATAAAATACACTTACTGCTTTCAGCTGATTTGGGCACAGAAATAAAGGTTGTTGTAGGGGTACTCCGCTGTTCAGTCTTTTTGTAAAACTGTGGACTGTAAACACAACCTAAAAGCAGTTACCACAAAGTAGATGACTAAACAGATATAAAAAATAAGCACTAGAAAGTGATAGAAAGCAGAAAACACAAGATAAACACGGAGACAGTGATTTCTCCAAGGTCCGGGTCAGGAGTCAGGATTTCCCACAAGGGTTAGCGGCAAGGGTCCAGTCCAGCGGGCAGCGGGTCAACACCTAAAATGTGAACGACTGATAAAAGCATTGCCCATCACATCGTAGTGGATTCTGATGAGTAGCCTTTTATTGACCACTTCTTCCAGACGTCCCTTACGCTTGGTCATGGGACTATTTGGACATACACTCTTTATGTTTCTCTCTACCATTATCAACTTCCAGTTTCTCAAATGTTCACAATAGTTGTCAGATAACTGGGAACCAGAAGCTTTTGTCCTCGGGTTCCACGTTCCCACATGTGTATGCCCACCAGAGTCAGTAATGGGACCAGGAGGAGTAAAACATGGGCATTCTACAATGTATTTGGAGCCTAGAAATGGGATTAAGGTGGGCTGAAATGATGGGACCATCTGAATTTGTTCAGAACTATAAATTAATAAATGTAACATTAGACATTACTTAAATGTAAATTGAACATTAGATAAACTTCATCAAACACAAAACACATTTTTGATGATTATTTTATTGATATGAGGAGCAAATCACCAACATGCAAACGATCACCACCCCACCTTCTCCCTAATTCTCCAACTCATTCCAGAAGTACTGAATAGAGCCCCATCATCATTCCAGAGAACACAGTCACACTGCTCCACAGCTCAGTGCTGAGGGGCTTTATACCCCTTCAGCCCACTCCTGGCATTAGGCAGCATGGTGCTAATAGGTTCATGTTTATCTGCTCTTGCTAAGAGTCTTATTCTATTGCCAGGACTTCTCTACAGGGACTAGACAAGCTGAACTTGTGCATTTGCATCTGTGTCAAATTATACAATCACACACAGTATACACACCTTATACACACACTATACACACATTATACACACACTATACACACACTATTCACACATTATACACATAATACACACCTTATACACACACTATACACACATTATACATACATTATACACATAATACACTATATACACACACTCTGCGCACATGCACACACTATACATATATTATACATACACTATACACTATACACACACTATACATACAGCATGTACTCACACTCCAGAATGGGCCAAACATGAATCTATGAATTGTACAGAAGTGTTTCAGTGTTGTTTTAATGCTAAATGTAATGAATAAAATGTTAAGAAATACATTTATACCATTTCCTCTCATTCATAACTGAGAGAAAAATGAATATTATCAATGTTCATTCAGACTAACCGAGTCAGAAAAACAGGTGCTGCTTAAAAGCTGCTTATAGTGAGTACCGTTCAGCTGTGTAAGAGCTGTGTAAATGTACTGCTGCAGTAATATTTCCTCAGTGCAGTTTACAGGAAGGGACACATTAGTTGCTATTACATATAAACCCAATAGACCAATCAACCAATTCTATTTCCTGTATGTCTGTTTCCTTTAATGAAAAGAGAGCAGACAGGATCTATAGATATTCATTCCAGTCCTGCACATCACCCGATTTTCTGATTTTACTAATGAGCTCTCCTCAGTGAAGGAGACCACCATTCTGCTGCTTAACAAAGAAGTGAAGCAAATTAGAGAAATTAGTATTGTGGTGCATGGGTGGAAATAAGACTTGTGAACAATGCAGCAGCCGATGGATCCAGATTAGTGCAGATACTCCGACCCTCGGCTCCCCGGCTCCCCTCAGTGAGGATTAGGCTTTAGATTAAGGCACTCATTTAAATCACCATTAAAAAAATCCTTCTTTGGATATTTTCTGTTAATATGCTATTATTATTATTACTATTATTATTATTATTATTATTATTATTACTATTATTATATCATATTTACTTTTATTATTGTATTAACATCACTATAATGACTTTATCAGTACACCAAACATAACAAGAAAAATAACTACTCTTTTATAGTTTGTGTAAAGAGCATAGAGAGAATAGAGAGGCTAATTTTAATGGTTATTATCTTGTAAATAGGATTTACAGCAGCCTTTGTAAAAGTAAAAGTAAAGCTCAAATAAATTGGGTTGCCAGATTTGGGCATGGTGCTGCTTTCCTTGTTTCCACTCTAAAACTGTACAAATTTAAATAACATCCCTTTATATAGGATATTATAAGCTATAATTATTATAGCACATTGTAGAATATAATCTATAATATACTTTCAACAGTGTAAATAATATAAACTACACATCAGAAGTTTTAACATGTATATAATATTTCAAGTGGGTTTAACTTTTGAATTTACTGTGTCTATCTGTAGCATTTTGTTTCCATCATTCCCTTTTCAATATATCATTATTGACGTTGCTTTTTCAGTGTTCTTTAATCCTATGATGTTACAATCATTTAAACCTGTGAAGAAAAATGGGTTTTATACTATTGAACAAGTAAGAAAGTAAGAAACCAACAGACAGAATTGTTTGTGAATAATTATTTATTATAATATTTTACATTTTTATAGATCCTCTATAAGATACTGGAACAGCTGTGTTTTTTTAAGGAATATTTATTATTATTGTATCATCTTATAATAAAATCTTTCTGATAAATGATCAGCTCTTTAGTTTTACACACTCTGGGTCAGGTCTGAGATCTTACACCTGGACTAATCTGAGATTCATCTTCAGAGCTCAGACTCAGGTAGAGAGATGGTAAATATCTAGTTTTTACTCTAGGAGGAAAAAAGAAACTGGCTTTCCTCGACACAATGGAGCAGCAGCTCTACTCGGAGCCTCTCCGAGATAACAGAAGACTGAGCGGGAGACCACCATGGCCTCAGATCTGGAGGTGCTGATTCTCATACTGACCACTGCAAACTGCTCAAGTGCTGCTGAAGGCCTTCACACGCAGAAGCCAACAGGACAATGTCATCTGCAAACAGCAGAAACAAGCCCCCGGCCCCCCGCCTGAAGCCATCCTGCCCATGCCTTCGCATTGCTATCCTGTCCATGAATATCACAAACAGGAAGTGAGAGAAGGCACAGCTCTGATAGAGTCCAACACCAACACTGAACAAGCTTCAGTGCTGAGAATACGGACACAGCTCTCACACCGAGAGTACAGGGACTGCACGACTCGCATCAGCACCTGTCGCACCCCCTAAACCCCAGGAGCACTTCCTACAAGATGTCTTGGGGAACACAGTCGTAAGCCTTCTCCTTCTCCACAAAACACATGTAGACTGGAGTGATGTACTCCCATGTCCCCTCAACAATCTCAGAGAGAGTGAGGAGCTGGTCCAACGTTCTACAGCCAGGACAGAATCCGCATTACTCCACCTGAATCTGAGGGTTAACTATCAGGTGCATTCTCCTTTGCACTATACTGGACTAAACTTTCCAGGGAGGCTGAGATATGTGATGCATCAATAATTTGCATGCACTCTCCAGTCCTCTTTCTTGAAAATGGGGACCACCACCCTGGTTAGCCAGTCTAGAAGCACTGCTCCCGAGGTCCATGCAACACTAGAAAGTGTCTCGAACAAGACAGCCCTCCAATGTCTAGAGCCTTTAGCAACTCTGGGCAAATCCCATCTACTCTTGATTTGCCACTGTGGTGCTTTCCAGCTACCTCAGTAACCTCAGCCAGAAAAGATGGATGATGCCCCAGTAGCCGCCAGCCCAGCCTCTTGAACAGAAGCCATGTTCCTCGGGTTTAGGAGTTCCTCAAAGTGTTCTATCCAGCACCCAACAATACCCTCAGCTGAGTTCAGAGCTTCAGCACCCTTACTGAGCACAGTTTGGACAGTGTCGCTCCTTCCCCTTCTGAGTTGTCGGAGTGCTTTCCAGAACCTCCTTGTGGCTGCACTGAAGTCTTTCTCCATGGCCTCTCCAAACTACTCGACAATAGCTGTTACCTTTTTTGCCTGCTGCCTCAATGGAATCGAGAGTACCCAGAGCCTTCCTCCACTTGACAGCCTCCCTGATTACAGATTGCCACCAAAAGGAGCTCCAACTAGTCGAGTCAAATTTGGTTATACTGCTTTTGAGAACCTGATGTTGTTGCAAAGCAGCTTTACAGAAATATGGAAATAA
This sequence comes from Salminus brasiliensis, assembly GCF_030463535.1. Taxonomy (NCBI): domain Eukaryota; kingdom Metazoa; phylum Chordata; class Actinopteri; order Characiformes; family Bryconidae; genus Salminus; species Salminus brasiliensis. The sequence goes on from NC_132878.1 coordinate 90,446,722, forward strand.
CAGATCAAATTAATAAATCAATAAATAAAAACAAATAAAATTGTAACGCCAAGTAAGCAAGCCAAAGGCGACAGTGGCAAGGAAAAACTCCCTCAGAGCTGGAGGAAGAAACCTTGGGAGGAACCAAGACTCACTTTGGGGGACCCATCCTCCTCTGATCAAAAAAACCTATAAATGACTAAAAATGGTGTAAAGGTGTGAATGTAAATGTAAATATAAGTCACCCAAGAGACACTATGAGTGAACCAAGGTACAATCTCTGGGTTTTGAACATGGTGTTTCCTATCATGGACAAATTGTGTGCACTCCAAACCCAAACCTTAGAGGTGGTGGGTCCAGATAGTCGCCCCAAGTTATTTGTTCAGGCTCAGGCCAACTGGGGTAACCTCAGTTTGAATAATGTCAGTTTGAATAATCTGAAGGGGAGCCTAAGTCTCCAGGTTTTCTGCATCACTGTGGACTGTGGGAGCACAGGCTCTGCTTCCACCACCAGCCCATGGAGCAGGATTTTTCCTTCAGAATGGAATCCACCCAGTATGTTATCATTACCGGGAGCCATGAAAGACATCTACAGGGGGTAAACCGCATTCGTCTTTTTTGGGATCTGTTGGAAGGACAAAAGGACAAAGATTGATCAGACATTTCTGCCCAATATTAAATTGATTATACAGTAAGAAATCTGGATCACTCAGAAATCGACTCACATACCTTAAACTTGGGGAATTTCAGCCACCTGGATCTCTGCCTTACTGTGGGCTGTGGGAGAACAGCTTCATCCTCAACCACCGGCCCACAGAGCAAGATGTTCGAAATCCCATCCTCACAGCTTTGTTTAGAACTGGAAGAAGCAGGAGCTTCTGTAGAGGCAGCACTGGAGGAGTTGTCCACCTTAGAGTTCACTGTAAAGAACCTCTTCATCTTCCCTCGAAGTGACTGGGAGGTTCTGAGGAATGGTGCTACAAGGTAAGCTTTAGCTGCCCTTTTAATTGCAGCACAAAGTGGACTGCAGCTGAAGCAGCCACACTCCTCCCCCACCGCCTCTAAACTTCGGGAAGTGAGACTTGCCCCAGCTCTACTGCTGTTGTCTTCCTGAGGTGAACTGATGTCCTGATGAGAAGTGCTTACCCCATCCTGTTCATCAATGACTTCCACAGTGAACCTGCCTATAACTCTGGGGACATAAGCAATAAAGAAAAGGTCCTTAGTGTTAGTGAACTAATGCTGTACGTTACCTATTTACAGAACAGCTCTGCACTCTGAGTAACCTTTATCAGTGCATACTATGTACAGTACACCAATTGTGTCTCCTTAGTTCCAGTGTTTTCAGAGCTGAGATACAACGCATGGAACAAATGAAGCACTTAATAAATGAATTAATAAGTAATATATATTCATAATAATAAATAAACAAACAAACATACTGTATTTTCTTCAACCGCTTAATGGTGTTCTGCTCATCAGCGTCAGTTTTGGAGGAGAAACCATCTACCTTCTCCCAACCATCTACCTTAGGGTGTTTCTCAGGCATCCCAAACAGATTTTCCTGTGGAGCGCTTTTACCCTCAGCTACAGACGGGCCTGCGGCCTTACCCGTTTCACTGTTGATGACAATAAAAGAAACAAATTATAAATGAAACAGCTCAAAGAATCTGGGGGTGTTTCACAAAGCAGGATTCTTAGTTCAGCCAGAAAAGCCCAGATCCCAGCCTGTCTAATAGAAGAAGACCTGAGGGACATTCCTATCCTCACCATTGGGCTAAAGTTATCTGGCTAGCTGAGAAATGCCTCTTTGTGACACACCCCCTGCAGATCTTTCTAATGCAACGGTTTGCTTACCATTCTTGACGTGACTGCAGCCATGGGTGCTTTTCCACATCTGTCACAGACGGGCGAGTGGAAGGGTCGTACTGCAGCATGTAGTACAGGGCTCCTCCACTGTGATCCCAACTGGATACTGCAGGGCTTTACGCTGGACTCGTAGCAATTTATGCGCACGCTTTTCTTTAAAGGGCACGGACCCGGTAACCATTTGGTAAAGAACCACTCCCAGGCTCCACACATCACTTTTCTTTGGATCATAAGGCTGACACCTAATCACCTCCGGTGCAGCGCAGAAAAGAGTGCAGCAATATGTCTCACTCATTTCTGGGAAGCCTTTTGAAAAGCGTGAAAGACCAAAGTCTGCTAGCTTGACTTGATAATCAGCTGTCAGCAGAACATTTGTACATTTGAGGTCTCGATGCACAATGTCCTGCTTGTGCAGGTAGACCACAGCACTGACAAGCTGGGAGAACCAGGTTTTGGCCAGGCCAGTGGGGATGTGGTGGCGCAGCTTGATCTCCCGTTTGAGATCGCTTATAGCAGCTTCCATCACGATACAGACCTGTCCGTTATTCATCTTAAGAATGTTGTGCACCTCAACAATGTGAGGGTGCTTCACTTTTTTCAGAATGGCGAGTTCCCGGGGCAGATATTTCTGAACTAAAGTACTTGACCCCCTCCTGCTGTCTATTATTTTAATAGCCACCATGTTGGGGTGCTTTTCAGAGGTGGCCAGTTTAACCTGGCCAAAATTCCCTTCACCTATTTTGCGCAGCACCGTGTAGCCCATTCGTCTCAGGACTGTCTCAGTGGCCATTTCCTCCCTGTGGATCAAAAGAGAAGCTGAAAGTTAGAAAGTTTTGAAAGAGAATCAGATGTAGAACCTGTTTCTGGTTCTAGATAAGATGGCTCTAGATAACTGTGTTAACCAAATGACATCACTGTCATTTAGACCGTAGAAATCAAGTGTCTCGAGAGCTGCTGAATCCTTGACTGAGCCAATGAGGGAGAGAACACCCCTTTTATAGGGTTCTGTGATGTCATCGGTATGACATCACAATGGAGAGGTGAGCTGGGGTCAGTGAGGTCAGTTTCTTCATTGGCTGTACAGGACTGTATGTACACACACACACACACACACACACTGTGCTGTGAAAATGTGTCAAAATAAAAGTCACACAAACAAAACAGAAATACAAAATTCTTTCAAACTAAAAGCTAAAATTACTGCTGCACATTTGTGTGCCCTTTTTTGTGCTAATCTGAAAAATGATCTGGAATTTTTTTGTGATGCGTTACACCACTACCTCTGACAGAGACCCAGCTTTTTGACACTGGGCTCTACCTTGAACTCCAAAATACTTTGACAGTCTTCAGATTTATGTAGCACCTGTGCTTACTAAAAGGAGTAATAAAAGTGTCCCTAACATCTAACTAGGTTCGGACAGCGGCATGTCTTTAAATCAGAGATGATTTGACGGGAAGTTGAAGGATTAACACATTTATTGCTCCACAAATGATGCAATAAAACATTCAGCGCTGATTTTATAAAATAAAGAAGAATAATGAAATAAAATAGAGCTCTTTTAAACAAAATAGAAAAAATGGTTTCGAATAGGAAAATAGGGAGGAGTCCCTTTTATGAAAAACACACTGTCCCTTAATTAAGTGGAGTTCCGGATCCAAGATAGAGTTCAGTTCGTATCCTTCAATGGATGTAGTGAAGGAATGATGCTTAATGCGGTTATGACTGTGTCTAAGACCTGTCTACCCGGGTAGGATAAATGGTATGCTTAAGGTCTTATCTGCTGTCGTATAAGCAACTGGAGATATCCGAAAGTTCTTCTGCAGGCAGTCGTATGGTAGGCCACACCACTTCTACAACCATCAGCAGTCTCACTGGGCTGGACTCGCCATCAGACCATTTCCCCACTCATTTTCTGGCTCTAGAAAAAAAAAACAATCTACACAATAGTGCAGTACAGTAAATTATTCTGTTTCTAACATAAGATCTCATAAACTCTTTGTCTTTCAGTTCAGAATAACATGTTACAACCAACTAATGGTATACTTACAAAATATGAACTGGCTTTTTAAACATCACAGCAACATTAATATTTAATCATGTAAGGAATTACCATACATCACAATAACAATTTAGTATTTTATCAATGACAATGAATTGCTGTTTTACTGTTTTTATCTATTTTAATCTGCAACTAATATTTTTATCCTTTTTAACATTCATTTGAATAAAACCATAGCTACACTTATTTAAAGTGCACATTCTGATATCCATAATATATCCAATAACAACATTACTTAAACCATAAACCATTAAAGTACATAAAATCAACCAACAAATGTTATAAAGCTCATCAAAATACATGTACTGTCACTTTAAGGCTTCACTAGGCTAGTGCTGGTACTGACCGACTAGCCTTAACGTAAGGTGAAATCTCCCATTCAGAGTTTAGCCAAGATAGCAGAGCAAAGGAATTGCTGCTCTGACTCACCGGAGCTCTTTAAACACTTTAAATACTCGACGGAAATACTCGACAGAACTGCTTCCTTTCAGGCTTTATAGCTGAAATACTGACATAAGAGCAGCGTATTAGTCTTAATATATGACAATATTCAACATTTTAGGGGTATTATGCAACATTTCCATGCAGGAATCTTCTATCTACCGCAGCACGATGCACACGCGGTTCTACCATCAGAGAAAAAAGGAAAGACGATAGAAACCACTTCTTTTACCACTATAGACGCACGGACAATGTATGGTGCCCTCGTTTGGATGCTACATGCTATTGCACTTCTAAATGATATATGGGGTTCTGGTAGCTCCATATTTCATAAGGGTTACACCAGGAAGGGGATCTCGCTGACATGGAATACACATTTCTGTAATTTAGCGTATAGCAGGTGGGCCCTGAGCCTCGCCAGGACCAGTTGAACATGCCGAACATGCCGAACATGCGTGGGCAGGTCGGGGAAGTGCACTAGAATGTCGTCCAGAAAGACCACCGAGAAGCGTCCGAGGTAGTCTTTGAGGACGTCATTGATGAATGCCTGGAAGACAGAGGGAGCGTTAGCTGACCCGTACAGCATGACCCGGTACTGGTAATGCCCCCTGGTGGTCATGAACGCCGTCTTCCACTCGTCCCCCTCCCGGATGCGTACTAAGTTAAGATCTAATTTCGTAAAGGTCCGGGCTCCCCACAACTGTTCGAGGGCAGACGGGACTAACGGCATAGGATAAGGATATCTCTTTGTGATAGTGTTGAGTGCCCGATAATCAATGCATGGCCTCAACCCACCTCCCTTCTGCCGGATTAAAAAGAACCCTGAAGCCACCGGAGACTTGGATGGGGTGATGTATCCCTGAGCTAATGCTTCTGTAATATAGTCCTCCATTGCCCGCTACTCTTCCCCCGTGAGGGGGTAGATCCGAGCTTTGGGCAATGTGGCACCCTCCACTAGATCAATCGCGCAATCGTACGGGCGATGAGGGGGGAGCTTAGCGGCACTGGATTTACTGAACACGTCCTGCATATCGGCATACTCTGGGGTCAGCACTACTAAGTTCTCAGGTTCGGGGCTCTCTACAGAGGTCAACATGACTCTAAGTGGGGCTAGGTTAAGGCAATGTTCGTGACAATACGGGGACCAGGACACAATCTCCCGTTCGGGCCAGGAAATGTGGGGGTTATGCTGGCTCAACCAGGGCAGACCTAGGATCATCTCGTACTCGGGGACCGGAAGAACCAGCGGTGATGCCACCTCCTGGTGGAGGAAGCTTACGGCGAACTTGAACCCGTCGGTGATGTGAGTGATAGGCCAGGGACCCACAGGTTGTCACTGTCCGTCCAGGGCGGTGATGTGGAGGGGCCTCGGGAGTGGCTCGGTCGGGATGTGCAGTTGTTCCACGATGTCCGCTCGCAGGAAGCTGCCCTCCGCTCCGCAGTCGATCAGTCCTGTAACAACAACAGACTGGCCCTGGTAGGATATCCTTACAGGCAACGTGATCGAGTCCCTGGAACGAGAACACTCACCGCATTGCCAACCGGATACGAAGTAAGGGAAGTCGTGACAGGGCTGGGAGGACTAGTAGGCTCTAACGAAGACTGGACTAGTTTTGTGAGCCCCTGAACTGCTGCTGGTCCGCGTGTTGCTGCACCAGGTGACCAACAGTCTCTGACACACTCTGCAGAGTGAGCTGCTGTTGCCCTGAGAATTGACCTTGGGCGCGAACAGCCTGAATAAAGGCTTCCATCCCCGCTGTTCGGAGGCTGTCTGCCGAGAATTCTGTCTTGACTGGTCAGGTCTGACTGCGAGGGTGAACACTCGCAGGGGATGGTCCAAAGCAAGAACGTTTAGTAAAACAATAAACGGGGTAAACACAAGAAAAAGCAGCAATCTTACAGGGACAAAGGATAAACCAAAATACAGCCGTGACAAATGAACTTGGGCAAAATAAAGGTGCACACCTGAGGATGATGAGACACTAGGGGCTAGGCTAGCGTGCCGGGAATGAGTAGTAACTATAACGCTAACCAAAACCTACATGCAGTGCCTGGGGAAACTAGTGATAACCAAAACAGCGCTCGTCAGGCACTCTTTAACTTACGTGATATGAGAGCTGAGAGATCAGCTGCCGAACCCAAAAGACAGAACCGATATGATAACGAGGCTCGCCCATGAACGGTACCACTAGCGTGAACCTGGATAGAGAGGAAGCCTTTCTCCGACGACCTCGTGGGTAATAGGACCGTGAACTTGAACCTTGCCGCCCTTGGTTAGTTAGGCTATGCCTATGCAAACAGTAGCATGAATACTGAAACTACCTTAGCTGTGTACTGTCCGTACACTGAGTATGGCTCTACGAGATCCGCTCACTACCACGAACAACATCCGTAAGTTCTACTCAATGAGTACGACTCCGTGAATCTGGCTCAGTGACTTTGGCTCAATTCTCGGCAGTGGGCAGCTAGTGCTAGCCCCTAAATATCCCAGCCTCAGGTGAAACGTGTTAATCAGACAATGAACATAAATGAACTTAACCGTGAAGGAAAACCTGAACATAAGTGTCAACATAAAAGTCTGTGAAGCTTGACTTAAACGTGACTGTCAATATAAACGTCCTCATGAGAGCCTGCTGGCCGCGGCTCAAGACCGTCCCTAGAGCGGGCGCGGCGACGCGGGCGTGACATTTAAGTTATTTCTGTGACCATTGTGGGTTTTCCTTTCATTAACCCAGGGGTACCAACAATTTTGTCCACGTGTTTATAGTGCAATGACTCACATGCTGCTCTCGTACATACTTCATATATCCTCACCGGCCCTGCTTACGTTTATTTATTGTTTGTTGTTAATAGCTCTTCTGTTGTTATGCTCATGGTAATATGTGAACTTCAATGTAGTGACATTGTCAGTGTAATGTGGTGCTCACTTACAGCGGGGTTTGAACCCAGGCTACCAGGTTGGCGGGCCAGCGCGCTACTGAGTGAGCTACCATGATCACGTGACCAACGGGCCCAAGTGCAGAGTCTTTCAATCTTAGAGAAGGTAAAACGGAAATGAAAAATAAAGCCTCTCGGGACTCTTACCCAGGCCGCGCCGTGGCGAGACTGACGCAGTTATGAAGGCGGCCAACAAATGAAACTTAAAAAGAGGTGGGTTTAATAAACAAACAAAGGACACCAGGGGAGAGCTGGCTACCTCTTAAACACTAGAGGGAAATACAACTGAGGGCAAAAAGGATCTCCCAAAAGAAACCAGAAAACTGAGAAGTTACAGGGAAGGCAGACACTCCTGCCTTCCTCTGTGAAACTAGTGTATGTGTGCAAACACACACACATACACACACCCACGGGCACACACACCAGGGAAGACAGACACTCCTGCCTTCCTCTGGTACACAAGTGTATGAGTGCTACACGCACACACAGACACACACACTGCACAGACACAGGGAGACAAACTCGGGAGGGACACACGAAGGGGAGTGACACACGCTCAGCCTTCAACTCGAGATCTACACAGGCACACAGACACACACAACACCAGAATCAAAAGATCCAGCAGTGGGGCAACTGGATCTGTGTGCCTATATAGCCTACTGCCCAGGTGTAGGGAATAGGGCTCGATTACTGGCTGGGGTGACTCGGGGCCTCCCCCTGGTGGAAGAGGAGGCCTTGTCTTAGAGCCACCCCTTACAGTCAGAGTGTGGCTAGTGCGGCGGATCAGACTATAACAGTCTATTTAAAAAAGGAGAGCAAGAAGGTAACACAGATACAGGAGCACCCTGAAATACTGTCATCCCTCCACTCCACCGTCCACAAACCTGAGTGATCGTGTGGAAGCGGCAAGACAATTCAATTCAATTACATTTTATTTATATAGGCTTTTTATAACAAAGCAGCTTTACAGAGATTCAGGTCCGAGCCTCTTTTAAGCAAGCTAGCCAGGAGGAAGAACCTTAAGAGGAACCTAGACTCAAAAGGGGAACCCATGCTCCTAAGGTAAATAAAGGTAAATGTGGCATCAAGCCACACAAGATATGAGTGAGATTATCAAGCCCATGCAGGTAAACAGTCAGAAGCATAGTCCTGCAGTGAGGTGAGGATGTATCAGTGCGAAGCCCCAGAGCAGGACAAGTCAAGTCAAGTCAGATTAATTTGTATAGCTTTTTACAACTGTTGTCATCACAAAGCAGCTTTACATAATTAGTAATTAATAAAAGACAGAGACAAAGAAGAAAGAAGAAATAACGTAAGACATGTTGGATCAAAGACCCCCAGTGAGCCCCAACGGGACAGTGGCAAGGAAAAACTCCCTTAGAGCTGGAGGAAGAAACCTTAGGAGGAACCAAGACTCATAAGGGGGACCCATCCTCCTCTGGTCAGAACTATTTAAACATTAACATTAATTTAAACATAAATTACCAAACCAGATACAACAGATAGCTAATAATGGTGATAATAATAGTGGCAGATAGTTACGAGTCCATTTTTATTTTAGGTTTTAACATGGTCATTGAACAGGTAGCAGTGGTAGACGGGTGAGCCGCTGGTCTGCTATGAGTGGTGGTGGGTGGGGGGCCTGCTGGTTGGACCGGTAGGTGGCAGCTGGTTTGACGCAGGACCTCAGCGGGCAATCTTCCAGCAGGTCAGGCTGGGTGGCCATTTACTCTGAGAAGGTAAAAAGAGAGAGTTCATTCTGAGAGGAATTTTATGGAGAGCAGAGAATGTTGAGCAGTATCAGAGTGTGCCTGACGACTCCGGCAGGTCTGACTATAACAGCCTAATTAAAAGGAGAGAGCCAGAAGGTAACACAGACATGGAAGCACCCTGAAAACGCCAGCATCTATCTGCTCCACCGTCCACAAACCTGAGTGATCGCGTGTAAGCAGCGAGGCGACAGCTCCAGCATCTCAGTATACTACAATTCCCTGGGTCCACGAACCCCTGGACCTGCAGCCCTTATCTAAGAAACATTAATTACCAAAAGCTAAACTAAACATATGAGTTTTCAGCTTAGATTTAAAGATTGAGACTGTGTCTGAGTCCCAAACATTATCTGTTTGTTTTAAGGTACGAGTTTGATCACTGTACCACAGTGCAATCATTTTTTGCCTTGTCATTTTACTTCTAAACGGTGCTACTTTGTCTAGTGTTGATCGAAGGGTATTTTCTAGATCGTTTGTTAATTTAACGAGCTCCGTTTGGTCTGATGGAGTGTGAGCTAAGGTCAATAGGGGTGGGAGTTTTTCAGTAAACTGTACAGCTGTCATTGGGGTTACTGTGCGCTTTAGACAGTGTTGGGGGGACAAATGAACATTTTGCCTAAGATGTAGCTCAAAGAAGATTAGATAATGGTCTGATATTACTGAGCTCTGAGGTACAATATTTAGATGATCAATGCTCACACTCAGGGTCAGGACTAGATCTAGGGCATGGTTACAGTAATGTGTGGGTCCAGTTAAGTTTTGTGTAATTCTGACAGAATCTAAAACTGATACAAACACCTTTGTTAATGGATCATCTGCTTTTTCAAAATGAATATTAAAGTCTCCTACTATTAACACTGCCAAGTCTGCAGCAAAATCACTAAAGTATTTTAAAAATTTAGAATATGGCCCTGGAGGCCTATAGATTAATTAGTGTGAATGCATTTTTATTTGTGGCTAAATTTGATATATTAATGTAGAGAATCTCAAAAGAAGTGAAGGTGTTACAGTGTTTTTGAATAATATCTAGTGTATTCTGATAGATTATGCATACTCCACCTCCTCTGCCTGATAATCTAGGGCTATGTACATATTTATAACCTGCAGGGGTGGCTTCATTTAGTGCTTTTAACCAAACTTTAACCAATTATCTATGAAGCCCACATGATTTTCTGAACACCACTTGGACACCCAGCGGTTCAGCACCGCGCCTCATTGGGATGGGACCAGAGCAAATTACGGCATCTGACATCGTCTGGGCCAGTTTAACCACCTCTTTATTATTATCCTTACCCTATTATATATTATCCTTCATAACTTCTGATTGCCGCAGATGAATATCATTGGCCCCTACATGAATAACTATCCTTGAATATCTCCTGTTTGCTAACCGCTTAAGGTTGCCGCTAATGTCCGGTGCTCTGGCTCCCAGTAAACAGTCTCCTGTTACCATAGTACTGTGAACAGGCTCCTCAGCGGGTGTTTCGCTGAGCAGGGCAAACCTGTTTGACACGCGAATCAGGGGGAGCGTGATGTTCCGGTGGGCTAGCTTCGGCCTTAGTGCTAACATTAGCCTTAGCTTTCCGACTATGCCGCCGAGACATCACCGATTCGCCCCGTTGTGAGGGCTCTAACGCCGGAGTGGGGGGTGCTGGCTCTCCATAAGGCATCCGGGGCTGCTACCAGTGACTCCTGCTGCCTATCCTTCAGTAGCCCCATGATGCTCACCTCTAACTGCTCCACCTTTTCCACCAGAGAGCTAACTAGCTCACATTTAGTACAAATGCTATCCTTATCACTAGCGGTGGAAAAGGGGTCTAGACTAAACATGCCACACTTCTCACTTCTCACTTCTCAAAAAGTCCAGCAACAGCCATCATAAAATACTATTACCGCTTTCAGCTGATTTGGGCACAGAAATAAAGGTTGTTGTAGGGGTACTCCGCTGTTCAGTCTTTTTGTTAAACTGTGGACTGTAAACACAACCTAAAAGCAGTTACGACAAAGTAGATGACTAAACAGATATAAAAAATAAGCACTAGAAAGTGATAGAAAGCAGAAAACACAAGATAAACACGGAGACAGTGATTTCTCCAAGGTCCGGGTCAGGAGTCAGGATTTCCCACAAGGGTTAGCGGCAAGGGTCCAGTCCAGCGGGCAGCGGGTCAACACCTAAAATGTGAACGACTGATAAAAGCATTGCCCATCACATCGTAGTGGATTCTGATGAGTAGCCTTTTATTGACCACTTCTTCTAGACGTCCCTTACGCTTGGTCATGGGACTATTTGGAGATACACTCTTTATGTTTCTCTCTACCATTATCAACTTCCAGTTTCTCAAATGTTCACAATAGTTGTCAGCTAACTGTTTGGGTAGCCCAACCAGAAACCAGAAGCTTTTGTCCTCGGGTTCCACGTTGGCCCCACATGTGTATGCCCACCAGGGTCAGTAATGGGACCAGGAGGAGTAAAACATGGGCATTCTACAATGTATAATGGAGCCTAGAAATGGGATTAAGGTGGGCTGAAATGATGGGACCATCTGAATTTGTTCAGAACTATAAATAAATAAATGTAACATTAGACATTACTTAAATGTAAACTGAACATTAGACAAACTTCATCAAACACAAAACACATTTTTGATGATTATTTTATTTATATGAGGAGCAAATCACCAACATGCAAACGATCACCACCCCACCTCCTCCCTAATTCTCCAACTCATTCCAGAAGTATTGAATGGAGCCCCATCATCATTCCAGAGAACACAGTCACACTGCTCCACAGCTCAGTGCTGGGGGGCTTTATACCCCTCCAGCCCACTCCTGGCATTAGGCAGCATGGTGCTAATAGCTTCATGTTTAGAGAAAAATGAATATTATCAATGTTCATTCAGACTAACCGAGTCAGAAAAACAGGTGCTGCTTAAAAGCTGCTTATAGTGAGTACCGTTCAGCTGTGTAAGAGCTGTGTAAATGTACTGCTGCAGTAATATTTCCCTCAGTGCAGTTTACAGGAAGGGACACATTAGTTGCTATTACATATAAACCCAATGGACCAATCAACCAATTCTATTTCCTGTATGTCTGTTTCCTTTAATGAGAAGAGAGCAGACAGGATCTATAGATATTCATTCCAGTCCTGCACATCAACCCCTGTTAAATTTACTAATGACCTCTCCTCAGTGAAGGAGACCACCATTCTGCTGCTTAACAAAGAAGTGAAGCAAATTAGAGAAATTAGTATTGTGGTGCATGGGTGGAAATAAGACTTGTGAACAATGCAGCAGCCGATGGATCCAGATTAGTGCAGATACTCCGACCCTCGGCTACCCGGCTCCCGTCAGTGAGGATTAGGCTTTAGATTAGGGCACTAATTTAAATCACCATTAAAAATCCTTCTTTTGATATTTTCTGTTACTATGAAGAGAAATGTTGTCACAACATGATATGTAGAAATTGTTGGCCAAAAATATGTTGGGCCATCAGCTGTAGCCTTCTTCCCATTGAGCTTAAAATCTTATGTTCAATGAATGAGCTGTACTGTTCTCAGTCATTTTCATTCATCTTTGAGTTAAATGAACTGATAATAATTAATAATCCAATTATTAATTGGAAAATGAATAGTAATTGGTCCATGACAGCCTAAAACATATTAAAATGAAATAAAAATACCAACATATTCCAGTAACCTGAGTCAGCTGTGCTGTTTCTGTAACGTACAGTGGGTTTGTGTGAGCAATACAATATTCTAAAGTAAACCTTGGGTTCTCCTGGTTCTCCTTGCACATTTTGTGTGTCCTCACTCCCCTTCACTCACCATCAGGGTGTAGTCATTCCCACAAGGCCACATTTCCTTAGGTATTCAGTTATATTTTACTGAATGGTTGATTGCTTGGTTTCAGTGTGAAAAGCTGTGAGAGCAAGTTTATCATTTTTCTGTGCTACAGAGTGTGATTATATGCTGGCTGAGTACAACAGTGTTCAGTCTTGTATTACCACAGGATTATACCATAGGGTTGGGCAGTATAACAGTAATATTGTATACTGCTGTATTTACTGTGTCTGATCTGTCAATCTTCTGCTTTGTTGCTCAATAATCCAGAGGTTTATAGACACAGGGCATTGTGGTAAACTGAGATGTTGGTGCTATTATTGCTAATTGCACACATTTGTAGATGGTGGAGTTGATGGATGCCAGTTTTTCAAGGTGCTCTCGTGTCTGTGTTATCTTCTGGCTCTCTCCATTTAGTTAAGCTGTTATCGTCAGACTTGCCAGAGTCGCAAGCCACATTCTGCTAATGTCACATTCTCTGTTATCTATAAATGAGAGAATTCATTCCATCTCTTTACTGTTTTCTAAATAAAATGACTGCTGACCTGTCCAGCCTGACACTGATAGAAGATTATCCATTAGGCTCTTCTGCTGCCCACCTCAGACCAGCAGGTGACCCTCCAGCTACTGCTACCTGCCTCAGACTAGTTGCCCACTTTCCATTTTGAACTACATTGAAGTTGAAATGGACTCAAACTATTAATCTACCAATTGCTGCTATTATTATTATTATTATTATTATTATTATTACTATTATTATTATTATATCATAATTACTTTTATTATTGTATTAACATCACTACTATGACATTACCAGTACACCAAACAATAAAAGAAAAATAACTACTTTTTTATAGTTTGTGTAAAGAGCATAGAGAGAATAGAGAGGCTAATTTTAATGGTTATTATCTTGTAAATAGGATTTACAGCAGCCTTTGTAAAAGTAAAAGTAAAGCTCAAATAAATTGGGTTGCCAGATTTGGGCATGGTGCTGCTTTCCTTGTTTCCACTCTAAAACTGTACAAATTTAAATAACATCCCGTTATATAGGATATTATAAGCTATAATTATTATAGCATATTGTAGAATATAATCTATAATATATTTTTAACAGTGTAAATAATATAAACTACACATCAGAAGTTTTAACATGTTCTATACAATATTTCAAGTGTGTTTAACTTTTGAATTTACTGTGTCTATCTGTAGCATTTTGTTTCCATCATTCCCTTTTCAATATATCATTACTGACGTTGCTTTTTCTGTGTTCTTTAATCCTATGATGTTACAATCATTTAAACCTGTGAAGAAAAATGGGTTTTATACTATTGAACAAGTAAGAAAGTAAGAAACCAACAAACAGAATTGTTTGTGAATTATTATTTATTGTAATATTTTACATTTTTATAGATCCTCTATAAGATACTAGAACAGCTGTGTTTTTTTAAAGGAATATTTATTATTATTGTATCATCTTATAATAAAATCTTTATGATAAATGATCAGCTCTTTAGTTTTACACACTCTGGGTCAGGTCTGAGATCTTACACCTGGACTAATCTGAGATTCATCTTCAGAGCTCAGACTCAGGTATAGAGATGGTAAATATCTAGTTTTTACTCTAGGAGGAAAAAAGAAACTGGCTTTCCTCGACACAATGGAGCAGCAGCTCTACTCTGAGCCTCTCAGAGATAACAGAAGACTGAGCGGGAGACCACCATGGCCTCAGATCTGGAGGTGCTGATTCTTATACTGACCACTGCAAACTGCTCAAGTGCTGCTGGAGGCCTTCACACGCGGAAGCCAGCAGGACAATGTCATCTGCAAACAGCAGAAACAAGCCCCCGGCCCCCCGCCTGAAGCCATCCTTGCCCTTGCCTTCGCATTGCTATCCTGTCCATGAATATCACAAACAGGAAGTGAGAGAAGGCACAGCTCTGATGGAGTCCAACACCAACACTGAACAAGCTTCAGTGCTGAGAATACGGACACAGCTCTCACACCGAGAGTACAGGGACTGCACGACTCGGATCAGCACCTGTCGCACCCCCGATACCCCAGGAGCACTTCCTACAAGATGTCTTGGGGAACACAGTCGTAAGCCTTCTCCTTCTCCACAAAACACATGTAGACTGGAGTGATGTACTCCCATGTCCCCTCAACAATCTCAGAGAGAGTGAGGAGCTGGTCCAACGTTCTACAGCCAGGACAGAATCTGCATTACTCCACCTAAATCTGAGGGTTAACTATCAGGTGCATTCTCCTTTGCACTATACTGGACTAAACTTTCCAGGGAGGCTGAGATATGTGATGCATCAATAATTTGCATGCACTCTCCAGTCCTCTTTCTTGAAAATAGGGACCACCACCCTGGTTAGCCAGTCCAGAAGCACTGCTCCCGAGGTCCATGCAACACTAGAAAGTGTCTCGAACAAGACAGCCCCCCAATGTCTAGAGCCTTTAGCAACTCTGGGCAAATCCCATCTACTCTTGATTTGCCACTGTGGTGCTTTCCAGCTACCTCAGTAACCTCAGCCATAAAAGATGGATGATGCCCCAGTAGCCTCCAGCCCTGCCTCCTGGACAGAAGCCATGTTCCTCGGGATTAGGAGTTCCTCAAAGTGTTCTATCCAGCAACTGGCTTTCCTCGACACAATGGAGCAGCAGCTCTACTCTGAGCCTCTCAGAGATAACAGAAGACTGAGCGGGAGACCACCATGGCCTCAGATCTGGAGGTGCTGATTCTTATACTGACCACTGCAAACTGCTCAAGTGCTGCTGGAGGCCTTCACACGCGGAAGCCAGCAGGACAATGTCATCTGCAAACAGCAGAAACAAGCCCCCGGCCCCCCGCCTGAAGCCATCCTTGCCCTTGCCTTCGCATTGCTATCCTGTCCATGAATATCACAAACAGGAAGTGAGAGAAGGCACAGCTCTGATGGAGTCCAACACCAACACTGAACAAGCTTCAGTGCTGAGAATACGGACACAGCTCTCACACCGAGAGTACAGGGACTGCACGACTCGCATCAGCACCTGTCGCACCCCCGATACCCCAGGAGCACTTCCTACAAGATGTCTTGGGGAACACAGTCGTAAGCCTTCTCCTTCTCCACAAAACACATGTAGACTGGAGTGATGTACTCCCATGTCCCCTCAACAATCTCAGAGAGAGTGAGGAGCTGGTCCAACGTTCTACAGCCAGGACAGAATCTGCATTACTCCACCTAAATCTGAGGGTTAACTATCAGGTGCATTCTCCTTTGCACTATACTGGACTAAACTTTCCAGGGAGGCTGAGATATGTGATGCATCAATAATTTGCATGCACTCTCCAGTCCTCTTTCTTGAAAATAGGGACCACCACCCTGGTTAGCCAGTCCAGAAGCACTGCTCCCGAGGTCCATGCAACACTAGAAAGTGTCTCGAACAAGACAGCCCCCCAATGTCTAGAGCCTTTAGCAACTCTGGGCAAATCCCATCTACTCTTGATTTGCCACTGTGGTGCTTTCCAGCTACCTCAGTAACCTCAGCCATAAAAGATGGATGATGCCCCAGTAGCCTCCAGCCCTGCCTCCTGGACAGAAGCCATGTTCCTCGGGATTAGGAGTTCCTCAAAGTGTTCTATCCAGCACCCAACAATACCCTCAGCTGAGTTCAGAGCTTCAGCACCCTTACTGAGCACAGTTTGGATAGTGTCGCTCCTTCCCCTTCTGAGTTGTCGGAGTGCTTTCCAGAACCTCCTTGTGGCTGCACTGAAGTCTTTCTCCATGGCCTCTCCAAACTACTCTGCAATAGCTGTTACCTTTTTTGCCTGCTGCCTTAATGGAATCGAGAGTACCCAGAGCCTTCCTCCACTTGACAGCCTCCCTGATTACAGATTGCCACCAAAAGGAGCTCCAACAAGTCAGGTCAAATTTGGTTATACTGCTTTTGAGAACCTGATGTTGTTGAAAAGCAGCTTTACATAAATATGGAAATAACAGATCAAATTAATGAATCAATAAATAAAAACAAATAAAATTGTAACCCCAAGTGAGCAAGCCAAAGGCAACAGTGGCAAGGAAAAACTCCCTCAGAGCTGGAGGAAGAAACCTTGGGAGGAACCAAGACTCACTTTGGGGGACCCATCCTCCTCTGATCCAAAAAACCTATAAATGATGAAAAATGGTGTAAAGTCAGGTGTAAAGGTGTGAATGTAAATGTAAGTCACCCAAGGTTATTTGTTCAGGCTCAGGCCAACTGGGGTAACCGCAGTTTGAATAATGTCAATTTGAATAATCTGAAGGGGAGCCTAAGTCTCCAGGTTTCCTGCATCTCTGTGGACTGTGGGAGCACAGGCTCTGCTTCCACCACCAGCCCATGGAGCAGGATTTTTCCTTCAGAATGGAATCCACCCAGTATGTTATCATTACCGGGAGCCATGAACGACATCTACAGGGGGTGAACCGCATTCGTCTTCTTTGGGATCTGTTGGAAGGACAAAAGGACAAAGACTGATCAGACATTTCTGCCCACTATTAAAGTGATTATACAGTAAAAAATCTGGATCACTCAGAAATCGACTCACATACCTTAAACTTGGGGAATTTCAGCCTCCTGGATCTCTGCCTTACTGTGGGCTGTGGGAGAACAGCTTCATCCTCAACCACCGGCCCACAGAGCAAGATGTCCGAAATCCCATCCTCACAGCTTTGTTTAGAACTGGAAGAAGCAGGAGCTTCTGTAGAGGCAGCACTGGAGGAGTTGTGCACCATAGAGTTCACTGTGAAGAACCTCTTCATCCTCCCTCGAAGTGACTGGGAGGTTCTGAGGAACGGTGCTACAAGGTAAGCTTTAGCTGCCCTTTTAATTGTAGCACAAAGTGGACTGCAGCTGAAGCAGCCGCACTCCTCCCCCACCGCCTCTACGCTTCGGGAAGTGAGACTTGCCCCAGCTCTACTGCTGTTGTCTTCCTGAGGTGAACTGATGTCCTGATGAGAAGTGCTTACCCCATCCTGTTCATCAATGACTTCCACAGTGAACCTGCCTATAACTCTGGGGACATAAGCAATAAAGAAAAGGTCCTTAGTGTTAGTGAACTAATGCTGTACGTTACCTATTTACAGAACAGCTCTGCACTCTGAGTAACCTTTATCAGTGCATACTATGTACAGTACACCAAGTGTGTCTCCTTAGTTCCAGTGTTTTCAGAGCTGAGATACAACACATGGAACAAATGAAGCACTTAATAAATGAATTCATAAGTAATATATATTCATAATAAAAAAACAAAACAAAACAAACATACCGTATTTTCTTCAACCGCTTAATGGTGTTCTGCTCATCAGCGTCAGTTTTGGAGGAGAAACCATCTACCTTCTCCCAACCATCTACCATAGGGTGTTCCTCAGGCTTTCCAAACAGATTTTCCTGTGGAGTGCTTTTACCCTCAGCTACAGACGGGCCTGCAGCCTCACCCGTTTCACTGTTGATGACAATAAAAGAAACATATTATAAATCAAACAGCTCAAAGAATCTGGGGGTGTTTCACAAAGCAGGATTCTTAGTTCAGCCAGAAAAGCCCAGATCCCAGCCTGTCCAATAGAAGAAGAGCTGAGGGACATTCCTATCCTCACCATTGGGCTAAAGTTATCTGGCTAGCTGAGAAATGCTGATTTGTGAAACACCCCCTGCAGATATTTCTAATGCAGCGGTTTGCTTACCATTCTTGGCGTGACTGCAGCCATGGGTGCTTTTCCACATCTGTCACAGACGGGCGAGTTGAAGGGTCGTACTGCAGCATGTAGGAAATTAAGGCCCGACAGGGCTCCTCCACTGTGATCCCAACTGGATACTGCAGGGCTTTACGCTGGACCCGTAGCAATTTATGCGCACGCTTTTCTTTAAAGGGCACGGATCCGGTAACCATTTGGTAAAGAACCACTCCCAGGCTCCACACATCACTTTTCTTCGGATCATAAGGCTGACACCTAATCACCTCCGGTGCAGCGCAGAAACGAGTGCAGCAATATGTCTCACTCATTTCTGGGAAGCCTTTTGAAAAGCGTGAAAGACCAAAGTCTGAAAGACCAAAGGAGCCGAAGCTGGCCTAAACACACCATGATCTGTGTCCGGAACCTCTCGAGGTCCTAAACAAGAAATTCTCGGTGAGGAGCTCAGTGTCAGAGCTCCTAAAGTACCCCCAGTCTCAGGTGAAACACATGAACTAAACAAGACATGAAGAACAATCAAAACCCAAACACACATTATAATTTTTTACATTTTTATTGATCCTCTATAAGATACTAGAACAGCTGTGTTTTGTTAAGGAATATTTAATTATTATTTATTATTATTAATTATTGTATCATCTTATAATAAAATCTTTCTGATAAATGATCAGCTCTGTAGTTTTACACACTCTGGGTCAGTTGTGAGATCTTACACCTGGACTAATCTGAGATTCTTCAGAGCTCAGACTCAGGTAGAGAGATGGTAAATATCTAGTTTTTACTCTAGGAGGAAAAAAGAAACTGGCTTTCCTCGACACAATGGAGCAGCAGCTCTACTCGGAGCCTCTCCGAGATAACAGAAGACTGAGCGGGAGACCACCATGGCCTCAGATCTGGAGGTGCTAATTCTCATACTGACCACTGCAAACTGCTCAAGTGCTGCTGAAGGCCTTCACACGCAGAAGCCAACAGGACAATGTCATCTGCAAACAGCAGAAACAAGCCCCCGGCCCCTCCGCCTGAAGCCATCCTGCCCATGCCTTCGCATTGCTATCCTGTCCATGAATATCACAAACAGGAAGTGAGAGAAGGCACAGCTCTGATGGAGTCCAACACCAACACTGAACAAGCTTCAGTGCTGAGAATACGGACACAGCTCTCACACCGAGAGTCCAGGGACTGCACGACTCGCATCAGCACCTGTCGCACCCCCGATACCCCAGGAGCACTTCCTACAAGATGTCTTGGGGAACACAGTCGTAAGTCTTCTCCTTCTCCACAAAACACATGTAGACTGGAGTGATGTACTCCCATGTCCCCTCAACAATCTCAGAGAGAGTGAGGAGCTGGTCCAACTTTCTACAGCCAGGACAGAATCCGTATTAATCCACCTGAATCTGAGGTTTAACTATCAGGTGCATTCTCCTTTGCATTATACTGGACTAAACTTTCCAGGGAGGCTGAGATATGTGATGCATCAATAATTTGCATGCACTCTCCAGTCCCCTTTCTTGAAAATGGGAACCACCACCCTGATTAGCCAGTCCAGAAGCACTGCTCCCGAGGTCCATGTAACACTAGAAAGTGTCTTGACCAAGACAGCCCCCCAATGTTTAGAGCCTTTAGCAACTCCGGGCAAATCCCATCTACTCTTGATTTGCCACTGTGGTGCTTTCCAACTACCTCAGTAACCTCAGCCAGAAAAGATGGATGATGCCCCAGTAGCCTCCAGCCCTGCCTAGTGTTCTATCCAGCACCCAACAATACCCTCAGCTGAGTTCAGAGCTTCAGCACCCTTACTGAGCACAGTTTGGATAGTGTCGCTCCTTCCCCTTCTGAGTTGTCGGAGTGCTTTCCAGAACCTCCTTGTGGCTGCACTGAAGTCTTTCTCCATGGCCTCTCCAAACTACTCTGCAATAGCTGTTACCTTTTTTGCCTGCTGCCTCAATGGAATCGAGAGTACCCAGAGCCTTCCTCCACTTGACAGCCTCCCTGATTACAGGTTGCCACCAAAAGAAGTCAAATTTGGTTATACTGCTTTTGAGAACCTGATGTTGTTGCAAAGCAGCTTTACAGAAATATGGAAATAACAGATCAAATTAATAAATCAATAAATAAAAACAAATAAAATTGTAACCCCAAGTGAGCAAGCCAAAGGCGACAGTGGCAAGGAAAAACTCCCTCAGAGCTGGAGGAAGAAACCTTGGGAGGAACCAAGACTCACTTTGGGGGACCCATCCTCCTCTGATAAAAAAAAAAACTATAAATTACTAAAAATGGTGTAAAGTCAGGTGTAAAGGTGTGAATGTAAATGTAAATATAAGTCACCCAAGAGACACTATGAGTGAACCAAGGTACAATCTCTGGGTTTTGAACATGGTGTTTCCTATCATGGACAAATTGTGTGCACTCCAAACCCAAACCTTAGAGGTGGTGGGTCCAGATAGTCGCCCCAAGTTATTTGTTCAGGCTCAGGCCGACTGGGGTAACCTCAGTTTGAATAATGTCAGTTTGAATAATCTGAAGGGGAGCCTACGTCTCCAGGTTTCCTGCATCACTGTGGACTGTGGGAGCACAGGCTCTGCTTCCACCACCAGCCCATGGAGCAGGATTTTTCCTTCAGAATGGAATCCACCCAGTATGTTATCATTACCGGGAGCCATGAACGACATCTACAGGGGGTGAACCGCATTCATCTTCTTTGGGATCTGTTGGACGGACAAAAGGACAAAGATTGATCAGACATTTCTGCCCACTATTAAAGTGATTATACAGTAAAAAATCTGGATCACTCAGAAATCGACTCACATACCTTAAACTTGGGGAATTTCAGCCTCCTGGATTTCTGCCTCACTGTGGGCTGTGGGAGAACAGCTTCATCCTCAACCACCGGCCCACAGAGCAAGATGTCCGAAATCCCATCCTCACAGCTTTGTTTAGAACTGGAAGAAGCAGGAGCTTCTGTAGAGGCAGCACTGGAAGAGTTGTGCACCTTAGAGTTCACTGTGAAGAACCTCTTCATCCTCCCTCGAAGTGACTGGGAGGTTCTGAGGAACGGTGCTACAAGGTAAGCTTTAGCCGCCCTTTTAATTGCAGCACAAAGTGGACTGCAGCTGAAGCAGCCGCACTCCTCCCCCACCGCCTCTACGCTTTGGGAAGTGAGACTTGCCCCAGCTCTACTGCTGTTGTCTTCCTGAGGTGAACTGATGTCCTGATGAGAAGTGCTTACCCCATCCTGTTCATCAATAACTTCCACAGTGAACCTGCCTATAACTCTGGGGACATAAGTAATAAAGAAAAGGTCCTTAGTGTTAGTGAACTAATGCTGTACGTTACCTATTTACAGAACAGCTCTGCACTCTGAGTAATCTTTATCAGTGCATACTATGTACAGTACACCAAGTGTGTCTCCTTAGTTCCAGTGTTTTCAGAGCTGAGATACAACACATGGAACAAATGAAGCACTTAATAAATGAATTCATAAGTAATATATATTCATAATAAAAAAACAAAACAAAACAAACATACCGTATTTTCTTCAACCGCTTAATGGTGTTCTGCTCATCAGCGTCAGTTTTGGAGGAGAAACCATCTACCTTCTCCCAACCATCTACCTTAGGGTGTTTCTCAGGCGTCCCAAACAGATTTTCCTGTGGAGCGCTTTTACCCTCAGCTACAGACGGGCCTGCGGCCTTACCCGTTTCACTGTTGATGACAATAAAAGAAACAAATTATAAATCAAACAGCTCAAAGAATCTGGGGGTGTTTCACAAAGCAGGATTCTTAGTTCAGCCAGAAAAGCCCAGATCCCAGCCTGTCCAATAGAAGAAGACCTGAGGGACATTCCTATCCTCACCATTGGGCTAAAGTTATCTGGCTAGCTGAGAAATGCTGATTTGTGAAACACCCCCTGCAGATCTTTCTAATGCAACGGTTTGCTTACCATTCTTGACGAGACTGCAGCCATGGGTGCTTTTCCACATCTGTCACAGACGGGCGAGTTGAAGGGTCGTACTGCAGCATGTAGGAAATTAAGGCCCGACAGGGCTCCTCCACTGTGATCCCAACTGGATACTGCAGGGCTTTACGCTGGACCCGTAGCAATTTATGCGCACGCTTTTCTTTAAAGGGCACGGACCCGGTAACCATTACGTAAAGAACCACTCCCAGGCTCCACACATCACTTTTCTTTGGATCATAAGGCTGACGCCTAATCACCTCCGGTGCAGCGTAGAAACGAGTGCAGCAATATGTCTCACTCATTTCTGGGAAGCCTTTTGAAAAGCGTGAAAGACCAAAGTCTGCTAGCTTGACTTGATAATCAGCTGTCAGCAGAACATTTGTACATTTGAGGTCTCGATGCACAATGTCCTGCTTGTGCAGGTAGACCACAGCACTGACAAGCTGGGAGAACCAGGTTTTGGCCAGGCCAGTGGGGATGTGGTGGCGCAGCTTGATCTCCCGATTGAGATCTGTTATAGCAGCCTCCATCACGATACAGACCTGTCCGTTATTCATCTTAACAATGTTGTGCACCTCAACAATGTAAGGGTGCTTCACTTTTTTCAGAATGGCGAGTTCCCGGGGCAGAAATTTCTGAACTAAAGTACTTGACCCCCTCCTGCTGTCTATTATTTTAATAGCCACCTGGTTGGGGTGCTTTTCAGAGGTGGCCAGTTTAACCTGGCCAAAATTCCCTTCACCTATCTTGCGCAGCACCGTGTAGCCCATTCGTCTCAGGACTGTCTCAGTGGCCATTTTCTCCCTGTGGATTAAAAGAGAAGCTGAAAGTTAGAAAGTTTTAAAAGAGAATCAGATGTAGAACCTGTTTCTGGTTCTAGATAAGATGGCTCTAGATAACTGTGTTAACCAAATGACATCACTGTCATTTAGACCGTAGAAATCAAGTGTCTCGAGAGCTGCTGAATCCTTGACTGAGCCCATGAGGGAGAGAACACCCCTTTTTATAGGGTTCCGTGATGTCATCGGTATGACATCACAATGGAGAGGTGAGCTGGGGTCAGTGAGGTCATTTTCTTCATTGGCTGTACAGGACTGTATGTACACACACACACACACACACACACACTGTGCTGTGAAAATGTGTCAAAATAAAAGTCACACAAACAAAACAGAAATACAAAATTCTTTCAAACTAAAAGCTAAAATTACTGTTGCACATTTGTGTGCCCTTTTTTGTGCTAATCTGATTTTTTTTTGTGATGCGTTACACCACTACCTCTGACAAAGACCAAACTGGGCTCTACCTTGAAATGCAAAATACTTTGACAGTCTTCAGATTTAGTAATAACATGTACGTTATGTTGATGCATTTTTTGAAAGAAAGGCAGGGGTGCCAATATTTTCGGTCATGTCTTTATCTAGTGGAAAGAAGTATATTGTGTAGTGAAGTCAAGTGATAACTAATTCCTGTTACTATGCAATGGGCAGTGGTGGCTCAGCATTTAGAGCACTGGGCTATTGATGGTAGGTTTGCAGGTTCGATACCATGGTTCAGCAAGCTGCCACTGTTGAGCTCTTGAGCAAGGCTTTTAACACTCTCAGTGCCCTGGATGGTGCAGCAAAGGCTCCTCGCTAGTGTGTGTGTGTGTTTTCACTGCATGCATGGGTTAAAGTCAGAGGCCAGATTCCATTTCTGTCCAACAAAAATGGAGAACATGGGTGTTTTTGCCTATATTTTAACAGTTGCTGCTTTAATGTATGAGAGTCTGACCTCTCTGAAGCAACAACAGCAGCCCCTTATACATCACTGCTGATCACCATACAGCAGAAACACTGAGTCGTGGTTCTAGATAGAGTAGTTTACTAACCACTTCACCTCAGGTTCAGTTCTCACATCGGTTAACCCCCAGTGCATCATGTGGGTTTTTTTAGCACCTCTGTGTTCCAGTCAGATCTGCTGGAATATAAAATATATTTGATCTGGTTT
The DNA here is from genome assembly GCF_030463535.1 of Salminus brasiliensis. Classification (NCBI taxonomy): domain Eukaryota; kingdom Metazoa; phylum Chordata; class Actinopteri; order Characiformes; family Bryconidae; genus Salminus; species Salminus brasiliensis. Next base: position 90,471,279 of record NC_132878.1, read on the forward strand.
ATCCTGTTATTGTAATGTACACTGACAGACAGACAAAGGTTTGTTTAACATGCCAAGATCAATGGCGCCAAGGGTCCTTTTGCCCGATGGGCATTGCACTACAGTCCGAACCTAGACCTCAAGGGTGGTGGGTCCATGTTGTCGTCCTATGATATTTTAACAACCAGGCTGTGGGAGAACATTGCCGGGAGCCGTTTTAAACATTTCGTAATCTGTTAGAAGGACAAAATGACATATGACCAAACATTTCTGACCAAAATTTAAAGTGATTTACAGTATAAAATTTGAATCACTAAAAATCCTTACACTTGGGTATTTTCAGGGTCGGTACTACAAAGTTTTGGCTTCTCTATGTGAACATAGAGCTGATGTGCCTTGGCAAAAAGTTCCATTTCTGTCTCATCTGTCCATAGGACATTCTCCCAGAAGCTTTGGGGCTTGTCAACATGTAGCTTGGCAAATTCCAGTCTGGCTTTTTATTATTTGTATTCAACAATGGTGTCCTCCTTGGTCGTCTCCCATGAAGTCCACTTTGGCTCAAACAACGACGGATGGTGCGATCTGACACTGATGTTCCTTGAGCTTCAAGTTCACCTTTAACAATTTTGTCCACGTGTGTATAGTGCAATAACACACATGCTGCTCTCGTACATACTTCATATATCCCCACCGGCCCTGCTTACGTTTATTTATTGTTTGTTGTTAATAGCTCTTCTGTTGTTATGCTTATGGTAATATGTGAACTTCAATGTAGTGACATTGTCAGAGTGTAGCTAGTGCGGCAGATCAGACTATAACAGTCTAACTAAAAAAGGAGAGCAAGAAGGTAACACAGATACAGGAGCACCCTGAAATACTGTCATCCCTCCACTCCACCGTCATCAAACCTGAGTGATCTTGTGGAAGCAGCAAGACAATTCAATTTAATTACATTTTATTTATATAGGCTTTTTATAACAAAGCAGCTTCACAGAGATTCGGGTCCGAGCCTCTTTTGAGCAAGCTAGTCGAGAGGAAGAACCTTAAGAGGAACCCAGACTCAAAAGGGGAACCCATCCTCCTAAGGTAAATAAAGGTAAATGTGGCATCAAGCCACACAAGATGTGAGTGAGATTATCAAGCCCATGCAGGTAAAAGTCAGAAGCATAGTCCTGCAGTGAGGTGAGGATCAAGTCAAGTCAAGTCATGTCAAGTCAGATTTATTTGTATAGCTCTTTACAGCTGTTGTCATCACAAAGCAGCTTTACATAATTAGTAATTAATAAAAGACAGAGACAAAGAAGAAAGAAGAAATAACGTAAGACATGTTGGATCAAAGACCCCCAGTGAGCCCCAACGGGACAGTGGCAAGGAAAAACTCTGTCAGAGCTGGAGGAAGAAACCTTAGGAGGAACCAAGACTCATAAGGGGGACCCATCCTCCTCTGGTCAGAACTATTTAAACATTAACATTAATTTAAACATAAATTACCAAACTAGAAACAACAGATAGTTAATAGTGGTGATATTAATAGTGGCAGATAGTTACAAGTCCATTTTTATTTTAGGTTTTAACATGGTCATTAAACAGGTAGCAGTGGTAGGCGGGTGAGCCGCTGGTCTGCTATAGGTGGTGGTGGGTGGGGGGCCTGCTGGTTGGACCGATAGGTGGCAGCTGGTTTGATGCAGGTAGAGGGGACCTCAGCGGGCAATCTTCCTGCAGGTTGGGCTGGGTGGCCATTTACTCGGAGATTGTAAAAAGAGAGAGTTAGTTCTGAGAGGAATTTTATGGAGGGCAGAGAATGTTGAGCAGTATCAGAGTGTGTCTGATGACTCCGGCAGGTCTGACTATAACAGCCTAATTAAAAGGAGAGAGCCAGAAGGTAACGCAGACACGGGAGCACCCTGAAAACGCCTGCATCTATCTGCTCCACCGTCCACAAACCTGAGTGATCGCATGTAAGCAGCGAGACGACAGCTCCAGCATCTCAGTATACTACAATTCCCTGGGTCCGCGAACCCCTGGACCCGCAGCCTTTATCTAAGAAACATTAATTACCAAAAGCTAAACTAAACATATGAGTTTTCAGCTTAGATTTAAAGATTGAGACTGTGTCTGAGTCCCGAACATTATCTGGAAGGTTATTCCAGAGTTGGGGGGCTTTATAAGAAAAGGCTCTTCCACCTGCTGAGGTTTTCTGAAATTTGGGAACGAGTAAGAGTCCAGCACCCTGAGATCTAAGTAGTCTTGATGGTTCGTAATATGTAATAAGATCCCGCAGGTACTCAGGAGCGAGGCCATGTAGGGCTTTATATGTTAATAGAAGAATCTTGTATTCGATACAGAATTTAACTGGGAGCCAATGAAGTGCTGATAGAACTGGACTGATATGGTCAAATTTTCTAGTTTTAGTAAGGACCCTGGCTGCAGCATTTTGAACCAGCTGAAGTTTATTGAGGTTCCTGCTGGAACAACCTGACAGTAGTGCATTACAGTAATCTAGCCTTGAGGTAATAAAAGCGTGTACTAGCTTTTCTGCGTCTTGTAGAGATAAGGAGTTTCTTAGTTTGGCAATGTTCCTAAGCTGCATAAAGGCTGTTCTACTAATATTAGCTATATGCTGCTCAAATGATGAATCTGAGTCGAATATGACACCAAGATTTTTAGCTGCTAGATCAGGAATGATGGAAGCATCAGCCAAGTCTAACATTAAGTCAGATAGTTTATTTCTAGTATCTTTTGGACCTAAAAGGAGAACCTCGGTTTTGTCACTGTTGAGGAGAAGGAAGTTATGTGACATCCAGAGTTTTATATCTTTTACACAGTCCTCCATTTTCTGTAATCTGAATTTATCGTCAGGTTTGGCTGATATATAGAGCTGTGTGTCATCTGCATAGAAATGGAAATTAACGCCATGTCTGCTTATAACTGAGCCCAGTGGTAATTTGTAAAATGTAAATAATAGCGGTCCTAAATTGAGCCTTGCGGAACTCCATATCTTACTTCTGTGTAATTTGAAGATAGGACTGTTCCTGTGATTCCAACCATTTTCTCTAATCTTTCTAGTAACATAGTATGATCTATTGCATCAAAGGCTGCACTAAGGTCTAGTAGGACTAATAAAGATACATAGCCTTGATCAGAGGCATGAAGGAGATCATTTGTAATTTTCACTAGGGCTGTCTCTGTGCTGTAAATGGGTCTGAATCCAGATTGGAATTTCTCATACATGTCATTCTTACTCAGGTATAAGCAGAGTTGTTGGGCCACAGCTTTTTCTAATATCTTAGATACGAAAGTTAAGTTGGAGATGGGTCTGTAATTAGATAATACGCTAGGATCAAGATTTGGTTTCTTGAGTAAAGGTTTTATGACTGCTATTTTAAGGGTTTAGGGTACATGCCCAAGGCTAAGGGATGAATTTACAATTGTTAAAAGAGGTCTGATTATGATTGGGAGAATTTCTTTTAGTATGTTAGAGGGAATTGGGTCAAGTGCCCAAGTTGTACAATTTGCTGAGGAAATAATTTTTTCTAGTTCTGGCTGTGGAAGTGGGTAGAAGGCTTCCAGCCTTTGTTCTACAACTAAGTTATGTTCTAAAACAGCTCCACCAGGTGACGGCCATGTTTGATTTAATAAGCAGGGTTGGATTTGTTGTCTAATATTTTCTATTTTATTATTAAAATAATTCATAAAAAACATGACTGGTTAAAGATGTTGGAATCTGGGGTTGAGAATCTGCCTGGCTTTTAGTAAGTTTAGAGATCTCACTAAAAAGAACTCTGGGATTGTTTTTGATTTTCTCGATCAGCGAGGCCAAATACGCTGAGTGAGCTTTAATGAGTGTCTTTCTATATTGACTAAGGCTGTCCTTCCAGTCAGAGTGGAACACCTCTAGTTTGGTCGTCCGCCATTTACGCTCTAGTTTCCGCACCGTTTGTTTTAAGGTACGAGTTTGATCACTGTACCACGGTGCGAGCCTTTTTTGCCTTGTCATTTTACTTTTAAACGGTGCTACTTTGTCTAAGGTTGATCGAAGGGTATTTTCTAGATCATTTGTTAATTTATCGAGCTCCGTTTGGTCTGATGGAGTGTGAGCTAAGGTCAATAGGGGTGGGAGTTTTTCAGTAAACTGTACAGCTGTCATTGGGGTTACTGTACGCTTTAGACAGTGTTGGGGGGACAAATGAACATTTTGCCTAAGATGTAGCTCAAAGAAGATTAGATAATGGTCTCATATTACTGAGCTCTGAGGTACAATATTTAGATGATCAATGCTAACACTCAGGGTCAGGACTAGATCTAGGACATGGTTACAGTAATGTGTGGGTCCAGTTACGTTTTGTGTGATTCTGACAGAATCTAAAACTGATACAAACGCCTTTGTTAATGGATCGTCTGCTTTTACAAAATGAATATTAAAGTCTCCTACTATTATAACTTTGTCGCTGCACACTGCCGAGTCTGCAGCAAAATCACTAAATTCTTTTAAAAATTTAGAATAGGGCCCTGGAGGCCTATAGATATTAATTAGTGTGAATGCATTTTTATTTGTGGCTGAATTTGATATATTAATGTAGAGAATCTCAAAAGAAGTGAAGGTGTTACAGTGTTTTTGAATAATATCTAGTGTATTCTGATAGATTATGCATACTCCACCTCCTCTGCCTGATAATCTAGGGCTATGTACATATTTATAACCTGCAGGGGTGGCTTCATTTAGTGCTACATATTGATCAGGTCTAATCCAGGTTTCAGTGAAGCAGAGAACGTCTAGTTTCTGATCACATATAATTTAATTTATAATAACTGCTTTCGAGTTTAGTGATCTAATGTTAAGTAGACTTAGCTTTAGGTCTGAGTTGCTGCTGTTATCGTTTGATTGCGAATTTGAATTTTCCACTGATCAAATTATTAAAACGAGCTGATCTAGATGTTCTATGTTTGCGTTTAATTCGGGGCACAGACACAGTCTCAATACAGTGAAACCTGGGTGACGCCTCAAAGCAGCTCTCAGACGGTCGGTTTAACCTGTCTGTCTGCGGCCTGGTCTCGGCTCTGGTTTGTCAGCAGCCTTTTACACTCCTCTGCCGACTAACTAGCAGACTATGGGCTATGCTGCACGAAAGTACCCTTACCCTATTATATATTATCCTTCGTAACTTCTGCTTGCCGCAGATGAATATCATTGACCCCTACATGAATAACTATCCTTGAATATCTCCTGTTTGCTAACCGCTTAAGGTTGCCGCTAATGTCCGGCTCTCTGGCTCCCGGTAAACGGCTAACGGTCACTGCTGGAGCCCCTAAAGGACTAGCTATCTTCACGTGAACAATAGAGTCTCCTATTACCAGAGTACTGTGAACAGGCTCCTCAGCGGGTGTTTTGCTGAGCAGGGCAAACCTGTTTGACACGTGAATCGACAAAGTAGATGACTAAACAGATATAAAAAATAAGCACTAGAAAGTGATAGAAAGCAGAAAACACAAGCTAAACACGGAGACAGTGATTCCTCCAAGGTCCGGGTCAGGAGTCAGGATTTCCCACAAGGGTTAGCGGCAAGGGTCCAGTCCAGCGGGCAGCGGGTCAACACCTAAAATGTGAACGACTAATAAAAGCATTGCCCATCACATCGTAGTGGATTCTGATGAGTAGCCTTTTATTGACCACTTCTTCCAGACGTCCCTTACGCTTGGTCATGGGACTATTTGGAGATACACTCTTTATGTTTCTCTCTACCATTATCAACTCCCAGTTTCTCAAATGTTCACAATAGTTGTCAGCTAACTGTTTGGGTAGCCCAACCAGGAACCAGAAGCTTTTGTCCTCGGGTTCCACGTTGGCCCCACATGTGTATGCCCACCAGAGTCAGTAATGGGACCAGGAGGAGTAAAACATGGGCCCCATCTGGATTCTACACTGTATATGGAGCCTAGACGTGGAATTAAGGTGGGCTGTAACGATGGGCCCATCTGAATTTGTTCAGAACTATAAATAAATAAATTTAACATTAGACAGGGCAGTGGTGGCTCAGCGGTTAGAGCGCCAGGATATCGATAACAGGGTTGTGGATTCCCGGGCTCGGCAAGCTGCCACTGTTGGGCCCTTGAGCAAGGCCCTTTACCCTCTCTGCTCCCCGGGCACTGGAGTGTGTGTGTGTGTGAGTGTGTGTTCACTACCAGATGGGTTAAATGCGGAGGACACATTTCGCTGTACAGTCCACACTGTACAGTGACAAATATGTGCACCTTTACATTACTTAAATGTAAATTGAACATTAGACAAACTTCATCAAACACATTTGTGATGATTATTTTTATTTATATGAGGAGCAAATCACCAACATGCAAACGATCACCACCCCACCTCCTCCCTAATTCCCTAACTCATTTCAAAAGTACTGAATGGAACCCCATCATCATTCCAGAGAACACAGTCACACTGCTCCACAGCTCAGTGCTGGGGGGCTTTATACCCCTCCAGCCCACTCCTGGCATTAGAAAGCATGGTGCTAATAGGTTCATGTTTATCTGAGCTGTGTAAATGTACTGCTGCAGTAATATTTCCCTCAGTGCAGTTTACAGGAAGGGACACATTAGTTGCTATTACATATAAACCCAATGGACCAATCAACCAATTCTATTTCCTGTATGTCTGTTTCCTTTAATGAGAAGAGAGCAGACAGGATCTATAGATATTCATTCCAGTCCTGCACATCACCCGATTTTCTGATTTTACTAATGACCTCTCCTCAGTGAAGGAGACCACCATTCTGCTGCTTAACAAAGAAGTGAAGCAAATTAGAGAAATTAGTATTGTGGTGCATGGGTGGAAATAAGACTTGTGAACAATGCAGCAGCCGATGGATCCAGATTAGTGCAGATACTCCGACCCTCGGCTACCCGGCTCCCGTCAGTGAGGATTAGGCTTTAGATTAAGGCACTAATTTAAATCACCATTAAAAAATCCTTCTTTTGATATTTTCTGTTACTATGAAGAGAAAAGTTGTCACAACATGATATGTAGAAATTGTTGGCCAAAAATATTTTGGGTCATCAGCTGTGGCCTTCTTCCCATTGAGCTTAAAATCTTATGTTCAATGAATGAGCTGTACTGTTCTCAGTCATTTTCATTCATCTTTGAGTTAAATGAACTGATAATAATTAATAATCCAATTATTAATTGGAAAATGAATAGTAATTGGTCCATGAGAGCCTAAAACATATTAAAATGAAATAAAAATACCAACATATGAGTCAGCTGTGCTGTTTCAGTAACTTACAGTGGGTTTGTGGTGCAATACAATATTCTAAAGTAAACCTTGGGTTCTCCTGGTTCTCCTTGCACATTTTGTGTGTCCTCACTCCCCTTCACTCACCGCCAGGGTGTAGTCATTCCCACTAGGCCACATTTCCTTAGGTATTCAGTTATATTTTACTGAATGGTTGATTGCTTGGTTTCAGTGTGAAAAGCTGAGAGAGCAAGTTATCATTTTTCTGTGCTACAGAGTGTGATTATATGCTGGCTGAGTACAACAGTGTTCAGTCTTGTATTACCACAGGATTATACCATAGGGTTGGGCAATATAAGGGTAATATTGTATACTGCTGTATTTACTGTGTCTGATCTGTCAATCTTCTGCCCTGTTCCTCAATAACCCAGAGGTTTATAGACACAGGGCATTGTGGTAATCTGAGATGTTGGTGCTATTATTGCTAATTGCACACATTTGTAGATGGTGGAGTTGATGGATGCCAGTTTTTTTAAGGTGCTCTCGTGTCTGTGTTATCTTCTGGCTCTCTCCATTTAGTTAAGCTGTTATCGTCAGACTTGCCAGAGTCGCAAGCCACATTCTGCTAATGTCACATTCTCTGTTATCTATAAATGAGAGAATTCATTCCATCTCTTTACCGTTTTCTAAATAAAATGACTGCTGACCTGTCCAGCCTGACACTGATAGAAGATTATCCGTTAGGCTGTTCTGCTGCCCACCTCAGACCAGCAGGTGACCCTCCAGCTACTGCTACCTGCCTCAGACTAGTTGCCCACTTTCCATTTTGAACTACATTGAAGTTAAAATAGACTCAAAATATGAATCTACCAATTGCTGCTATTATTATTATTATTACTATTATTATATCATAATTACTTTTATTATTGTATTAACATCACTATTAAGACATTATCAGTACATCAAACATAACAAGAAAAATAACTACTTTTTTATAGTTTGTGTAAAGAGCATAGAGAGAATAGAGAGGCTAATTTTAATGGTTATTATCTTGTAAATAGGATTTACAGCAGCCTTTGTAAAAGTAAAAGTAAAGCTCAAATAAATTGGGTTGCCAGATTTGGGCATGGTGCTGCTTTCCTTGTTTCCACTCTAAAACTGTACAAATTTAAATAATATCCCGTTATATAGGATATTATAAGCTATAATTATTATAGCATATTGTAGAATATAATCTATAATATATTTTTAACAGTGTAAATAATATAAACTACACATCAGAAGTTTTAACATGTTCTATACAATATTTCAAGTGGGTTTAATTTTGTTTCCATCATTCCCTTTTCAATATATCATTACTGACGTTGCTTTTTCTGTGTTCTTTAATCCTATGATGTTACAATCATTTAAACCTGTGAAGAAAAATGGGTTTTATACTATTGAACAAGTAAGAAAGTAAGAAACCAACAAACAGAATTGTTTGTGAATTATTATTTATTGTAATATTTTACATTTTTATAGATCCTCTATAAGATACTAGAACAGCTGTGTTTTTTTAAAGGAATATTTATTATTATTGTATCATCTTATAATAAAATCTTTATGATAAATGATCAGCTCTTTAGTTTTACACACTCTGGGTCAGGTCTGAGATCTTACACCTGGACTAATCTGAGATTCATCTTCAGAGCTCAGACTCAGGTAGAGAGATGGTAAATATCTAGTTTTTACTCTAGGAGGAAAAAAAGAAACTGGCTTTCCTCGACACAATTGAGCAGCAGCTCTACTCTGAGCCTCTCCGAGATAACAGAAGACTGAGCGGGAGACCACCATGGCCTCAGATCTGGAGGTGCTGATTCTTATACTGACCACTTCAAACTGCTCAAGTGCTGCTGAAGGCCTTCACACGCAGAAGCCAGCAGGACAATGTCATCTGCAAACAGCAGAAACAAGCCCCCGGCCCCCCGCCTGAAGCCATCCTTGCCCTTGCCTTTGCATTGCTATCCTGTCCATGAATATCACAAACAGGAAGTGAGAGAAGGCACAGCTCTGATGGAGTCCAACACCAACACTGAACAAGCTTCAGTGCTGAGAATACGGACACAGCTCTCACGCCGAGAGTAAAGGGACTGCACGACTCGCATCAGCACCTGTCGCACCCCCGATACCCCAGGAGCACTTCCTACAAGATGTCTTGGGGAACACAGTCGTAAGCCTTCTCCTTCTCCACAAAACACATGTAGACTGGAGTGATGTACTCCCATGTCCCCTCAACAATCTCAGAGAGAGTGAGGAGCTGGTCCAACGTTCTACAGCCAGGACAGAATCCGCATTACTCCACCTGAATCTGAGGGTTAACTATCAGGTGCATTCTCCTTTGCACTATACTGGACTAAACTTTCCAGGGAGGCTGAGATATGTGATGCATCAATAATTTGCATGCACTCTCCAGTCCTCTTTCTTGAAAATGGGAACCACCACCCTGGTTAGCCAGTCCAGAAGCACTGCTCCCGAGGTCCATGCAACACTAGAAAGTGTCTCGAACAAGACAGCCCCCCAATGTCTAGAGCCTTTAGCAACTCTGGGCAAATCCCATCTACTCTTGATTTGCCACTGTGGTGCTTTCCAACTACCTCAGTAACCTCAGCCAGAAAAGATGGATGATGCCCCAGTAGCCTCCAGCCCTGCCTCCTGGATAGAAGCCATGTTCCTCGGGTTTAGGAGTTCCTCAAAGTGTTCTATCCAGCACCCAACAATACCCTCAGCTGAGTTCAGAGCTTCAGCACCCTTACTGAGCACAGTTTGGACAGTGTCGCTCCTTCCCCTTCTGAGTTGTCGGAGTGCTTTCCAGAACCTCCTTGTGGCTGCACTGAAGTCTTTCTCCATGGCCTCTCTAAACTACTCTGCAATAGCTGTTACCTTTTTTGCCTGCTGCCTCAATGGAATCGAGAGTACCCAGAGCCTTCCTCCACTTGACAGCCTCCCTGATTAAAGGTTGCAACCAAAAGAAGCACCAACTAGTCGAGTCAAATTTGGTTATACTGCTTTTGAGAACCTGATGTTGTTGCAAAGCAGCTTTACAGAAATATGGAAATAACAGATCAAATTAATAAATCAATAAATAAAAACAAATAAAATTGCAACCCCAAGTGAGCAAGCCAAAGGCGACAGTGGCAAGGAAAAACTCCCTCAGAGCTGGAGGAAGAAACCTTGGGAGGAACCAAGACTCACTTTGGGGGACCCATCCTCCTCTGATCAAAAAAACCTATAAATTACTAAAAATGGTGTAAAGTCAGGTGTAAAGGTGTGAATGTAAATGTAAATATAAGTCACCCAAGAGACACTATGAGTGAACCAAGGTACAATCTCTGGGTTTTGAACATGGTGTTTCCTATCATGGACAAATTGTGTGCACTCCAAACCCAAACCTTAGAGGTGGTGGGTCCAGATAGTCGCCCCAAGTTATTTGTTCAGGCTCAGGCCAACTGGGGTAACCTCAGTTTGAGTAATGTCAGTTTGAATAATCTGAAGGGGAGCCTAAGTCTCCAGGTTTTCTGCATCACTGTGGACTGTGGGAGCACAGGCTCTGCTTCCACCACCAGCCCATGGAGCAGGATTTTTCCTTCAGAATGGAATCCACCCAGTATGTTATCATTACCGGGAGCCATGAAAGACATCTACAGGGGGTGAACCGCATTCGTCTTTTTTGGGATCTGTTGGAAGGACAAAAGGACAAAGATTGATCAGACATTTCTGCCCAATATTAAAGTGATTATACAGTAAGAAATCTGGATCACTCAGAAATCGACTCACATACCTTAAACTTGGGGAATTTCAGCCTCCTGGATCTCTGCCTCACTGTGGGCTGTGGGAGAACAGCTTCATCCTCAACCACCGGCCCACAGAGCAAGATGTCCGAAATCCCATCCTCACAGCTTTGTTTAGAACTGGAAGAAGCAGGAGCTTCTGTAGAGGCAGCACTGGAGGAGTTGTGCACCTTACAGTTCACTGTGAAGAATCTCTTCATCCTCCCTCGAAGTGACTGGGAGGTTCTGAGGAACGGTGCTACAAGGTAAGCTTTAGCCGCCCTTTTAATTGTAGCACAAAGTGGACTGCAGCTGAAGCAGCCACACTCCTCCCCCACCGCCTCTACGCTTCGGGAAGTGAGACTTGCCCCAGCTCTACTGCTGTTGTCTTCCTGAGGTGAACTGATGTCCTGATGAGAAGTGCTTACCCCATCCTGTTCATCAATGACTTCCACAGTGAACCTGCCTATAACTCTGGGGACATAAGTAATAAAGAAAAGGTCCTTAGTGTTAGTGAACTAATGCTGTACGTTACCTATTTACAGAACAGCTCTGCACTCTGAGTAACCTTTATCAGTGCATACTATGTACAGTACACCAAGTGTGTCTCCTTAGTTCCAGTGTTTTCAGAGCTGAGATACAACACATGGAACAAATGAAGCACTTAATAAATGAATTCATAAGTAATATATATTCATAATAAAAAAACAAAACAAAACAAACATACTGTATTTTCTTCAACCGCTTAATGGTGTTCTGCTCATCAGCGTCAGTTTTGGAGAAGAAACCATCTACCTTAGGGTGTTTCTCAGGCGTCCCAAACAGATTTTCCTGTGGAGCGCTTTTACCCTCAGCTACAGACGGGCCTGCGGCCTCACCCGTTTCACTGTTGATGACAATAAAAGAAACAAATTATAAATCAAACAGCTCAAAAAATCTGGGGGTGTTTCACAAAGCAGGATTCTTAGTTCAGCCAGAAAATTCCAGATCCCAGCCTGTCCAATAGAAGAAGAGCTGAGGGACATTCCTATCCTCACCATTGGGCTAAAGTTATCTGACTAGCTGAGAAATGCCTCTTTGTGAAACACCCCCTGCAGATATTTCTAATGCAGCGGTTTGCTTACCATTCTTGGCGTGACTGCAGCCATGGGTGCTTTTCCACATCTGTCACAGACGGGCGAGTTGAAGGGTCGTACTGCAGCATGTAGGAAATTAAGGCCCGACAGGGCTCCTCCACTGTGATCCCAACTGGATACTGCAGGGCTTTACGCTGGACCCGTAGCAATTTATGCGCACGCTTTTCTTTAAAGGGCACGGACCCGGTAACCATTACGTAAAGAACCACTCCCAGGCTCCACACATCACTTTTCTTTGGATCATAAGGCTGACGCCTAATCACCTCCGGTGCAGCGTAGAAACGAGTGCAGCAATATGTCTCACTCATTTCTGGGAAGCCTTTTGAAAAGCGTGAAAGACCAAAGTCTGCTAGCTTGACTTGATAATCAGCTGTCAGCAGAACATTTGTACATTTGAGGTCTCGATGCACAATGTCCTGCTTGTGCAGGTAGACCACAGCACTGACAAGCTGGGAGAACCAGGTTTTGGCCAGGCCAGTGGGGATGTGGTGGCGCAGCTTGATCTCCCGATTGAGATCTGTTATAGCAGCCTCCATCACGATACAGACCTGTCCGTTATTCATCTTAATAATGTTGTGCACCTCAACAATGTGAGGGTGCTTCACTTTTTTCAGAATGGCGAGTTCCCGGGGCAGAAATTTCTGAACTAAAGTACTTGACCCCCTCCTGCTGTCTATTATTTTAATAGCCACCTGGTTGGGGTGCTTTTCAGAGGTGGCCAGTTTAACCTGGCCAAAATTCCCTTCACCTATCTTGCGCAGCACCGTGTAGCCCATTCGTCTCAGGACTGTCTCAGTGGCCATTTTCTCCCTGTGGATTAAAAGAGAAGCTGAAAGTTAGAAAGTTTTGAAAGAAAATCAGATGTAGAACCTGTTTCTGGTTCTAGATAAGATGGCTCTAGATAACTGTGTTAACCAAATGACATCACTGTCATTTAGACCGTAGAAATCAAGTGTCTCGAGAGCTGCTGAATCCTTGACTGAGCCAATGAGGGAGAGAACACCCCTTTTTATAGGGTTCTGTGATGTCATCAGTATGACATCACAATGGAGAGGTGAGCTGGGGTCAGTGAGGTCAGTTTCTTCATTGGCTGTACAGGACTGTATGTACACACACACACACACACACACACACTGTGCTGTGAAAATGTGTCAAAATAAAAGTCACACAAACAAAACAGAAATACAAAATTCTTTCAAACTAAAAGCTAAAATTACTGTTGCACATTTGTGTGCCCTTTTTTGTGCTAATCTGAATTTTTTTTACACCACTACCTCTGACAAAGACCCAGCTTTTTGAAACTGGGCTCTACCTTGAAATGCAAAATACTTTGACAGTCTTCAGATTTAGTAATAACATGTACGTTATGTTGATGCATTTTTTGAAAGAAAGGCAGGGGTGCCAATATTTTCGGTCATGTCTTTATCTAGTGGAAAGAAGTATATTGTGTAGTGAAGTCAAGTGATAACTTAGGTTTCCTGTTACTATGCAATGGGCAGTGGTGGCTCAGCATTTGGAGTACTAGGCTATTGATGGTGGGTTTGCGGGTTCGATACCATGGCTCAGCAAGCTGCCACTGTTGGGCCATTGAGCAAGGCTTTTAACACTCTCAGTGCCCTGGATGGTGCAGCAAAGGCTCCTCGCTAGTGTGTGTGTGTTTTCACTGCATGCATGGGTTAAAGTCAGAGGCCAGATTCCATTTCTGTCCAACAAAAATGGAGAACATGGGTGTTTTTGCTTTTATTTTAACAGTTGCTGCTTTAATGTATGAGAGTCTGACCTCTCTGAAGCAACAACAGCAGCCCCTTATACATCACTGCTGATCACCATACAGCAGAAACACTGAGTCGTGGTTCTAGATAGAGTAGTTTACTAACCACTTCACCTCAGGTTCAGTTCTCACATCGGTTAACCCCCAGTGCATCATGTGTTTTTTTTTTTTTTTTGGAGCCTCTGTGTTCCAGTCAGATCTGCTGGAATATAAAATATATTTGATCTGGTTTATCCTGTTATTGTAATGTACACTGACAGACAGACAAAGGTTTGTTTAACATGCCAAGATCAATGGCGCCAAGGGTCCTTTTGCCCGATGGGCATTGCACTACAGTCCGAACCTAGACCTCAAGGGTGGTGGGTCCATGTTGTCGTCCTATGATATTTTGACAACCAGGCTGTGGGAGAACATTGCCGGGAGCCATTTTAAACATTTAGAAGTCGTAATCTGTTAGAAGGACAAAATGACATATGACCAAACATTTCTGACCAATATTTAAAGTGATTTACAGTATAAAATTTGAATCACTAAAAATCCTTACACTTGGGTATTTTCAGGGTCGGTACTACAAAGTTTTGGCTTCTCTATGTGAACATAGAGCTGATGTGCCTTGGCAAAAAGTTCCATTTCTGTCTCATCTGTCCATAGGACATTCTCCCAGAAGCTTTGGGGCTTGTCAACATGTAGCTTGGCAAATTCCAGTCTGGCTTTTTATTATTTGTATTCAACAATGGTGTCCTCCTTGGTCGTCTCCCATGAAGTCCACTTTGGCTCAAACAACGACGGATGGTGCGTTCTGACACTGATGTTCCTTGAGCTTCAAGTTCACCTTTAACAATTTTGTCCACGTGTGTATAGTGCAATAACACACATGCTGCTCTCGTACATACTTCATATATCCCCACCGGCCCTGCTTACGTTTATTTATTGTTTGTTGTTAATAGCTCTTCTGTTGTTATGCTTATGGTAATATGTGAACTTCAATGTAGTGACATTGTCAGAGTGTGGCTAGTGCGGCAGATCAGACTATAACAGTCTAACTAAAAAAGGAGAGCAAGAAGGTAACACAGATACAGGAGCACCCTGAAATACTGTCATCCCTCCACTCCACCGTCATCAAACCTGATTGATCTTGTGGAAGCGGCAAGACAATTCAATTCAATTACATTTTATTTATATAGGCTTTTTATAACAAAGCAGCTTTACAGAGATTTTTTAAAGAGCCTCTTTTGAGCAAGCTAGTCGAGAGGAAGAACCTTAAGAGGAACCTAGACTCAAAAGGGGAACCCATCCTCCTAAGGTAAATAAAGGTAAATGTGACGTCAAGCCACACAAGATGAAAATGTGAGTGAGATTATCAAGCCCATGCAGGTAAACAGTCAGAAGCATAGTCCTGCAGTGAGGTGAGGATGAATCAGTGTGAGGCCCCAGAGCAGGACAGCAGGCAGCAGGTCAACACCTAAAATGTGAACGACTGATAAAAGCATTGCCCATCACATCGTAGTGGATTCTGATGAGTAGCCTTTTATTGACCACTTCTTCGAGACGTCCCTTACGCTTGGTCATGGGACTATTTGGAGATACACTCTTTATGTTTCTCTCTACCATTATCAACTCCCAGTTTCTCAAATGTTCACAATAGTTGTCAGATAACTGTTTGGGTAGCCCAACCGGGAACCAGAAGCTTTTGTCCTCGGGTTCCACGTTGGCCCCACATGTGTATGCCCACCAGAGTCAGTAATGGGACCAGGAGGAGTAAAACATGGGCCCCATCTGGATTCTACACTGTATATGGAGCCTAGAAGTGGAATTAAGGTGGGCTGTAACGATGGGCCCATCTGAATTTGTTCAGAACTATAAATAAATAAATTTAACATTAGACAGGGCAGTGGTGGCTCAGCGGTTAGAGCGCCAGGATATCGATAACAGGGTTGTGGGTTCGATTCCCGGGCTCGGCAAGCTGCCACTGTTGGGCCCTTAAGCAAGGCCCTTTACCCTCTCTGCTCCCCGGGCACTGGAGCGTGTGTGTGTGTGTGTGTGTACTCACTGCCCCTAACACATGTGTGTGTGTCAGTGTGTGTTCACTACCAGATGGGTTAAATGCGGAGGACACATTTCGCTGTACAGTCCACACTGTACAGTGACAAATATGTGCACCTTTACATTACTTAAATGTAAATTGAACATTAGACAAACTTCATCAAACACATTTTTGATGATTTTTTTATTTATATGAGGAGCAAATCACCAACATGCAAACGATCACCACCCCACCTCCTCCCTAATTCCCCAACTCATTTCAAAAGTACTGAATGGAGCCCCATCATCATTCCAGAGAACACAGTCACACTGCTCCACAGCTCAGTGCTGGGGGGCTTTATACCCCTCCAGCCCACTCCTGGCATTAGAAAGCATGGTGCTAATAGGTTCATGTTTATCTGAGCTGTGTAAATGTACTGCTGCAGTAATATTTCCCTCAGTGCAGTTTACAGGAAGGGACACATTAGTTGCTATTACATATAAACCCAATGGACCAATCAACCAATTCTATTTCCTGTATGTCTGTTTCCTTTAATGAGAAGAGAGCAGACAGGATCTATAGATATTCATTCCAGTCCTGCACATCAACCCCTGTTAAATTTACTAATGACCTCTCCTCAGTGAAGGAGACCACCATTCTGCTGCTTAACAAAGAAGTGAAGCAAATTAGAGAAATTAGTATTGTGGTGCATGGGTGGAAATAAGACTTGTGAACAATGCAGCAGCCGATGGATCCAGATTAGTGCAGATACTCCGACCCTCGGCTACCCGGCTCCCGTCAGTGAGGATTAGGCTTTAGATTAAGGCACTAATTTAAATCACCATTAAAAATCCTTCTTTTGATATTTTCTGTTACTATGAAGAGAAATGTTGTCACAACATGATATGTAGAAATTGTTGGCCAAAAATATGTTGGGCCATCAGCTGTAGCCTTCTTCCCATTGAGCTTAAAATCTTATGTTCAATGAATGAGCTGTACTGTTCCTAGTCATTTTCATTCATCTTTGAGTTAAATGAACTGATAATAATTAATAATCCAATTATTAATTGGAAAATGAATAGTAATTGGTCCATGACAGCCTAAAACATATTAAAATGAAATAAAAATACCAACATATTCCAGTAACCTGAGTCAGCTGTGCTGTTTCTGTAACGTACAGTGGGTTTGTGGTGCAATACAATATTCTAAAGTAAACCTTGGGTTCTCCTGGTTCTCCTTGCACATTTTGTGTGTCCTCACTCCCCTTCATTCACCATCAGGGTGTAGTCATTCCCACAAGGCCACATTTCCTTAGGTATTCAGTTATATTTTACTGAATGGTTGATTGCTTGGTTTCAGTGTGAAAAGCTGTGAGAGCAAGTTTATCATTTTTCTGTGCTACAGAGTGTGATTATATGCTGGCTGAGTACAACAGTGTTCAGTCTTGTATTACCACAGGATTATACCATAGGGTTGGGCAGTATAACAGTAATATTGTATACTGCTGTATTTACTGTGTCTGATCTGTCAATCTTCTGCTCTGTTGCTCAATAACCCAGAGGTTTATAGACACAGGGCATTGTGGTAATCTGAGATGTTGGTGCCATTATTGCTAATTGCACACATTTGTAGATGGTGGAGAGGATGGATGCCAGTTTTTTTAAGGTGCTCTCGTGTCTGTTTTATCTTCTGGCTCTCTCCATTTAGTTAAGCTGTTATCGTCAGACTTGCCAGAGTCGCAAGCCACATTCTGCTAATGTCACATTCTCTGTTATCTATAAATGAGAGAATTCATTCCATCTCTTTACTGTTTTCTAAATAAAATGACTGCTGACCTGTCCAGCCTGACACTGATAGAAGATTATCCGTTAGGCTGTTCTGCTGCCCACCTCAGACCAGCGGCTGACCCTCCAGCTACCGCTACCTGCCTCAGACTAGTTGCCCACTTTCCATTTTGAACTACATTGAAGTTAAAATAGACTCAAAATATGAATCTACCAATTGCTGCTATTATTATTATTATTACTATTATTATATCATAATTACTTTTATTATTGTATTAACATCACTATTAAGACATTATCAGTACATCAAACATAACAAGAAAAATAACTACTTTTTTATAGTTTGTGTAAAGAGCATAGAGAGAATAGAGAGGCTAATTTTAATGGTTAGTATCTTGTAAATAGGATTTACAGCAGCCTTTGTAAAAGTAAAAGTAAAGCTCAAATAAATTGGGTTGCCAGATTTGGGCATGGTGCTGCTTTCCTTGTTTCCACTCTAAAACTGTACAAATTTAAATAATATCCCGTTATATAGGATATTATAAGCTATAATTATTATAGCATATTGTAGAATATAATCTATAATATATTTTTAACAGTGTAAATAATATAAACTACATATCAGAAGTTTTAACATGTTCTATACAATATTTCAAGTGGGTTTAATTTTGTTTCCATCATTCCCTTTTCAATATATCATTACTGACGTTGCTTTTTCTGTGTTCTTTAATCCTATGATGTTACAATCATTTAAACCTGTGAAGAAAAATGGGTTTTATACTATTGAACAAGTAAGAAAGTAAGAAACCAACAAACAGAATTGTTTGTGAATAATTATTTATTGTAATATTTTACATTTTTATAGATCCTCTATAAGATACTAGAACAGCTGTGTTTTATTAAGGAATATTTATTATTATTGTATCATCTTATAATAAAATCTTTATGATAAATGATCAGCTCTTTAGTTTTACACACTCTGGGTCAGGTCTGAGATCTTACACCTGGACCAATCTGAGATTCATCTTCAGAGCTCAGACTCAGGTAGAGAGATGGTAAATATCTAGTTTTTACTCTAGGAGGAAAAAAAGAAACTGGCTTTCCTCGACACAATGGAGGCAGCAGCCTCTCAGAGATAACAGAAGACTGAGCGGGAGACCACCATGGCCTCAGATCTGGAGGTGCTGATTCTTATACTGACCACTTCAAACTGCTCAAGTGCTGCTGAAGGCCTTCACACGCGGAAGCCAGCAGGACAATGTCATCTGCAAACAGCAGAAACAAGCCCCCGGCCCCCCGCCTGAAGCCATCCTTGCCCTTGCCTTCGCATTGCTATCCTGTCCATGAATATCACAAACAGGAAGTGAGAGAAGGCACAGCTCTGATGGAGTCCAACACCAACACTGAACAAGCTTCAGTGCTGAGAATACGGACACAGCTCTCACACCGAGAGTACAGGGACTGCACGACTCGCATCAGCACCTGTCGCACCCCCGATACCCCAGGAGCACTTCCTACAAGATGTCTTGGGGAACAAAGTCGGAAGCCTTCTCCTTCTCCACAAAACACATGTAGACTGGAGTGATGTACTCCCATGTCCCCTCAACAATCTCAGCGAGAGTGAGGAGCTGGTCCAACTTTCTACAGCCAGGACAGAATCCGCATTACTCCACCTGAATCTGAGGGTTAACTATCAGGTGCATTCTCCTTTGCACTATACTGGACTAAACTTTCCAGGGAGGCTGAGATATGTGATGCATCAATGATTTGCATGCACTCTCCAGTACCCTTTCTTAAAAATGGGGACCACCACCCTGGTTAGCCAGTCCAGAAGCACTGCGCCCGAGGTCCATGCAACACTAGAAATTGTCTCGACCAAGACAGCCCCCCAATGTCTAGAGCCTTTAGCAACTCTGGGCAAATCCCATCTACTCTTGATTTGCCACTGTGGTGCTTTCCAACTACCTCAGTAACCTCAGCCAGAAAAGATGGATGATGCCCCAGTAGCCTCCAGCCCTGCCTCCTGGATAGAAGCCATGTTCCTCGGGTTTAGGAGTTCCTCAAAGTGTTCTATCCAGCACCCAACAATACCCTCAGCTGAGTTCAGAGCTTCAGCACCCTTACTGAGCACAGTTTGGACAGTGTCGCTCCTTCACCTTCTGAGTTGTCGGAGTGCTTTCCAGAACCTCCTTGTGGCTGCACTGAAGTCTTTCTCCATGGCCTCTCCAAACTACTCTGCAATAGCTGTTACCTTTTTTGCCTGCTGCCTCAATGGAATCGAGAGTACCCAGAGCCTTCCTCCACTTGACAGCCTCCCTGATTACAGGTTGCCACCAAAAGGAGCTCCAACTAGTCGAGTCAAATTTGGTTATACTGCTTTTGAGAACCTGATGTTGTTGCAAAGCAGCTTTACAGAAATATGGAAATAACAGATCAATTAATAAATCAATAAATAAAAACAAATAAAATTGTAACCCCAAGTGAGCAAGCCAAAGGCAACAGTGGCAAGGAAAAACTCCCTCAGAGCTGGAGGAAGAAACCTTGGGAGGAACCAAGACTCACTTTGGGGGACCCATCCTCCTCTGATCAAAAAAACCTATAAATGACTAAAAATGGTGTAAAGGTGTGAATGTAAATGTAAATATAAGTCACCCAAGAGACACTATGAGTGAACCAAGGTACAATCTCTGGGTTTTGAACATGGTGTTTCCTATCATGGACAAATTGTGTGCACTCCAAACCCAAACCTTAGAGGTGGTGGGTCCAGATAGTCACCCCAAGTTATTTGTTCAGGCTCAGGCCAACTGGGGTAACCTCAGTTTGAGTAATGTCAGTTTGAATAATCTGAAGGGGAGCCTAAGTCTCCAGGTTTTCTGCATCACTGTGGACTGTGGGAGCACAGGCTCTGCTTCCACCACCAGCCCATGGAGCAGGATTTTTCCTTCAGAATGGAATCCACCCAGTATGTTATCATTACCGGGAGCCATGAAAGACATCTACAGGGGGTAAACCGCATTCGTCTTTTTTGGGATCTGTTGGAAGGACAAAAGGACAAAGATTGATCAGACATTTCTGCCCAATATTAAAGTGATTATACAGTAAGAAATCTGGATCACTCAGAAATCGACTCACATACCTTAAACTTGGGGAATTTCAGCCACCTGGATTTCTGCCTCACTGTGGGCTGTGGGAGAACAGCTTCATCCTCAACCACCGGCCCACAGAGCAAGATGTCCGAAATCCCATCCTCACAGCTTTGTTTAGAACTGGAAGAAGCAGGAGCTTCTGTAGAGGCAACACTGGAGGAGTTGTGCACCTTAGAGTTCACTGTGAAGAACCTCTTCATCCTCCCTCGAAGTGACTGGGAGGTTCTGAGGAACGGTGCTACAAGGTAAGCTTTAGCTGCCCTTTTAATTGCAGCACAAAGTGGACTGCAGCTGAAGCAGCCGCACTCCTCCCCCACCGCCTCTACGCTTCGGGAAGTGAGACTTGCCCCAGCTCTACTGCTGTTGTCTTCCTGAGTTGAACTGATGTCCTGATGAGAAGTGCTTACCCCATCCTGTTCATCAATGACTTCCACAGTGAACCTGCCTATAACTCTGGGGACATAAGCAATAAAGAAAAGGTCCTTAGTGTTAGTGAACTAATGCTGTACGTTACCTATTTACAGAACAGCTCTGCACTCTGAGTAATCTTTATCAGTGCATACTATGTACAGTACACCAAGTGTGTCTCCTTAGTTCCAGTGTTTTCAGAGCTGAGATACAACGCATGGAACAAATGAAGCACTTAATAAATGAATTCATAAGTAATATATATTCATAATAAAAAAAATTAAAAAAAACATACCGTATTTTCTTCAACAGCTTAATGGTGTTCTGCTCATCAGCGTCAGTTTTGGAGGAGAAACCATCTACCTTAGGGTGTTTCTCAGGCGTCCCAAACAGATTTTCCTGTGGAGCGCTTTTACCCTCAGCTACAGACGGGCCTGCGGCCTCACCCGTTTCACTGTTGATGACAATAAAAGAAACAAATTATAAATCAAACAGCTCAAAAAATCTGGGGGTGTTTCACAAAGCAGGATTCTTAGTTCAGCCAGAAAAGCCCAGATCCCAGCCTGTCCAATAGAAGAAGACCTGAGGGACATTCCTATCCTCACCATTGGGCTAAAGTTATCTGGCTAGCTGAGAAATGCCTCTTTGTGACACACCCCCTGCAGATCTTTCTAATGCAGCGGTTTGCTTACCATTCTTGGCGTGACTGCAGCCATGGGTGCTTTTCCACATCTGTCACAGACGGGCGAGTTGAAGGGTCGTACTGCAGCATGTAGGAAATTAAGGCCCGACAGGGCTCCTCCACTGTGATCCCAACTGGATACTGCAGGGCTTTACGCTGGACCCGTAGCAATTTATGCGCACGCTTTTCTTTAAAGGGCACGGACCCGGTAACCATTACGTAAAGAACCACTCCCAGGCTCCACACATCACTTTTCTTTGGATCATAAGGCTGACGCCTAATCACCTCCGGTGCAGCGTAGAAACGAGTGCAGCAATATGTCTCACTCATTTCTGGGAAGCCTTTTGAAAAGCGTGAAAGACCAAAGTCTGCTAGCTTGACTTGATAATCAGCTGTCAGCAGAACATTTGTACATTTGAGGTCTCGATGCACAATGTCCTGCTTGTGCAGGTAGACCACAGCACTGACAAGCTGGGAGAACCAGGTTTTGGCCAGGCCAGTGGGGATGTGGTGGCGCAGCTTGATCTCCCGATTGAGATCTGTTATAGCAGCTTCCATCACGATACAGACCTGTCCGTTATTCATCTTAAGAATGTTGTGCACCTCAACAATGTGAGGGTGCTTCACTTTTTTCAGAATGGCGAGTTCCCGGGGCAGAAATTTCTGAACTAAAGTACTTGACCCCCTCCTGCTGTCTATTATTTTAATAGCCACCTGGTTGGGGTGCTTTTCAGAGGTGGCCAGTTTAACCTGGCCAAAATTCCCTTCACCTATCTTGCGCAGCACCGTGTAGCCCATTCGTCTCAGGACTGTCTCAGTGGCCATTTTCTCCCTGTGGATTAAAAGAGAAGCTGAAAGTTAGAAAGTTTTGAAAGAAAATCAGATGTAGAACCTGTTTCTGGTTCTAGATAAGATGGCTCTAGATAACTGTGTTAACCAAATGACATCACTGTCATTTAGACCGTAGAA
The DNA here is from genome assembly GCF_030463535.1 of Salminus brasiliensis. Taxonomy (NCBI): domain Eukaryota; kingdom Metazoa; phylum Chordata; class Actinopteri; order Characiformes; family Bryconidae; genus Salminus; species Salminus brasiliensis. Next base: position 90,494,215 of record NC_132878.1, read on the forward strand.
ATCAAGTGTCTCGAGAGCTGCTGAATCCTTGACTGAGCCCATGAGGGAGAGAACACCCCTTTTTATAGGGTTCTGTGATGTCATCTGTATGACATCACAATGGAGAGGTGAGCTGGGGTCAGTGAGGTCAGTTTCTTCATTGGCTGTACAGGACTGTATGTACACACACACACACACACACACACACACACACACTGTGCTGTGAAAATGTGTCAAAATAAAAGTCACACAAACAAAACTAGAAATACAAAATTCTTTCAAACTAAAAGCTAAAATTACTGTTGCACATTTGTGTGCCCTTTTTTGTGCTAATCTGATTTTTTTTTTTTGTGATGCGTTACACCACTACCTCTGACAAAGACCCAGCTTTTTGAAACTGGGCTCTACCTTGAAATGCAAAATACTTTGACAGTCTTCAGATTTAGTAATAACATGTACGTTATGTTGATGCATTTTTTGAAAGAAAGGCAGGGGTGCCAATATTTTCGGTCATGTCTTTATCTAGTGGAAAGAAGTATATTGTGTAGTGAAGTCAAGTGATAACTTAGGTTTCCTGTTACTATGCAATGGGCAGTGGTGGCTCAGCATTTGGAGTACTAGGCTATTGATGGTGGGTTTGCGGGTTCGATACCATGGCTCAGCAAGCTGCCACTGTTGGGCTCTTGAGCAAGGATTTTAACACTCTCAGTGCCCTGGATGGTGCAGCAAAGGCTCCTCGCTAGTGTGTGTGTGTTTTCACTGCATGCATGGGTTAAAGTCAGAGGCCAGATTCCATTTCTGTCCAACAAAAATGGAGAACATGGGTGATTTTGCCTTTATTTTAACAGTTGCTGCTTTAATGTATGAGAGTCTGACCTCTCTGAAGCAACAACAACAGCCCCTTATATATCACTGCTGATCACCATACAGCAGAAACACTGAGTCGTGGTTCTAGATAGAGTAGTTTACTAACCACTTCACCTCAGGTTCAGTTCTCACATCGGTTAACCCCCAGTGCATCATGTGGGTTTTTTTTTTTTTTTGGAGCCTCTGTGTTCCAGTCAGATCTGCTGGAATATAAAATATATTTGATCTGGTTTATTCTGTTATTGTAATGTACACTGAAAGACAGACAAAGGTTTGTTTAACATGCCAAGATCAATGGCGCCAAGGGTCCTTTTACCCAAAGGGCACTGCACTACAGTCCGAACCTAGACCTCAAGGGAGGAGTTGTGCACTACAGAGTCTGAAGAGCTTCTTCATCCTCTTTCCAAGCCACTGGGAGGCTCTGAGGGTCGGTACTACAAAGCTTTAGCTCCTCTTTGCACTGTAATTTCTACCTGACCTGCGGCGGATCAGACTATAACAGTCTAACTAAAAAAGGAGAATAAGAAGGTAACACAGATACAGGAGCACCCTGAAATACTGTTATCCCTCCACTCCACCGTCCACAAACCTATACAAAGCAGCTTTACAAAGATCCTCTTTTGAGTAAGCTAGCAGCAACAGTGGCAAGGAAAAACTCCCTTGGGTCGAGAGGAAGAACCTTAAGAGGAACCAAGACTCAAAAGGGGAACCCATCCTCCTAAGGTCGACACTGGATGATAATAAAAATCAAAACAGGAATAAAAACAACAAAACAAAACTGAATTAAGAAAAAAAGGTAAATGTGGTGTAAAGCCATACAAGATGAAAATGTGAGTGAGATTATGAAGCCCATGCAGGTAAACAGTCAGAAGCATAGTCCTGCAGTGAGGTGAGGATGAATCAGTGCGAGGCCCCAGAGCAGGACAGCGGGCAGGAGGGTAGTGGAGAGCCAGGTCAGGTGAAACCAGGACCGGTCATCTGAATACTACCTCAATACAATCTCAAGACAACAGCACCAACATCTTTTGATCCTAATTTTCTGTGTCTGTGAACCCCTGGATCTACATTAATTACCTAAACTAAACCGCACTGAACACAATCTGATTTTTTTGTAGGCATGTAGGCATGAACAAAGTACAGTTGGGCCACAGCTTTTTCCTAACATCTTGAATATAAATGGTAGGTTATTAATATGGCTGTAATAAGGATCAGGATTTGTCCTTTTGATCAAAGGTTTAAAATGTAGGGCTGATTGGATACATGTTGCTACATGTTGTCACAATATATTGATTAATAATGATATCCTGCATTATTCTGACCTCTTATTTATAGCGATGTGCCAATATTGATTGATATCTGTTTTTTTATGTAGTGCCAAGGCATATAAATACACATTTATATAATATAGAAACTGAGGCAACACTTTCCTTGGTCAGTGATTCAGAGAAATACAGGAAAAAAAACGGGGAAATAATTAAAATGCAGATTTTTCAGTGAAGTAGCCAAGCTTTACTTTAGATGTAGAAAATTACAAAATTATGATACGAAAAATGACTTAACTATCAATGTCATAAGTTGTGATGAAATAAATTCACCATATTTTAAAAGAGAAGATCACATTTTAGAGAAGATTAGTTGATTAGTTGATTCGGTCATCTTCATAGCTGCTTCTTCCAGGTCAGGGTCATAATGGGTGAGTATCCTACATGTAACCACTAAGCACAAACCATAAAGCCCCCTTTGATAAGCCCCCATCTTAATTTATTAATTTCCAGTTCCCACCCACTAGGTGGAACTCCCCTTATCACATGATGCTACCAGTGCTGGGAGGTTGAAGGGCACTTAAAAAGAAGCTAGCATGCTCGCATGTGCTTCCCCCAAAATACATGAAACTAGCTATTCAGTTCTTCTCAAACCGCTGTAATGCAACATCATTAGACAGCTGAACACGTTTGGAGCTGAACATTAACGGCCAGTTCGGTTACATCACCTGACAGATGCCCTTACTTGCTAGCATTCCACTGAGTGATGGAGGAGAGGGACGGCCGTCTTAGAGAAGGCCAATTATGCTCTCAGAGTTTCCAACCTCAGGCAAGGAAAGTCTGAAGATTCACCCAACTATGAAACTACCAAACAACGAGGCTAAGTTTAGCTAACAATCAATAGACACTCATATTGTCCCCCAGAAATGTATAGTTTTTAACTATAGGACATATTTTGTCCATTTTATTAAATAATAGCAGGACACACTGCATAAACCACATCAAGCAAGTCTGTTTGAGGCCAATGTGTGATTTCAGCCCACATTTAGCACAGTGCTAGGGCAGGCTTCTATTACTTGTTAGTACATTAGCCTTAAGGGCAAACCTACAGATAGCAAACCTCAGACACCAAACCATATACTGTGTCTATGTATGTCCAACACCGCTTATCTAGTCCCTGTAGAGAAGTATTGCCAATAGAATAGGACACTTTGGAGCAGATAAGCACAAACCTTTTGGCACCATGCTGCCTAATGCTGGGCGTGGGCTTCTGGGGGTATAAAGACCCCCAGCATTGTGCTGTGGAGCAGTGGAGGAACTGTGTATCTGGAATCATGGCTGGTGATCCATCCAATACTTCTGAGATGAGATGGGGACTTGGGGATGAGGTGGCTGACCTGAATGCAATCAAATCCTCACAGCAGAGCTGAAAAGTAGAAAGCTTCCAACAAAGGCATGATAAACTCGTTCAATACCTTTAATTTCAGCAGGAATGAGTGTCCCAATACTTTTGTCTATATTGTATCTTGGCCATCTTGGCTGTGTACAGGGTCAGAAACATCAGAAAACAGCCGGGCCCTACCCACCGGCTCCTGTGTTTACGTGCTTGTCCTAGGGCTTGAATAACATCACTGTTTTAGGTGACAGTATCACTGGGACAAGCTGAGCCACTGCAATAGAATTAGCCCTCCCGTTTGGGGAAGGGGAGCATGCCTCAAATACAAGCTAATTTCTCCGGCAAAATCAAATAACTGCAGAGACGTGACGTGACATGATGAGATTTTCAGCCTCCTTCCCTCTCGCAATGTACACACAAGCCCTCAGACTGCTCAGGAGCACAGCGAGTCTGTACTCAATCCCGATGACACTGAGGAGCTTGTGACTGCTGGGAATTCTAGACCATGGTTAGAAAAATGCTGTTCAAAGAACATTTCCGGTTCTGGTTCTCCTCTGGGTTTCTTAGAAAGAGCTCTATCTAATGACACAAATGAAAAGGTCAAGCAAAAGGCCAGATTTCTCTCAGATTTGTCTCTCGTTAGTGTGTATTTATTTACTATTGTCTAGTCTGAAGTATGCTTCGTCTGTGCTTTGCTTAATGAAAATTCCTGTCATTTGTCTGCAGAATTCAACTGTTCAACATATCATTCAGAGTGGTTTGGTGAAAACGTCCCCAGAAAGCATGCCCAAGTGTAGCCTGTACGGTTAGGCCAACTGGGAACCAGAAAGTTTTGTCCTTGGGTTCTATTTTGGCCTCACATATGGCTGCCCAGCAGGGTCAGTGACAGGACCGGGGGGGTTAAACATGGGCCGCATCTGGGTTGGCCACTGCAAATATGGCCTAGTTGGGACCCATGTAAAAATGAAGGTGGGCAGTAACTATAAACTTGGGAGTCCCCATAAAAACACAGGGCCTGGAACCCAACTAGCCCATGTTCCAGTCATGTGAGCTCCATACAACCAGTAATCAGACATCTGAAGAGTTACCTCACGGTGACTGACAGTGGCAACAGTGGTGAACTATTAACACCACTGTCAAGAGATTGCCAAAACATTAATACCATTAGTTGACTAATAGTAAATATGTCCCCCTTGTGCTGCCACTACAGATCTCTGAAGGTGTCCTATGATATCTGGCACCAAGACGTTAGCAGCAGATTTAAGTCCTGTAAGTTGTGAGGTGGGGCCTCCATGGATCGCATCAGTGAGCCAACCCTTAGGTGCCCATGAACCTGTCACTGGTTCACCGGTTGTCCTTTATTGGACCACTTTTGGTAGGTACTGACCACTGCATACCAGAAGGACCTACAAGACCTACCTGATGTTTTGTGGATGTTCATCACCTTCATCACCTTCTAGAACTGACTGCTCACTTGCTGCCTAATATATCTACCTTATCTATACCACTGACAGATGAGGCCACTGTAGATGAAGATAAGCAGCGTTCTTCACTTCACCTGTGTTAATGTTATAGGTGTATGGATGTAGCTGATGAGTATACTGTGCAATTCTGTACCTTGGTATCTATAGGTATAGGTAGGTGTGCTGACTTTTGTATTTGGCAGTATCTAAGCTTAAAGGTAGCTTTTGGACTATAGGAATATTTGTATAGGAGTGGACAGTGAAGCACTTCTGTAAATCGCTAAATGCAATTAATTAAGGTGTGAGTATTTGTCACTGTAATATGTACAGCATAATGCCTCTTCTGCATTTAACCCATTTGTGGTAGTGAACACACACACACACACCCAGAACAGTGGGCAGCCAACTCCAGCACCCGGGAAGCAAAGAGGGTAAAGTGCCTTGCTCAAGGGCCCAACAGTGTCAAACCCACAACCCTATCATTAATAGCCCGGAGCTCTAACCGCTGAGCCACCACTGCCCCAATGTGTGCTGTTCTATCTATTGCCCCATTTCAGAGATCAGATCACAACTGAATTAGGTGAAATATATGAAGAAAAAAATGAAGAGGTGAAATTCCTCTTTAAACACTTTAAACACTGTAGTATATGTATGAGGCCACCAGATGGCAGCCATGTATGGAACATTAGATCAAGTCCACTCAGTATTAATGAAAACTCAAGGGAATGTCATTTTTTAAAGTTTGGACCTGCTTGGTATGTGTCTTACTGGGACCTGAAGCCAATGTCAAGAAATCGAGACAGGGCAGTGTCCTCTCAGCTTTTAAATGACTCTAATGCCATTACAGAACTACACTCTTGGCTGCAGTGAACGCCATCTTGGCTCTGGTTACCATAGCATTCAGCCTCAGCTTCCTGGGCTATGTTGTGTGTGAGTGGGTGTGTGTGTATTCAAGTCTTATCAGGGACTCGATATCCACAGGTTGATGGAAAACATGGAAATTGTAGAGACTAAAACTGCAGAAAAGGGTAACAGACCAATCTCTCCGTGTGGTTCCTCAGAGAAATTCGCCAAGTTCTTCGAGTTCCTGCATCACACGGACTTCCGTTACTTGTAAGCTCATTAGGCTCATAGCTCCAGCATTAAACGAAGACACCAAATATGTCTGTCTTGATTAACCATGGGCTCTTAACACCATTAGCATTAACATGTCTTCAGTTATGCAACCACAGGTGGAAAACAGCAATGGGCGTTAGTCAATGCACAGTGATCTGATCACGCACACCACCTTAGAAGGTGGTCTGGAACACGTATGTCTACATAACATTTGTAGATACAATAAAAAAAGCAACCCTGACAACAACGAAGGCCTACCTGACTACCTGCATCACCATCGCCAAAAGTAGATGCTTTTCCATTTGTTCAGAAGTTAGCAGAGCCTTTGGAAAAGCCCATGCATTCACAAAAACAAGGCCTTGTGGTGAGTGTGCACGGTTCCCCTCCTCCAGTCACAAAATCTGATCACATGTGGAGATGCATTTAGGACATGTGCATGTCTCAAAGGCATATCTGCGGGCACCTGAAGGTTAGAGAAGCTGGGTTGAACCCTTGGACCAGTAGAAACAGTGCTTACTCCTCCCTCATGTTAATAAGGGATCTAAACATGGTGCCCTTGAGCCAGGCAGCTAACCTCCAATTGCTCCACAGGTGCTGAGGTGGTTGCCCATCATCATGGGTGTGTGTGTGTGTGTGTGTGTGTGTTCACTAACGTAAAGGAAGGCTAAGTCCCATTGTTCTTCCATTCAAGTGTTGATCGTGATCTGATAATACTCACTTGTGATCAGATCAGACTTGAACCCCTTGAACCTCAGGCCTAATTTAGACTAGTAGTGTTTTAAGACCTACTATGAATCTGACACATGTAACGCATGCTGTTTGAGGGCGAGGAATTGATGGACGGGCCTAGACACAGCCCGGGTCATTCGTCTACGTAAACAGTAGCCTGTATTGGAGCCGAGAAGTCAATCATGCCAGCTTGACCTTTCTGACACTTGCTGTTATTTATCCACACCAACACAGCAGGAAGCGGGAGGTCCCCAGAAAGGGAGGAATACGAGCATGTGTGTGTTCTCGAAACTGTGGCGATACTCAGAGTACTGAGGCTCACTGGCGTTTCTGTCCACGACACACTGAAAGCACAGCACCACACGACACATTTTGCGCCAGCTTTGCTTTATTGAAGTTATGAACAGGAGCCACATCTCTCTCATCCGAGCTCACACGCCGTGTCGGTTCAGCAAGCGGGCGCTACTTCGTGCGCTGTCGCTCAGGCCAGCCCATCACCAGTTGAACGGTCGACGGCGAAACTTCAGCAGCACCGCCGCCTGCTTCGTGAAGGCCCAGTAACCCACACTCATACATGAGACATATTTGGGGCGTGTGAGAAATATGCCAACACGTAGGCTCCTCTCTCTACCCTCTCTCTCCCTCTCTCTCCCTTCCCTCCCTCTCTCTCTAGCTAGCGCTAGCTCCGTTAACTGGAGGGTGCTCGGGGAAGCCGCGGCCGGTCGGACGGTGTTAGCCCCACGAGCTAGCGCCTCTTACGGGGTGAGGAGAGGGACATGGACCGCATATAGATTTTAAACATTTGGGGGGGGGGACAAGACAGGCGGCACACTCCCTCTCCTCCACTCTCCCAACCCCCCTCCTCTTCTCTCTCTCTCTCTCTCTCTCACACTCACACATACTGTCTCTCTCTCTCTCTCTATCTATCTCTCTCTCTCTCTCGCGCGCGCGCGCACGCACGCACGCACGCACGCTCGCGCTCCTTTCCCCTTCACCACTATCGGCGCGTGTCACTATTTGCTGTACGAGCCCGAGTTTGGCGATACCCAGCAGCTCTCGGATTGTAATTTTCTCGCTGTTTTGCAGAAATTGATCGCCGTTTTCTTGCATTTTCCGACGCTTTCCACGCCGGACCGGTGCTCTGCGTCGACGAAGCCCATGCCCAGCAGGTTATTTATTATCATTTTTTTTTTTGCAGGTTCATTTTTCACCCCCTCCTCTTCCTCCTCCTCCTCCTCCTCCTCCTCCTCCTCTCCTCTCTCTCCAGCGCTGAGGGATATCTGAGCTCACGTTTTTAACATGTCGAGAAACTGAAGAGTGAAGAGACACGGAGACGCGTCTACTAATGCCGTTGGAACATGTCCTATGTTCCTGTTCAAGGTAAGAGAAGTGATAGAGCTGTATTTCAACACTGCATCTCCCTCTCTCTCTCTCTCTCTCTCTCTCTCTCTCCCTCCCCTTTCCCCCCCTCTCTCTCTCTCACACTCTCTCTCTCACTCAGCCTTGCGCTAGTGCCACCAATAGCTCATCACACCTTGCCATGTTCCTCTGTTCCTCAGATCTTCTCCACTGTGGACCATTGCATTGCAGCCAATGCATGCCATCTCCAGTACGTCCACTGGACCACCATCATGGTCCCTGTGTTAACCCATCTGTGTGCTCACTGGTTTCTCTTTTTGCAGGACTGTGTGTGTGTGTGTGTGTCTCATAAATACATACATGGCCATGGCTAGGGGACAGGGATCTGCCAGTGGGCAATCAAGCCAGATCAGCTTAAAAGACCCCATCTCTCTCTCTTTGCTGCTGCTGGTGGTAGTGGTGGTGGTGGTGGTGTTTAACAAGTATGGAGCTCACATCAGCAGACATCACACCATTGCAGTGGAAACACTTCTACTGTCTATCTGTGTGTCTCTCTCTCTCTCTCTCTTTTCCCCTCAACCTCCACATATACATGCACACACACACACACACGTCTCCCATACTTGGCTCTGTGGTCCATGCAGAAATAAGTAGTGTCCACTGAGATACAGGGGGGTGGGGTGGCAGGTGCACTCGCATCCATTCCTGACCAGTTGGGATGGTGCAGCCGTGACAGCAGCATCAGCACTTTCAGCCCAAATATTCACACACTACTTGGCAGCATTGATAGCACAGTGCTCTGGTACTCTAGTGGTTGGGACCCGCCGAAGAAGCCAAATGTCAGAAGGTAAGAACCCCAGCGCCTGTCCACAGTTTGGTGGATGACTTTTTTTTATTTTTTATTTTTTCATTTTTTCAGAGCACGAGTCTTAATGGCAGCCTTGTACTATTTTGGTCCGTTGTGTAACGCTGGGTCTAAATGTAGGATTGGTGATTCATGGTGGAGAAGTGTTAACAGCCACCACAAGGATGCTAAACTAGTGTGTGTGCATTACAGTAAAAAAGCTTTCCTACCTCTGGTGTGCTCTAGTAGTAGGCTGTAGTAGTCACTTGTGCATCTAGTGCTGGAATGAAGGTAGTAATGTGTTACATAACAGATCTTGAGACTAGTTACACGATGCAACATGGCATATATGTGTGTTTGTGCTCTGTAAGCTCACACTGGGATAATTCACTGAATGAGCCAAGTGTCGAAGAAGATTCTAGACTGGAAACGGAGAAAATGTAGAAGTTGGTTTCATGGCTGCCTGAGAATGGGAACTTTTCTGGCATTAACAAGACAACGATAGAAACACTCAATGCACTTCCATGCTCTACATTTCTCTCCTTTTTGGGAGTGTTTAGACAGCCTGTGCCGCACAGTAGAAAAGCGCAGCCACGATTTGACTGGCCCCAAATTCAGTCGTAGTAGTTTCTGTAGTTTCTGTGTTTCTTCATGCTAATTGAAGCAGTGTATGTAATGATTCAGACAGCGGTCTACCAGCAGGGTCTAGTATTCACAATTTGAAGCTGGAGATGTTTGCCTGTTCATTCGCCAATGGGGCTTAAAGGGGAATGCCACCATTTGTCTGTTCTAAAAGTTTGGCAGTAGAGTAGTGTTGAGCACTTAATAAAACTAGGTAGCGACTCTTTTAGAGGGTAAACCGGCATTAACGGGCTTCTGCATTGGGTATCCAAAAGTTTCCACGACGGTTCTAGATATGAAACCATATCACTCCACTGCTGCGTTCTCTTCACTGGCTTCCTGTAGCTGCTGCCCAGGTCATCAGATTCAAAACCCTGATGCTGGATTACAAAGCCAAGAACGGACCAGCCCCTACGTACTTGATGGCAATGGTCAAAAGCCGATCCGCACCTAGAGCCCTTCGAGCTTCAAGTACGGCTCGACTCGACCCGCCATCCCTCAAAATCCACGGAAGACAAGCGTCCAGACTCTTTTCTGTCCTGCACCAAAGTGGTGGAACGAGCGTCCCCTGGGTGTCTGAACAGCCGAGTCGCTCGCTGTCTTCAAACCCAGACTGAAGACCCTCCTCTTCCGAGAATACTTGGGCGAATAGCAGATAGAGTACTATGGTCACCTTATTGACTTGTGTTTAGTAATGTCTAAAGCTTAGAGGTATCTTTGAACTATTAGTCTATTCTAACTAGCTGAGGTTTTTCTTGGGTAAATAGCAAAACACTTTTGTGCTCTGTTGTAGAAATGACTTCATGGCTGCCTGAGAATGGGCACTTTTATAGCATAAATAAGACGACCCTGAATACACTTTACATTTCTTCCCTCTTTGGAAGAGTTTAGACAGCCTGTGACAGCCACACAGTAGAAAAGTGCAGCCTCTATTAGACTGGCCCCAAATTCAGTCGTAGTAGTTTCTGTAGTCGTGTGGTTTTTCATGCTAATTGAAGCAGCGTATGTAATGATTCAGACGACTGCCAATCAGCCAATGGGGCTTAAATGCCACCATTTGTCCATTTTAAAACTTTAAAACTAAGTAGCGACTCTAGAGAAGGTCAATCGGCATCAATGGGCATCGGTACCCTGGATAATAGAATCGCTTTGTTGTAGAAGTGATTTCATGGCTGCCTGAGAATGGGAACTTTGGGAAGTACCATTCTTCTCTTTTTGCATTTTACATTTCCTTCCTTTTTGGAAGAGTTTAGACAGCCTGTGCCACACAGTAGCACAGCCACTATTTGACTGGCCCCAATTCAGTCGTAGTAGTTTCTGTAGTAGTGTGTTTCTTCGTGCTAATTGAAGCAGTGTATGTAATGATTCACACAACTGTCTACCAGCAGGGTCTAATATTCACAATTTGGAGCTGGAGATGTTTGCCTGTTCATCAGGCAATGGGGCTTAAAGGGAAATGCCACCATTTGTCCATATTAAAAGTTCACAGTAGTGTTGTACTCTTAATCAAACTATATAGTGGACTCTGGCGAAGGTAAATCGCCATCAGTGGGCATCAGTGAAATCTCTCAGTGAAAACAGCTTATTTGAAAGTGATTTCTTTTTTCATTTTATCTTATTTTTCACCCATTTTCTCCTCAATTTGGGCGATGCCCCCGACACTAGTGAGAGCGGACCAACACACGCCCCCTCCAACATGTGTGCAGTCAAGTCATTCGCAAAATGAGTGGCTTGACTTTAACATCACCGGGCAACCAATGCGCCTGGAGGGAAGCGCCACATACCCGGCTTCGCCGCGCCAGTTTGCAGACGTCTGCGACGGCCAGCACCGCAGCAGGAGGGGTGGGTGGGGGGGTGTCATCTACCCACGCTGGAGAGCGCAAGGCCGATTGTGCTCTCTCGGAGCCTCGGCTGCCGATGGCTAGCAGCATGATCGGAAAGATTAGCAAATTTTTTAAGAATAAATTTAGATTCTGTCCAGTTTTAACATTTCAATATCTGTGTCAAAGTGGGAAGCATTTCTCTCACTGCTGCACACTGCTGCAGTAAAAGCCTCTAGTCCTCTGGGAAGGCTTTCCACTATATATTTTGGAACATTGGTTCCATGTGAGGAAAAGAAAAAGTGGCATCTCAAGTGCACCCCACAGCAAGTAACGAGAACAGAAACTGTTTGGGGCCAAACAAGTCAATGATGTCATTCTCTGCTAAGCAGAGCAATGAAGAATAACTTAGCGTAGTTAAGAAGAAGGCTATTTGTAGAGAAAAGGAGCACTTATTAGAATATCTCCTGCCAAATGAGCCACAGCAGGCACAATCTTTCTTCAAGGAACAGCCCCAAACTGACTTGACGTAGCTGCGCTGACAGGCAGCACAGTCACTTGAGTTATGTCCTCTGGACTGACGGTTTAAATTGTGAGAAAGCCTTAAAGAGATGCCTCAGTGAAGCTCTGTACAAATGTGCCAAGTAGGAGTTATTATCTGATCTACCATTAATGGCCTTTACCAGCTATTGAGCACCTCACAGACCGACAGTGACTTTCTGATGACCACAGTCAGCGCGTCAGGTTTTCCTGGGCATTAGCTCACACTCACGCCGCCCTTCCAGGCCCAAATAATCTTTCAAAAGTTTGTAGACTCCTGTGATTGGGTATTACCGGGATGTGTAAATCTGAGAATGCTTTCCATGAGATTTTGGAACATTGTTGTACGTTTTTTATTCCTCCACCTATAAGAGTGTTAGGAAGGTCAGGTGCTGATGTTGGAGGATTCTTTGGATCTTCTGAATGACAAACCCATCCCCAGTACATCCTAGAGGGAATGGATGGAGCTCCATTACTTCAGAGAATGCAGTTTCACTTTTCCAAAACCCATTCCATCATACACTGTATGACAAAAGTATTGGGACACCTGCTCATTCATTGTTTTTTTTTCTGAAAGCAAGAACATTAAAAAAGTTTCTACTGCTGTTGTTGGAGTAACTCTCTCTACTGTCTACATACCAAAGCAGGTAAACAGAGAGGAGATAGTGGTTCTTTATGTTCATAGTTAATCTGAATCGGTTTCCAATATATTCTTTAGGAAGTAGAATGAGTTTGACCCTCCACAGGGAGGCTCAGCCTGCTAATTTGATCTACACCAGAGTTTGAATTAGCAGCATTTGTAGCATTTTTAAGCGTACTAGCAGAGCGATCGCACCATGATTCGTTTTAATTCATCCAAACCTGTAAAGCGTGAAGATACTGTTCTAGACCATCTAAAAGCAGAGCAGAGCAGTTTGCTTATATTGCACATTTTATGGGCTGGTGTTATTCAAATGGTTTACATAGGCATCAAATCAAGAGATAATAAACCAAGTATTAAAGAGATGTTCAAATCCACACACAGCTTGCATAATCTCCTTAGAAAAGCAGTGCCAGTAGATGCTCTGGTGCTCTGGAGGAGCTGCACAAGAGCCTCAGGTCACCATGCCTAATGCCAAATGTCATCTAGAGAGTATAAAGCCCCCTAGCACTGGGCCGTGGAACAGTGGAACTGTATTGCATTGTGTAACTCCATCCAGTACCTTTGGGATGAGTGCAAGTGGTGTTTTTGATCCAGAACTAATCTTCGAACAACAGTACTTGACCTCAGTAATGCTCTTGCAATGCTCCTCACAAAAAATTACCCAAATTTAGCGGGAATGCCTCTTCAAAAAGTAGAGACACTGCTGCAAAGAGACTGATTTTGAAGCATACACTAAATGAGCAGGTGTCTATACACTTTTGTCCAAACAGTGTATATAAATGAAAAGGAAAAGACTTGTAAATATAATGTAACAAATCAAAAGCAGTGAAAAAACAAAGTCAGTTAAAGTTGGCTGCCCTTTAATGCCGCCTATTTGTGTGCTGATAACCATATTCATGAAGCAGGACTTGGGCCTTATGAATAAGCACCAGGGATGCAGCTCAATGGTACAGAGCTTGTTATGCAGATCTTTCGGCAGCCCGCTTCTGGACCTTTGATATCTCCTTCAGGTCAACTGACTGCTACAATAATGCACACTTTGCAGAAATCTGTGATTCTCCTAGACATGCTGTCTCAGACCCGCGCATACTTACGCACATCTTTTCAAATGACATTGAACTTCCTCTCAAGGTAGAGCATTCAATTATTCCAAGCTTTTTAAAGATACACTTAGTAACATGTCCCTGTTTTGCTTGTAAGCTGCATATCAGGTCTAGCATGGCTGCCCATATGGCTTGTTAATAAGCTGGCCAAGAGACTGGCAGTGTTCTCTGGCGTCATTGTAGGACTGTAAAACAATGTATTTGCTTAGCTTAAGCACTTGCCTTCTTTTCACGACATGACCTTGAGGACACTGAGGTTGCACAATATGGCTCCTTAATAGCTACAGCAGTATCTGCCATAGCAGACCTATTGCAGAAGTGTGCAGTACGCAGATGAGCCTCTAGCCAAATGTTACCCATGTTGTTCTGTGTGGTAGGAGCCAACCACAGGCGTTCTTTGGGTATTGGCATGAATTCGGGGCATTCACATGAGTCTACAAATTAAATCTGAATTATATATCTAAAAATATAAAAGTAATAATTTTAGAACCTGTGTAATTAAAAACTATATAAACCTAAAACAACCTAAAAAACTGGTTTTAACAAGCAGCTGCACCGGGTTTTTTTTAATCAAATAAATATTTTGAATAAACTATTATATGAATTGAATAAACCCAATTGCTTTTTACGACATGAAGTACAATATATAGACAAAAGTATTGGGACACCTGCATATTCGTTGTTTCTTCTGTTACCAAGAATATAAAAAAAGAGATTACCCTTTTTTTTTGTTGGAGTAACTGTCTCTACTGTTCAGGGAAGGCTTTCTACTAGATTGTGGAGCATTGCTGTAAGGATTTGATTGCATGCAGTGATGAGACCTCATCCCCAACTCATCCCAAACGTATTGGATGGAGCACCAGCCATCATTAAAGAAGAACACTGTTACACTTTGGTTCCTAAGGTGCCAATAGGTTGATGTTTATCTGCTCCAGTCCTATTTTATTGGCAATACTTCTCTACAGGGACTAGTGTGTGTATGTGTGTATGCACATCATTTGCACATCAGTGTCAGCAACGAGTGCAGCCTACAGTAGCTGCATGCATTCCTTAGAAGGGGTGTCCACAAACATTCGGACATATAGTGGGGGTTTTTTTTAGGTCGAAAGGACAAACCACTTTTTTTTTTTACAGAAGGGGGAATATGGAGTTCAGGGGCCAGATTCACTAAAGCTTTTCTAAGAAAAAACTCCAGAAGGATCCTAGGAAAAACACTAAGACGTTCATAAGAATGTTCTTCAAATATTCTTCAACAAATCTTCTCTCAAATGTTCTCTCAAGAAAGTCTTAATTATGGGTTTAAAGATCTTCCTAAGACACTCGTCATTGTTTTCTTGTTTAGGCCAGTTGTAACATAGCCTTTTACGCTGTATTTCACAGCTTATCATTGTAATTTAACTATTTACCCCATTTAGAAAAAGCATGTAGCTCGCTGGCGTTTGTACAGAAGTCCCTGTAGTTACTGAGTAATACACCTTAGTGTGTAATAAGCCTGTGTTATAAGTGTTAAGGGGTTAAAGTGACCTTCTGAACTAGACTCTGAGACAGGTGTGAGGCTGTCGTGAGGTTAAGAAAATATTTAAGAACAGATTTTATTTGGAGAATACCAGTTGTTCTTACAGTCTTTCTGAAGTGGGAAGTTAAAATATTCAAGATATTCAAGATATTCAAGAGTTTATTGTCATGTGCACAGCAGAAACCAGTAGTTACACTGAACAGTGGACTTCTTACTGTGCAGTTCCTCCATTTACTGTCGTAATCTTATGAATATCAATATAAAAAGAGAGAAACAGAATAAGTATAATAAAAAATCTAAATACATATATAATGCATATATATATATATATATATATATATATATATACAGTCATGCCCGAAAGTATTCATACCCCTGTCAAAGTTTGACTTAAATTTACTTTTATTTAACCAGAAGTTATATTTTTGCCTTGAAACGACACAGGCATCTCCCAGGAGATAACACGATGATGTACAAGAGGCATCATTGTGGGAAAAAGTATTTCTCAGCTTTTATACACATTTGAACAAAAAGTGGCATGTCCAAAATTATTCATACCCTTTGAAAACTGTCACAGTATATGGGAAAATCCAAAGTTCTATACCATTCCAAATAGTCCAAGCTGTTTTAAAGCATCCTAATTACCCTGATTCATTGGGGACAGCTGTTTTAATCAACTCAACAGGAGAAAAACAGCAGCTCTCTGCAGTTGGTTTGTGGACAGTCATGGCTAAGACAAAGGAGCTCACTAAGGACCTGCGGCTGTGCATTGTGGCCGCTCACAAGTCAGGAAAGGGCTATAAAGCCATATCAAAATGTTTTCAAGTTCCAGTGGCTACAGTGCAAAGTATTATTAAAAAATACAAGAAGTTCCGCACTGTGGAAAATCTCAGAAGATGTGGTCGGAAGCCAAAAGTGACACCTGTGCTGGCCAGGAGAATAGTGAGAGAGGTGAAGAAAAATCCAAGGATCACCACCAAGGCCATCCTGGTGAATCTGGACTCTGCTGGTGGCGACATCTCAAGGCAGACAGTTCAACGGACACTGCACACTGCTGGGTTCCACGGACGCAGGCCAAGGAGGACACCACTTCTCCAGAAAAGGCACACAAAAGCCCGCTTGACCTTTGCAAATGCTCATCTGGACAAAGAAGAAGACTTCTGGTGTTCTGTTTTATGGTCAGATGAAACAAAAATGTAATTGTTTGGCCACAATGATGTGTGCACCATTTGGCGTGAAAAAGGAGAAGCCTTCAACCCTAAGAACACCATCCCCACTGTCAAACATGGTGGTGGGAACCTAATGTTTTGGGGGTGTTTTTCAGCCAATGGACCAGGGAACTTGATCGCAGTAAATGGCACCATGAAAAAAGAGCAATACATCAAGATTCTCAACAACAACATCAGGCAGTCTGCAGAGAAACTTGGCCTTGGGAACCGGTGGACATTTCAGCACGACAACGACCCAAAACACACAGCCAAAGTGGTGAAGAAATGGTTAGCAGACAAAAACAATAATGTTTTGCAGTGGCCCAGCCAGAGTCCTGACTTGAATCCAATTGAGAATCTGTGGAGGGAGCTAAAGATCAGGGTGATGGCAAGGAGACCAATAATTTTGGACATGCCACTTTTTGTTCAAATGTGTATAAAAGCTGAGAAATATTTTTTCCCACAATGATGCCTCTTGTACATCATCGTGTTATCTCCTGGGAGATGCCTGTGTCGTTTCCAGGCAAAAATATAATTTCTGGTTAAATAAAAGTAAATTTAAGTCAAACTTTGACAGGGGTATGAATACTTTCGGGCATGACTGTATATATATATATATATATGTATATAAACTCAAGTACACTAAAGTAACGCTAAGTAAAGGAACAACACTAAGTAAAGAAGGTACAGTTGCATGTGCATGTGTGACGTGCATTGTGCAAGTTCAAAAGTAAACAGTATTGGTACAAGCAACAATATATGTAGTGGACTACATATATTGAACTATTAATAGGGGCATGTCAGAGTCCAGACGGATTTTTTGAAGAATACCTGTTTATTTCAAAGCATAAAATTAAAAAAAAGAAGCAAATCCAATAAAATTACATTTATTTGTGAAGCGCTTTTTTACAACTGCCATTGTCACAAAGCAGCTTTACAGAATCACTAATTAGTAAGAGCACAAGAGATGAACCAGACATAAAAACCTCAGACCCCCTGTGAGCAAACCAAAGGCGGCAGTGGCACGGATAAACTCTCTCAGAGCTGGAGGAAGAAACCTTGGGAGCAACCAAGACTAAGGAACCAAGGGGGACCCGACCCATCCTCCTCTGGTCAGAGCTATTTATAAATTATTGATAAAAGTGACCGTACCTCCAAGACTGCTCTTCTGCTCAGGTGTGCTGATCTTATCATAATATAATGTAACTCATATAATCATAGTAGAGAATGTAATGAGAGTAATGATGGTTAATGGTGGTAATAATAATTTCCGGCCCCAGATTAACATTACCCAGCACAGTCCCGTGTGCGAGTGACAGGTCAGAGCCAACAATGATGACTTATATGAGTGATATAACTGCTAGCTGCATGTATTGGATTGTCTGGTCTCACTGTCAGCCCATTTTCTTCACTTCGTTTCTTAGCCTCTGACCTGTAATAGCGCCACCCTGTCACATCTACCCCTGCAGTGTTCCTATGGATAACATACCCCAGTGTAGTCCACAACCTGCACAGGCTTATTGGGGAACACTGTACTCCCTAGAAAGTGTAGAATAGGTTTATCTAATAAATATCTATAATCATTCTTGCTGTGTAGGAGGAGCCAGAAGACCAGCCCTAAGTTCGGTTGTGATTTTTATTATTGTGTGTGTAGGGAAATGAGAGCAGTGTGAGGACTCCTGCCTAAATAAGTCCAAGCCCTCTCCCCCAAAGGAGCAGAATTACCCTTCTGAGAGCTTAAACGCTGATATCAGGAGCGTGACATAATAAGAAGACCACTAAAACCAAGTGGAGAGAAGAAGAGGTGTCGTGGTGAGAAACAGACCATGTTCTAGGCCTAATTCGAATTTGCACATAAGAGCGTTTAGCCCACAGCATAACTTAATGCTCCTTGGCAGAAAGAATTGACTCAGCCGTCTGACTTAAGTTTGCGGTTCCTTTCTGCCAAAAGGTCATTCAGAGCTCAAAATATGATGAGACTTACCCTTCACAGATAATGATACCACAAGTGCTCGGCACCTGAGACTGGAATCTCTTTAGTGTATGGAAAAGAGCAGTGCATAGAAATGTAAAGGAGCAGAAGGAAATCGCACCACGGATTTGGCTTGAAAGGCTCTGACTGCTTGTGATTGTTAAGATTCAAGTGTTTGACCATCACCCGACCATTATCATGTGGAATAACGGACTATTCTGATGATGTAGCCCCTTTGTTTTATGTGCACTGTACGTCCAAATGTTTGTGGACACCCCATCCACTAAAGGCATTTAGCGACTTACCTAAATTTTACCCATTGCTCACACAGATGTGTCTAGACCCTGTAGAGAGGTATGGCCAATAGAATAGGACTCTCTGGAGCAGATAAACCTGAACTTATTGGCACCATGGCTAATTTCAGGCCTGGGCTAGAGGGGTATAAAGTCCTCCAGCTTTAAGCTGTGGAGCAGTGAAACTGTGTTCTCTGGAATGATGGATGGTGCTCCATCCAATACTTTTCAATACTAGTACTGTTCCCTGGACAGTAGAGACAGTTACTCCCTTTTGATTGTCTTTGATTTTCTACTAATAACAAATTAGCAGGTGTCCAAATACTTTCGCCCATATTGTGTTTTTTTTAAGGTTTAATAGATCAGTTGGGTTAAATATAGCATTGGTTCAACACAAAACTATCCATTTGTCGCAGGTGGAGTACAGTAGTTAGCTTAGAGCATCATTTCTATAATTGCTTTATTACCTTTGTTAAGCATGTCAGGACTCGTATCGAATAGCTAATTCCCATCTTTAATTTATATTGCCTGTGTTAAGGTTATCTGACCTGTACGCTTATCTCTGGCAGTCATGCAAAGCGGGCATGCCGGCCACTTGTCACATTAGGTCTGAATTGTGATTCAAACCTCGCTAAAATACCTTGAACACTTTTCATTAGCTGGCTTGCGGGAGGATTTGAAATTCTTTGGCGTGTCAAATTAGATGCTGATACCGCGGCTCATGATATAATTGCTTAGAAATTAAAATAAAATATTATTAAATCACTCCAGCACAGCCCGAAGCGGGGTAACCGCTTGTGACTTGGATACCCAACCGCTGACTGACAGAAATAGTGCTTGCTCCAGAGTCGGTGCTTAAGACTCCCATGGCTCTAGCTCACCTTCTCCTGTAGTCATTTAATCAGCCACTGTGCATCTTATTTACATTTCTCATACACCAGGACCATTTGTCCCCACTTTGCCCAAAAGGCCCCTATTTTAACGCAGCATCTTTGTGCGAAGGTTTGCACTAATTGAACGCTTCGTGTATTTCTGCGTACATAAGTCCAGATGTTACTTTGGTCCTCAAAGCTGTAAAAATGCTTTGTGAAGTAAAAAGCTCTGGACATCAGAGCACGAGTGACTATTAGCTTATTAGCAGTATCACTGAAAGGCACTCCAGCTGCCATTGCATTTCTGTACTACGTCATTTCTGGATGCTATCAGCAATAGTGTCCTTGAGTAGATTTGAAGGCGCATGTTTGAAGTGTGTGTGAAGGCCAGACTAAGAAATACTCAGAAAGAACAGATCTCTGTAATTAGATTGTAAACTAAATGCCTGTCATGCACTATTTGTCCAGATGTTTGTGGACACCCGTTTTAATAAATGCATTCAGCTACTGTAGGCTGCAGCCATTGCTGAAATAGAAATGCAAATGCGCACACACATATAAACACACGTGTCTAGTAGTATTGCCAATAGAATAATACTCTCTGGAGCAGATGAACATACATTTACATTAATCTATCCATGACTAATGCCAGGCATGGACTAGAAGGGTATACAGCAGTATCCTCCATTGAGCTGTTGAGCAGTGGAACTGTGTTCTTTGGAATAATGGTGCACCATCACATACTTTTGGCATGATGATCATTCAGCATCCTGTCCTCACTAATACTCTTGCAATCAAACCCTCACAGCAATGCTGGGCCAACAAAAGCCTTTTCAGAAGAAATAATGAATGAACAGGTGTCCTAATACTTTTGTCCATATAGTGTAGCTGTGATCTATAGCCATTTGTTATAGTAAGATGTCAGCTGTCAGCTTCTTGCATCCTCACACGTTTATTTTCACCCTAATCAAATAAAAGTGATCTTGCCTTTTGCAGTCAATAATTTGGACGGCAGCTGCCGCTATGGCAGTGTTTACACAGAGTTGTTCGCATAGTGTTTGCAAAGCTACCTAGAACCGTTACTAGAACCGACTGTGGGAACTTAACAGAGCTATGCTAGTTCAGAAAATAGGCTATTACCTGACCTAGCTATAGTGAGCCAGATAAGTGAGGTGTTGCTGGAATGCAGTGTTCAGTACCTACCAAAAGGGGTGCAAGCAAGGAGAACCAGTGAACCAGTGACAGGGTTACGGATACCCAAGGCTCATTGATATGAGGAGCAAAGACTAGCCCGTCTTGTCTGATCCCACAGAAGAGCTACTGTAGCAGGAATTGAATAAAAATGAAAAGTGGGGTCCATGCTTCAACGTGTCAGAGCTGTTTTGGCGGCCCAGTATCAGACAGGTGCTTTTAATCCAAGGGTTGATCAGTGAACACATAAATATATATTGTTGCCGTGAAGTAGGGCTGGGCCATATGGTTAAAATACTACATTCTGAAATTTAAAATGGTAAAAGTGCACGTATTTGTCATTGTACTATGTGTCCTCCGCATTTGACCCATCTGTGGTAGTAAACACACACACGTAAACTAGGGGCAGTGAGCACACACACCCAGAGTGGTGGGCAGCCAACTCCCGGGGAGCAGAGAGGGGGAAGGGCCTTGCTCAAGGGCCCAACAGTGGCACCTTGCTGAGCCAAGGTATCGAACCCACAACCCTGTCATTAATAGCCCGGAGCTCTAACTGCTGAGCCACCCCTGCCCTAATATGTAATTTTCTATTCTTTGCCCCATTTAATTTCACGATATATAATATTTAACATGATACATGTGATCACAAACTAAATACATCAGTAGCTGCAGATTCTTAAAAACTACTATTCAGAGACTCTCCCGTACTGAATACATACTCAACATCTGCTGCACTTCATCAAATTAAACCTGTCTAATTACACTATTTGTCTCCTCGATTAGCTTAGAAAAGTATATTGTTATCACAATAACAAAATGTATCACGATACGATAAAATATCGTCATGTTACCCAGCCCTACAGTGAAGGTATAACTATGTAGTTTGTGTCATTGCTTGTGTATTGCTGCATGAGAATCATCCTCAACTTGCTGATTGACGCTTTATATGTTAAAAGAACCCTTTCAGATGGGAAAATTCGCATTGTCTGATTACTGTGTTGATAATAAACGAGCTCTGCAGCCTGGTATGTATAGTAAGCTGTGGTAGGAATGATGGAACAGTTGAGTAAATGCAACAGGATTTACTTAGCTCAGCTCAACTAACCCGAAAGCGTAATATGCCTAATACAGTTATAAAGAGCATGCTGAAGCCAGTGAGCATGTCACATCACATGATGTTATTGTTAACCAATTACTGGAGCAAAGAAACATGTTGGGATTGAGAATGGCTTAAATGCAGCAGCTCCTCAATGTAGTCATATCCAATTCCTACCCGCTGGCTAGGTCTTTCACATGGTGAGGGTGAAGGCAAGCATGTGCTTCCTCCAAGTCACTGCTGTTACCACAACTTCATTGGACAGCCGAACACGCTTTATGGAGAGCACTAACTACCACTAGCTTTGCACTGAGTGATGTGTGTGTGCGGGGGGGGGCATCCTATCCACCCAAAAAGAGTGAGGCCAGTTGTGCTCTCTGGGACTCCTGGGGAAGTCCATTTAAGGTAATGACATGAGGCAAGAGCATCTGGCAGCATATTATTTGCTTGCTCTCACACTTGGTTTGACTGAAGCCTGTCTGTTTTGGGTCCAAGGATGGAGGCAACTACAGCTACGTTAGTGAATTTATAAATACTCTGAACTATTTTCATACCGTATTAAAATATCTCATTTCTGAGGTTTGATGAGTTGGCATAAATGCGTTTGATGAGACACATAAAGCGCACTAGTTTTGCCAAATTTACAAAAATGCTATTTTATTCTGTATTTCACAAACTTAGAAAGACTACATGTTATGTTGCCCCTCAGCCAAATTATTCACAGTCACAATCTGTTTTCCTTCCGAAAATTTCCACTGCTATGCTGACAATATCCCAGATATGTGCACTATCACATAGTCTTGGCATCATGATCATTCAGCATCCTGTCCTCACTAATACTCTTGCAATCAAATCCTCACAGCAATGCTCCAAAATCTTGTAGAAAGCCTTCCCTGGACAGTAGAGACAGTTACGCCAACAAAAGCATTTTCAGAAGAAATAATGAATGAGCAGGTGTCCTAATACTTTTGTCCATATAGTGTAGCTGTATTCTATAGCCATTTGTTTTAGTAAGATGTCAGCTTCTTGCATCCTGACACGTTTATTTTCACCCTAATCAAATAAAAGTGATCTTGCCTTTTGCAGTCAATAATTTGGACGGCAGCTGCCGCTATGGCAGTGTTTACACAGAGTTGTTCGCATAGTGTTTGCAAAGCTACCTAGAACCGTTACTAGAACCGACTGTGGGAACTTAACAGAGCTATGCTAGTTCAGAACATAGGCTATTACCAGACCTAGCTATAGTGAGCCAGATAAGTGAGGTGTTGCTGGAATGCAGTGTTCAGTACCTACCAAAAGGGGTGCAAGCAAGGAGAACCAGTGAACCAGTGACAGGGTTACGGATACCCAAGGCTCATTGATATGAGGAGCAAAGACTAGCCCGTCTTGTCTGATCCCACAGAAGAGCTACTGTAGCAGGAATTGAATAAAAATGAAAAGTGGGGTCCATGCTTCAACGTGTCAGAGCTGTTTTGGAGGCCCAGTATCAGACAGGTGCTTTTGATCCAAGGGTTGATCAGTGAACACATAAATATATTTTGTTGCCGTGAAGTAGTTATTCAGTATTTCACTAACTTAGAAAGACTACATGTTATGTTGCCCCTCGGCCAAATTATTCACAGTCACAATCTGTTTTCCTTCCGAAAATTTCCACTGGTATGCTGACAATATCCCAGGTATGTGACAGCACAAGCAGCACCTCTCCCTTTCCACCCCAGGCTCTGGCAACATGCAACCATGAATGAAAACTCTGGATGAATGACAGTTGTTTTAATATAGACCCAGAAAAAAACTGAGGTTCTGTAGGTAGGTCCCAAATCCAAACCCAAATTCTCATGTCCTCTTATGACCTTCCTCGCTCACATTCAGCACATTCACACAAACTGCTGCCTTTTATTTTTAGCAGTAATGTTACACGGTGGGCCACTGCTCACCAAAGGGACCCCAAAACATTGGTCCATGCTTTCACATTTCCTTATACTCATCACTGTATTTCTCTGTTTACTGGTCTCCCAGCTATACACGTGATCGAATTTCATATTAGAATGTTTACTTACTGTAAAAAATCTGCCTACATCACCCACATCCTCTCTGGCTCCAGCGGTTGCCAGTAGCCTCACGTATTAAACATAAAATGCTACTCACTACTTTCAAAGCCCCTGATGGTCTGGCCCTAGCGTATCTTGGGGAGCTTCTTCAACCTTACAGCCCCCTCGTACCCTCAGGTCACTGGAAGCAGTGTGAAAGATGGCAAATCTTTTAGTGCCGTAGTCTCAGAACTGTGGAATTCCCTCCCCCAGTCTCTTGGTGACCAGATTCCTGTTTTTGGGGGGGCTCATAGCTATGTTTTATTTTATTTTCATTTATTAGTACTGTAGTAAAGCAATCTGGTAGCGGTGGAAGGGTCGATATAAACAAAACATTTTATTACATCCAATTAAAAAGGAAGAATTGCGCTCTCTTGAACTTACTGCATTGCCAAGGTGGGAATATTCCATGTCTCAGCAACAGGGGAAAACTTATAAAGCCATGTACACTGCAGCAGCAATCAGAAATATTTAACCCTCTGGCTTCTGTGCTGCAACCGCTCTCTTTAAATCCCACCAAAAAATTTAAATGGGATTTAAATAGGATTCATTAACCAAGCTTTGGTCCTTGGAGATTGGGTCATTGTCTTGTTGGAAAGTCTAATGAGCACCAATGTTAACCACAAAAGCATTCTTCAGGAAAATGGCTTGGTATTTCTGGACATCCATGATGCCACTCACACAGTCAAGACTGCCAATTCCAGCTGCACAAAAACATCCAAAAACATCCCCACATCATCACCGAGCCACCTCTGTGCTCGTCTGTGCTCGGCCATATTGTTCTGGTGATAAGCCTCACCTTTCTTGTGCCAGACAAACCACTGATCCATGTGACCAAGCAGTTCCGGTTTTGTTACTCATAGAACTGTGTGCCAGAGCTCTGCAGGCCTAGCCAAACTCCTTCTGGCTTATTCAACTCGACCATTTTTGTGCTTCTTGGTCAAGAGTGCTGTGCATCATGTAGTTCAGCCATGCAATCCTTGGTTGTTAAGTGATCTTCTTATGGTTGACATTGACACATTTGTCCCAGCCTTAATCAGGCCAGCCTGTAAGCCTTGTGCAGTTACACACGTTTCTGAAGGTTTGGACTTTCGTACAGTGCTCCCAGTGGTGGCTCTATGAATTATAATAGTCTTATATCCACTACCCTTTTGGTGTAATGGCATTATCTCCTCTTTCAGCCTATGTGACAGCTTAATGACAGCTTAGGCTACAGATATACTTGCCTATAACTGTTCACATACTTGCCTGTGTGCTACGCTTGTTACTGGAGGCATTCACTAGAGTGCAGACCACTTAGTTTGTCCAGCATCTTCCACCATGCATTGACGTACAGTCTCGGTTGCCTTTTATTTTTGAAGGTTTCCAGGTCAGCTGTTCAGACAAACATATTTGCCACTGTGCAGCGGTAAAGACACATCACACAGATTTACATTTACATTTAAGGCATTTAGCAGACGCTCGTATCCAGAGCGATTAACAAAAGTGCTTTGCTATTTACTCAAGAAAAACCTCAGCTAGTTTAAATAGACTAATAATAAAGATACCTCTAAGCTTAGACACTACTAAACACAAGACAATAAGGTGACCATAGTACTCTGCTATTCGTCCAAGTACTCTCGGAAGAGAAGGGTCTTCAGTCTGGGTTTAAAGACAGCGAGCAACTCTGTCGTTCGGACACCCAGGGGAAGCTTGTTCCACCACTTCGGTGCAGGACAGAAAAAAGCCTGGCCGCTTGTCTTCCGTGGATTTTGAGGGATTGCAGGTCGAGCCGAGCCGTACTTGAAGCTCGAAGGGCTCTTGGTGCAGACCGGCTTTTGACCATTGCCATCAAGTATGGAGGGGCTGGTCCGTTTTTGGCTTTGTAGTCCAGCGTCAGGGTTTTGAATCTGATGCGGGCAGCAGCTACAGGAAGCCAGTGAAGAGAGAACGCAGCAGTGGAGTGACATGGCTGAATTTAGGAACATTGAAGACGACCTGTGCCGCTGCATTCTGGATGAGTTGCAGGGGCCTGATGGTGCGCAGAGGAAGACCAGCCAGAAGAGAGTTCCAGTAGTCAAGTCTGGAAGTGATGAGACTGAACAAGCACCTGGGCGACTTTCTAAAGAGGAAGGGTCGAATTCTCCGGATGTTTAAATCTGCATGACCGAGTAACCAGATGCCGGTAACTGCGGACTTGGGCTAAACGTATGCTAGTCGTAACGGAAGTGTTTACAGCGTGTTGGTTAACAGGTTATAAAAAAAGCGTAGTTATGTTTACCTCGGGTGTAGAGTGTGCATTAGCTAGTTGTTACTAGTAAATACACAACATATGGGTTTGTAGTAAAGCCAGATTTATTAGCAGGATATTTTCAAACTAACAGTGTAACCAAGGACTTAGTAAAGACTACCACCCAACGTAAGAATTAACGTACACAAAACCGACGCAGCCCAGGGTTGGTTATGCAGCCTTTCTTCAAAATGTTCTGCTATTTAGATGCCTCTGAGTGCTTGCGCTGCCCCTACCGCTGCGCATGCGTAGGGTTAATTTCTGAGGACGTACACAACCGACGCACCAAACAGGCACAGGGTATGCAAAACAGCTGTATCTCTAGCCTTAGTCTTCTCCTTGGTTGCAACACACCTTGAACACTTTCCTGGGTGGTGCTTATATAAACACACAACAGCTGAAGAAGGGTCATTATTGAGGGGGTCATTATTGAGTTCCTAATGGGTCAGTCAAGGTTTAACCCACCCTCAGGTCAGACACATGAGCAGAAGGTTTTAAAATCAGTCAGATTATATGGGGATTGAAGAATAAGTGTGACTTATTAACCAAACATCTGTTTTCATAGTTAATTTTTAACTGATAAAGATTTCAATTGAAGGAAGACCCCTGCGTTCTTTGGGGGGTTGAATATTTCTAATCGCAAGTGTATGTCAGTCTATCTTCTTCAAGTTTCTAAAAGCACTGCTGATACCCGTGGTATGCTGTGAAAAGGGTATCGAGGTGCAATTTATCGTGGTATCTTTATCATATCAGCGTATCGGCTACCCCGAGCATGATGTGAGCTACAGCAGAGGCACATGTCCGGTTCTGTTAGCACAGACCAGCATATCAAGAAAGCTCGAGGTCTCGTTCATGCGGCCTTGTTTCATGATCACATGATTACCCTGTAGTAAGAGTGGCAAACACACACACACACACACACACACACACACATACACACACTCAGCAGTCATTCTTTCTCTTGAATACACATTTACACACAGAAACTGCACACGCACACACCACCTAATAAACACACACACACACACACACATACAGAAACACAGCAGACGTGCGAGATGAGCGGCCGGTTCTCGAAGCTTTACGATCTCATTCAGAGTGTTGCTGGTGTGTCCTTTTGCAGTGCTGGCTGAGCCTTTTGTAGGAAAATCATTTGTGAGAACTGCGCAAAAATGGCTTTAAAAACTGCTCCCTTGAGATGCTGAACCAATGCCAGCTCACTAGGAGGAGGCACGCTCTCAAGGAACGTATAAACAGTCAGTGCAATTAAGGAGTTCATTTTGTACATTTTAACCTTTAGAAGCCGCAGTCATTATCGGCCATGGTGAAAGCTTGATGTCATTTGATATGAATTAGGTCCACCTCATGTACAGGACAGTTTACTGGACTTTCAGCACTTATAAAGTTATTCGATTTGTCTCCCGCTCAACTGCAAAGCATTATGCTGCACTCCTACTATGTCTACCATTGCACAGCAGCTGATCACTTCTTTCAAAATATCTATTTTCTGTATTTGCGTATATATTCGGTGTATATGCAGCACTGTGTAGAGGCCACAGACACATTTTAAACCATGTAAAAAACAGATGCAAACAATACATAAACAATCCAGTAAAAAGGAGCATGAATTTCTCATTCTGAATAAAGTATGGGGTCTTGTGCTAGGTGCTAGTCTGAAGAACAGAGCTCGGTTCCTCCAGGTTTCTCCTGGACGCCCCCCAGTCCAGCCAGCACAGCGTGGAGGATGTGTTTAACTCCATCATCATCATCATCAGCAGCAGCAGCAGCAGCAGCAGCTCACCTGATTTACCATCATTAAGCCATGATTTACCATCAAACCAGGTGTTGATATGAGGAAAACTCTAAATAATACTAGACTCCATGAGGAGAACTTTGGAGATGTTCTAATGATGAACACAGTGATGAAGAAGCACCCCCACTTTCTGTATGAATGTTATTAGTATTGATTCTAATATTAGTGCTTTACTGAGTAATTAAACACTAACTGCCCAGATAAGCAACTTTTCTAGCCTAATTTTCCTGATGCCTAATATATATAAATATAAATTATATAAATAGTATTGTATAAATAAGTATTCATATTTAAATTTTTTAATTTATATTTCAATTATTATAATTTAAGTATTCGTATTTCATTATTTTATTTTATATATTTATTTTTTATTTTATGTATATTCTTTTTATATTGTATACATTCTTTGTACAGCATTTATTGTTTCATGTGACTGGACAGTTATCAAAGCATTTTGTGGTTGGACCGTGGAGGGCTGTGTACGTGACAAATAAACTTTAATTTAATCTGATTTAATTTAAATGACTTCCCACTCATTAGAGGTCATTGAATCAAGCGCAGTTCTGTTGAAATTGCAGAATATGAGCTTTTAATTGCTAATGCATTCCTGTTTGTAAGTTGAAGAGGTGTTATTTTAATGTCATTTAAATTTGATAGAAAGATACTCTGTTGTGTGTACATTCATATAGTCTTACTAAAATCAGAAGTGCAGGCTTTAATCCCTCAGTACAGACTAAATTAAATATAAACGTAATGTATTATGTGATTTGTCAGTGATAGTATTATGTAAGATACTTTTGTAATAGAGAGAATACGAGTGTATGTGTTCACTGCTGGGTCTTGCTGCTGTGTTGCTGTTTGCAGGCTGCCTCAAGGTTGATGTTGCATTGGTTCATGCCCTTCCAGCCTGACATGGGGTTTGCTGGAGAGCAGAGATGTGCCTCATTGGCTGGGTGCAGTGAAACATTCTGTAGATGCACACACACACACACACACACACACACACACACACACACACACACACACTCATTCACATTTCTTCCCTCAAGTGCCCCCTTTCTCCTCCATTCTTGCTGTTCCTTCCCTTCTCCCCATATCGCTTGTTTTATGAATACTCTGGGTTTGTCACGGCACTAGACTTTTACACTGTGCACGGTACCAAGTGTAGTATCACAATTCTAATCAGTGCTAAACTGATACTGGGGCACATAGTTTAAATGTAACTGCTACAGCGTAATTAAATGATTATTGAAGCGTAATTTATTCATTTAAGCTATAGTTTAGTTTTTTAAAGAAGTACATTGAATGTAAAATAATGTATTTACTGTACTAGCTTTGGGAGGATGATTGGTATTATTAAACATAACAGTTACGTGGATTTGTGATGATACACTATGTGGACAAAAGTAGTGGGAGACCTACACATTATACATACAGTAGCTTTTATGACATCCCATTCTAAAGCCATAGGCATTATTACGGAGTTGGTCCCCACGTAACTTTACATGATTGCTTTAATGCTTCCACTATTCAGTAATAACACACACAGCTAATGGTGGAATATCATTGCAATTCAGTGAGCTTTTTAGAACCACCCATTATTTCTCTAATGTGTGTAAAGCCTGACTGCATGATAAGGTGCTTGATTTTATACACCTGTGGCAAGGAGACTGAATTAAACACCTGGGCTCGTTGATTAAAAGCTGTTTCCCAATATTTTTTCACACAGTGTATCATGCAAATGCTACTGATTTCTGTCACATGCTTCTGCCATACATAATTTAGTTTTTATACGGTATGCTGAATCTGCTCTCAGTAGGGCCAGCTGTTGATACGCAAGCCGCTTCTGTAGGAGTCATTTCAAATCAAGTAACTTCCACCACCCCCAAAATGAGTATCATCAAGGGTCAGTATAGAAGTATATTAATTTGTTGGCATGTTGTTCACTGAGGAGAAAACATCTCATGGAGAAGCCAACAATTAATCATTAGTCTCCACCTATGTGTAGTGCTTAGCTGTAGTTTTCTGATTTCTTTCAGCTAGTTCTGGCACACTAAATCTTGTGACAAAATAAACCCTTATAGGTCCAGACCTGTGTTGTTGGAGGCTATTATCAGCAACCTTTGTGTCACACCTACAGCAGGCCAGCGATTGCTGAAAAATTAAACTCCTACTGTTTAGATATTTAAAATCTGTATCCTAGTTTTAGCCACCCGACTATAGTTCCAGTTCCACCTTAAAAGACAAAGCAATTGCATTCTAGCACTCGCACAGCATTTTTAGAAATGCATTTGTGCTCCATTTAAGGTGGAATGGAAACTTCCAGTATGAATCTGAGTTGTCCTTATGAAAAGAGGACCAAGAAAACATCCATCTGCTGCTTTACTGGTTAACTATTTAATATTGGTTTATTTTTTAAAGAATTTTGACTACAATAATAACTTCCTCATTACATCATTCTGAATTTTCTCTTGTCCTGTAGCTGCTTGAGCTCGCAATCACTTTACTGCAGCTCAGTCTTGTCATATTTAGTAATCTAATTGCCAAATTTATATCAAACCCTACATCATGCCATCATGTCTTTCATTCACATTTGTATTCCTCCTTCAGTATGTACTATTGGCCCATCCACCACAGAAATAGTGGTGCTAGAGACTTTACTTATCCATTGTTATTCATGATGGTAGGTGAACAGCATGTTGAGCCATGTAAACTTTTTTGTTGGGAACTTATGGCAGTTCAAATATGGTGTTTTAATAAACCAATGTTGTTGAATACTTCAACAAATCCGTAACTTCTAGAAACTATACCATTAAGGATCATCTTCCTTAAACAAATCAAATCTTCCATAGCTAACATTCACCCTTTCTTCAATTCCCAACACCCACATAGTGAAGACTAAGTGTCTGACGTACTCTACACTTGGCAAAGAGAGGGAGCAGAGTGAGAGAGGCATGGAGGGAGCAAACAAGACTACAGTTACCACAGCAATACTCTCAAATCCACTACAGTTCCCACGGTACCATACAAATTTAACAGCTTACAGCTTAAAGTTTCCAAGTTGCACATGCGCTTGTGAAAGTACCCTAATATTTACCCCAATAGTGCATACTGTGTATTCGCAGCACCGAGCTGTGACCCCCATAGCATTATGGTTCAGCACAAACACATGTACAGTGACACCCCTAACGCCCATTAATTCTGACTTTATCCAGTGTCAACTAATTAGGCAATCAGAACAGAGGTTGTTTACAAATATCAGTCTCGAAGCCTAGTCATTTTAAACAGCCTGTTTAATTATGAAGTATGAAGAACAGTAAAATGTCAAATTTAAATATGTTCGTTTATGGTTGACTCAGTAATACAATAAAAATGTAGGATATGGGTCATGTAAAAACTCTTTCACACAGCTTGTCTAGTCCCTGTAGAGAAGAACTGCCACTGGAACATGACTTTCTGGAGCAGATAAAAATTGGCATCATGCCTAATGCCATATGTGGGCTAGAGGGGTATAAAGCCCCCCAGCGTTAAGCTGTGGAGCAGTGGAAAACTGTGTTCTCTGGAATGATGGATGGTGCTCCATTCAATACTTTTGGCATGAGTTGAGGACTTTGGGGATGAGGTGGGGTGGTGATCATCAGTTACTCCAACAAAAGCTCAACAATATTTATTATTATTTATTATTTATTAAAATAACACAATGAAAGAGCAGAAAGAGCAGGTGTCCCAATACTTTTGTCTTTATATTCTGTAAATGAGATAAGGCTGAATACTACACAGCATTAGCATATTTAAATAATGATCTACAGCTCTTTATAGTTAGAGTACTGAACTGTTCATCATTCTGTAGCTTTAAAAAAGCACTGAATATTCATGCAGCACTAGATTACCCACACACACACACTCTCTCTCTCTTTCTCTCTCTTTCACACACACACACACACTGTGACCCTTACAGTACGAATACGCTTGGTGTGTTGTCCTCACCACAGAGCGGCGAGTGATGTCCAAACAGTGGCCTGGCCGCTGCTGTAAGCCACCTGCTCCTCTTTTACTGACACTCGAGGGGTAGCCAGGAGACGAGCCCACATGCTGACACACACAGATCACACAGGTACACACACACATACACACAGTGCTGCCTTACAAACCAGGCCACCACATGCCATTTTGCCTGTCTTACCTGGTCTTTGTGATGCCGCTGGATTCGTTCCATTTAAGCTGCAACTCTTTCCTCCACTATAATCAGATAATGGTGTAGATTTATAAAGTAGGCTGGCTGACATTACACAGTAATAAAGAAGTCTGTGTTCCGCAACCTGATTTCCCAGAGAATTTGCAGCAGGCGCTAGGAGCGAGTGTAATTGTGATTTCTTGTGAATGAGGTCAGAATGAAACGTCTTGCTCTCGTCTTTTAGCCCAAACCTGAACCAGTTGTTCAGGTTCAGGTTTTCTCGAGTCTGTTCATGCAAATTCTCACCACTTCTCTCTAGGTCTGTAGAGCTCTGATGCCTCAACAATTCAGGCACATTGCCAATTCTTTAAGAAGTGATTCAGTGCAGCATGATTCATGTGTCATATTTGACCACAATTAGGGAAAAATTACAGTTTTATTTCTGTACGGGTAAAAAAAAAAAAAACATACGTGCAAACGTGTCGCAAACCCAGTCGAAATCCACAGTTTTAAGTGATGACTACGATGTTCACGTAAATCATGTAGGCTTATTGGGTTTTTAAGTTTTAGGAAGGATGTTCAACAGGCTGTTCTGAGGGAGAATCCTCCCCTCACTGCCCAGACACTCATTATTCGCTCAACCCATACATGTTTAAAGTATTTAAATTCATTTATTGAGTATTTTGTTGATTTGTTGACTATTTTATTGAGGAAGTGACTTAGGTTAAGTTGAAAAATGCTCAGATGTGGTTTTAAAAGCCTGTTTACCACCCTGTTATTTTATCTCAGATTAAATAAAACATTCTGATTTTTGTTGGATGGTGGGCCTTTTTCAAAAGGTTTTAGCTAGTGGGAAGATTGCATGTACATTTTAAGGGTGTAAATATAATGAAAAAAAGTTGTGTTGGAGTTGAGTTGTTGTTTTGGTTTACATTGTTTTTGTTATGCCAGATTTTCTGTTCAATGAAGAGACAGCAGACAGTGTCTGGAGAATCACAAAAAAAGCCCTGCTTCCATCTACCAAAAAGTAAAACCAGAACATGAAAAGAAAGCCTCATTTTATGATCATTGAATTTGGCTTCTAATCAATACCATGTTCAGAATTCTTTCTTGTGGTGGTCAGAAAAGGTTCATTTGTGTAAATGTTGTTAGTGGACAACTAGCTAATATTTAGTTGCGGTGTAAACTTGATGTAGAACACATTGTTGACTTTTTTATTTAGCATGTGACTTTGGTTAAGGTGAAAAATGCTCAGATGTGTTTTTAAAAAGCCTGTTTACCACCCTGTTATTTTATCTCAGAATAAAACATGCTGATTTTCATGGATGGTGGGCCTTTTTGGAAAGGTTTTAGCTGTTGGGACGATTGTATGTAAATTTTAAGGGTGAAAATATGACGAGAAAACCTTTTCTTATTAACGTCATGTTGGAGTTGAGTTAGATGTTTTGGTTTATATTGTTTGCCAGATTTTCTGTTCAATAAAGAGACAACAGTGTTTAAGAGTCACAGAAGGTCCCTTCAGTCTAGTACTGGGACCTCAAATCAGCATGAGGATTAATTGACCAGTTTACCTCGATTAAAGAACGTTTATGTAAGCTGCTGGAGTTGCTCGGTTGACTGTGTGTTTGAGTTCTCCTCCCTGATGCTTCCATGTCATGTGACTACACACATTACACACACAGTAGTGTGTTTTTAAAGGGACAGTACATGAACACAAACAGTGGGGACAGTACTAACAGAATAAAAAAAAGATAAAAAAATAACCAACGATATTATGTATTAGAGGTTCTGAATATCGGTTTCCATTAATCGCTCAGCCCTACTTATATCTAACAATATTTCGTTATTTAATGTTATTCATTATATTCGTCCACTTCATTTCTTTTCATTTCTATGGGCCAGTCAGAACTAGTATAACCAGAACATGAAAAGAAAGCCTCATTTTATGATCATTGAATTTGGCTTCAAATCAATACCACGTTCAGATTTCTTTCTTCAATAGCTTTCTTGTGCTGGACAGAAAAGGTTCATTTGTGTAAATGACTGTTAGTGGACGACTAGCCAATATGTAGTTGTAGAATCATCATAACGGCTTTGAGAGTTGAGCGTTCATCTTCATTTCGCGTTGCAAATGGCAATCATCGGGGTCCAAGCACTATGCTTCATTATTATTATCATTATGGAGCCAGTAGAGCACAAATGAATGGTAATTAAAACGAATGTGACGCATCGAAAGGAGACTTTTGAACGGGGTTCGAATTCACAGAATTGTTGAACAGTTAGCCTTCGGAAAGAACTTTGAAAGAACTTTGGAACTTGCCACATTTTTCACTGCTTCATGCATGCATGTGACGATTTCACAGAATACAAAGACAAAGATAAACTTTGACATTGATAGATGTCTATGCATATTTACATGCCTTCTTCTATTACTTCTGACATACTCAAGGCAGAGTCACTTACAGTCAGATTGTATGCCATCTATAATGGCCAGTTTTTGCACTTTAACTTTCTTTACTTAGTGTTTTTCTTTTACTTAGCGTTACTTTAGTGTACGTAGTGTATATATGTATATATTTTATTACACTTATTCAGTTTCTATATTTTAATATTGATATTTATAAGATTATTTCGGTAAATGGAGGAAGTGCAAAGTAAGAATTTCATTGTACAGTGTAACTACTTGTTTCATGACAGTATACTCTTGAATCTTGAATAATTAAGTGACCACTGGTTGTTCACTCTTGCCGGTGATGAACAGGCCGCAAAATGTAGAATAAGGAACAGCTTTCATGTGTTCTGTTTAGTTCTTTTTCAGATCTGTTCTGTAGTTGATTCTCTGCACGTGTTTGAGGACAACAGGAAAATATATTTATAGGTTTGATCATGACGACTGACGATTGTCATTTTGTGCATTGGGCCGAGTATGAGGCCAGGGTTTTGGTTCATATGTGTTTTTGTGTCTCCAGAGTTAAGAGTTAAGAGGGTAAAAGCTCTTCGCTCAAGCCATACAGACTCTTAACCAGGACTGTGGCTAATACGACTGTTGATTACCCCCCCCCCCCCCCCCCCCCCCACACACACACACACACACACACAGGATTTTTCACTGAACATAATCACTTATTATTATAATAATTACTGCCTCCTGCTCAGTTGCACAACATTATGTTTTGCACTTGTTGGACTTTACACATAACAACTCACCTCGGCACTGTACATTTCTTTTTATATTTAATGTAACTTTCATTCCTATATTGCTATTTTTATAGACTTATGGACTCATTTACACTATATGGACAAAAGTATCGGGACACCTGCTTGGTTATTGTTTCTTACAGAATAAAGTTCATTAAAAAGTGTTTATCCTGCTTTCATTGGAGTAATTGTCTCTACTGTCCAGAGAAGAAGGTTTTCTACTAGATTTTAGAGGAGCATTACTGTGAGGATTTGACTGCTTTCAGCGGCAACAGCGTCAGTGAGGTCAGGATGTTGAATGGTCACCACCCCACCTCATCCCAAAAGTATTAGACGGAGCACCATCCATCATTCCAGAGAACACAGTTCTTCCACTGCTCCACAGCTCAATGCTCGAGGGCTTTATACCCCTCTATAGCCCACGCCTGACTTTAGGCAGCATGGTGCCAATAGGTTCATGTTTATCTGCTTTAGAGATTCCTATTCCATTACCGGTACTTATCTACAGGGACTAGATAAGCTGTGTGTGTGTGTGTGCATTTGCACATCTGTGTAATTTGAGTGTAGAGAAATGGAGAAAGGGGAAACTGAATGTGATGTGTTCTTCAGTTGCCTGCCTGTTGCATGTGTTTGAGGGTGAGAGTGAGAGTTTTTGCTGTAGCACATTTTTAGCTTTGCACTGGAGCTATGTGGCTAATGTCACTAACCCTGTAATGGAAGCTTATACCACACCAAATAGCACTGTGGAAACCGCATGTCTACATCATTACACACTTGCCTCAGACTGCTCTGAGATGCTAAGTAATCACAAGCGGAGCCGCTACTGTGGTTTCTGATCTTGTTCGACATACTGTTATCCAGGGATGCACTGATATGGAGATTGTGGGCTGTTGCCACTATCCAATATTTTTATCCATACATTTGCCGAATGAGTGTTCTCATCTAAAATAGAACATAGTATAATAAGCCTGATAAAACAGGCATTTCCTGGATGGATAAGTTTCACAGTTTGATAGTTTTAGAGCCAGTAAAAATACATACTTTTTTACATACATGTTATTGATGATTGAAGCTGTACAACCACTAACAGCGCCCCCTTGTGTAGAATTGTCAGCCTGAAGGACTCACACGCAAGGTCTATTCCATAATAGAGATAAAAACTAGGTGGAAGTGAGCAGGTACGAGTAATGGCAATGAATTGCCAGCTTGAGTTGAGAGTAGCAGTAAACTGTTCATTTTCTCGTTGTTCAGTATGGGTTTGACAAAAAACTGTAAACACTGAGACTGAACTAGGTTTTATTTCTTTTTTTCATTTACAATTTAGACACCAATCAGCTTGAGCTGAGCGTAGCATGTTGCTATCTTGCTTATTGCACATTTTTGCCATTTAACAAAAAATGGAATTGTTAGCAGACGTAGGGGGTCTTTTTCATAACACCCAGTGGATGTAATTGGCATTACAAACTCTGATTAATGAGGGGAATAAGGTCAAACACCCGAAAAGGGTTTGGCCAAGTTTTTATTACAGTGACATGATTGCAAAATAGCTCCACCATGCATCACAGTGCCTGTTGTTTTTATAATTTCTCCTATTTCTTGTCAGCCCCTCAGTATCACGCCCTCCCCGGGGCAATTCCGAGCCGCCACCCACAGGCCCAAATAAGGACTTCCTCCTCGTTTGTGTTCATGTTTGGTTCATTGTGTCGATTCATTGTCTCGTTTCATGTTGATCATGTTAATGTGTTTCACCTGGGATCTGGGGGAACTTAAGGAGCCTCGAGTCTTAGTTCAAGGCCGAGAATTGCATGTTTGGAACCTTAAGGCAGCCTGAGAGGTTCCCGCTACTGCTCACGGTGTGTTTAGGCCAGCTTCGGCTCTACTTCCTCATTCTCAAGCAGGCCACCCGGCCCTTCAAGGATTTAGCAAGATATACCCACGACTCTCGTTCCAGCTAGGTGACCCATGCTCACGCAGCAGTTCCAGGTTTGGTCGGCCTAGCCGTTCTTGCCTAGTAGCTGGTCCCTCAGCTAAACCTCCAGTCTCAGGTGTGTTTTGTTTTCGCCCTCTGATTTGCCAGGTTTGCGTTGTGTTCACATTTATGCCCTGTAGCTGCTGCCTTTTTTGCTTTATTTTGCCCCTGTGTATTTTCTTGAATTGTGTTATTAAACTACTTGCATTGAACCCATCTCTGCGAGTGTTCATCCCTCTGTGTCTTGCCTAACCCATTTCTCCCAATTTGGTACTGCCAGTTTTTAGCATCCCTCAGCACCAGCAATGCTCCCAAAATTGGGAGGGTAAAGAATTATCGCACCAGCTAACAGGAGAGAGTGCAGCTAATTGTGCACTCTCTGACTCCGGCCTCTGATGGCAAAGCTCGGCATGGCGGCATGGCTCGGAATTCGAACACATGACCCCCAGACCATAGTGGCAGCGCATTAGACTGCCGAGCCACTCTGGGCCCCCTACAGTATCTGTTAACGGGTCTTAACCCTTCAACCGGCACTGTGATGAATGAACTTTAACACATATTTGTATTTATTGTGACAAAAATAGAAAAAATACCTGCGTTAGGAATCAGTGACTTTAAGCACATAGGCTGTCTGTCTTGTGAAGTTTTGTGATGTCATGCTTTCTCTCAATCAAAAGTTGGTTCAGTCTGATGGCTCGAGGCTCCTTTCATTCCCTCTCTCTCTCCATCTGTCTGCTTGCGTGTCCATCTCGAGACAGAACGATGGAAGGAAGGAAGGTGTGTGAGAGTGACTGGCCTCAGGGTAATAATGCATTGACATAGTTCTAAGTCTATCTCTGGATCGAGGACAGATCACTATAATTATTCTTTATCTCTCAGGACCCACCGCACGGCCTGTTTTCCTCAGTGGAGCTCTGCACACGCATGAAGGCGTGTAAAAAGATGCGCGATGAAGTGATACAGAATTGAGCGCACTCACCAATGCAGCGACTCACCTACAAACACACACATACACACGCCTTATTGGCTGAAGTAAGCATTCTCCAGCGCATGGACGTGTAGCCTGACAGTCGGAATGACGGTGGAATATTCCGCTTGGGAGAGAAAGACTGTTCAATGCAAATATGCAAACTTCATTCACAGCAAGCCTCGCGCAGCTCTGACAGTTTCTCCAGAAGTCAATGTAAACTAGGGGAGTTTGCCGGAGTGCGGAGAGGAAGGGAGGGAGGGAGAGGATAAAGAGAGGGGAAGAAGAGAGAAGTAGTGGATTGCTGTGGTGTGAATGGAATTGAAAAATACTCTGCATAACAGAGCATCCAAAGTAAAACCATATTAAGTACTGAATGTGCTGATAGGATTCTTGCTGTTTTTTATTCATGGCAGGTCAGTGCTGGTACTGGCAGTCTCACTATAGGACAGAAGTATCGGGACACCTACTCATTCATTGTTACTTCTGAAATCAGAAAGGGAATTGCAAATGAGTTTATCCTGCTTTTGTTGGAGTAACTGTCTCTACTGTCCAGGGAGGAAGGCTTTCTATAAGATTTTGGAGGAGCACTGCTGTGGCAATTTGATTGCATTCAGCCACAAGAGCATTAGTGAGGTCAGGGTGTTGGATGATCACCACCTCACCTCTTTTCCATCTCACCAACTCATCCCAGAAGTACTGGATGGAGCACCAACCATCATTCCAGAAATGTTAAGAGTTCCACTGCTCCACAGCTCAGTGCTGGGGGGCTTCTTAACCACTCTAGCCCACGCCTGACATTAGGTTCATGGGTTTAATAGGTTTATTTATTTGATAAATAAAGTATATAGTCATATTTATTCTATTAAGACGAGCTATGTGTGTATGTGTGCATTTGCCCATCTGTATCAGCAGCGGGTGCAGCTTAAAGTAAAGGTGCAAGGATTTGTCACTGCACTATGTACAGCAAAACGTGTCCTCTGCATTTGACCCATCTGTGGTAGTGAACACACACACACACACACACACACACACTAGGGGCAGTGAGTACACACACAGAGCGGTGGGCAGTCAACTCCAGTGCCCAGGGAGCAGAAAGGGTCTTGAAGGGTCTTGCTCAAGGGCCCGACAGTGGTAGCTTGCGCAAGTCTGGGTATCGAACCCACAACCCTGTTATCAATAGCCCAGAGCTCTAACCACTGAGCCACCACTGCCCCAGTAACAGAATACATTCGTTAGAAGGGGTGTCCATAGACATTTAGACATATAGCGTGGCTAAAGCAGTAACAGCAGCTAATCGGTGGACGTGGCGGACCTCTGTAAGCCTACTGGTTAGCTGCATTATCCTCGTAGGTCCAGTGCAGAACTACTGAAGCACTATAGAAAACACTGATACGAGCACACCGGGTTTAGGCAGATCTCGTCCGTTCGTTCATCTCCACCTGCTAATTTCCCTACTGGCATTATGGCTTTATTATGTTTCAGCATTAACTTTTACGATGATAGATTTTGACGTGAAACAGATCCGCCGGCCCTGCTATCTTCTGTGAAAATGAGCGTTTGCCTTAATTTGCCTCGGGATTAATATTAAAAAGGCGCTCATCATGTCCGCTGATCCGGAACTTGGGTTAATTACTCATCAGGACGGCACTGACAGCAAGCGATACCAATAAGGTGATCTTATTCAGTTACTCTGCTGGTGCTGACACGCTCTGGTGTCATGGTTCGGTCCTAGCCAGCGGTCAGTGGTTGTAAGAAAGCGATGACTTTCTTCTTTTCCTCCTTGTAACAGCTCTCAGAGGGCTGCTGGTGCTGAGAGAACGGCTTCACCTTATATATGAATTAGCATCAGAGCGAGTGTGAGAGAGCGAGGGAAGCAGCATGGGTGGGGGGGCTGAGAGACAGATGGGTAGAAGGTGGAGGGGGGAGAGGTGAGGGGAGAGATGAAAGGAGGCTGCCAGTGAGTTTGTTGGGAAGTTGGAATTCATTTTTGTTGGCTGAGTATTAGGTAATGTATTTTTTTCCCCTATCGCTGGCTGTTACATGATGCAGCTCTGTTGCCTGCCGTGTGTTCTGCATTACAGTGTATCCTAGCTTGCGTTTCCTCTCATTTCCAGAGCTGCAGACCCAAGGATTTTCATTTGACACAATTCATATAGTCAAAATACAACTACAACAAAATATGGGCGCCAGGTGTGCCTATTCTGACCTAGCTATGGCCATCCCTCATCCTTCAGCTTTACAGAATATTGGCAGAACATAATTTTTTGGTGAAGACGCCCACATTTACATCTTGCTGTTTCAAATGGTAGTTATTTTGCATGTGTTTGCACTATTCAGACTAGCTCTAATTAAACTGGACAAACATTTTAAACCCCCATTAAAAAGCCTATGGTCCGTCGGCGGGCCGAAAGTGTTACTACAGACTTTTATGACCAGAGAGTATCCCCACCAGTCTGTTCAGACGTTCCTGTAGTTCCTGAGTGATACACCTTAGTGTGTAAGAAGCCTTGGACTGTTAAGGGGTTAACTGTATTAATGTCACACACACCAATCACACTAATATGCCTGAGATTGTGTAGCAGCTCTTAGTTGTCGAGGCATGGGCTCCACAAGACCTCTGAAGGCGCCCTATGGTATCTGGCATCAAGACAGTAGCAGCAGATCCTATGAGGAGTCTTGGAGGCCCATGATCCTGTCACCAGTTCACCAGTTATCCTAGTAGGTACTGACCAACTGCATACTGAGAATGGCCCATAAGACCTGCCTGATGTTTTAAGATAAGATAAGATAAGATGGTCCTTTATTAGTCCCGCAGTGGGGAAATTCCCAATTTTTTGGAGATGCTCGACTAGATAGCAGGGATAGAATGGCTTAATCCTTTTACGGTTCAGTTTTTGGGCCACTGCTTGGTTTGGATCATGCCACTTGGACTTTTTTGTGTTAAAATGAATCTTCGGGGAGCTGAATCGCCACCGTTTGACCCTGTATTCAAATAACTTTGCTGTTTGTCGATTACTCATGTGTATTGCTTTTTCTTAAGAGACACACTTCTTACAGAAGAGTGGTTTAAACCATCCTTTTCTGACAAGGTTAACTAACAAACTCTTGTATAGTGACTGTCTGTTGTTGCTGTGACAAGACAAAGCAAGCCGAAGCTAAAGCCGAGTACACTAAAACCGAGCTTTATTTTAACCACCAACTGCGATTGCATTAGCAATAAGCAGCCAAAACAAGGCTTCTAATTCTAACTCTTCATTCCACCTTAAATAGTGCAGCAGTTACATTGTGTATTTCAGCAGCTGAACCTAACTGCTGCATTATTTAAGGTGGAACAGAAAGTTTAAGTAGAAGGACAACTTCGGCCTTGTTTTGGCCGCTAACTGCTAATATCAGCACGCTTATCACTTTTGTTGTTCACTGTAATAAGGTCACATAGGAACATCTATGAATATTTAGCGTAGTTTTCTTATTCCTCACTGCCGTAGGCGGCAGCTGGGACTCTCTTCTGGATGCATGAAGGGTGCTAGGCTACTACAGGCTACGAGAACCTACGGAAGCGGACAGGGCTTTGAACGCTGATACCCGATCCATTAATAATAATGCTCGGATTGTCCCCCCGATCCTGAGTCACTGGACTGGATCACGACATCCCTACTAATTAGTGTTTGAGTATGTAGACGTGTCAAAGTTGAGCACTCTCAAATATCCACAATGCGCACTGAGAACCGGTCGGTTCTTAAGTGTGGTTTCGATGGACACCATTATCCCACAATGCTGTGCGAAGCACAAAGAGGGAAAAAATGTCAGACAAGGATACTAGTGCAAGGATCCTACTAGTGCACTATCCTACTAAACCCGCACTGTTAAGGTCAGTATATAGTCTATGTCTTATAGTATTAGTGTGTAGTATGCAATTGGGACACAGCCCTGCTATTTTCTCAGTAGGTTGAATGGGATTTTGGACGAGGTTCTGTAAAGCGTATCCAGCCTCACAGCAGTAAGTTCAGGAGAATGCATGGATATGGTCAGTTGTGTTGAATGTACCGCAGCTAAGTGATCCTCCAGCAGCTACCGTCCTCCTCCGTGTAAGTTTTGAGTGGTCACTACGGGCTCATTGAGCAGAAACTTGAGCACCAAGCACTTACTCCTTTTACACAGTCACCCATTTCATATGTAAATCTATGACACACTCTATACTGAGTGCTATATAGGGAGAGAGAAGCAAGGATAGCACGCCAAGAGAGAGAGAGAGAGAGAGAAAGAGAGAGAGAGGGAGAGAGGGAGTTGGTATTTCATGGAAGGCTAGGTTGCTATGGGAACAAGACATGGGCTGTCTCTCTCTCTCTCTCTCTCTCTCTTTCTCTCTCTCTCTCTCTCTCTCTTTCTCACCCCCCTCCCCAAAAAAAGTATCCTTTTTTCTTTCTTTCCTCTTTCCATCTCCGAACCTCTTGCCCTTTCCCTGGGTTCCCCGGGTTCACGTTCCCCCTCATCCATGTCCCCTCCCCGTCTTCCCTGCACTCCCCCACCTGCATCTCTCCATCACTCCTTCTCCTGTGACTGTCTCCTTCCGTCTCTCGCTTTCTGTCTCTCCCACACATTTTAGCACTCTCACCTCCTCTCTCTCTCTCTCTCTCTCTCTCTTTCTCTCTCTGTTGTTCTCTGTCCAGCTCTATCCTTCTCTTCCCTACCTCTCTCGCCCCCCTTCTCTCTCTCTCTCTGATCATCCTTCTCTTTAGCGCTCACTTCTATTCTATTCTTTTCTCGGTTGTCATGGCAATAGGCTGGGGGCGTGCAGGAGAGAGGGAGCGCGAGAGGGAGCGAGTGGGCGTTTCGGAAGTGACATCTCTTGGGCAGTAACCTTGTTTCCTGTATGTGGAGGCAGTTGGGAGGGGGGGTGCAGAAGATTGCAGCAACAGCGACGCCATGTGGTCAGTTGGGTTAGATGGCAGGATGCAATGTGATGCCACAGGAGGGAGCGAGTGTAGGCAGAGCCCAGTGTCCAACTACTGAACAGTACAACTTCACAGTAACTTGCTAATAGGCTAAAAGCTAAGGATGCTAATATGCTTTTCTTAAAATCACAGAAAAAAAGTGATGAGCAGTATATTTGAGGTTGAAATTCAGGCTTTCTAAAGGTCTTTAGCTAATGGCAAACAGGTCCATCCACACTGCTAAACAGTGCAACATGCTAATATGCTAAATATGCTCATATGCTAAGGATGCTAATATGCTTTTCCTAAAATTACTGATGGAAATCGATGAGCAGTTTCTTCAGTGTTAAGATTCAGGCTTTCTGAAGGTCTTTAATGAATGGCTAACAGGTCCATCCACACTGCTAAACAGTACAGATTGCTAATATGCTAAATCTGCTAGTATCTAAGGATGCTAATATGTCTTAAATCCAAAGAAAATTGATGGTCAATATATTCGATGTTGAAATTCAGGCTTTCTAAATGTGTGAGGGCATGGCAAACATGTCCATCCACACTGCTAAACTGTACAGATTGCTAATATGCTAAATATGCTGATAGCTGAGGATGCTAACATGCTTTTCCTAAAATTACTGATGGAAATTGATAAATAGTGTCAATAATGTTGAAATTCAGGCTCTCTGAAGGCGTGGCGAACATGATAAACACCCACACCGCTAAACAGTACAGCATGCTAATATGCTAAATCTGCTAAAAGCTAAGGATGCTATCATGCTTGTCTTAAATTTAAAGAGCAAAATTGATGGACAGTATATTTTAGGTTAAGGTTCAGGCTCTGAAGGTGTGACAAACATGCCCATTCACTTTGCTAAACATTAGTAGCAACAGCAGGCTAATATGCTAAATATGCTGATATCTGAGAATGCTAATATGCTTTTCTAAAAATCACAGATGGAAATTGATGAACAGTGGCATTAAGTGTTGAAACTCAAACATGTCCAT
This sequence comes from Salminus brasiliensis, assembly GCF_030463535.1. Lineage (NCBI taxonomy): Eukaryota > Metazoa > Chordata > Actinopteri > Characiformes > Bryconidae > Salminus > Salminus brasiliensis. Next base: position 90,538,518 of record NC_132878.1, read on the forward strand.
TCATACTGCTGAACAGTACAGATTGTACAGTACTGCTAATATGCTAAATATGCTAGCTAGTATCTAAGGATGCTATTATGCTTGTCTTAAATTCAAAGAGTGAAATTGACGATCAATATATTTGAGGTTGAAATTCAGGCTTTCTAAAGGTCTTTAGCTAATGGCAAACAGGTCCATCCATACTGCTAAACATTGCAACATGCTAATATGCTAAATATGCTCATATGCTAAGGATGCTAACATGCTTTTCTTAAAATTACTGATGGAAATTGAAAAACAATGTCAATGATGTTGAAATTCAGGCTCTCTGAAGGTGTGGCAGACACATCCAGTCAAACTGCTGAACAGTACAACATGCTAATAGGCTAGCTAAATCTGCTAGTAGCTAGAGATGCTAATATGCATTTTGTTTTAGACTTTTGCATATTAGCATGTTCTACTGTTTAGAAGTGTGATAGAAGAAATGGATGAACTGTGGCATTAATGTTGACATGTCTGTGTATTTGAGGTTAAAATTCAGGCTGAAGGTGTGGCGAACATGTCCATTCACAGAAGGACATGCTAATCTGCTAAGCATGCTAAATACGCTAGTAGCCAAGCTTGCTAACAAGGAAACTGATGAGCGGTGTTGTTTCGGTTAAAGTTCTGCCTCTCTAAACGTTTGAGGACATAGCGAACATGTCAGTTCACACTGCTAAACGGCTAAGTGTGCTAATATGCTAACTAGGCTGGTAGTTAAGGTAATGCTAAAATGCTCGTGCTTAAGTCACAGATGGAACTTCAGGTTCTCTGCAGGTGTTAGGCCATAGCAAACATCAGCACAGGGGCAGTGGTGGCTCAGCGGTTAGAGCTCCGGGCTGTCGATAACAGGGTTGTGGGTTCGATTCCCGGGCTCGGCAAGCTGCCACTGTTGGGCCCTTGAGCAAGGCCCTTTACCCTCTCTGCTCCCCGGGCGCTGGAGTTGGCTGCCCACCGCTCTGGGTGTGTGTGTGTACTCACTGCCCCTAACACATGTGTGTGTGTGAGTGTGTTCACTACCAGATGGGTTAAATGCGGAGGACACATTTCGCTGTACAGTGACAAATACGTGCACCTAAGCACTCACACCTGTGAACAGTAGAGCATGCTAATAAGCTAAGGATGCTGATATGCTGAAATAAGGGTTCTCTTAGGCCCTTAGGGTCAAGGTTTTTGTTGACCTCACTCTGTGACACATCCTTGACATTTGCAGAGCAGATATTAAGTCACATCACATCTCAGGCTGAAACTGTGTGGTGATTTCTCCTTTAGTTCGTGTTTACAGCCCTTGAAGCTCATTCAGAGAACCTGCTCTGCCTCGCTCCTGCCTCTCACCCTCCGATGGCCGTATTATAAGCAATGTAATGATATCCATTAATGCAGGAAACAGAGGCATCGTGTGCGCAGCGCCTCGAAAGTGGCCGCCCTCGTATTTGTGCCTTATTAGCCTGGGGCATCCGGAGCTATTTCCTGATTATTTTTAGCCTGGGTTTTGGAGCGCAGCGACGTGGATAATCAACCTTACCCCCCAACGGGCTCACTAATGACAACGTTGACTAAGTCTGACCCGTTTCAGCGTCAGCTTTTTTTCCTCCCCTCCCGCCCCCACCAACTGCACAGTACTACTGAGACGACAACACGTTCTCGTAGCAGTAGCGTCATCCTGCCTGTGGTGTTACGCTCTCCATCCGAAAAGAGGCTGGAGACCGAAGTTGTCGCTTGACCTTTTGTTTCGGATGTAGTAAACTGACCAGGGATATGGCCATTTTTATGGGGCCCCAATGTAGAATCTGTCCAAGGGCACTGGAAACGTCCATCCCCTCGTGACATCCCGCAGTGCTCTTTAAAACGCTCAAACCAAGGGTATGTCCCAAACCACTGCCTCGTCCCTGTTCTGTGTGTTGTAAATTACAAGGCTATAAAAGGCGCTGGGTATACAGGCACACCTTTGGAGCGTCCTCAGAACCCCATTGGAACTTACTGTCTGTCTGCAAAGACATAGTGCTAGCAACATTTGGGCAGCATTCAGGCTACGTTCACATTACAATCAAGATAAGATAAGATAAGATAGATAAGATAATCCTTTATTAGTCCCGCAGTGGGAAATTCACAGTGTAACAGCAGAAAGGGATAGCAGGACACTCAGTTACAAAAATTTAGATAAATAAATAATTTACACTATATACACACAATATAGATAAGAATTAAAAAAGCAATAAACAATATTATTTACAGTAAAAGACTCTTAATTGCACATGGGGGTGGGATATTGCACATAGTATTCCCTGAACATGAACATGTGTGTGTAGTTAAGTGATCAGATTGTCGATCAGATTAATCAGTTAATCGATCAGATTGTTTGCTCAGATCGGATTTGAACATCTTGACGGTTCACATTGATGAATGTAGTGACCCGTATCTGTCTAGAATGAGAACAAATAGATGGGTGAATGTGCTGTGATTTGGGTTTGTAGAGTGTGTGTGTATTAGTATTAGGATTAGGGTTAGCCTCCACTTACTTCTGAATGTGCTCTTCACTCCTAGGCCTATAAATATGCCTAATATGTTTACACGTAATATCCAACGTTGTGTTTTATCTGGTCTGGTTACTCACTTATTTAACCTCTGACCTGACATGATTTCCAGTTAGTGCCACAGGCAAGACTGCAGTCCCCATTACTTCAAGCTCAGTGTTACAGAGCTTCCACAAGCTCCTCCTGAGCCATTTCATAGCAACTGACTAATTCAGCTATGCAAAGATACCATTGCAACCAGGCCTCAAAACAAATGATCAGATTGTCGGTGTGTCGCAGAAAATCGCGTATCTCCATTTTTCACTTTTAACATAATGTGAATCCGGCAGCTGTTCTTTATAATGTGTGAGAATTTCATGGTGAATGGACCAATAGAAATGCTCCAAAATGACTTGGAATTCATTCTTTTTACATTGACTTCCATTGAACATTAAAAAGGTTTTTCCCTTCATCTGTGAAGCTGCTGGTTTGCAGAGGTTTTTGCGTGACAGTGACAAAATGCAATATTCATATGCAGTAATTTTTTATTCTGGATCTTTTCATTGTGCTTTGCAAAGCCACACACACACACACACACACACACACACTCACACTGCATTGTACAAGTACTACTGGCAAAAGCTATACTTCTACGTCTAGCAGTAACCTTTCAGCTATCAACCACCCACCACCATTGAACATGTCCCTCCCTTACAAGCTGTTTCTTGTTCCTGTGTATGTTGTTTTGTCATATATATATATACATATATATATATATATATATATATATATATATATATATATATATATATATATATAAACACAGTGTATCACAAAAGTGAGTACACCCCTCACGTTTCTGCAGATATTTAAGTATATTTAATAGATATTTAATAACAGATATATAACAGATATTTAAGCAGATATTTAAGTATTAGGGGTGTAGTCTCTTAGGGGTGTACTCACTTTTGTTACCAGTGGTTTAGACATTAATGGCTGTATATTGAGTTATTTTGAAGGATGAAAAGATATACTTAAATGCCTGCAGAAATGTGAGGGGTGTACTCACCTTTGTGATACACTGTGTATGTATATATATATATATATATATATATATATATATGACAGAACAAAAGTAGTCATACACCTTTTGTGCAAGATTGGTTTGCAATCAATAAACTAAAATATTAACAAATTAAATACACACAATTTTTTTTTTTTTGGGGGGGGGGGGGGGGGTTCAGTTTACACACTTAAGCATTGCTATCCTCATCAGGTAAAGCTGTAAGGTTGTTAATAAAACCCAGAATAGCTCTTAACTCCAGGTCCAGGGATTCAAGGAAAGATTCAGGGAAAATTGTAGCTGTTCACTCTCGATACATGATAGAAGTTCCCAGACCCATCTGTCATGTGAAGTGGGGGCCGTTTGTTTCCATTTATGAAGAATGGCACATCTGGCCAGTAAAGTAGTGAAGGCAGTAACACGCTGTGATCTAACAGGCTGACACAAATATCACTGTTTAGACGGAGGGGTCGTGTCTAAATCGTAGTTGAGGGCTTGATTAAGTGTGTCCACAATATTATCTGGACCTACAACTGTGGTCCAGAACACGTGCACATGACCAGCAGGAGACTGCTTACATCTCCAACAGGCGTCTTTTCAATTCACAATATTTTTGCCAGCTTAGCCTTGGTAAAGTGAGCTTTGTGGGGCACCTTACATTGAAGTAATCCATGTCTGGTACCCAGTCCAGGCTGTGCCAGTCCTTTCAACTAGATAGAGCAAACCATCATTAATCTGTTATGGTAAAATACGTAAACCTACATCCTTATTTTTATAGTAAGACACAACACTGGAGTTTCAGCTCTTGCAGTCCTTAAAACCATGCAGCATTTGTCCCGCACTGTCATTTGTTCATGACGCATCTGACCAGCTTTTATTCATAATGAAGATTTTAAAAAAGCATTATCTGAGGACAGAACAGAGAGCAAGATCTGAGGGACGCTGGGTGTTTCCTCCCGTTGGCTGGTCCCTGTTTTCAGGGCTGAGCTGGTCTGGACATGACGGGCAGAATTTCCAAAGCAGAAGAGATTTCGCCTGGCTTGGTGTCAAGTGGACAGCATGGCCCTCTGTAGTGGGTCCTGTTGTATCTTCCTCCAGTCAGGACACTGGTCTCTTAGAGACCACACAAAAATAAACATTAAGCAAACCATATGAATAAAGCAGTTCTTTACTTAAATAAATTAGAAACAGCAGAAGGATTGACCTCTCTGACACTGGAGGTACAGTATGTGACTACGCTATGCTTTGGGTGTAATTGAAATGCAGAGTTTTTAGGAGTTTTTCAGGGCCCTAATTACTATTATGAACCTTATAATAAACGCTCACTGAATAGGTTATTGGATGATGAGTTTGCCTGAGTTTGTTTTACACTACATCCCCTGTTGATTGACATGTCCCCTGGAATTCTGTAAAGTTGAACTCTCAGTGTCCTGGTTGGGTGAAATGTATGGCAATGTTGAAACCAGAAGCTTACAGAAGCTGTGATGTTTTCAACTAAGGCTGTGTATTGGCAAGAACCTTCAATATGTTGAGATGTACTGCTGTACTGTAAACAAGGCGATATAAATAAAACTGTCCTGGTACTAAAACACTCCATCATTTGCATAAAATATTTTTGTTCAATCAGAACAGTGGGATCTGAACCCGCTGGGGTTTAAACGCAACACAAAGCCAAGATATCTAATGCTGGCGGTTTCACTGTTGCAGACAAATTTCCAATGTCAGAAGAAATCACGCGATTCTTAACGTTTCTCATTCTGATAATATCAACAGTGTTTAATACAGCTCTGGAAAAAATAAAGAGACCACCCTACGTGATCAATTTCTCTGGTTTTACTATTTATAGGCAGTGTGTTTAGAGAAAATGAACATTTGCATTGTTTTTTTATATAAACCATGGACATTTTCTTTGTTCCAAATTCCAAATAAAAATGTTTACTATTTAGAGCATTTATTTGCAGAAATGACAACTGCTCAAAAACAACTCCTCAAATAATGCAAAAAATATATAATAATAATTATAATGCAAAGAAGTTATTATTCAAATGTAAAAAACACAGTACTAATATTTGAACTATGAGAGCATTCAGAAATCCCTATGATAAAATAACCTTGACGGCCAATCACAGCTCTCATGTCTTGGCCGGCTCTTCACTAGTCTTTCACATTGCTGTTGTGTGCCTTTATGCCGTGCAAATTCAGCTAACTCAGCTATATTTAATGAAAAGTCTCTTAATGTTTTCCAGAGCTGTATTATTACAGGTTCAAGTGGAAAAGTGGCTTCTGTACAAACAAGGGCATCTACTTCTGTTTCTGCTTCTTGTAATTTTCCACCTGGAGCAGGATGGGAAATAATCTGGTCGCAGTCTTGCAAATAGTGACCCTGCAAAATTCCTGTCTTTGCAAAAATCAGCTGTGAGCAATGACAATGACAGTCTTTAGACGTGAGAGAGCGTCAAACTTTAGTCTTTTTAGAGTTTTTTTAGTTAGTCTGCCAGTGTATGGTCAGCAGAATAGAATCTAGAATCACACACACACGTTTTTCAGATGTGCTGAGAGGGCAGCAGACTAGCTGATACTGAGGGTGAATATACACTTTAACTATGTAAATGAACTGCTTCCCACACCTTCTTCACTACTGTCTGCAGACAACCTACAGAGGTGGGAATTTTCTGATCCACACACCACGGTCCCACAAGCTGCCATTGCTCTTTAAATCTAGTGATTGTGTGAACAGGGTCATAGCTAGTAACGTGTGTGTGTGCATGTTCTGCAGACACCCCTTTGTTTCAGCTGGGTGTGTTTTTATTGTAGACAGTAGCCCACTCGGTCATGCTTAAACAATGGTATGTGATTGTAAGTTTTGCATGTCAGGCACCTTGACCCTTTCTGTCAGCAAGTAGGCCATTTTTTGCTCTGACAACTAGGCTCCAGTTCTAGCCATCTAATAAATTAACTGTGTTGATCATATCGCCATTAGCAAATTTAGAAACACTGCCGTCAAATTTAGCATAAAATTAAACACAATTGTGAGGCCAGAAAAACACAGGTGCAGTCAAGGATGGTGATTTGTGATCTTACAGCGGAGATTCAGAGGATGGGCTCCGTAGGCAGGGGAATAAGGCTGTGTCAGAGCTTTGTAGCTTCACAAGCTGGAGTGAAGGTGGAGAACACATCCCTTTCGTAGGCCGTGAACGAGCTCAGGGAAGGTGTAAAAGTGTCAGAGGCTGCAGTAATCTCTTTATGGCTCTCTCTGCTTGGTCGGAGACGGCGTGAGCCAGAGACGTGACAGATTTAGAGGCGCGGTTAAGGCCATATGAAACTCCAGGGCATGTATAATGTCTTGTCAGATTTCAAATGAATGGGATGGTTATAAGCTGGGTGGAAGACAGTTCACTGTTTCAGGCGTGGTTCGCCGTTATTTTTGGAGTGTTTTAATATTTGAAGAAGACGAGATGTTGGTAATACACAGCGGTTTCATATTGCAGTACAGTGTCTTTATTGAGAAAAACGTTGCTTATCACAATAAAAGTCAGCAGTGATGCACTTATCCGATCCAGCGGATCAGGATCTGAGCCAATCCGGGCACATTTTATTGGATCAGGTATGGATCACACTAGGCCCAATCCATTTCCAGCGTGTTATATTCTGTTTGGCATGCTGTACTTATAAAAGTGTTGGGAAGGAGATATAAACAGATGTTGTGCACAACCTGCAGAGGTGACCCTTGTTATTAGCATCTAACTAATAACATCTAGGATCATCTAAACAGTGTGGAGATTTTTTCCAATGGGACAATTAGCAATGCCAGTCTTTTGACTGGTGTCCAAGCATGGGCGATTAAACTGTGACCATGCACCACTTTGAGTGTTTGGAGATTCTTTGATTTTTATGGACAAAAGTATCGGGACACCTGCTCATTCATTGTTTCTTCTTCTTCCTTTATCCTGCTTTTATTGGAGTATCTGGCTCTGCTATCCAGTGCAGGCCTTCTACTAGTTTTTGGAGCATTGCTGTGAAGACTTGATTGCATTCCATGACAAAAGTGAGGATAGTGGATCAGGATGTTGAGTGATCACCACCCCACCTCTCAACCCCACTACCCTGAACTCCCCCTACTTACCCAAAGTATTGGATGAAGCACCAACCATCATTCCAGAGAACACAGTTCCACTGCTCCACAGCTCAGCGCTGTTTGATGTTATTAACCCCCACCCCCCCAAACCCCACCTCCCCCCCGGCCATGCCTGGCGGCATGGTGTCACTAGGTTAATGTTAATCTGCTTCACAGAGTCCTATTCTACTAGACAAGGACTAGATGTGCTGTGTGCTCTGTGTCAGCGATGGGTGCAGCTTTAAAGAAGCTGAATGCATTTGTTAGAAGGAGTGTCCACAAACATTTGGACATACAGTGTACCATTCCAACAGAAACATGTACAGACTTCACTCCCACAACATTTTTCACTCATGAGTGGTTTAAAGTGGAAATGCTCTGCATTGCTGGCCATGCTGCACCGCTGCTTTTTCAAAGCTGCTGTTAGCAGTGTAACACAAAGAACAGGCTCCTGCTCATGCTGGAGTTCAAATCTGAGAAGCTGAAATCGGGCCATTTTCACAACCCCAGAAAACACGGTTGTTTTACACTAATGATAGAAGAAGATACAAGCTTAGCATTTAAAAAACTGTCAGCTATATCATCAGATCCTTCTTATCTGAGAATGAACCGCTTCCTCAGTACCGTACTGACTGCCTACAGCTTTTTATCCAATCAGAACCGTGGGATCTGAAGTCACCGCTATCTAGTAGTCGGGGTTTAAAAACTACACAACATGAACCACTGTCTGCCACCTATCTTCACATGTAAATTATTCATTAATAATTAATACTGTGTTTTTGAGAATCGATACAGTATTACAAAACATAATATTATCATATTTTGATTTATCAGGGTTTTCACACTCCTTATTGGCCTCACTCATGAGTCCTTGGACAAGATGCTTATTAGTCTACTCCATCTTTTTATGCACCATCAGAAAACATGATAGCATCCAATCTTTTTCATCTTTGTCCTTTATTGTCATTGATAGGAGGCACTGAGAGCTATTCAGGCACTAACAGCACTCCCTTGTGGAGAATGTTCAGCCTGCTAAGTGTGAGAGAGTGAGTTTACAAGCCAGGTCTTTATGGTGTCTAATAAAATTATTCAACCAATCGATTTTCATTTTCAGAGGCCAGGGGTAACAGCCTAGAAACTGGATTGTGACATCTCTAAAATGATACATTTGAAGTGTATGGTTGAAAATGTTATATTTTCTCGATTTAGCAGCCATTATAACACTTGTGGTTACTTGCTCATGCTGAGTGAATGCTGCTGTTTGGCCTTTTTTGTGTTTCAGAGAATCTCACCTTGTTACTTTCTTTAAAAAATGCTTCATTTTGATCTTTGGCGGCTGGTTTAACAGATGTTTGTGTTGCTGTTATGCTAAATGTTTATAATGTTTATTAATAGAGAAATAAATGTGACATGCAATGAGACATTCTGTACTGATTGGCTTAGTTTAGTAGAAACTTTTCTTGTTTTATAGTGTTTAATATCTAAAAATCCAGTCTAACTCTCCTCCCTGACCAATCAGCTCCCAGCTCCTTTACAACACTGCAGTCTAATCACTTCCTGTGTGTGTGTAGTGGGACACACTCCAGACTGATATCTGTGGTCTACCGGTGTGTAATAACTGGTTTATAGCGGGTGAATGTGCCGTGTGTGATTTGGGTTTTTATAGCGTATGTGTGTGTGTGTGTGTGTGTTAGCATTAGCATTAGCCTCCACTCGGTTTATAAACAGAGAAAGACGAGCAGTTCTCCGGTCCTCCCGCTGGTAAAACAGAGCATTTCAGTGAGAGTTTAATAAAGGGTCAGATATTATGGTCTGTTTTCAGGTTCCAATGTAAAATAGCTCCACACTGCAGAACCTCAGCTCTTTTATTTACCTTCTGAGAACGCCCGCACTGCTGCTGCTGGCTGGGAGTAATGTCCGTTAATGTCGCCCTGAGGACACTAGATTGCGCTCTTGAGTACTGTGGGTGAAACAAAGCCTCAGAACTAGATTGGGATTAAAATAGCCGATACCCGATCCATTAAAATGTGCCTGGATTAGCCCTAGACATCCCTAGTAACTTCACAATGATTTGAATGAGTCCGTCATCTTAAATCTCATGATTAAGACTATACTCTGTCCTGGAACCTAAGTGGTGAAATGTCCAAACAGCAGAATCACTTGCTATCTTCTAACATCAACTGAAGACCCACCTCTTTGGGGAGCACTTAATAAAGCACTAATATCTATTAAAGCTTTGATCGCATTGGCTGCCCTTGTCTTGTTCTTCTCCACAGGTTTTGCATAGTTTAGTCATCATTGCAAATGGTTGCATTAGGGGTATTGTGTGGCTGATTTCTAACAGGGTCAGAACTCAAAGTGTCTTGAATTTTGTGTCTATCAAAAATATTTAGTTATTATATTTACATTACATTTATGGCATTTAGCTGACGCTCTTATCCAGAGCAACTTCCAGGGTTACTCATTTTACAGAGGCAGGCCAATGTAGTGTTAGGAGTCTGGCCCAAGGACTCTTATTGGTGAAGCGCAGCACAGTCACCCAGACCAGGAATCGAACCCCAGTCTCCAACATGGTGTTGTAGCTCACTGGCAGATAGTGGTGTTATCTGTTGCACCACACCTAACACCAAAACTGAGTGGAAGATAACTACTGTAATTACTACTGTAATATATGAGGTTCCTCACTCTAATCTGTGTCTCTTTCTCTCTCTTTCTCACTTTCTCGCTCACCTCAGATGCGAGGTATGCTGTTCCCCCCTCCTATCGCCCCCAGGCCTCATACGCCGCTCCGTCCTACGAGCAACCCGGCTGGAACCCGCGCATGATCTCTGGAAATCAGATCTACATGTTGGACCAGGAGGAGGTACTGGATCTCTCTCTTCTCTGCACTCTGTACTGCGTAGAGTAGTTTAGGACTCATTTGTTAATCATGCACTCAATATAGCAGAAATCCACAATATGCAAATTGGATCTCTGAAATATACATTTCATAAAGTTGTTTTTTTATTCTTTGCATTCTGACTAACCGTAAATGTCCCAGATGAGTTTCCGTGGGTGTTCTGATGAATCAAGACGTTCATCCGATCCAGCAAACTAATGCATAATTCTGCAGGTCAATCATGACTCATATCATCAGTGGTGATTTAATACATTGCAGAGCATGTCACAGTTGCGGTGTTTCACTTGACAAAATAATATGGTATTTTGTACATATTGGGAAGCCATAGTGAGTGTTAATTAAATTAATTAAATACAGGTTTTAGAAGTGGACTACCATATATATATATATATATATATATATATATATATATATATATATATATATATATATATAGATAGATAGATAGATAGATAAAATGGTTAATGATTTCAGGGTAAACCACAGTAAAATTAGTGAAATAAGTGAAATAGCTACATTTTGGGAACATCCCTGAAGCCCCTTGTCTATGTCAAGTCTGTGCAATCCTCCACCACCCCATCACCTCCCTTTTAATCCTGTCATCTATCATTCCTGGCTCCACTTATCAAAGAGGGACTGGCTACCTACACAAAGAAGAAGCCACTTGAACTCCATCCCAAAACCGACCCCAACCTCTTCCCCCTCTCTCTTCTCCCAGATCATCATAAGCTGCCGGTATGAACTAGTGAACTGACAGTTAGTGTTACTGTTCCAAATTTGAATGATCCTTTATTAACACTGTGGTTGATTACCACGCTTCAAAACTGTACAGCATCAAGCAAAGTTTGCATCAGTCTTCCCGACGCATTTTTGAAGGATCTCCTACTGTGGCAGGTTTGGACTTTGGGGATCCTGGCCATGCACCACATGACCTAGAGTGAAGAATACATCAGAATCAGAAATACTTTATTGATCCCAGGAGGGAAACTGCTGTTGTTACAGTTGCAACTGTTTGTGTAAGAAGAAACACTATAAAATAAAATATATAAAACAAAAAGAGAAGAAAATGTAAATATGTACCTTGTATATAAATTACAGCTGAAACCAGAAGTTTACATTACATAGTTTACACTATATAAAAAGACACATATGCATTTTTTTTCTCAGTGTCTGACATGATTTGTTTTCTTTAAATGAAATTTACCACCGACACGTTTTATTGTATATATATATATATATATATATTAACAATAAAATGTGACAGTGTAGTAAATTTCATTATAAAATGGTCTCTGTTCTTCAATATGAAATATAATTTTCTTTGCATTAATAACATAAATATCTTTATAAAATATCTTTATTTTGCATGACAACCTATAACCTATATCTATATTTCAGAATATATCTTCATTGCTAAATGTTCTGAAATATTGCAGTGTGATTTTCTTCCCAGTATGTGAGGCTGTAGTCAAGACTTATGTAACGGCAAATCACTGCATGTTTTTCAATTATGCATGATTTTTCTAAATCAATCTTTTTTTCCTAACTTTCCTGCTAACATATCCAGCATAATTTAACCTCTATCTTGCATTTTCTATAAGAAATTGCAACCATGTTCTATAACTGTGCGTAGTTATTTATTAATGCAGTGTAAATGGTTTCTAATGTGAAATGTTAATAGACGTTAAATATGACTCTCTGGGGGGAAAATGCCTCTCTCTCCTTCTTCTGTCTAGCTACTGATAGACAATATTTATTACATGACCTGTAAGACAGATAAGAACTATTGACACAGGCTGCTCTGAGAGTTGCATCAATCAGAAGCTTCTTCCTGTCTAATTGTGTCCGTTTTGCTGCGTTTCCTGATAAGGACACACTTTGAATAGATTTGAATCAGCCATGACAGGCTAATGACTGTCACCCCTGTAAAGATGGGCGTGATGAAATATTCATGGTTGCCACTCATCTCCTAGAGGGGACAGTCGGTCCCGTATGTGTGTGTGTGTGTGAAAGAGAGAGAAAATCCTAGCTGAGATTTTTGTTGTGAATGACAGCTATCTCCCCTGCATTGAGAGACTGCAGGAGAGCATGTTTTCACTGATTGTTTTCTCAGTGCTCAGGCCTTCCATTTCAGCTTCTATCTAGCCTTGTAGATTCACTGGGGCGAAGGCAACTGCAGAGAAAGCAGATAATATATCTTCATTGGCTCCATCTTACTGTAGCGTTGCATTTTTACATTTGCCTACAGAATAGTGTATGAGTTTGGTTTCAAGTAAAATTGTAAACTTTAGGAATTCTCTCTCTCTCTCTAATAATTCAAAGAGACCTCTAAGTTTAGACTTTACTAAACACAAGTCAGTAAGGAGACCACTCTGCTATTCGGCCAAGTGTTCTCGGAAGAGGAGGGTCTTCAGTCTGCGTTTAAACACAGTGAGTGACACCCAGGGGAAGTTCGTTCCACTACTTCGGTGCAGGACAGAAAAAAGCCTAGACGCTTGTCTTCTGTGAATCTTAAAGGATGGCGGGTCGAGTCGAGCCGTACTTGAAGCTGGAAGGGTTCTTGGTGCGGATCAGCTTTTGACCATTACCACCAAGTACGGAGGGGCAGGTCCGTACTTGGCTTTGTAGTCCAGCGTCAGGGTTTTGAATCTGATGCGGGCAGCAGCTACAGGAAGCCAGTGAAGAGAGAATGCAGTTGCAGGAAGAAAAATACTTCTGAATGTTTAAAGGAAGTCAGTGTAAAAATATGTTATTATATTATAAGTCAATTCGGAGCATTTGTATTTATCCAGAATTATCCACACAGTGCACAGGGCAGCTACTAAAAATAGACAAAAATGCAGATACATGTTTTTCATTAAACAGCAGTGATATAAGTTTCATATACCGTGCAAGTGCATAATAAGTGAAACATGCATATATTTTTTATGTGTAGGTAAATGGATGACCTAAATGTGCAAATGCACACACACAGCTTGTTTAGTCCCTGTAGCGAACCATGTAGGTAACCATTAACCTGCTGGCACCATGCCTAATGCCAGGCACGGGCTAGAGGGGTTTCAAGTGGAACTCTGTTCTCTGGAATGATGGATGGTGCTCCATCTGGTACTTTTAGGATGAGTTGGGAAGTTGGGGATGATGAGGTGGGGTGCTGATCATCCAACATTCTGACCTCACAAATGTTCTGGTCACTGAATGCAATCCAATTCTCACAGCAATGCTCCACAATCTAGTAGAGAGCCTGCTTCCCTGGACAGTAGAGGCAGTTATTCTAACAAAAACAGGAACAACACCCTTAATTTTATAAAGAAAATGAGCAAGTGTCCCAATATTTTTTGTTTATATAGTGTATGTGTTCTAAGCATATCAGCTATAGGACAGATATGTAATATATGTATGATAAATATTGCCAATGTTTTTCACTTTTTGACAAAATGTGACTCTGGTTGTTCAGTTGTTCTTGTGCAGATGATGAGTGGACCAACAGAAATGCTCCAAAATTCAAGGATTCAAGGATTTAAGGAGACTTTATTGTCATTCGCATCACATGTGGTACATGGGGTGGAACAAAATTGAGATCTCAAGGTCCCAGTTATACCCAAAGAGCAATAAATAAAAATCTAGAATATAAGAAAGGTAGACATAAAAATGACTTGGAATAAAATCTTTGTACACAAACTCTTGGCTAAGAATACATTTGGGGTAAGCGGGTGAAATGTGTACTTTTAAGTCTTAGCAGAACTGTAACCTACAGTCTGGTTGAGGTCTTTCTAATATAACAGTCCAACCTCCACCAGTCCAGGTGGGTGACCTCTGTGCAAGATTCTCCTGATGAGTGTGAAGCCACTGCACCTTTCCTGAGACTTGTCAACGCTTTGCTCAGAGGGGAGCCCGCTGTTTCAGTGCTGTACACTAGACCTTCCATTTATGAAGGGGTACATACTGTCCTTCCCTCAGTGGCCAGATTGGTCCTTGGGGATCCTGCTCATGGGGTAGAGTGAGGTTTACAGGTCCTCACTAAAACATGAAATCAGGATTAACCCTAATTCCACCTAAGCAGTGCTTTTACAGATCAAATATCACAGTCGGAATTACTTCCATAATTACACCAGTCAGCCATAACATTAACACCACTGACAGGTGAAGTGAAGAGCACTGATTATCTTTATTTACTGTGGCTTCATCTGTCAAGGGGTGGGATAAGTAAGGCAGCGAGTGAACAGTCAGTTCTTGAAGGTGATGATGGTGTTAAAAGCAGGAGATATGGGTAAGGGTAAGAATCTGAGCCACCTTCACCAGAGCCAAACTGAGATGGCTAGACGACTGGGTCAAAACATCTCCAAAACATCAGGAAGTAGGTTGTGTGGCTGGTATGCAGTGGTCAGTAGCTACCAAAAGTGGTCTAAGAAAGGACAACCAGTGAACCGATGACAGGGTCGATGTGAGGCATGGAGGCTACAGCTCTTAAACTTTTATACTAACAGATTTTTAAGGATCTGCTGCTAACACCTCTGTGGCTAATACTACCTTTAGGAGACCTTCAGAGGTCTTGTAAAGTTCATGCCTCGAATAAAAAGGGGGAACTACTCAGTGTTAGGCAGGAGGTGCTAAAGTTATGGCTGATCGGTATGTAAACCACCTCAACAAATACTGTGGTTAAGCCAGCCAGCTTTTGTCAAAACTAGATGAATAGACTAGACAGATAAAAACAGATGAGATATATTAAATATGTCAGGTAGAGAAAAGCCAAGTTTTGAATTAATGAAGAGTTTTGGAAAGTTTCAGGAAGTAATCATTTAAATATTCATTTAATTTTAAGTAATAATTTGTAACCTAATAACGTTTTTCTTGTTTTCTGCTGTAAGCTGTTGTTAAATCGTTAAATCTCTTAATGATCTGCCACTATTAATATCACCACTATTACCCATCATTACTCTGACCATCACTGCCATGACTACATTAAGTTCTACTACACCATGATTATTATATTATGATTATGATTAGAGCAGTTTAACAGTATAGATGGTTTGGTAACTTTTATCAATAAGGTTTAAATAGTTCTGACCAGAGGAGGACGGGTCAGGTCCCCCTTGTGAGTCTTGGTTCCTCCCAAGGTTTCTTCCTCCAGCTCTGAGGGAGTTTCTCCTTGCCACTGTCGCGGTTGGCTGCTCACTGGGGGTCTTAGACTTTTCATGTCTTTTTATGTTATTTATTTTTCTTTTTTTCTGTCTTTTACTAATTACTGATTGTGTACGACACCAGTCAAAAGTGCTATACAAATAAATTTTACTTGACTTGTGTATTGAAATGTATCTAAAACAAAATCCTCAGATCTTCTGTCTCCAGTTTTGCTTTTGTTGTTATTTTTGACATTATTAGAACCCAGGATTTGTTCTGTACATTGTATGATGACTGAACCAATAGGAAAGCTTCAAAATCACTCAGAAAGTAGTCTTTTTACATTGGCAGTTAAGTCACATACATCCTTCTAAAAGTTAAGAAGGTTTTACTTCTCCTGTAAAGTTACACTTTTGGAGATACAAGGCTTTCCAACCATGCCAATATTCCAGTCTTAAACATGGGCTGTCATTGAAGACACATTCCCAGTTTGTAGTTGAAGGGTTGGTGGTTATTAGCACTACTGACAGGTGATGTGAAAAACATTGATTATCTTCATCTACAGTGGCATCTGTCAGAGGGTGGGATATAAGGGATCAGGTGAACAGTCAGTTCTTGAAGGTGATAAGGGTGCAGAAAGCAGGAAAAATGGACAAGCATGAGAAACCATGAGGGCCATATTGTAACAGCTAGATGACTGGGTTTAGAACATCTCCAACACATCAGGCCTTTCACATTGACTTCCAGTTAGTCAAAGACTTCCTTCCAAAAGTTAAGAAGGTTTTACTTCTCCTGTAGAGTTGCAGTTTTGGAGATACAAGGTTTTGTTTCAGCCATGTCAATATTCCTAGTCTATGGGCTGTTATTGAAGACACATTCCTAAAGGCCCTAAAGGCGTTTTGCCGCAGTGCAGTACTACACTGGAACTCTCGCTGTTGTTAATCTGGTGAGCTCCAGGAACCTCTATGGACATCAGCAAACTGGCTTGGACCAAGACCCTTCGGGGCCAATACTGGTCCCCTCTCAGGTGCAGCATTCAAAGCCAAGCCCAGAAACCCAGACCCACCGAAACACCAGGTGTGTTGTCATGTCCCGTCGATGCCATAAGAGGGAGCGAGAGTGCAGCAGGTGTCATCCTGCCACTTGGCTTGACTTTAATAGATGTGCAGTGACAGCGGCCTGCATCTGACTGCACACGCTGCACGCACCAGCGCATCCCCTGCACGGCCCTCCGTGCCGCTGTGACACTCCGTTACACAAGCAGCAAGCTGGGCCCAGAGCACAGTTCCTCTGGTTGTGTGTGTGTGAGTGGGAGGCAGCCATTCTTGTAAGCTGGCCCTGCACTGTGCTATTGAATTAGGAAGAAAGACTAGTAAACAGAATTGGTCTCTGTGGCCACTCTCATCGCTTTTCCGCACTCTCCCCCATATGCTGCTGCTGGCCGTCACGGCAGATTGATTCATTAGTGCCGACACGGGCGACGGGAGGGCCATGGTGGGCTTTTGCCCGTAGCTGCCGTTGTCACAGTCTATAAAAGCACGGCTCAGAAGAATCTCCAGTGTATGCTCACACATTCATGACCCATTGGGAGCCATTTCGAGAGGGCGGGGAGAGGAGATTATGCAATGGCCTTCTTGGATGAATCACCGCACCATATCAAACTGTTAGATGGAAGTGTTGTTTGATGGGCTGAAAAGACTTTGTCACTCACCCGGGTTCGATTGTCTCTTTGCTCGTCGAGTCACTGCTCTGCCAAGAATGTAATACTGCAATTTGTTATCACAGGCTTCATGACACGGGACGTGATAGACAGGACAGGTTCCATATTTGTCATTCATCTTTGATCAATCCTAATCTCGCTCCGGTCGTGTCTGACCGAGTAGTTGACGGGGGTGCATGAGCCGAATTGTCCAGAATCGTATACCTTCATAGGAATAGATCCCGATATCTTACATTTACTAAATTATGTCACATTCATTACAGCTAACATCAGATCAGACCAACAGAACCTTTGTTAGAAACCTTGATGCTGGAACACATCTTCACACATATACACTGTATGGACTAAAGTATTGGGACACCTGCTCTGTCATTGTTTCTTCTGAAATTCTGAAATCAAAGGCAATAAAAAAGAGAGTTTCAAGGCTTTCTACTAGATCGGAGGAGCACTGATGTGAGCTTTTGATTGCGTTTAGTGACGAGACCGTTAGAGAGGACAGCTTGTTGGATGATGACCCAACCTCATCATCTGCAACTCATCCCAAAAGTATTGGATGGTGCACCATTCATCATTCCAGAGAACAGTTCTTCCACTGCTCCACAGCTCAATGCTGCTCCTATGGAATAGAGTGGTATTCTAATGGCAGTCCTTCACTACGGCTATGTGTGTGTGTGTGTGTGTGTGTGTGTGTGAGAGAGAGAGAGAGAGCATTTGCACATCTTCATCAGCAATGGGTACAGCTTAAAGTTGCTGAATGCATTCATCAGAAGGGCTGTCCACAAACATTTGGACATACTGTGTATGTTTGTTGCTTTTATGCTACCTTCGTAGCGCTGTATGCTACCTTTTATGCTTCTTCGTGGGCGGTTTCTGCTGCGGCTAATAAAATGTTCTGGAAATGTTAGTAGGACATTCTTTGTCTTCTCTGAGAAATTGTTCTTCTCTTGAATTGCTCCTCTTAGCACTTCGTCTGAAGAGGTTGCATATCTGTGTGTGAGTTAGGGCCAACTGCCAGCCCACGTGTGTCATATCATGCATTCATTTAGCTCCCAAAGTGTGAGCCTTGGGTAAAGAGCAAATAAATAGTGTTACTGTCTGCACTGCATGTTGCCAAAGAAGTCAGCTAATCAGCATCAGGCGTCTGGATCAGCCGTTTGACTGCAGTTGAAATCAGAATCAGTCATGAAAAATCATGATTGCGCTAACCCCAGTTTAATATGTCTGAAAATCAGCAACTGCATGTTTCCACCGGACTTCTGAACATCTGTTCGGGATCTCTGAAAATGTGAAAATCGTGAAAGTGCGCCCGCTTTAATGCCCAATTAACAGCCCTTTCCCAGCTGAAGCTCAATCCTCTGGAGTGCATTAAAAACAGCAGCCTTGTCTGCAACCTGTCAGCAAATGTGATGCTGATTCAAGCAGACAAGTCCTGGCTCTTCTCGTTAGCTCCCGGGAGCTGGTCCTTGAGTAGCATGTCCGTGGGTGCAGGGCGAGTCACGAGCCCGGGCTACCGGGCACAGTGCCGGTCAGACAGGCCGGGCAGTGATCGATTAGCGCCCCACCAGGGCCAAATGGATTACACACCTGCCGATCCGTCGGCTCTCCGCATGCCCCCTTGCACAGCTGGGCCTGCTTAGACAGCTCTGACATATGGCAGTGCCCCCTGATGTGCGGCTGCTGCTGCTGTGCCAAGCCACATTTACGGAGCCTATTTTCCCTCCACTTCACCACGACGCTGCTGCTGTTTGTGTGGAAACACTCCAGTGACGACGCGATAGCAACACGCCGCTACTTGAACAGCCGGTAACAGCTCCACTGTGGAGTCGTTAAAAGACAGAATGGGGGAATGAGCTCTTTCTGAGGTGAGCTGGAGATCAGAGAGTTGATATAGGGCAAAAAAAAAACGCTCTCACTCTATCTCTCTCTCTTTCTGTTTCGTCCAGTGTCCCCTGCTGCGGGTTTCTGGCAGATAACATTGACCAGTGTAATTGCTATCAGGACAACGCAGGTGAACAGCTGCACCCTGTGCCTCTAGTGGATCACAGGGTGCCATTCGTCCGAATAGAGCGCAGGTGTTCCTCCCAACATCATTCAACCACATCCATTCACATATACCAAAGTGCCCCAGGCAGTCCGGCACCTTCACTGGGATAGATCCCAATGCCTAGTTCCTAACAGATGACATCAGATTCAGTGAGGAGAACCTTGATATTAGGACACCATAAGTCATGTGCTACAGATTGCAGAGTTTTTAAGTCCTCTGCAACATCAGTGTGCTAGTAATAAATAATTAAAAAAATAATGATTAAATAATATGTCAATAATAACCAAAATGTATTACATAAATTATAAGGAGTTGCTAAAATAATAAAATAAAATCAGATGGATTACCCGTACACTGCATGCACCAAAAAGATACATAAAAATGTCTACGTTTGAAATTAAAATAAAAGTAAAAAGTAAAATAAAAGAGTTGAACAATTTTTGCCGGACTAGTGGGCCGGCCTAGAAGAGGCAGTTTCCCTAACTAAGCTGATTAATGAACCTTGTTGAAACCTTGTAGCATTTTTGCCTAGAAGAGACATTTTCTCATACTGATGGTCAGAGAACTGTCTTTTGACCCAAAGCTAACAAGTATCCGTGCTGTTAATAGGAGATGCAATCTTAGGTAAGCTGAAGTTGGGTCTCCTTGCTTGATATATTATTGTTAAAGGAAGTGATATGAAGATGTGTGTTCTAAAGTCTGTACAAGTCAACATCGCTACCGCAGCAATAGCATCACTACTTCGTTATTAGCATTGTTATTACGCCAGCTGCCAGCCTTGCCCAGCATTGCTACTGCAGCATTAGTCACAAGCCATGTTTATGAGACCCTTCACATCTAAAAACAAGGACATATGGGGTAAGCTTCTTGCAGCTTTGAGGGCAGGGTTTGAGTCCTTTACCAGGCAGGGTCACATGAAATGGTACATGAAATGTAATAGAGGTACTTTTTCACAAAAAAGACCAGATATTTTGGCCCCAAACTTCCCACTCTTGAGAAGCCATTGACCATTCCATGCAGCCTATGGTGGTCCAGCAAATCTAGGCTTGCTTGGTTTTTCTTGTTTATTCTGTGTTTTAGTTTGTGAGCAGTACATTCCTGATGAATCAAATATGCTGTAAAATAAAGGTAAACTATGCAAAATGTTATTTCATTTCTTTTTTGTAATAATTGGTCAAAAGATTAAGTCTAGTTTTAAAGTATTCTGGCAATTATTTGATGGTTTAGGCTTTAAAATGTTCATTTATTAATTTCAGATTAGGTCAGTCGAACCTTGGTTAGAAACCTTGCGTATTTTGATGGATTTAATATATCTAACAACCATGGGTCTACCACATGAGTTCACATATACCAAAATGTCCTAGGTGTTCAGCCGAATCCTTCATGTTTCATTTGTTCATTCCAGATGCCATCTAAACAGGTGAACAGCACATAGGCCAAGCACATCACCAAGTTGTCTTCATACAAGGACATTCCAGAAGACCACTTTTTCAAATCTTAAAGGATCCTAAAGGATCTAATTGTACTAAAGCCATCAATTTTAGCCTTTAGATTTATTTTTCTGTGAGTTGTTCCAGGCCAGAAGCCATACCTCAGCTACATGCATGCACATGTACAGAAAGGTCCCATGGCAGTGTGGAGTGACAATTTCTTGTGTTTACTTCTTTCATTAAAGATCCTTGCATTGATGTGCTGGTGGTGGAGTTCTAGCCTGCCACACAGGAGACATAGCCAGCTTTGTGGTTTCTATCACAAAATGGGTGGCAGCTTTGCTCTCCATGTGGATGTTTTGGATGTGATTTTCTGTCCAGGCCACTGACCGTAGAAAACATGGACAGTACAACATCTCTTGAAAAAGAAGCAACCACAGGTCTAGCATCTCTGTGTAGCTCTGCCCATCCCCATATGTTTCAGTGTCAAAACAGACCATTTTCCATCTCATTTTCCTCTTCTAACCTGATTTTCCATCATTAAACCCTTACTCTGCTATATCATAAGAAGGTGGGGTCACACTTAGGAATTGAGTGATAGACAGACTTTGCTGGAAGAGACTGGTCGTCTGCAGCAGGACCTGCATGGCGCCCTTTCTGTTCATTATGTGGACTATTTGCACTTTCACTGTTGAAACTTTCATCTAATCAGATAAACTGGGAACCCAGGGGGGAAATTCGCTATGAGCTCAGTGAAGGTGGTCTGAGATGCACTTGGTCTGGGAGAAAGGGGCGAGTCTACCAAATTAGTGGGTCGGTCTTGCTCTGCCTTTGGTTTCTACTAGTCTCTGGTGGCAAATGGAACCAAGGGATCCATGTTTTCTAGTCATTGGTCCAGTCAATCACAACACACTATAGCAAGTGTTTACAGACTTCTTTTGTGTATCATTAACACTAGATTCTCTCAAAGTGGTCGTAGCCTTTGACCTTGTCCCAACTTTTCTGTGGAAAGACCTTTTCCAATGATCTGGGTGTTGGGGGGGGGTGTAAATATAAGACTTTTCAGTGAAGAGACAACAGTGTTTGAGGTTCACGGTATGGCACATGTAGTAGACCCTTAAGTCAGGACCAAGTTGGACTTCTTGATTGTATGGAATTCAAAAATCTTTTAATACATTCCAGTCCAAAATCTGAATGGAGACATTTTAAAGAAACTTGCTCTTCTGTTTCAATATCCTAGCCCCCTAAAACCACATTTTGAGCCTACATCAGTGATTCTTAGTCTTGCTCCTGAAGTACCTTTGCCTTACCAGCTGCCAGCACACCTGATGCAACTAATGAACTAATTAACAAGCCCTTCCTCAGGGTGAGTGGGTGTGTTACAGCAGGGAAAGCACTACAACATCCAGTGTGGTGGTACTCTAAGACCAGTATTGAGAACCACTGGTCTACACACCAAGGCTTATTATTCAACAATTCAAAAGATCTGTGTTATTAAATTAGGAGGCGTGAGGAATGGGAGCCTGGACCTGCCAGCAAGTCCATGATTGTTTGGAGCATAAAGGGTTTTTGATAAGGATAGATAAGGCTATAATTCTGTCATTGAAAACCATTAAGTGGATTTCGTGTCTTCAGTGTGTTGAGGGTCACTGTGAGCGTGTGCTTGAGGACTCCGGACATCTGGTTCACAACATCTGCCTCCAGACCAGCACAGATGGCCTCTTCTGGATGGAGGGCTTACAAACTTACATCAAAACATTCCTGATGTATTATGCAGCTTCTGGAGATTCTTCAGCTCAGTCATAATGTGGCCAAGTGTGGCCAACTGTGCAATTCTGTATCGCCTTTGACAAAGTTTCCTCAATATTTACTCTTGGCATCTTTCTAGAATGGCTGCATTTTACTTGCTCTCACATTTCTGCCCAATTCTTGTGGGTGTTGAGTGTTATGCAAGAGGTAGATGAGTTGAGTGTAAAATTTAAACAAGCTACAAGATTTAAACAAAAGATTTGGACAGTTGCTGTCCTTTAAAATATGGCCTTAATTGCAGCATCTGAGCAACAGCAAGGCTTAAAAGCTTTTTCAGGTGTTAGAAACTAGCCAGAAGAATCTTTCTCTATGTCTGAAAGCATGGCGGAGCTGCAACTCTTATAAATATACATTACTGCCTCCTTTCCTCTTGATGCATCATGTTGACCAATGTAAGCATCATTGATTTTGTTTACACATTGTATTAACATGCGTTTTATGTTCAAATAGTGGCTGACCGGACATGTTTGACCCCTTTTTTTTTAACTAAGCTGCATCCTGGACATGAGCAGATAAGGTCTGATTTTACTTACCTGCATATCAATATATCGCTGCTGTTCAAACATACCTTGCATCTTCAAAATCATTACAGATGGTGAAAAAATCTTAAGTCCCAGTATGAAATTTTGTTTTTGTTTTGTTTCTTTTGGTCCGTTCATTGTGAAATTTTGACAAACGTTGCTTCCATTTTGCTTCTGGTAACCTACTGTAAACATGGTTCCTCAGCTGTTACGAGCAGTGTATCACACAATATCAAATATCGGAAAGGTAACTCAAGCCTCACATAGCCGCCACCTTGCTTTTCCTCATTTTTCCTCTCACCTGCTACGTTTCTGCTTATGTAGCCTAACTGAGTATTGCTGATATCCACCTCTGACCATCTCCGAAACAGGCTTAAGTGATGTGGTTGTAGTCTATCCTGGATTAAACAGACTCTCAATTTCTGTAGTGGGTGGCTTAACCCCCTAAACAGCCAAAACTGCCTAAAAAGTGTTATTACAAACTTCTATTACCAGAGAATAGCCCAGCTGTTTGTACAGAAGTCCCTGTAGATACTGAGTAATGCACCTTAGTGTGTAATCAGCCTTAATAAGACTAATCTCCTAAAATGTAGACCCCGTCATCTACAAGCATATAGACCCGCCAAAGACTAGCCAAAACGTTTCTTATAGTCAGTGCTCTCATCGGCTGCAGTGGAATACATGAGCCAGAGAACTACAGTTGGCCAGATTTTTAGAAATGTGGCAAAGCTGTGGCAAAACGTTTGGTGGTGACAGTATTATAGTACCAGCGGTGATGTCTGTAGTGGAGGAGGTTTCAGTTTACCCAAACCCAAATTAGTTGTAAAATAATTAAATCCCACATTATGCAAGCTGACACCTTGTAAACAGACTTCGCCAAGCACATAAAAAAAATATCGCCTCTACTGAGTGAGACCCTGTGGTGGATAATTGTTCAAATAAAAGGGCAGTTTAGTCGATAAGGGAACGTAGGGTCCTTGAGCTCACGACTCATGAAGGATTTATTGTGTATAATGCATTTTTTATTGAGGGACCCATTTCGCAATCTCACTGCAAATAGCAATATATATATATATATATATATATATATATACTGTAGGTTCTCAGCATGCTGAGTATTACAGCATCCAGCTGCAGTGCTTTGCCTTAAGTGAGCAAAACCAGCCTGATTACCTTTTAGTGGATTGTGACTAGGGTTTACTATTAACAGAGTAGGAATAACATCTTAATAATACAACTTATACAGTTTACTCTGTCATTCTTCTGCCGTTAAAATGAACTTTTAGAGCATTCATACACATCATACATATTATGTGATCATGCTCATCTCTGACCACCTCCAGAAAGTAGTTTAAGTGATGAGGGGTAGGGTTCACAAAATAAGAAAAACTCTGTGGTTGTGGTTTCAGGGCCTGCTCCAGTCACCAGAGTCACCATTCGTGTTGAACACTTATAGAATTTGGCTTCAGCCTTTAAGCCATCCGTGCAGTGAACACACACACACAGCGGACAGTGAGCACACATGCCTCCGCAACGGCGCCCGGGGAGCAGCTCAGGGGCCCAACAGTGGCAGCTTGGTGAACCTGGGTAACAAACCCACAACCCTGTGATCAGTAACCCAGTGCTCTAACCACTGAGGTTTCCTCCTGCCTCCCCCCCAAAAAAATACACACGGTGGGTGAATTGGTTATGCTAAATTGCCCATGGGTGTGAGTGTGTAAGTAAATGTGTGTGTGTGGTACTGTGTAATGGACTGAGGCCCTGTACAGGGGGGTTTCCTGCTTTGCGCCCAATGATTCTGTGTAGGCTTCAGGACCCACCGCAACCCTGACCAGGAAGAAGTGGATAAGAAGGTGAATGGATGGAGATTATTACATTTTTCTTGAAAGAGTCTTTGTGGTGTTCTTATGTAGCTATTCGGTAATGCAGCCTTTTGCATTTTCCATTATTTCATTAAATCAGAATCAAAACAGAATCAAACAAAGCTTTAAAAAAAATAATAAAAATCCCAGCCAACATAAAAGAATCCTCATTGGAAAGGCACTATTTTAAGAACTATTGGCCTTGTTTCTTCAGTTGGTGAATTTGATCCATTCTCCAACTTTAACCTAATGGATTATCTTATCTTAATGTTTTAAAGAATGAAGATTAAGAGATATTTACTTCATGTTGTGGGACTGTTGGATTGTATGTTGTCGATACTGCTCCTTATCTTCAGACCTGTTTGCTTGGGAACCCAGCTCTGCTTTCTGCTGGGTTTCCAATACAGTTATCTGAAAATCATTTATTTTTGATAGGGTTATGGGTTCGATACCTGGATTCAGCAAGCCGCTGCTGTTGAGCCCCTTCACCCTCCCTGTCCCCTGGATGCTGCAGCGATGGCTGCCCACCACTCCGGACATGTGTGCTCATTGTGACTGTGTATGTTTGATAGCTAGTGTATATGTATATGTGTGTGTGTGTGTGTGTGTGTTCACTACATGTGTCCAACACTAATGGTGTCTTATCTTGTGATGTTGGCTGCAGTATTAGTGCCATTGTTGAAGGAAAGCCACTTCTTTCAGCACTTTGTTTTGACACTGGTGGAAAGGGCTGTTGGCTGACTGACAGCTAGCAGCCAAACATTTACCATGACATTTTCTTACTTATGTTCACGCCTTACTAGCAAAACATGAATGCTGTTTTTGGTGGTTATATCAGTTTGTGGTAGCAGGCAAATGTAAGTGACTTATAGACAGTTCTGTTTTAAAGAAATCCCAAAATCTGCATCACAGCTGCTGCCGTTTCTAGAGCTTATGTTACGCCTTCCAAGCATTTCACAATTAAACTGTGTTATGGGTCTTTTCAGAGTACAAACAACAGAGACTTGACCCAGTTCTCAAGATATGACTCCTTCAACAGCAGTTGTGGGTCAGTGATGGTACATTTATAACATTACAAATATTGCATATTTGTTATCTTTCAGATTGTTATATGTGTAATTTTTGGCAGTGTTTACACACACTCATCATGGACATAAATGTCAAGGCAGTGTCCATGTCATTGGGCTTTCAGTGATGTCTTTCAACTAAAAAGGGTTTGTTGACAGCACTTATTGGACTGACACCTTCAAGATTGACAAGGTTGCAGCTGACCACAAAATGCACAAAGTAAAAGCCTTCTGGAGTAATATTTATGGTCGGAGTTATTTGGCCACAGTGACCACAGGTTGGGTTTGGAGGAGTAAAGACGAGGCTTTCAACCCCAAGACCAACACTGGATCAGCTGTTAGACATGGTGGTGGTAGCATTGTGCTCCGGGGCTGTTTTGCTGCCAGTGGAACTGGTCCACTGCACAGAGTAGATTAAATAATATAGGAGAACTAGCACAGAATTCTTCAGCATTACCTCCAACCACCAGCCAGTCAGTTAAATTTAAGACACAACTGTGTGTCCCAGCAGGACACTGACCTCCAGTTGTGGAAGGTGGTTGTGAAATGGATAAATCAACTGTTGGCCCTCCTAAAAGTCCTGACCTCAACCATATTGAAGTTATGTGGAAGTTATGCTTAAATGTACCACATTTAATTGAACCTGTTGTGCCCAGAAGAGTGGTCAAATATCCAACCAGTTACAATTCTGCCAGAAGCTTGTTGATGGACACCAAAAGTATCTGGTCAGGGTGCTGTTAGATGCGCTGTATGTAGATTTTTGACCCTGTATGTAAATGCTAATTCTGGTGCACCAATTTCTTTTGTTTTCTGTTAAAGATGTATATCATGCTCTTATTTTGCCCCAGAAGAAGAACAGCTCCAACAATTCATTGCTTTGACATCCATCCCCAATTCTCCATTTAGCCCACATGTTTATACCATAGGCCGAGGCCTGTTGCATGTTAGCAAATCTATCCTTCCCTCAGTGAAAAACAGCCAGCTGCATTCTCAGAGCCCTCTCATCAGACGACACAGCTGGGTTTCAGACGTGAATCACAGCTGCAGTGCAAGCCTCTACAGTGATGAGCATCTAAACAACCTCAGAATGCACCTACCAAGGCTGACTTGTATGGTATGATGAAATTCCTCCTAATCCAGAAAGTTTCTGAACTGAAACTTTTAGAACTGTGCTGCTCTGGATGCTGACGTACATGGCCTTTCCTGTACATCAAGGTCTGAGGACCCCCAGCTTTTTATGACAGCTATGTTTATAAGTGCTTTATAGTCAGATCACAGGACCTTAATGGAGCAAACAGAGGGGTGTTTAGGTCTTCACAGGAGTCTGGCGTTAGGAATAATATCACATGTTATCGTCTTGCTGTGATCTCAGCTCTCAAACCATTCAGGTCTTTCAAACCACCCCAGTTATTTTAGGCTATTTTCATTATGTGCTTTAACTCGTTAAAAAGACTATGGCCCACCAGCGGGCTGAAAGTGTTATTACAAACTTCTGTTTGCCAGAGAATAGCCCCACCAGCTTATACAGAAGTCCCTGTAGTTACTGAGTAATACACCTTCAGACCAAAAACTGCCCTTCATACAAAATAAGACACTTTGATGAACAGTAAGTTGAGTATTGAGGCCTGATTAAGCCTTTTTGTGGCACCCAGCCATTACAAATTTTAGGCCCATCTAAGAAAAAGTTTATATATGCTATAAAAAAAGAGACTGTGATTCTAAATGTTGCATACACAAGTGCGTATCCATCCACTGGAACCGAGTTCACATTATTTGTATATTACAACCGTCATTTTTACATAAGCATTTGCCAACCTATTTATAAAATATACAGTGGGGAAAAAAAGTATGTAGTCAGTCACCAATTGTGCAAGTTCTCCCACTTAAAAAAATGAGAGATGCCTGTAATTGACATCATAGGTAGACCTCAACTATGAGAGACAAAATGAGAAAAGAAAATCTGAAAATCACATTGTCTGATTTTTAAAGAATTTATTTGCAAATAATGGTGGAAAATAAGTATTTGTCACCTACAAACAAGCAAGATTTCTGTCTGTCACAGGCCTGTAACTTCATCTTTAAGAGGCTTCTCTGTCCTCCACTCATTACCTGTATTAATGGCACCTGTTTGAACTCGTTAACAGTATAAAAGACACCTGCCCACAACCTCAAACAGTCACACTCCAAACTCCACTATGGTGAAGACCAAAGAGCTGTCGAAGGACACCAGAAACAAAATTGTAGACCTGCACCAGGCTGGGAAGACTGAATCTGCAATAGGCAAGCAGCTTGGTGTGAAGAAATCTACTGTGGGAGCAATAATCAGAAAATGGGAGACCTACAAGACCACTGCTAATCTCCCTCGATCAGGGGCTCCATGCAAGATCTCAGCCCGTGGGGTCAAAATGATCACAAGAACGGTGAGCAAAAATCCCAGAACCACACGGGGGGACCTAGTGAATGACCTGCAGAAAGCTGGGACCAATGTTACAAAGGCTACCGCCAGTAACACACTACGCCGCCAGGGACTCAGATCTTGCAGTGCCAGACGTGTTCCCCTGCTTAAGCCAGTACATATCCGGGTGCGTCTGAAGTTTGCTAGAGAGCATTTGGATGTTCCGGAAGAGTATTGGGAGAATGTCTTATGGTCAGATGAAACCAAAGTAGAACTGTTTGGTACAAACACAACTCGTTGTGTTTGGAGGAGAATGAATGCTGAGTTGCATCCAAAGAACACCATACCAACTGTGAAGCATGGGGGTGGCAACATCATGCTTTGGGGCTGTTTCTCTGCAAAGGGACTAGGACGACTGGTCCGTGTACATGAAAGAATGAATGGGGCCATGTATTGTGAGATTTTGAGTGCAAACCTCCTTCCATCAGCAAGGGCATTGAAGATGAAACATGGCTGGGTCTTTCAGCATGACAATGATCCCAAGCACACTGCCAGGGCAACAAAGGAGTGGCTTCGTAAGAAGCATTTCAAGCTCCTGGAGTGGCCTAGCCAGTCTCCAGATCTCAACCCAATAGAAAACCTTTGGAGGGAGTTGAAAGTCTGTGTTGCCCGCCGACAGCCCCAAAACATCACTGCTCTAGAGGAGATCTGCATGGAGGAATGGGCCAACATACCAGCAACGGTGTGTGCCAACCTTGTGAAGAGTTGCAGAAAACGTTTGACCTCTGTCATTGCCAACAAAGGATATATAACAAAGTATTGAGATGAACTTTGTTATTGACCAAATACTTATTTTCCACCATTATTTGCAAATAAATTCTTTAAAAATCAGACAATGTGATTTTCAGAATTTCTTTTTTCTCATTTTGTCGTTCATAGTTAAGGTCTACCTATGATGTCAATTACAGGCCTCTCTCATTTTTTTAAGTGGGAGAACTTGCACAATTGGTGACTGACTAAATACTTTTTTCCCCACTGTATACCACACTATATACACTATATTTCCAGCTACTTCTGGCTATTAAAGCTTGTTTAAGCTCCCAGCATTGAGCTGTGGAGCAGTGGAACTGTGTTCTTTGGAATGGCGAATGGTGCCCCATCCAATTCTTCTGGGATGAGTTGGGGAGTTGGGGGTGCTGAGGTGGGATGGTGATCATCCAACATCTTGACCTCAGTAATGCTCTCATCGTCATAAAACCTTTGATTTCAGAAGAAACAGTGAATGAGCAGGTGTCCCAATACTTTTGCCCATACAGTGTATGCTAATATTGTACAGAAGTAGAGTTAACATATTCGGTCATTTGGCGTCTACCCTTAGGTTGGGTGGTGATCATCCAACATCCTGACCTCAGTAATGCTCTTGTCACTTAATGCAATCAAATCCTGACAGCAATGTTCCATTCAGCCATCCGTTCATCTATCCATCTAGATAGCTGTGTATGGAGCCTGTACAGCCTATACAGTCACTCCCTGGCAGGCGCTGTATGCTGTATGGTTGCTTCACGTATGTGGTCCTGGTACTGTACAGTGACCGCCAGCTCAGTCATACGTGTGCTCTGGGACAGTAACACCCTCTGTGGTAGCACTGTTTGCTCTGAGTGCAGGTGACAGGGAGCATTTGAGGCATGCTCCGTTGGGATTCACCATTTGACCCAGTGCTGCCCGCCTCATTTATCACCTCCTTCCCTACTCTCCACTTTCCCCGCTCTCTATAGCCCAACCCTATCTGCCTTAAGATAGCAGCCAGAACAGAGGAGCACCACCCACATTGTTACATCTCCTCCTGGCAATTTGGAAGTGAACCTGTTCTGCTTTATTTCCTCATTGTTTGTGCTACGGGGGGCTGCAGTATGATGAAAAAGGGGGCTTTCTTTTGTACTCTCTTCTCCCTCCCTTTCTCTCTCTCTGTCTCTCTTTTTTTTCCTCTCTCAGGATGGGCTACGGCGTGCTCCTCTCCCCCTGGGACCCAACCCCATACAGAGCCTTAAATAAACATCACATTACACACACAAGCCGGCAATTATTTCCCTCCTCTCCCACCAAAAACGCACTCACGTGTTTCATTATTTTAAGGAATCCTCACTCCGCCCTGTGGGAGTTGGGTCTGTATTAGTGGTCTGCAGATTCTTAAGGCCTCTCCATTCTCACCACTGCAGAGGTTTTTGAGTAGTTCCATACTAAAAATGACTGGGGTAGAGATTAAGTCCACATTTTTTTTTTACTGCTGATAAACCCACCCGTTCACTAGCAACTCCCCCTAGCACTAGCAATGCTCCCAACCTTAGGAGGGTCACCTTCACCAATACAGCTGGGTCCCCAACTCCACTACACCAGCTAACAGACGTCTGTGCCAGCCAACATGACCAGTTATGCTCTTTCGGACTCCGGTTGCAACGCATCATGATTCGGGGGTCGAACTTGTGACCGCAACAGTGGTAGTGCATGGTAGCCCAGTTTTTTTGCCCTCCAGTTTTTGGGTTTTTTTTTGGATCCAAGTAGATTTTAGTCCATCTTCCAAGTATTTTTGGATAATACAGCCAGATCTTTTAGGTCTGATCATTTAGCCTCTGTAATGAGTATTCTGTTAAGGTTGTGTATTGGCAAGAACCTGATACACATCAGGATACAAGGGTTACTATTCACTATACTCTGATATACTGTGATAAGACTATAAGCTTATATCAGCTCATTAGCAGTGTGATTACAGCAGTTAATTCACTGTAGAGCTTAGTAACTCTACTGGAAAACTCAATTGTAAAGCTGTATACTTTGGATTTTCTGGGTCAAACTAAGAACATCCATCCATTTATCCATCTATCTTCCTGCTCAGGGTCACTTCAGATCCAGAACCCACCCGGACTCATTGGGCGCAATAAGACGAGAACATTAAAAACTCAATCATGAGAGTTTAAGGGTCCTGGGGGTAGTAGATTGGGCCACATTGCAGGGTCTCGGAGTGTGACTCACTGTGGCGTATTGGCTCAGTTTCGGTGTGCATTGACCCTGTTGCTCCGCTCTCCCGCAGGTTCATCCTTTGTTGATGCGCGAGCGGCGCTCCGAGTCGCACAGGAACAAGCTGCTGCGACGGACGGTCAGCGTGCCGGTGGAAGGGCGGCATCATCCTGAGATGGGTGAGTGAGAGAGAGAGTGAGAGAGCGAAGTGAAGGGAGATTGATTCACACACACACTCTCACACACACATTTACATTCTCACACTCACAGTCTGTCGAAACATCCCCTGCGCCTCACGCTTTTACACCTCTAACAAGCGTCCCCTGCGGCTTGCCGGACACGAGTCCAGTGTGTGGGGGTGTTGACTGAAAGGTTGCAGCCCCTTTGATTTGACTGATCTACACCAATTTTGCGGCTTCTCTTTTAAGAGTTAAAGGCACAGTTTGGCAAAAAAGGACATTCGTTTAATTTCAGTTCTGGAATTGCTGAGCAAGAAATATATATTTTTTATAATTAGGTAATAAAATAAATAAAAGATAAAAAATAATAAAATGTTATGACAGCAGTAACCATATAAAAAACATGATTACAGTACACTGTCACAAACCACATAAACCATCAAAACTCATTATATCTGAATGTATACCCTTTTTAACTGATTTAATCCAGGAGTGACAACATATCAATTTTCATGCTGTACACAGTAAAAAACATGAAGCTGTATAATCTGTGTATAATGCTTTCTGTATGTTACCATGTTTTAATGGCTATATAAAAGATGCACAAAGCTTTCATGCTTGTTGGATGTTTTTCAGCACTTACTGAATTACTATAAAACTTGACTGTTAGAGGATCTTTATTCCAATTCATGTGTTTTCTTGTTCTAAATGAAACTAACAAAAGGAAATGGTGGGTATAGTGAAGTGGGTAACAATACTGCCTTCCCTGTGGCAAACTAGGATTCCATTCCCTGGTCAGTCCTAGAGCAAAACCCTTAACTCCTACCTGTGTAACAGTATTCAAATATAAGCCACTTTGGAAAATAATCGTCTGCTTAAAGCTGTGGTCACTCAAATAAAAAATTAAACACATAAAATTCACCTCGCTATCTCAGCTTCTTGAGCTATGTTACCATTGATTTGTTTACAACAAATCTTTTAACACTTAGGAAAGTTTGCCAATGTAGGATGAAAATGGAAATTGTTGGTAAAGCTCTACTCATGGCAGGGCTTAATGATGGTAAATCAGGTGAGCTGCTGCTGCTGCTGCTGCTGCTGCTGCTGATGGAATTGAACACATCCATGCTGATGGGGGCGTCCAGGAGAAACCTGGAACCAAGCTCTGTTCCTCAGACTAGCTCACAAGATCTCAATCACTACAGTAAAATGCACAGTGCTGCACATGAAATGACACATAGCATTCTTTTATCCATAAACCAAAACTTATGTCAACAGTCTTTTGCAAGAAATGACCTCATTACATATAACATTTTCATTGATGGAAACGGGCTGCTGTACCTCACAAATATTCTTTTTCAGCATTTTCATTTTATCACTTTTAATTTGGACAGAAAGTCGATTGTAACGGAACTATAGATCCAGCAAAGCCTAAAAGAGCAAACTGCAGAAACCAAGCAAGATTTCGGGTGTCTATAAATAATGATAATGATATTGTCCTGATTCTAAATCTTTCACATGGTTTACATGTCATAAAAACAGGATGTTTTCCAGTGTAATGAAGAAAGGGCTCAATTTTCATAATTTTACAGCTCAACCAAACCATCAGAATGATTAAACTGCAAGTAAAATGCTGAGAATGTTACAGACAGCAGAAACAGTAGAATAATTATATTTAATATTTAATATTAGATTATTTAGCAAGCAGTTCAGCTTTCAATTTTGTTGTTCGTTTCAATTATCATCATTGTGTTACATACGATTACATACTGATCCTGTTGCATATCCCTAGTCTTGTATTTTTATTTTATAATCTTTGCTAATTTTGCGAGATTTTCTTCCGATTTGGAAGGCCAGTCACCCAATTCCCATTCATGTGAACTAGCAACGCTCCTACACTAGCAGAGTGAACTAGCACGCCTCTTCTGACACATGTAAAGCCAGCCACCACCTCTTTTCAAACTGTCACTGACGCTGCATTATTAGGTAGCCAGGGCTCAGAGGTCAGCTTGGCTCCCTACTTCCAGTACAACAGCTAACAGACGCCTGCGCTGACCAGCCTCACACTAGGAGTGATGTGAAGAGGAAGTGGCATCAACCCACTCCTGAGAGAGCAAGGCCAATTGTGCTCTTTCTGACTCCAGCTGCTGATGGCAAGCAGCATGACCCAGGATTTGAACCACTGACTCCCACATCTTAACTTCTGGACCATTTGGAGCAAATTTGAGTTTTCACCAAACTTTTTCTTGGGTCAGAGCAGTCTGATATCCGATATTCGTGAAGTCCGATATCAGTGTGTGAAGACAGCTGCTGCTCATAGCTGTACTCACTGATAATAGCCTCAGTCTGCTGCTTTATACCAGCACAGGTTAACTCGGCCTCCAGCCTAAAAAAACTTTAAGTGTTGAATCCTCATCCACAGTGTAATGCAGTTTGAGACTGAGCTGAATCCGTGTCTGAAAAGCCGGCCAGAAGTGATGTTAGACCCACGAGCCTGAATAAAGCGCTGCAGAAAATGACATTACAGCATGTGTTAGACGACAGCATGCAGACAGGGGATGGATTCACGGGCTGTAAGGACGGATTCAGTCTTCAGCGCACTGACATGGTGACCTGCTTTGTTATGGCTTCATTTTGAGCCGACTGTTCTATTGAGATTTGCCTCTTTACACACAGAGAGACTGCTAGCCTGTGTCGTCGAGTTCTTTTGAGAGGTCTTTGGAGGGTTCCTGGTTTTTAGAGGCGTGTGAGACATTTTAAGCTGTAGGAGTCGTCAGTGGTAACGAAGGCGTGCTATAATTTTGTATAGATCGATTGCTTTTAGATAATTACGCTCATTTGCTGAAAGAAAGTGCTGTTTATATTTTGTTGTAATTTCTTGTTCTTGGACTCAAAAAAGCTACAGACTGTTGATATATACTGTAAATAGATTTTTTAATGTATGTAATTAAATATACTATATGTCCAAATATTTGTGGACACTTCTTCTAATGAATGCATTCAGGTACTTTAAGGTGCAACCATTGCTGACACAGATGTGCAAATACACAAACATACACAGCTTTTCTAGTCCCTGTAGAGAAGTACTGCTAATAGAATAGGACTCTCTGGAGCAGATAAATATGAACCTATTGGCCCCATCCAGAATGCCAGGTGTGGGCTAGAGCAATATAAAGCCCCCAGCATTGAGCTGCGGAGCAGTGAAACTGTGTTCTTTGGAATGATGGCTGGTGCTTCATCCAATACATTTGGGATGAGTTGGGTGATGAGGTGAGGTGGTGATCATCCAACATCCTGACCTCACTAACGCTCTTATTGCTGAATGAATGAATAAATCCTCACAGAAGTGCTCCCAAAGTCTAATTGAAAACCTTCCCTGGACAGTAGAGACAGCTACTCCAACAAAAGCAGCATAAAATCTTTTTAACATCCTTGATTTTGGAAGAAGAAATGGATAAGCAGGTGTCCCAATACTTTTGTCTTTATAGAGTATCTTCTTATCTTTTGCATTGTCTGGCTGAAAATATCTGTAGTATCCTATTGCTCACACAGATGGAACATAACACACATATCATAAACTAACAGTTTTAAACAAACTCTGCTCTGGAGGTTTCGTTTTCTAACATTTTAGAAACGTAGTGGCCTGAGAAATGTAGCCTACCTCATCTGCTGACTAGGCTCTGGAACGCAGCTCATATTTACTCATGGCTAACATTTAGTGTGTACGTTATTTAAGCACAAACAAGACATCATGAGTTTGTCTTAAATAATATTACATACATATATTACTAATATGACTTACAATCAGAAACAAGACAGGCTAAGGAAATATTTATGCATCCTAACACACTGCTCACGGCTGTGTTTTGAGCACTGGCTTTCTGGGATGTGGAAATTCCTGATGAATGTGTTTAACGTCCTGACAATATTTTAATTTATTAAAAGTTGTCTAATCAGCGGCTGATTTATGCTATCCTCCACTCTGCGTAGGGGCGATGTGCTAGATGTGTGACTGTGTGACTGTCTAAGTGTGTGTGTCTGTATGTGTGTGTGTGTGTTTTTTTGTGTGTCAGTTCGGCTACTCTACCTTCCTTGCTGATGGTGTTAATGATGATGTTAATTAACACTCAGGAAAACAGACAGGACAGTGATGCTTATGCACTGAACTGGCTGAATGTACTAAGGTTTAACGGTAACTAATGGGACTTTTATATTCTGTACCACTCAGAGACAAGCTTATTGAAGAGTATAGGTCAGGGGATGAATACAAAGACAAAAATCCAATGCCACTGAACATCCTCTGGAGTTCAGTTAAATTCACCATTAAAAATGGAAGGAACACGGCACATGTGTAAATCTGCCTAGAGGAGGCCGTAATTACACACTGAGTGACCATGCAAGAAGGTGACCACCAAGACACCACCAAGATTGCTCTGAAGGAGTTAAACTGATGCTGCCACCACCATGCTTCATGGTGGGGGGATGGTGTGATTGTGGTGATATGAAGTGTTTGGTGTCCGCCAAGCATAACGTCTAGTCTGACGGCCAAAAAGCTCAATTTTGGTCTCATCAGACTAAAGAACCTTTTTCCAATTGACTCCAATCGACCTTGGAGCATCCCATATATATATATATATATATATATATTAGGGGTTAATATATATATTAAATTTCTTTGCCACTTCTCCTTTTTTTGGACTGGGAATAAACCCAGTCAACAGTCAGCGTACGCAGAGTCTCTCCAGTCTCAGTTGCTAAAGCTTTTGACTCCTTCAGACAGAGTACTCATAGGTGTCTTGGTGGCCTCTCTCACTGGTTTCCTTCTTGCACTTCTTGGTCACTCATTTTGTAAAGGCAAATGTATGTTTTTGACACAGTCTCAGCTGCATATTCCTTATTCAAACACATGCCTAATGCAATTATTGCTCAAATGAGGATATCCAGATAACCAAGCCCACCCCTAATACATTACACAATTTCACTTAACAAGAGCCACAATGTCCCTGCATTATCTGCTCTTTTACACAGCCAAATTGACAAAAGTGTGTGTAAAAAGAACTTAATATACGGTTTAATGCATTTTTTAAATTCAGACCCAAAGTAAATGAATACTGAGAGAGCTAAGGCCTGTAATTATAGTTCTTATATATTTATTTGTGTGTTTATTGAGTCAGAGAAGTGAGTAATGGCTGATACAGGATTTTCCACTGTATATCAGTCAGAGTTTATGATATGTGTGAAGCAGCTTGTGGGTGCCAGCCTTGTCTGAGCCACCCACCACCCTGTCAAAAGAAAGAGTTTCAGCACGCCACAGCTACCAGTGACTGAGCAGCCACCAAATCTGAGAGGTGCAATCCCTTCCTTTTGTGGGAGTGTTTAAAGTCTTAGTGAGAGCACTTTGAGACAGTTTTGTAGGGCTTTTTTGAAAGACATTTGAGAGCGCTACAACGCACTCATCAAGAAAGGCTTTGGAACTTCTCACGCTTCTCGCTTTTATATGTAGACCAGGTGGGTTTCGAGTTCTACTGGTTTAGGCTCCTAATTTAGGAACCAAGTTCTTAACAACATGGTTGAAGCCTTTTTTTCTTATTACCTTTACACGTCTCCTACGGCATTGGCATATCATGCAGTTGTGTGCATGTGCAGTGTGTGTATTTTAAGAAATGTAGAATGCTTGGAAATGCGATTGTCTGTTTTTAAGTGTCGAAAGGCTCGGCGTCATACTATAAGCCTTCCATCAGACCAGTTTCAGAAGACATCCTTTCAACAAGAGAAGACACACTTTATAAGAATCACCACAGCAGCATGACCCCTTGATCCAGTCTCTCCTGTTGAAGTTCAGGTCTATTTCTACAGTGCTTTATACAACAAATGGCACACTGCCGTTTAACTACATTACAAAATGAGGTGAATACTAAATTACATGGTTTTTAGACTTCACATAGGATTTTGAAATTGTAAAGACATCACTAGACTCTGTTCTATGTTCCTGGCTGGTTCTGCACTCCCTAGTGGCCACTAACTGCCTTCTCAGGAGTGTTAGAAGAGGGCTGTGGATCCAGTTCGACTGTGTTAAGTGAGTGAGTCTAAACTTGCTCACTGGGAGGGGGGGGGGGTCACTGGGGGTCTTTGATCCTTCATGTCTTATGTTATTTCTTTTTTTGTCTTTGTCTTTTACTAATTACGTAAAGCTGCTTTGTGACGACAACAGTTGTAAAAAGCTATACAAATAAATCTGACTTGACTTGACATGCCATCAGTTCATGAGGATAATATGATCCATCATTATTTGAGCAGAGCTGTGAACAACTCTAAAGCACCTTGAAACACATGAATCGGACTACACTTTTCTCCAGAGCAAATCTCAGATTCTTTTAGGAAGACTGGAAGTGAATGAGGCCCATTATCTTTAGAACCGATAAAGGCTATGTGACAGCGTCACATCCGTCCCCTTTATATGTGAAAACTGTGTCCAAGCATAACCGCAAGCACATGTTATGTAAGATTTGAACTACAGCTTACTGTACTGTGCTTTATACTGTATATTGTGAACCACTGCTCCAGGCACTGCGGAACAGACTTACAAACATACAGCAGCATCTCATGTAGCTGTGGTTCAGGACATTTAGCTACCGTTCACCGAGTTCTGTGTACTTTAGATGATGTACACCACTATTCCTAAGAGACTTCTCGTGGAGCCGTGGTTCAGTGTTTTGCTCTGTTCCAGTTCCCTGAATCTGATATTCACACATTCTACCTGGCTCAGGTGTGCTTGGAGCTGAAGTAAAAAATCTGGACCAGCCGGAGATCCTTGGGGACTGCTTACCGAACTACTGCTCTAGCTGAAATACCGCACAGCTCTTGGTGTACCTGGCCGAAAACTGATTCACTTAACACATCGCCAGGGTTCTTGTAAAATTACATTCACAGTTATAAATACACTGACTGTGAAAAGCTGGGGACACACTTCCTTTTTATGAAATTTGCAAAATGCTTTGTTTTCACTGCTGCCTGGCCAAGTGTTCTTTCAATGCACAAAGAAAAAGACACATGAAAATGCTCAGCTAAAGGAATAGCGCAGTAAAAAATCAAAGGACCATGATTTACCAGTGTCTCAGACCACCTTCATTGAGCTTACAGCGCAGAAGCAAAGCAGATTTTCCCTCTGGATTCTCAGTTTGTCCGGCAAGTGGAAAGTTTTAACAGTAAGCGTGCATTTCATGGAAGTCCCACTACAACTACTCCATGTAATGAACAAAAAGGGTGTCTCTTCCAGCCAAGGCTGTCAATCACTTTATTTCTGAGTGTAACCCCACCTTAAGCAGGGTTAGGGTCTAAACACCGAATTTTAGGGGGAAATAAGAAATGGGCCAATATTATCACAGAGAAAACTAGCTGCTGGAATTAGTGACTGGAGATGGAAAGACAGTTTGGAGGAGAACAATGAGATTTTTTAATTGAGATTTAAATTGTTAAGATTTGAGGATGGGCGGAGCTATACATAATACTGAATCCAGCCAGAAGAGGCACTAGACTTGCGGTTGCTTCACTTTTGAGAGACGTTACGCTGTATCGTGAAAGGCTCAGAAATAATCAATGTCATATATAAGAATCTCTGTTTACTTACAGACTTTCATGCTATTTACAGATGAGTTGCAAAGTGAAGCAATCTCAGAGTTGGGTTCTCTATCCTTTCTCCTTTCACAACAGTGCAGGGAACTCTGGAAGCTATATATTTCTTTTTGTTGCTCTTAAAGAAACACAATTTAAACTAAATACAGTCTCAACACTGTCCATTTTTTTACGTTTTCTGCAGTCATCA
This sequence comes from Salminus brasiliensis, assembly GCF_030463535.1. Taxonomy (NCBI): domain Eukaryota; kingdom Metazoa; phylum Chordata; class Actinopteri; order Characiformes; family Bryconidae; genus Salminus; species Salminus brasiliensis. The sequence goes on from NC_132878.1 coordinate 90,578,101, forward strand.
GTTAGGACTTTTCCAAAGAACAAATTGAAGATAATTCTTAGGAAGATGGTGAAGGTGAATGAGACATAATATAGGAAAAGCTGTTGTAGGAATGTGTTCCAATTAAAAGCAGTATACTTCTACAAAGTTGGAGATCATGCAGAAGATAACGTAGTTCAAATTTTAACTAAAATGAGCAATAAGGGCTATTTCTTTCTCTATTTTTTTGGAAAAAGTAATGTTTGTGTAGCACTTCGACTGATTTCAGGCAATAATAAATAAATAAAGATGGCAAATAAATGAGAAAATGTTGGGCATGTATTTACAGAGATGAGATTTGTAAAAAGCTTAAAAATCCAATTTTCCTTTCTTAAGGGTCAATTTGCAATTTTCTGTAAATAATATTGTTACTGTGTTTTTTTACTTCTATTATTTATATTGTGTATATATATAATTTATTTTTATATATAAATTTTATATATAGTATATAGTGTATAGTGGTAATTTATTTTTTCTTAGCATTTTTGATTGCCAGTTGCCCAACCCGTGTGTATTCTCTCCCCTACTACTCATCACATGCAACACCCCTGACACTAGTGAGGGTGAGACCAACACATGCCCCCTATGACACGTGCCCAGCCAGTCACACATCTTTTTCGAACTGCTGTCGATGTGATGTCACCAGGCAACCAACGCAGCCGAATCCACTGCATTCCTGGCTCTGACGTACTGACACCAATGGCGGCTGGCACTGCACTAGTGTGATGTGGGGAAAGAGCGCCATCTACCCACCCTAGAGAGAGCAAGACCAATTAATTGTGCTCTCTCTGGGCCCGGCTGCCGATGGCTAGCAGCGTGAACGGGATTTGAACCAGTGACCCTGGACCCTGGACCCCCAGTGACAGCACCTAAGTCCGCTGGACCACCTGTAGCCCCCTGCTCTATTTCTACCCCCAAAAAAAAACATGGACCCATGTTGGGTTTTGTATTTCATGCTATAAGATGTTACAAGACAACAAAGAAGGACATGCTGGAAAAGCGAGGTGTCCCGGCAGTGCACATTAAGCAATCAACACTTTTATTCTAACTGAGAGGAGCTTGTGTCTGCTAAGTTTCTGTAACTCGTCTGGTTGCTAAGTTACTAGATGCACATGCTAGTGTCTGAAAGCCTTTTTATTTTTACATCACTGCTTCCCCATTCACAGCTCTGTTTAGTGATGTGGATGTAGGCAACGATAGATGGGTGAGTGGTGTTTTTTTTCATTCCTTGGTTTTATTACAAGCCCAGAATGTCAGCTTGTATTGAATCAGTTATATGCGTACACTATATGGACAAAAGTATTGGGACACCCGCTCACTCATTGTTTCTTCTGAAATTAAGGGTATTTAAAAAAGAGCTGATCCTGCTTTTGTTAGAGTAACTGACTCTACTGTCCAGGGAAGAAAGCTTTCTACTAGATTTTGGAGCATTGCCATAAGGATTTGCTCCGCAGGTTGATGTTGGTGCGGCTTTATACCCCTCTAGCCAGCTCTTAACATTGGGCATGTTGACCTTCGGCTTGTGTGTGACTGCTCCAGAGCATCCTCTTCTTTTGGCAGTGCTTCTCAATTCAGTAATAGACCATTTTAGGAGAATTGTCACCAGATAAATGTGCAAAAGACCATCTCAGACTTTCATGTCATGATGATACAAATGTGCCAGTCCATGTTTTCTTTTATTTTTCAGAATAGAAGTCATTCAGTAAAAGGCAAAGTCAATGTAAGGTTTAATTTCCTTTAAGCTCAATCAGCAAACTCCAACAGCAGAGTTCCTCCATGATCCATACGGACTATTAGATCGGAAATTTAACATGCTATATGGACAAAACTCTTGGGACACCTGCTCATTCAGTGTTTCTTCTAAAAACAAAGGTAAAATCCAGCACTTGATTGCATTAGACAACAAGAGCATTAGTGAGGTCAGGATGTTGGATGATCACCACCCCACCTCATTGGCACACCAGCCATCATTCCAGAGAACACAGTTCCTCCACTGCTTTACAGCTCAATGCTGCGGGGCTGTATACCCCTCAAGTCAAGTCAAGTCAAGTCAAGTCAAGTGGGTTTATTGTCATTTCAACTACATACAGAGTACACAGTGAAACGAAACAACGTTCCTCCAGGACCATGGTGCAACATAGACAGTGCATACAAGACACAAGTGCAACACAAACAAACAAGTGCGGACAGACAACACAGTACAGACAGAGGATAATAAATAATGACTGTAGTGTGCAAGTTGTGCAATGTGCAATAAATAGAGTCCAGTGAGGTAGTAAAGTTATTAGTGCAAATGCTTGTGCAAAAAATGCTTCCCATGTTATCTGGGGTAAATGGTTGGAAAGAGAGAGAGAGGGAGAGTGTACATGTACCAGAAAGATATCCGTTCATAAGTTGAGTTGTGTTGAGGAGTCTGATGGCTTGGGGGAAGAAGCTATTGCAGAGTCTGGTCGTGTTGGACCGGATGCTGCGGTACCTTCTTCCTGATGGCAGGAGGGAGAACAGTCTGTGTGAAGGGTGGGTGGAGTCATCCACAATGCTGGTTGCTTTGCGGATGCAGCGGGTGGTGTAAATGTCCATGACGGAGGGGAGAGAGACTCCGATGATCTTCTCAGCTGTCCTCACAATGCGTTGGAGGGACTTGCGGTCAGAGGCTGTGCAGGTCCCAAGCCAGGCAGTGATGCAGCTGCTTAGGATGCTCTCTATGGTTCCCCTATAGAAGAGGGTGAGGATGGGTGGAGGGAGACGGGCCTTTCTCAGCTTCCGGAGGAAGTAGAGACGCTGTTGGGCTTTCTTGGCTGTAGAGCTGGTGTTCAGGGACCAGGTGAGGTTCTCCGCTAGGTGGACACCAAGGAACTTGGTGCTCTTAACGATCTCCACAGAGGAGCCGTTGATGTTGAGCGGAGAGTGGTCCGGTCTTGATTTCCTGAAGTCAACAACCATTTCCTTGGTCTTCTCTACATTCCAGTGAAGGTTGTTGAGTGTACACCAGTCTGTCAGCTGCTGCACCTCCTCTCTGTATGCTGACTCGTCGCCTTTGCTGATGAGACCCAGCACAGTTGTATCATCGGCGAACTTTATGATGCTGTTAGAACTGTGTTTCGCAACACAGTCATGAGTCAGCAGGGTGAACAGCAGAGGACTCAGTACACTGCCCTGAGGTGCCCCAGTGTTCATGGTGATGGTGCTGGAGCTGCTGTCCCCGAACCGGACTAACTGGGGCCTTCCTGTCAGGAAGTCCAGGATCCAGTTGCAGAGGGGGGTGTTGAGGCCCAGCAGGCTTAACTTCCTGGTGAGGTTCTGTGGGATGATGGTGTTGAATGCTGAACTGAAGTCTATGAACAGCATTCTGACGTAGGTGTCCTTCTTCTCCAGGTGGGTAAGGGAGAGATGAAGGGTGGTGGTGATGACATCGTCCGTGGAGCGGTTGGGACGATATGCAAATTGCAGGGGGTCCAATGAAGAGGGCAGTTGGTTCTTGATGTTCCTCATGACTAACCTCTCGAAGCACTTCATGATGATGGGCGTGAGAGCTACGGGACGGTAGTCATTGAGGCAGGACACCGTGGACTTCTTCGGCACGGGGACGATGGTGGTGGTCTTGAGGCACGTTGGGACAGTGGAGCTGCGCAGGGAGACGTCAACTGGTCTGCACACTCTCTGAGCACTCTGCCGGGGATGTTGTCTGGTCCTGCAGCTTTCCGTGGGTTGACTCTGCGCAGAGTTTTCCTCACGTCCACTGCAGTCAGGCACAACACCTGCTCGTCCGGCTTGGGTGTGGTCTTTCTCACCAACGTGTTGTTCTGTGCCTCAAACCGTGCATAAAAGTCGTTCAGGGCATCGGGGAGGAAGGCATCACTGTCACAGGACGGTGGCATTGTCCTGTAGTTTGTGATTTCCTGGATGCCCTGCCACATGCGCCGTGTGTCACCGGTGTCCTTAAAGTGGCTGTGGATTCTCTGGGCGTGTGCGCGCTTTGCCTCTCGGATGGCTCGTGACAATTTGGCTCTTGCTTTCCTTAGGGCCGCCTTGTCACCCACTCTGAAGGCCGAGTCGCGGGTCCTCAGTAGCGCACGCACCTCAGGAGTCATCCACGGCTTCTGATTTGGGCGTGTGGTGATGGTCTTGGAGACAGTGACATCATCAATACACTTGCTGATGTAGCCAGTGACTGATGCTGTGTACTCCTCCAAGTTAACAGAGTCGCCTTCTGTCGCAGCCTCCCTAAACATGTCCCATGCAGTGCACTCAAAACAGTCCTGAAGGGCAGAGATGGCTCCTGCCGACCAGGTTCTCACCTGCTTCTGAACTGGTCTGGAGCGTCTGATGAGGGGTGTGTAAGCTGGAGTCAGATACACAGACATGTGGTCCGAGAACGCGAGGTGGGGGCGGGGCTCCGCCCGGTACGCACTGGGGATGTTTGTGTAAACAAGGTCCAGCGCGTTCGCTCCTCTCGTGGCAAAGTCCACATGTTGATGGAATTTAGGGAGGACTGACCGGAGATTTGCATGGTCAAAATCTCCGGCGACAATGAACAGTCCGTCTGGATGTTTGGTCTGCAGATCGCTGATGCCCCCGTGCAGTTCCCACAGTGCCTCCTTAGCATTAACTAAATAAATAAAAAGGTCTGCACTTGACTATGATGAACTCCACCAGCAGAGAGCAGTGCTTGGCGACAGTCACAGCGTTGTTACACCATTCCGTGTTGATGTAAACACACACGACTCCACCGTGGGTCTTCCCGGACAGAGCCGCGCTCCTATCCGCTCTGAACGAGGCTAGCCCGTCTAGCTGAATGGCGCTGTCTGGAATACTGTCGCTGAGCCACGATTCCACAAAGACTAGAGCACAGCAGTCTCTGAACTCTCGCTGGGTCGCTCGCTGGAGTCGAGCAGATAAACAAACTCTAGCCCACGCCTGGCATTAGGCATAGTCCCAATACATTAATGTTTGTTTATCTGCTCCAGAGAGTCTATTGACAGTACTTCTCTACAGGGACTAGACAAGCTGTGTGTGTGTGTACATGCATTTGCACATCTGTGTCAGCAATGGGTGCAGCTTAAAACTGCTGAATGCATTTATTACAAGGGGTGTCCACAAACATTGGGCCATACAGTGTATATTGGAATTGCCTCTCCGTTCCTTGTTTGCTGTGGGATTTTCCAGTTTTTTCAATGATTTTATTTTGTACTTTGAAAGCCAAATGCAGTCATTAACTTAAAGCATGACAGCTGCACATGTAAATACACAGCAACCTTTCATGTACCCTTCATTCGTCATATAAATAGCCCTCATATCCACTATGATGATGCAATTTCTCTTCGAGGCTTGCCATATTATTACTGAGCCAAGCAAGCAGTGGTTTATATTCCTATTTGATAGCAGTTACAGAATTAACTTGCACATTTCAAGTGCCAACAGCCAAGTTACACTTTCCTTTTGTACGTTGCAGCGTAAATTTACCATAGCCTTTAGTAAAGATATGGACCAGGCCTGTCTCAGTGCTGCTGGAGCTGGAGTTGGAGCTGGAGCTGGAGCCTATTCGCTTTCTGCAAAGCCATTTATGCCTATTTAAGAGGGCAAAAGATCATTTACAAAGAGTGGAAACTATATGCCAATTAAAACAGGGTTACAGAGCATGGATGTACTTACAGTCATGTACAAAATTAGCACATCTCATGAAAGCCTTTTTGAACATATTAAAAGATATGGACATTTGATTGTTATTTAGACAATATTAAGAGATCGAGGCAATCTAACAAATCTCATACAACTCAAAAAATATGTCTTTAATAATCAGCAGTTTTCTTGTGAGGGATTCCCCCCCAACACACACATTACTATCTTAGAATCAGGTGCAGAACATCAGCTGCAGATGGTTAGAACACGGTTAGAGAAGATTCTGAAGGAGCCTGTCTTATCTAAACCTCAGACATTTAGCTTGGTTTGCTCTTGACTGATGAAGTGACTGATGAAGATCACCATAGCCAGACCCAAAGAGCTCCCTGAGGCCTTCAGAAAGAAGGCTGTAGATGCAGATAAGTCTGGGAAGAGGGTTTAAAAACATCTCAGAACAATTACAAATGAGCTCTTCCACTGTCCACTGAATCATTTACAAGTGGAGAACATTTAAAACAACTGCCAGCATGGCCAGATCAGACCATCTTTGTAAGTTCAGCTCAAAAGAAGGCCGCAAGAAGGCCGCAAGAAGGCCGCAAGATACCATCAAAAAGAGACTGCAGAGGGTGGATTTTGTATGGGAGGAAACCTTTGCTGTCAAGAAAACATTAGCGCATCTTTTTAAAGCCCATATTAGACAAATAATATCTGACAATAACAGCAACTACATTGCTCTTAAACATCTTTACAGTGAATATCAGAGAAATTCCTGATTTCTGAAGTGAAGCTTTGAGAAATCTGTTTATTCAGTGAGAGAATTATTGGAGTATTTTTGTTCTCTAAGCCAAATGACCCATCGTATAGCAGTGAGGTATCTTGTGTAATTCCTCTCTTAAAACCTAATTGAAATAAAATTCTAATAAAAATGACTTTTGTAAAGACATTTAAGGTCAAAAACAAGAAATTACCACAACATAGATACCAGTATCGTCTGGGCTAACATATTATGACGTCTTTAGGCACATATGCAACTACTGACCTGACGCAGTGTCATCCACAGCTATACTCAACCAGACAATAACACATTCTTATGTAATCTCTAGTTGTTTCAGCAGTTTTCGGATAGACTCTAGTCTCACTCTGAGGTTTATCTCACCCCTATGCGACCCCGTCTCTGTTTAATCTCACGTTGCGGGGTGCTGTTGAACTAGCGGGCAACAAGAGGCATACAAAGATTAGCAGTGCCATCCAAAGAGCCCACGTGGGGTATGTTTATTTACAGTTCTCCTGGGGAGAAGTGAGGGAGGAGAGTGAGAAGGGGCTTTGGGGAAGCAGGATGGGCGTCTGAAGCAGGCGAACGGTGCTGCCAGCGGGTAGACTAGAGGAGAAGCCGGCTTGTCCCCAGGAGTCTGTGAGCCTCTTAAGATAGTACCATCAATTGTCTGCTGAGGCAAAGAAAGAGAGAGAGAGAGAGTAGGGGGAGAAATAATGTAAAATACGTGGCTGGTAAAGGTGGCACCTCTTTTTCTTTTCTTATGCAAACTGTAATGAAAAAAATATTTATTAAAGTTTATTAAAAAGTATCATTACAAATAAAAACAAGACTTTCTGCAATAAAAACACCATAAATAAATAAATATTTCCAAACGTTTATCAGTATAAAAAGGTTTGACATGACATTTTGACATGACATATATTTATTATTATTATTATTATTATTATTATTATTATTATTATTATTATTGTTGTTGTTGTTATTAATATTATTAATATTATAAGTAGTAGTAGTAGTAGTATTAGAAGGGGTGTTCATGCTTGCAGTGTACTTCTGTGTCACTGTCTATAGCCCCACCCATTCCCAGCCCTGAAGGTTCCTTGATAAACAGCTACCCCCTTCTCCCCCTCTAACTCCATACTTCCTGCTTATACCAGGATTATCAGAATACCAGGTAGTTTAAAATGTGGCTCGCTTCTGTCTCAGGAATGGTCCCACACTGACGCAAATGGCCTCTGTGGGCTAATAAGTGCTTGGAACCTGGAAATCGCTGCTTGCGGCTCTATTTATTATTGTTATTATTATTATTATTATTATATAATTGTATTTTATTGTATTTATTTTTCATTCAATTTGTTTTTTTTAATTTAACTTATCCTAGTTGTTATATCATTTTTATTTAGTTTAAGTTCAACTTTTGTTACAAAATTTTACTTTAAAAATATCACTGGCAGTTTAAATTTCCCTATCCTACAACCTATTTGACCTGTTAATACTTTTGTTCTAAAATTCCTGTATCAGCTAATACAGATACCATATTTTATCTTCTCACACCATTCCAAAACTTTAATGAGGAGCATTATCAATAGTCAAGATGAGCATCTCAAAGTATCTATAATGCTCAAACTACTCAAACACCAGCTCTGCTGCCCCACATGAAGAAACACACAACTACCATGACATTACAGTGTAAATGTGTGCTGATTCTGGATCCATTTGTTACAGAATCATATTGGATTCATTTTTTGATCATGTTTATTTGTTGGTCTCTGATATAAAATCATCTAGCATTTTCTTAGCTGTCCGAGACATGGGTGCTGAAATTCAGGTGGCCGTGTGGGTTCAGCACCCTGGACAGCTCTGGCTTGGACTGCAGTGTTTTGGTGGAGTTATGAGGCACTGCAATACAGAATCACTGCATAATCGTACCAATCTTACCAGTACTTGTCCTTAACTAGTCATAAACACATACAATACATTTAATCAAGATAATCCAAACAACTAACGACAGTATGGTAGCATGAGAAATACACAAAAATGCAGCAGTAATGTTAGAAAAATATAATCAAGGTAAACATAAAAACTTTGTTGGGGATCAGTTATTAGTTGATCATCAGTTCAGGTTAGTCTAAGACCTTGTAGAGTCACTTCAGTGGCCGGCACAGGGAGCTACCATGCTATGATGTAGAGCCGCATAGGCAGAGTCACAGTAGAGTCGTCCAGTCGTTCGACTGCACACCCAACACCATCAATCAGTTCTACAATTTAAGGGCTGTAACTTTGGTATTTATTCTGACGACAAAGCAGATTCCTTTGGTTATCTGTTGTCTGAGTGGAACTTTTCTGCATTAGTTAGGTCACGTTGGGTCATTTGTTCCACCTCTCCAGCTCGTCCCAAAGGTATCGGATGGAGCTCCATCACTCTATAGAATGCATTTCCACTGCTCTTTAGCCCTCTAGCCAATGTTTGGCACATGGTGATCTTGGTGATGTTAGGGATTATAATGGTGAATATAGTTGTCTTGTCCTGTGTTGTCTTGTCTTGTCTTGTAAATACAAGCTGATTGTGTGAATTTGAACACCTCTGACAGCAGTGGGTACAACTGAATTCACTGACAATAGGAGGTTGTATGTAAATATGCATTCACTCAGGTGTGTGAAACCTTTGACTGCTACTCTGTTTGGCGAGAGAGCCATAACAGATTGTCTGGATGTAAAACAACAAGGCATTTTTGACCTTAAGAGCCTTTGACAATTAGAATTAAACCATCGCCTTCATCTACATCATCATCAGTCATCAGGAATCATTACTGTTGTAAGGTTCATTGGCATCGCATTATGCTGTATTCTTTTCAGCTTGGGCTCGTTATTAACACACAGTATAAAAGAAAGTGTGTACCCCAGCGGTTCTGCCTCTGGGGGGGCTGAGCTTCAGGAAGTCGTTCTTTGTCATGAGAACGATGTGCTGAATCATCCTGATCATTTGAGCTCGGAGGACAGATTGAATACAGATTGGCTTCCACCAGGAGCTGCTTTTATTTAATTAATAATTTATTTTTGACCGATATGAAAAAGGAAAGAGGCCCGTGGAGGGCAAGTGGATTTGCTTTGATAGAGAGGGGAAGGGCTTTATTACAGTGGTTTTCTTATAATTGTTTATTTGGTCAGTTATATTAACCAGTGGTATGATTCTATATGCAGAATAATACGATTAATGATGAAGTTAATGAAATACAAGTTATAGGAATGCCGGGCTGACCCAGGCATATTTTAGTGGATCAGGTATTGGATATTTTAATCCCAAATTAGTTTCTTTTATTCCCAGATTAGATTTTAGATTTTAGAGCGCCATCTTATGTCCTTAAAGCATCATTAACGCACATTATAGTCCAGCCGGCAGCGATGCAGATGTTCTCAGAAGGTAAATAAAAGAGTTGAGGTTCTGCAGTGTGGAGCTATTTTACAGTGGAACCAGACCATAATATCTGACCCTTTATAAAACTCACACTGAAACGCCGCTCGGCTTCCTGTTTTTATACCAGCACTGAAGAACCCATTCAGATCAGAGTGGTTTATGTTTATCTGCTCAGTCTGAGTCATAATAATAAAGTACGTAATATAAATCATAATAAAAGTTTTACCTTTTACCTTAAAAGAAAGCCTATAGCTCCATGTTTTGTTATCGGTCCGATTCCAACGGCTGTGTCAAAAGCTTGTCTTCCATGTGAAAGATTCTCTCTGGTAGGGTTGCACCAAATTGTCCATCTCCACTTATCCGTTCTGCAGTGCTGAAAACCTGCCATCCTTTTAAAGACTGTCAGAGGAGATGCATTCCCCTGAGTGTTCATGTTAGTGAGTGTGTGTTTGTGTGTGTGTATGTGTTATGGATTCCTCTCTGGTGACCCCGGAAAACAAGACGGAGCCTCAAAGAGGAGAATTCTGGGAGCAGTGAACAGGGACCGGAGAGTCTTTTCTGGCCGTCTGGAGTGTGGTATCCGGTGAGAAAGTGGCGGATGAGTCTGATGCGACTGGAGAGTGACTCAGAACGCTGTACACAAACCCTGGCTCCTGGAGAGCTCTAATCTGTCATGTACTGCCATCAAATTTTTGGCAGCTATCGTTTGCCCCTTTTAAGCTTCTACCACTTGGCTGAAACTGAATCTTTTAAGATGACAGACGGCTGTGCCAGAATATCCGGTGCAAGCAATTATTAGTATTAGAATTATTAGTATGAGTTTAAGCTCCCATCAAGAGAAGACATTTAATTATTAAATTTGAATTTGATGAAATTTTATTGTTTTTGTACAGAAAGAAAAAAGATGCTTCTTCTCCACATCGTTGGACTTTTTGTCAGACTTTAACTCGTCGATAACTGGTTCAGGAGTGTAAATTAAATGGAATTATGCTTTGTTATATAACATAGCTACATTATATGTCCCAAATGTTTGTGGACACCCCTTCTAATGAATGCCTTCATTCAGCTACTTTAAGTTGCACCCGATGCTGACACACACGCAGCTTGTCTAGTCCCTGTCGAGAAGTATTGCCAATAGAATAGGACTCTCTGGAGCAGATAAACATAAACCATGTGTAATGCCAGGTGTGGGCTAGAGGGGTATAAAGCCCCCCACCATTGAGCTGTGGAGCAGTGGAACTGTGTTCTGTGGAATGATGGTTGGTGCTCCATCCAATACTTTTGAGATAAGTTGAGGAGTTGGAGATGAGGTGTGGTGGTGATCATCCAACATACTGATGTCACTAATACTCTTGTTGCTGAATGCAATCAAATCCTCACAGCAGTGCTCCTCCAAAATCTAGTAGAAAGCCTTCTTCTCTGGACAGTAGAGGCAGTTACTCCAACAGAAGCAAGATACACTATTTTTAATAGCCTTGATTTCAGAGGAAACAAAAAATGAGCAGGTGACCCAATACTTTAGTCCATATAGCGTATCAAAAGCAGTATGGTAAGCACTGTTGTAAATGGACATGGTATAGGTAAAGCTGTACTCTACTTAAAAGGGTTCTTTGACTTGTACTGATCCATTTAGGCACCCAAGTAAGGGTTCTCCTAGTTGTCCTGGTTTACATGCTATAAAGTGCTGTAAATGGGTTTTTGAGGGATGCCAAAGAAGAGACACTTTTGGTTCCGTAAAGAACCATGTTTGTAATAGAGTCAGTTTCAAGAGTCCTGAAAATGGTAAAAGGATATTTACATGAAGTGAAGCTTCTTTAGACTCACTCGTCTATATTACAAACACCAGGCCTCATTCAGAAATATCCAATTTCGTAAGAACTGTCTTAAATGTGTTCTTGAAAAATGTCCTAAAAGAAGGTCTAGGTCAGATTCCTGATGTGTTTTTAAAGTGCAGAATGTTTCACATCTCTGCTCTTATGACGCTCAATGGTGGATCCCACTGTCCTCATAAACCGAACACATCCCAAATGAGAAAACACAGGTGAATGTCAGAATCTTCATGAAAACTGTGAAAATGACATTTCTGAAGAAGATATGGTGTTTAAGCGGTTCTACTATGGCATCGCTCAGTGTAGGACCATTATCTTTACTGAAGAAACCCTTGAAGAAAGAGTGTAGGAAATGAGAACAGCCTCACAAACACACGGTTTATCACATACAAATATTCAACCTTTAGTTTTTCAGTTTCCTGCTCCACCAAATGACTTAATACATGCCACAATAATGAGGTTATGATCAGGGGTATCCCCCAAATCCAAGTCTCCTAATTCTGAGCGTCATCTGATGCCAATCTGATCTTTGTGTCTGCATATCTGTGGTTGTTGGTCTACTGGTGTGTAATAACGGGTTTATAGTGGGTGAATGTGCTGTGTGTGTGTGATTGGGTTTCTATAGTGTGTGTGTGTGTTAGCATTAGCGTTAGCCTCCACTCTGTCCTGAATGGGTTCTTCAGTGCCGGTTTATAAACGGATAAAGGTGAGCGCCGGTTCTCCGGTTCTCCCGCTGGTAAAACAGAGCGTTTTAGTGAGAGTTTTATAAAGGGTCAGATATTATGGTCTATTTTCAGGTTCCACTGTAAAATCGCTCCACACTGCAGAACTTCAACTCCTTTATTTACCTTCTGAGAACATCCGCACCGCTGTCGGCTTTAAATAGGCCTGGATCGGCCCGATTCCAGTCCACAAAATCAGATTGGGACCCTAGTTAAAATATATCCTCCACCATTGCTCTAAGCTTTCCCTGCTATGATGACTTACACCATGGTAAATAAGGAAGTGGAAGGAAGTTTTATTGTTGTTTCTACATACAATACTTCATTTTGCAGCTCTGAAATAAAGCCACACACATCTTTTTTTGCCATTGACGGTTTATTACCTCTTTCGCTGTCTTTTGTCCCGTCTCTGAGCTGACTTGCTGCCGGTGCGCTGTCCAGGGGCTGCAGAGGTCAGCTGCTGCAGCGTGGTCAGGAAATAGTCTGCAGCCTCAAGCTGAGCTTCAATGCCTGACAAACCTTGAGCTGAGGCAGTGGCAGCAGAGGTAGAAAGGAAGGTTGTCACGAGACACTGAAAGAGAATGTCATACCAGAGCCCTCTGTGAGGTGTCATTTGTACCAGAGAGCACTTGTCCCAAAGGCGGGGGCAGGAATGAAGTTGGACAAAGCGGCTTCGTGAGCAGGAAATTACAAATGTGTCAGTCAGTACTTCAGTGAAGAAGTTGTGGTGGCAATAACAAAAGCATGTTGTACTTTTAGAAGGATCATTTTTTAACTAGCTCAATGAAACAAGAGGATGCGATGTGTTCAGATTCGAAATGTATTTATTGGTTTCTTTTGTCGTTATGAATGTTATATATGTTATATGTAAATACTTACTTGGATTATTAATTCAGTGGTGCTGAAAATAAATACGTATTTTAACTTGCCAAGAGATTAAGGCCTTGTGGATTAATTTTTTGAGTGTAATACTGTGGCAAAAATTATCATATTTTTTTAATATATATGTTATTATAAATAGTAAACTGTAATTTATCCAGCTAAACAGGTGTAGTGGTGCGTTCTGTTGTCTCTGCTCTGTGTATTAGGTTTTCCTACTGGATTGTCTGATACCCGGAAAAAGTTGCATCAAAGGCTGCATCTCTATTTTCAGTCAGCATCACATTCGTGCCCCTAAATAGAAGGGCAGATCTGTTATTTTGGCTTAAATTGTTACTAAAAAGTAAAAAAAGGACAAGTTACTATTGTATTGACCACATGTTTTGATTTAAGGAATAATACATAATACATACGGCACACCTAATATTTGGTGAATTGTCCCTTAGCAAGTTGCACTTTGGCCAGATGCCTTTGGTAGCCATCAGCAAGCTTCTAGCAGAATTCTGGTTGAATATTTGACTCTTTTCGGCAATTGAAATTGATAAAGGTCAATTAAATTGGCTTCTTGGCATGGATACAGTCCACACATTTTTTCCATAGGTTCAAGTTCAGGACCTTTGAGGTGTTTTTGGGGTCATTGTCCTGTTGGAACACCCAATTATGTCCAAGTTTAAATCATCTAGCTGATGCTTTGTAGTTATGCTGAAGACGTTTGAGGTAGTCCACCTTCTTCATTATGCCATCCACTTTATGCAATGTACCAGTTGCACTTGCAGCCCCAGAGCATGATGCTACCATGCTACCTCTGCGTATGGACATGGGGGGAATGGTTCACAATGCCTTTACTCCTCTAAACATCTTCATCTCATCTGAATATAAAACTCTTCTCCAGAAGTTTTTTTCCTTGCCCATATGGGCAGCTGAAAACTTTAGTCCAGCTTAAAGGTGACAGTTTTGGAGCAGCGACTTCTTTCTTGGACAGGAGCCTCTCAGTCCATGGGGATGTAAAACTCACCTGTGCCTTGCTGGCCCTGAGATAGAACAGGAGGGTGAACTAATTTTTGGCTTTCTTGTGGTCGGCGCGTGAAGCCAGACCCCCTGTTCATGTGGTGAATGATGGAAGAAATGGAAGAGACAGGATGAAGGTGGGTGTGACATTTGTTCAAAACAAAGTTAAACTGAGACAGCGGGGTTATATACGGGGCTTTAGGCCCAGAAGGAGGAGTTAGGGGAAAAGGTCCTTCTCCCAGAAGAATTTGCACTGATAGAATTTGGCCACACCCAATTGACCACACCCTGAGATGAAACAAAAGGGTGGACGCCAAATATTTTTGGCTTGGAGGAGTGTATATAATAAAAAATATATTAAAAAAGTTATTATGCCACAGAATTTCACACAAAAAATGAATCAGTAGGGTTGTTTGACTGAGAGAATGACAGTATTATAAATGAATTTTGTCATCTTGAAGTAAAATGGACAAGAATATCTGAATGTATGAATTAATCCATTACATTTATTTATTTACATCTAAAGAACAATTACATTTAATTCAGCTGAAGGAAATTACTTGGAAATATTTTCATTTGATTTAATTAATAATGTAAGTTTATGCTCTTACAAAGTGTTTTATGTAGTTTTGATGACTTTTCTGATAGGGTAATGTTTTTTGAGGCTATGTAGAACCTTTTTTATTTTAAAAAGTACAGCCTTCAGTTGTAATATCACACAGCTGTTTTACTTTAACCTCTTAAAATGCCCATGGACCATGGACAGGCCAAAAGTGTTATTACAAACTTCTATTACCAGAGAATAGCCCCAGCAGTTTGTACAGAAGACCCTGTAGTTCCTGAGTAATACACCTGTGTGTGTAATAAGCCTTGGAGTGTTATGGTAATGTTAGATTTAGTGCCTTACAATCGTAAATGATCATATACCAAGTTCAGCTCCTTTAAATGCTCACTTTGTAAAATAAACAGGTCCACTGCTCTGGCAGTTGATCACAAGTTAAACAAGTGGAAAGCAAAAAGCTGTGAACAGCACAGCATGTCTGCTCATCTGGAACGTTGAGTAATTAATGCATCGTCTCTTCAGCACCAGATATCAGCTACATCCTAATATTGAACCAGTACTTGTACAGAAACCGTACTTTTCCTCGTCTGCACTATTTGGTCGATATTACTGCTCCTCTCTGGTGAACGCTTGTGTGGGAAATGATGATTTGACAGCCCTGTCCAGCTAGAATGACCAGTGCATGCTTGGTATTCCTGGCGTGTCTCTTTAGCAGCAGGCCGTTGTTAGAGTGTGTTATCAGCAAGTCTCAGTCTCCCCAGCTTGTCTTCGGCCTTTATTGTGGAGGCTGCGGCCATGCTCTTCTAATTGAATATGTGCACGCAGCCTGGCGGTGCAGTCCCAGCGGTGCGTATCCTCTCCGAAAGGAAGGGGAGCGGAAGGGTTGTCAGGCTAAAGCTTGACGCTGATCTCTCTCCTTACTTGCTGCTTATTGGCCAGAGGGCGGTGCTGGACATGTTATTCACTGGAGGTACAGAGCAGCAGAGCAGAATTCCAATACAGGATATTTCTTAAAGCAGTAGTGTTTGCAGATAAATCTCAAAGGGAGTGTTTCCCCTTACACTACAGGTCAAAAGTTTTAGAACAGCCCACATTTCTCCTGTTTCTGTTGACATGCAAGCAGTCAGGTACCTGAAATTGTACATTGTTCAGTGACCTCAGAGCAAGCAAAGGTAAGCAGTAGACTGGCAGGGCTTAACTAAAAACTAAAAAATATTGTAAGTTATGAAAAAGGGCCTTTTTATAGAACAAGTCATGAAGTAAATTAGGCTTTGACAATTATTGTAAACAGTTAACAATTTACAAACCCTTTATCTGCATAAAAAACTGTTAATGTACCCTCTACCACAGTGCTTACACAACACTGCTCATCTGAACTGTTTTTATAATAGCTAAAAAACAAGACACTTAACAAAGAAATACAGACAGTGCATTGTAACTCTTAAAAACGGAGCTCTTACCTTTATAGAAATTCCAGATAAAGACCAACAGCCTCTGGGGAACTGGTACAGGAGGAGGTCTGCCAGGCTCAAATCCACAACAGCATCAGAAGACTGGTTTCTGAGAGTCAACACCTTGTAGCTCAGCTTAACACGGGACTAAGTCTGAGTTTCACCTGTGTGGAGAAGACTGCAGGGGCTGCAGGTTTGACTGCATGTGGAGTGGCAGGAAGAAAGTCACTGCTAAGGAAATTTATAAGCAAAGCAGGCTTGCCTGGGGCATGCAGCACTGCCAGTGGACTACTGAAAAAACTGAGGGCATTGACTGGTAGTGTACCTCAATATCAGTGAGCTGACTTTCCATGTGAGCATCTGTCAGTCAGCATCTGTGAGCACTGGAAGAACTGTCATTGTGGGTCTGATGGTAGTGACGGTACATTAAGCTGCATTCACAAGGACATTGAAAAATGCACATCTTATGATTAATTTCAATGAATTTGATGTGTTGTGATAGACAGCAGTGCATGACAAGCCAATGCATGACACAAAACACCTTCTCATTCATGCCATTATCTAATCAATCAATCAACTGTGTGGCAGCAGTGCAATGCACACAATCAAGTGGATACTGTCCAGCAGCTTCAGGTAGCGTTTACATCAACCATCTGAATAAAATGTGAGTAATTCTGAGCAAATTGTAAGTAATTTTGAGCAATTGTGAGCGTGGCATGCTTGTTGGTGCCAGATTGCTGGTTTGAGTATTTGTAGAACTGCTGATCTCTTGGGATTTTTAGCATAGCGATCTTTTGAGTTTACTTAGAGTGCTGTAATAAAGAAAACACATCCAGTGAGTGGCAGTTCTGTGGATGTAGATGCGAGGTTGATGAGAGAGGTCAACAGGGAATGGTCAGACTGGTTGGAGCTGATAAATTCTATGGTAACTCAGATAACCACTCTGTACAATTGTGCTGAGTGTCTCAGAACGCACCTCACGTCAAACCATGAGGCAGATGAGTTACAACGGCAGAAGACCACTTTGGGTTACACTTCTGTCAGCCAGGAACAGAAAGCTGAGGCTGCAGTGGCTCAGCACAGGAAAAACCTAGCCTGGTCTAAATCTGGATTTCTCACAGATGATAGGGTCAGAATTCAGTGCCAAAAGCATGAATCAATTGACCCAACCTGCCTTGTGTCAGCACTCCAGGCAGGTGGATATTTACATTGGTGGCATTTAGCTGACGCTCTTATCCAGAGCGACTTACAAGGTTACCTGTATTACAGAGGTGGGTGACAATGTAGTTTTAGGGGTCTTGCCCAAAGACTCTTATTGGTGTAGCGCAGCACAGTCACCCAGACTGGGAATTGAACCCCAGTCTCCCACGTGGTGTGGTAGCTCAGTGGCATGTAGTGGTGTTATCTGTTGCGCCACACCAACCACCACATGTGGTTGTGGATCTGGTGACGTAACGTTGTGGGGAATGTTTTCTGGGCATAATTTGGGGTCATTAATACCAATCAATCCATTGCTTAATTACCGAAGGTTGTTTGAGTATTGTTGACCATGCGCATCCCTTCATGACCAGTTAAACCGTCTTCTAATGGCTACTTCCAGCATCATAATGCACTGTTTTGCAAAGCAAACCTTATCTTAAACTGGTTTCATTAACATGACAATGAGATGCCAATGGTCACAGTTATCAGATATGACTTCAAGAGAATACCTTTGGGAAGTGGTAGTACAGGAAATTAACAGCATAGCAAGCTTTCGTGGTCCAATCATGTCAACATGGACCAGAGTCTCCAACATCTTGTTGCCATGGGATGCCATGGGATGTTTTGATAGCAAAGGGAGGTCCTACCCTTTACATAATGTTCCTAATAAATTGCCCAGTGTGTGTGTATACCGTCCTGGAAACGGGCTCCTCGACTCCTAACAACCGAAGAACATTTTACTAGGGTGAAGGTAAGCATTCCAGCACTGAAATGGCCTGAGTGGCCATTGTTCTATACACAACCACTGCCTTTACAAAAGAAGCCTTGAAGGACCTCTTTTTTTAAGATTGGAGGTGACGGCCTGAGGAGAACCTAATCCCTGATGTCAGCTCACATCCAGAGCTGCACAATCCAGCTCTAAAGATGAAGCAGGACGGCAATGATCTGGTTGAAACTTACACAGGTTCTTTTTGCTTCCTTTGATGAAGAGATCAGCTTTCAGTTTTTGTGCATGAGCTTTTAAGTTAAGTAATGAGCTTCCCGCTCGCATTGATCTCCGCCCACAAACACGCCCACAACAAACCAACGTGTATTAACGTTTTTTTAAGAACCAACATCAAACACAGCCTTACGTGGCATGCAGCTGTGTAAATGCTGCCATGGTGATAGCAGCATTAGCATTCATGTGGGGCAGTGGTGTTGTAGACTATCCCACAGTGTTTTGAAGATTTCGGAACACACGGTTTTATCAAAGTTCAGCTTTTGTTGTACATGACGACTACGCTAGGATTTCAGGTGCGAGCGTTGAGAGCCCATGGTTCCAGAAAAATTAACATTTATATATTCCACTGCAGTGGTTCAATGAAAGGGTCTGATGCCCTGATCTTAGGTACCACTGTCTGCTGCTACATTGTAAAATATATGGAATATCCAGTTTGCTTTTTACAGTCTTTGCATCAAACTGTTCTGATTGTACTAGGGAAATGTTCTTTGACTCTATTTGGTGCTTTATGGAGTCATTTTATAGCACATATACATTTGTCTTGTATCTAAAGGCACATTTAACCCTGCATCAACCCTTTTAGGCATACAGATTCTTCTTTAGGCTAGCATGGTTGTAAGTAGAAGCACTATCTTTAATAAAGAACCCTTGACGAACCTGCCGTAATGTTAAGTCAACTTTAGTAGTTAAATCATTATGTTATTATGCTTTTATTTCAGTTATTTGTATCATTTGATCTTACTTTTCTTTTAATTAATCATATAAATTATTTTACTTTTTATTATTTATTTGTTTGTTTATGTATTATTATTCTTATTTTATTTCAGTTAGTTTTTATTAATTTTATCTGCCTTTTTTATGAAATCGTATTATTTTACTTTTTATTTGATTGTTTATGTATTGTTGTTCATGTTGTATTATATCAGTGTTATTAATTGTGTAATTATTTAATCATTCTTTCAGTTATTTTGTTCATTTATCTTTTTTCTTATTTTATTTATTAAATCTTAATAACTCTTACTTTTTATTATGTTTGCTTATTTATTATTATTCTTATGTTATCATTGCATCCCCTTTTTATCACTTAACTCTGGTTTTATAGATTTAATTCTCTATTTTTTCCTATTTCTGCTTTATCTATTTCATGTGTTAATTTAATATAATTTGCTAAAGTTTCTTTATTTGTTCATTTACGTCTGTTGATTTTAGGTTGTTGATTAAATATTTTATATTCTGTATTAGATATAGCTATAAATAAGTAAGTTTATTTCTTTTTAATTACGTTTTTCCTGAATACTCATTAAATACATACTGAAAATACACTCCATGTATTCCCAAGTGAAAATAATTGATTGATTAATTAATTATTTCATTGATTGATTGAAATTACACCTCAAAACATGTCATTGCCCACAAATTAGCATCATGCAAACTTACTGCGTCGAACTGCATTACTCAATCTCAAACAGATTTTTATGCTTTCAGGTACTGTGTAAAAAAGGGACACTATGTCACACAGTAAACCCAGTACTAGCAGCCATCCTGAAGTATCCAGATTTCTGTACTTATGGATAAAGGTGCACGTATTCGTCACTGTACAGTGTGGACTGTACAGCGAAATGTGTCCTCCGCATTTAACCCATCTGGTAGTGAACACACACTCACACGTGTTAGGGGCAGTGAGTACACACACACACCCAGAGCGGTGGGCAGCCAACTCCAGCGCCCGGGGAGCAGAGAGGGTAAAGGGCCTTGCTCAAGGGCCCAACAGTGGCAGCTTGCCGAGCCCGGGAATCGAACCCACAACCCTGTTATCGATATCCCGGCGCTCTAACCGCTGAGCCACCACTGCCCCCTTATGCTGTTTTGGACGTCTAGAACGTCTAGGTGAGATTACTCACTGCAGTTTGCTTTACTTGTTAGCTCTAGTCTTGTAGCACCAGAGCTAAAGAACTAAAGAAGCCAGTTGTATCTGAAAGTCGTTGGAAAGCGTGTGCATTAGCTTGGTACGTATAGTTTCTATCTACTCATGTGCTTGTTCAACCTTTACACAGATCTGTGTCATTTGTGTGCATTGGACCCAGCGTGTGCATATGTGTGTGCCGGCACGTGCGCTCGTGTGGCACTGCCAACAAGGACATGCTGCCAGCATCACCGTTTACACTCCAGCCCTGGCTCTCAGCCTAGCCAGGTGGTACTGTCCGTGCTTCAAGTGTGTCCTCATTTCCCCATCATCCCATTTCCATGCTCAAACTAACACTTGTCTTTTTGGAGGCCTGTGTATCCTGCTTGCTTCATTTGCTATATCCATTTCTTCTGCATTTGTCTTTTATTCCTTTCTGTCTTTCATATTCATATTCCTTTCCTTATATTCACAGCATACTGAACATGACATTTCCACACATTCTCCAACTTGGAGGCCTGTTATCATACACTTACCCATCAATATCCAGGACAGTACATACTCAGTATGCAATCTACTGACACATCCTAATCTACTTTAATATAGTATAGCCCACATCTCATTTTTGTATGTATAAATACCTTTAGAGCATATTATCAATTTTGAATAAATATGTATTTTGTGTGTACTGTTAGGTCCATACGTATTCAATTGTTGCTCAACTGTTGTTTCTTCTTAAATCAAGGATATTAAAAAGGAGTTTATCCTGCGTTATTTGGGGTAACTGTCTCTACTGTCCAGAGAAGAAGGCCTTCTACTAGATTTTAGAGGAGCAATCCTGGGACGTTTTGATTACATTCAGTGACGAAAGAGTTAGTGAGGTCAGAATGTTGGATGATCACCACCCACCTTATCATCCCCATTTCCCCAGTTCAGGTCAGCTGCTCCACAGCTCAATGCTGGGTGGCTTTATAGCCCTCGGCTGGCATTAGGCATGGTGCCCATAGGTTCATGTTTATCTGCTCTAGAGAGTCTATTCTATTCTATTGACAGTACTTCTCTACAGGGACTAAACAAGCTGTGTCAGCAATGGGTGCAACCTAAAGTAGCTGAATGTATTCATTAGAAGAAGTGTTCACAAATTATTGGTGTATTTTGGATCATTTTGGACCCTTTGTTTCCATCTCCAGACTCAAGCCAATATTGATTTCTGTCCAAAGAATCTTCCTTCCAGAATTGGGAAAGCTACTTACTTACTGTAGTAACTGTATTTTCTGTCATAAGGGGTTTCGGGATTGTAGACTTGTTGTAAAGGATTTATTTCACCAAGGAAAGAATTCTGCGATCATCCACTGTAGTTGTTTTCCATGGTCTTCCAGGTGTTGCTGAGCTCACCATTCCCTTTTCCATTTGGGTGCTGCCAAATAATCCATCCGTTAATAACTTCCCTTAGCACTAGGAATGCTCCCGACTTCTTAACTTCAACGTCTCCTCCGATACATGGTTTTCAAACTGCTGCCGATGTGGCATCGCCAGGTCCCCAGCTTCACCCTTTCACCTCTTCACTGCCTGTGCCAGTCAACATCGCTTAGGAGTGATGAGGGTAGAGAGCATCATCTGCCCACCCAGCCAGAGTATGGCCACTTGTGCTCTCTCAGACTCTGGCTGCTGATGGCAAAGTGGCATAACTCAGTATTCGAACTCCGGCAAACCCCGGGCCCTAGTGGTAGCGCATTTGACTGCTGAGCCAAAAAAAATATAGCAATAATAGCAATTAACATATGTAAATGAACAAATTCGGTAGCCACTTACCTCCACATCTTTGCATATCAAGCAGATACTTTCTTAGGGAAATAAACCCCTGACTCCTGCGAGAGTTCTTTTGTGAGCTTAAAGACACTTTGAAATAAAATAAAGCGACAGAAGAACGTGCTTGTTGCATGTCCGAGTCCATCATCACAGATGCCCTCAGTGCTAATGTGTGTAAATGTCATAAGTAATGATGTGCTCTCCTCATTGCCGAGGAAAGGTCAGGATTCAAGCCCTCATTGGTTTGGCATCCAGTCAGGAATTCATTTCTGACGCTGCAAGCCAGAGACTTCCCTCCTCTCAAGCTGCAGTATGTGAAGTCAGTCAAGGTTAGAAATGTGGCCCTAGATTCCCATAGATCCAGCACTTTGGCTAGGGCGTACTTTACATACACAGTGGTCCCCGAGGGGAAAAAAGGGCAGCAAGCAGCGCTAGCTGTTTGCATTGTCCATTAGTGGTCAGGAACAAAGAAATTGGATCGTTAAAGAAATACCAAATTGATGATGTTGGCGATTTCATTCGGAAATGCTAACCTTGCGGGACTCCCACCTGGCATAGATGTGTAAGCTTTGCTCCTAATTTTGGAATTCTGATGCCACAGTCATTGGTGGCTGGAGTTTAATCTGCTTTCCTAAAACCACCCCTCCTCAACCATTACTCAGCTTGGTGCTAGTCAACATAGGCATCTGTTAGCTGACTTAACAGGATTGGTTGGCACTTGGCGGTTCTCCCCCAAACACGTTCCACTGTAGTTTGTAAAGTTTGTAAAGACACTCCACATGACTTAGAGGAATTTACATTGACATTTATGGTACTTAGCAGACGCTCGTATCCAACGTGACTTACCCTGTGCCTGAATGTTAAAAGCAGCCAATGTAAGATCCTTAAGTGTAATCACAAGCCTTTAGTAACTGCAGAGTTAAGTGCTCTTGAGAGAGGTGGGTCTTCAGTCTTTGTTAGACGACAGCGAGCGACTCTGCCAGGACAGAGAATGTCTAGGTGCTTGAGATGGTGAATCAAGCTGAGACGTACTTGAAGCTAGCAAGGTTCTTGGTACGGATTGAGTTTTAATCATAGGGTATAAGAGGCTGGTCCGTTCTTACTTTTGCAGGTCAGTGTCAGGGTATCTGATGTAGGTCAGGGTTTTAAATTTAATGCTGCTTAAAAAAACACTGGGCTTAAGTCGGACTGAGGCAAAACATGTTCTGATGAACAAGCGATTATCTGCTCAAGCTAAAGACAGGTGAACTCGAAAGCGATCCATCCACATTACCAAAGAACCAATGGTCCTTGGACAGCGATGTGTAGCCATCAACGTCCAGCAATTTTTTCTACTGACTACATTCAGGCACATTTCGGAGACAAACTTAGCATGTTGCTAAATTCACAACAGGGTTTGTTTTTTTTTCCACCTGTTTTCAGAGCATGACTTCACCAAACAGTGAGCTCCCACATGTTTCGGTGTCTGGATTCCAGAACCGCAGCTTTCCATTAGTTTCTCTTTTCCTTTCAGCAGTCTATAAAAGGAGAGCTCTGAATTTCTGCTAAATCTGTCAGTTGTCAGTTGTAAGTTGCACAGCAGCTCTTTCCCGTTATTATGTTTTAGCACTCAGTGGGCGTGGCCGCAGTGAATCCACCACCTGTGACGTCACATGCATACTCTCTATTGTCAACAGTGGCATTCAACCTCAATATCTGCAGGTCTACATTCTCTCAGCACGCTTATAAAATGCAGGTAAGGGGTTGATTACAAGCAAGTGGAGGTGGGGCTTAATGTGGAGTGGGCAGGGTATATTACTGGAAAAAATATATATATAATACTGAGAAAGATCCTCACTGTTTCATCATCACTGGAGGTGGAGTAATAGACGCAAATTCTGTGCACTAGCCAGGTTTCTGCAAAGGTCAACTGCAAAGATTTCATTTATCCGCATAAAATGTGTCATGCCTGCCCTGTTCTGTCTTGCCTGCCTCTGTTTTGTGCTCTGGCTCTGACTCATGGCTCTGTGTATTGTCTGTCCTAGCCCCTCCTTTTCATCAGTCTTCCCACCTGTGCCTTCTCTGTAGTCACGCCCCCTTGTTAGTCCCAGGTGTTCCTCATTGTTCCTTTGTTTCAGCCGTCCTTTGCCTGGTCTTGAGCTCCATGTTGGTTTCACAGTGTTTTTGCTTGGCCTGTTGTGTTCTGTTTCTTTTCTTAGTATCTGTACTGACTCCTAGTTTGTATATCTTTGTGTTCTGTTTGTTTGGTTTAGTTTTGTCTTTAATAAATACTTGCATTTATGTCCACCTCCGCCTCCAAGCTCTACACATCATGACGAAATGAATATTCTTGAGTTATTTAAGAAAATCCTACAAGGCAGATGTATGTGGAAATGCACACCGTGTTTTCCGACAAAATTACAATAATTAGAAAATCCTGCCGATTTTTCCAGTTGTATTCTGCTAAAGCAATGCGTTTAGTTCCCCTAAATAAGCTGAAACTCTTCATATTCAACTCCATCCAAAGCCATAACTGCAAGGTCTTCAAGGCTAGCAAAACAGAATAGAGCTAATAAGACTTTAACACCCAGGTCACATAAATCAAACAAATGAAATATCAGAATTAGGTTGGTCAGATTCTGGTCTGATTTGTAAAATGCTATTTTTGACACTGGATCTTTACCAGCACTGTAGGACTTATGCCACCAGAGCTATAAATTGTGTGAAACCATTAAATCAGACAACTTATTATTCCAGATATTAATCCCCACCAATTTCATGCCGGATGCTGCTGAATGGTCTGGATCAGTTGAGGATCAGTTGAGTTTAGTCTCTTACTGGTCGACCAGCTTGTAGAGAAAGGAAACCAGCAACATTGGTTTTTGCAAGCGTTATGTCTGTGTAACGGTTTAAATGTTGGCAAAATCTGCAGCGACTGTGAATGTGGCTTCTGAGAGAGCGCAGTGTGTATTTCGTCCCTCTAATACCCGGTTTCCCTTAACAGCTGCTGTTGGCAACCCACAGGGCTGTCAGACTGAAGAGCTGCATGTGTTAGTCATGGACAGTACGAACAGCGGTCCAGCACAAAGGCTGGAGGATGACACGGCATGACTCTCTGAAAAGCTTTTCATCTGGGACGGGCTTAGTTTTACACACACAAATCCAAGATCTTTCATTTCAGTGGTGAGTAGGGTTGGGCTGTATCCACTTTATTTAATCCGTCACACCGCATCCAAATATTAGCGTGCCATCTCATCCCACCTTATTTCAAAACCCAAAACCGCTCCAATGCTAAAGTCTACACACAATCACCAACGAAGTGAACAGTGTTAAACCATCAGTCTGACAACAACTGCAACAGTAAACTACAGTGAATCAGGAGAGAGAGGCTGGTTAGCATTAGCAGTTGTTAAACTACAGTGATTCAGGAGAGAGAAGCTGGTTAGCATTAGCAGTTGTTAAACTACAGTGAATCAGGAGAGAGTGGCTGGTTAGCATTAGCAGTTGTTAAACTACAGTGAATCAGGAGAGAGAAGCTGGTTAGCATTAGCAGTTGTTAAACTGCAGTGAATCAGGAGAGAGAGGCTGGTTAGCATTAGCAGTTGTTAAACTACAGTGAATCAGGAGAGAGAAGCTGGTTAGCATTAGCAGTTGTTAAACTGCAGTGAATCAGGAGAGAGAGGCTGGTTAGCATTAGCAGTTGTTAAACTACAGTGATTCAGGAGAGAGAAGCTGGTTAGCATTAGCAGTTTTTAAACTACAGTGAATCAGGAGAGAGAAGCTGGTTAGCATTAGCAGTTGTTAAACTACAGTGAATCAGGAGAGAGAGGCTGGTTAGCATTAGCAGTTGTTAAACTACAGTGATTCAGGAGAGAGAGGCTGGTTAGCATTAGCAGTTGTTAAACTACAGTGAATCAGGAGAGAGAGGCTGGTTAGCATTAGCAGTTGTTAAACTACAGTGAATCAGGAGAGAGAGGCTGGTTAGCATTAGCAGTTGTTAAACTACAGTGATTCAGGAGAGAGAAGCTGGTTAGCATTAGCAGTTTTTAAACTACAGTGAATCAGGAGAGAGAAGCTGGTTAGCATTAGCAGTTGTTAAACTACAGTGAATCAGGAGAGAGAGGCTGGTTAGCATTAGCAGTTGTTAAACTACAGTGATTCAGGAGAGAGAAGCTGGTTAGCATTAGCAGTTGTTAAACTACAGTGAATCAGGAGAGAGAGGCTGGTTAGCATTAGCAGTTGTTAAACTACAGTGATTCAGGAGAGAGAAGCTGGTTAGCATTAGCAGTTGTTAAACTACAGTGAATCAGGAGAGAGTGGCTGGTTAGCATTAACAGTTGTTAAACTACAGTGAATCAGGAGAGAGTGGCTGGTTAGCATTAACAGTTGTTAAACTACAGTGAATCAGGAGAGAGTGGCTGGTTAGCATTAGCAGTTGTTAAACTACAGTGAATCAGGAGAGAGAAGCTGGTTAGCAATAACAGTTGTTAAACTACAGTGATTCAGGAGAGAGAAGCTGGTTAGCATTAGCAGTTGTTAAACTACAGTGAATCAGGAGAGAGAGGCTGGTTAGCATTAGCAGTTGTTAAACTACAGTGATTCAGGAGAGAGAGGCTGGTTAGCATTAGCAGTTGTTAAACTACAGTGAATCAGGAGAGAGAGGCTGGTTAGCATTAGCAGTTGTTAAACTACAGTGAATCAGGAGAGAGAGGCTGGTTAGCATTAGCAGTTGTTAAACTACAGTGAATCAGGAGAGAGAAGCTGGTTAGCATTAGCAGTTCTTAAACTACAGTGATTCAGGAGAGAGAAGCTGGTTAGCATTAGCAGTTGTTAAACTACAGTGAATCAGGAGAGAGAGGCTGGTTAGCATTAGCAGTTGTTAAACTACAGTGATTCAGGAGAGAGAGGCTGGTTAGCATTAGCAGTTGTTAAACTACAGTGAATCAGGAGAGAGAGGCTGGTTAGCATTAGCAGTTGTTAAACTACAGTGAATCAGGAGAGAGATGCTGGTTAGCATTAGCAGTTGTTAAACTACAGTGATTCAGGAGAGAGAAGCTGGTTAGCATTAGCAGTTGTTAAACTACAGTGAATCAGGAGAGAGTGGCTGGTTAGCATTAGCACCCAGCCCAAGTAGTGAGAATAACCATGAATGAAACTACTGCATCAGCCAATGACTGACCAAAATATAGACAGCACAGCGCCTCTCAAAAGTGAAGCAACTACAAGTCTAGCGCCTCTGCTGGTGAGTTGCTGGAGAGAACATTCCTATATGTTTCAGTGACAAAACAGCCCATTTTCCATCTATTCCCATCTTCAGTGTCTCCTAAAATTCCAGCAGTTAGCTTTCCCTATGCTAATATTGGCTTGAGAAATGGTTTTAGTGTTTAGCCCTTCATCTGTTATATCATAAGAAGAAGAAAGATTGACAGTCTTGGCTTGAAGAGACCGGTTGCCTGAAGGACCTGCATGTCCCCTACAGCATCCATCCAGTGGGAAAATCTGCGCTGTAAGCTCAGTGAAGGTGGTCTGAGATACGCTTGACCTGAGAGAAGGGTGCGGGTCTTGCAAATGAGTAGGCGACTCTGGCTCCGCCTCTGGCCTCTACTGCGCAAACTCTGGTTGCAAATTTGACTACATGGCGGACAGTCATGGCTAGATTTCTATAGCACAGAAGGAAGTGGAACCATGGTCCATGTTATCCACAGTCTTTGGCATCAGCGATTACATCAGCACTTTTTGAGTGAAGCAGCCCCTTATCTTCAATTGTAGACTTAATGATAAGGTTATAGAACGCAGTACGTAGCAAACTAAACACGGATGGTATTATGGGCTTGTTTTTATCAGTCTATTGTGCTAGATTACACAAGCTGCTGTAAAGAAATCAATTCTGTCCTGAACAGAGAGTGGGAGAGAAAGAGGTTGTAGTTTACCTCTCTCTCTCTCTCCCGCTCTCTCTCTCTCTCTCAGATGTGGGTGAGTAATTGTATGCTAACGAGCACAGTCAGATGGAGAAAGTGAAAAAACGGAAAGGGGAAAAAAAAACAGAGGAGAGAGGAAAGACACATTTGTACACCAGCTTAGGCTCACATCTCTAACGGTAACCATGGAAATAATTATAGAGCAGACGCAGACTGTTGGAGCGAGCATGAGAAAGAAGAGAGGGAGAGGAAGAGTTGAGGAGGAGGAGCAAGAGAGAGAAGAAGGAAGAGAAGACCAGAGAAGGATAGTGAGTCTCAGAACCTGAATCAGTTCATGTGCTTGAGGCCACTCTTGTGAAAGAAGGTCACGTATGAGAGCTTAATGTAAATCTTCATGGCAGTTGGGTTTTCAAGCTGTGTTAAAGGAGCAGTAGGCAGTAGGTAACAACGCAGCTCTGGTGAAGCTTCAGTCACATGGATTACTGTGTGAGCTAGTTCCTAATCCCTGCACTACAAAACACGAAAACTACGGCCCAAATTATATGGTAGCCACTGGAGTTTGTCCACAATTGGTGTTAGCGTCATTTTTGAGCAATATTTGCTTAGTTACAAGGCTGTTGATAAAAGTATTGAACATTAAGACCACATTAGGGGGCATGTGTAGGGCCTGTATAGGTAGGCCACCTGGGAACCAGAACGTTTTGTCCTCTGCTTGGCCCCACATAGGCATGCTCACCAGGGTCCCTCCAGGGTCAGTGATGGGACCAAGAGGGGTTAGACATGGGCCTCATTTGGGTTATACACTGCATACAGGGCCTAATATGGGACCCATGGGAGGTGGTTGGTGTGGCGCAACAGATAACACCACTACCTGCCAGTGAACTTCCATACCACGTGGGAGACTGGGGTTCGATTCCCAGTCTGGGTGACTATGCTGTGCTACACCAATAAGAGTCCTTGGGCAAGACTCCTAACACTACACTGGCCTCTGTGATATGAGTTACCTTGTAAGTCGCTCTGGATAAGAGCGTCAGCTAAATGCCATAAATGTAAATGTAAATGTAAATTTAGGTGGCCTGTAACAACAGGGCCCATTTAGGAAGTCAAGCTGGGTCCCACAGCACTCAGAGCACCATGCCCACCTGGATTCCACCTGGCCTACATTCCACTCATGTGAGCCCCATCTAAGCATGTTGGCTGGGTTGCTACCTCACAACCAATAGCAGACCTTGCTAGTGTCATGCAAAACTGATCACTAGTCTCATGCTAAATTGTCGCTGGACAGCATGATGTAAATGACGTCAGGCTAATCAGTGACCATTTGTTCTTAGCAACATTAGCATATGTGTCTGAACTGTCTTTTAATGAGCCTGTGTGAAAGGATACAGCTCTGTAAGAGGAGCTGGTAGTCCCAGACCCTGGTGGGCATGCCTATGTGGGGCCAACATTGAAGCCACAGACAAAACGTTCTGGTTCCCAGTTGGCCTACCTCTACAGAGCCTATAATGCTCCATAATGTGTTATTAATGTTCAATACTTTCATCAATGGCTTTGTTAGGCTACATAACTAAGCAAAGTGTTGCTCAAAAGTGACGCTAACATCAATTGTGGACAAACTCCAGTGGCTACCATATATTCTGGGGTGTATTTTGTAGTGTGAATAAGCTCGAAAGCACACAGTGGCCCAAATCAGGATTGGTAAGGACTAAGGTTAGAGCCACTGGTGCAGGACACACTGCACTTCAGGCGCCGGTCGGCCATTAATGCTCACCAGCAGCCTGACAGCTGGCAGTTGGTTTGGTGTGTCAGAGGCTTCACAGCTAACCCCACCAATGGGGTTAGTCATAAGATTTGTACTCATGTTCCTTTCAAATGAAGTGTTCATAGCGGGTCACATCACTTGTTAAGCAGAAGTGTTTATGCCTGCAGAGAATATGTTTTTCGGTGGTGGACCTGCCATGGCACTGCGCCTCCTTCAGAGGACTGATGATGTGATATCATTTGCATTATGGCAAATGTGGTTCCATAGTTCATATTCAAATGTGCCAATAACAATTGAGACAACACTATGGGGGACCAGTTGTTGTCCTGTTCTTCCCACTTTAAACCGTTCTGTCCACTCATAAAGCTGTCATAGATTCATGGTGCTATGTTGATATGTTGATTTCCACAGGTTTCACTCCCATGTTGTTCTCGCAAATGGGGTGGGGGGGTGGGTGGGGGGTCCATTATTCTGCCCTAGTGGCTACCACTCAACTGAAGGCTATCCAACAAGCAGCTGGGATGGACGAGGGGCAGAGCCGCCATGCTTCCCCGTCACCTGGTGCTGGAAGCTCTCACCTGATCACATTCAGGTGCAACTGATTAGGGAGGAGCTCCCAGGCCCTTTAAATGCCCCAGCTCACACATACACGAGGGAGAGCGCTCTGACAGAGCAAAGAGAGATCTGGTGAGGTGAGAGCACCGAAGGGACACAGCTACAGACTCCGCTAAGGACTACATGGACTCTTCAAGCCAGTAGGCCGTGTGTCTTGCTATGGTTAATAACACACTTGTGGCGGCTTCACCTCATGGTCTGTGTGTGTGCTTGTGGGACTTGTGAGGTTTTCCAGTCATGTGACTTCAGTCCCCAGGTTGAGGTCACACAATGTAGGGTGGTTGCATTTCACTAGCTTCTCTTTGTTCCGGTTAGTGTTTTTCTCATGTTACTAAAAGGGTGTAAAGGAGCGTGGATTCACACCGAACACTCCACCAAACGAACATAATACCACTTTGCTTACAGGGACTGGTCATTTCCCAGTTACACACCAGTGAAACGAATACTGAAAGTAAGGGTGATCAGATAAAGAGCTGTCGACTGAGCCGGCCAGCTCAGTCCTTCTACATCTTCACAGTAATATCATAATCTTAAATGGTAGAGAGAGTGTTTCATGTGATGCTCGCTCTACCATTGAACGACACTCTTTTTTTAAAATTTGTGACGAGAGGGAAAACCCAGTCCTATAGCTGACAGCACAGATCTTTATAGGGCTGAACTGTATCAGTGGGTTCACATTGGAGATTAGAACTGATGCAGAACAAATAATAGTAAATGGACACAGGTTGGTCTTGTTGCCGGAGGAGCTGCTGCCTTAAGTCTATAAACCTTTAGCAAGTTAGCAGCGTGCCATGCTCAGCTTTGCTCAAGCGGATTGGTGCCTGAAATGAAAAATATTAATAAATAAACACATTTATGCATGTTCCAAAAAATGTCAATTATAGTACAGCTTCCTCGTATCTCCTTGCATCTCCAGCTCTGAGCCATGAGCAGGTTTCAGGGACCGGGCACAGGGCAGTGGGACGGCGGAGGTTGTGTTTTCTGTACTGCTACATCTTCCTGGTACAGAACCATCTACAGAATGTTTTCCACCGATCCAAGGAACCCAACACCATTTAAGCATCCAAATGAGGCTTTGACTCATCATGGGTTTATACAGAACCATATAGGCTCTGAAGCATTCCTCAGAAATCCTCACTCCTCAGAAATCGTTGCTTTACAAGGACGACACAGGAATCTCAGGATCCGTCCAAAACCCGTAGGCTGGCTGCTTCTTGTGCTCTGCTACCACCGCTGCTTCCTCCATGTGGGCATAGCTTGCGGTTGCCATGGAGACGGCCGTCTCTCTGGCACGCCGGTCACTTAAACGCGAGCGCTCTTACTGTGCTTGATTAAATCAGGAGCCCGGCCATTAAAGCCCCCGTTGGGGCTAGAAAGACGGCTTGCGTTGGGGCGTCCTGCACTTTAGCCACCCGCTCCCGATCGTTTCCATAAAGGCGGCGTGTGACAGTAACTGATAGGCCACGGCACAGGCAGAAATAACCCTGCCTGCTGTGGACGCTCTGAAAGAACTGCATCTCCATGGTCATTTGAGTGCTTGGTGTGTGTATGTGTATGTGTGTGTGTGCCTGTGTGTGTGTGTGTATGTGTTGTGCTGTTACGCCGATTCCTCCCACACATAACCTGCCTCTGTGAACCTCTCCTGCTAATGCCTGCGAGCGCTTGCGCACAGGAATTGTGTGGCACTAAGTGTGTGTGTGTGTGTGTGTGTGTATTGTGTGGAAAGAGGGTGTGTATTCTGTGTGAGTGAATCTCTGAGTCTCTGAGACTCGGAGCGAGCGAGTGAAAAAGAGAGAGAGAGAGAGAGAGAGAGAGAGAGAGAGAGAGAGAGAGAGAGTGTCACCCCAGGCTTCATCTAAAGTACTCTCCATCACTCTCCATCCATCTGTACCCCACCCACCTCCCCCAGTCTGCTGCTCTGCCCCCTCTCTATCTCTCTCGCGCTCTCTCTCTCTAGCCCTCTCTCTCTCCTCCTCCTCCTCCTCCTCGCAACAGTCAGTGACTGTGAGAGAGTCAGAGGGAATAACGGGAGCTGAAAGGAGCAGCGCTGCTCCTTTTTGAGGCATACCTTGAAAAGCTTTCCCGGAAAACAATTCCTGGACATTCCTGAGGGAGTTGCACCTGAGGGAGTTGAGCCGGACGGAGTTGCACCTGAAGAATGCGCATGACACTTGCACGCCTCTCTGTAAGGACTCGTTAAGTTCTGGTGTGGTGGGATCTCGCCGAGTTGCCCGTCCGTTGGCTGTAGCCTCCCACGGTTCCCCGCGGAGCTTTGTCCATCGGATTCACGCCTCCCGTCCAGTGCAGGAGGAACCGGAGCTGAGCTGCTTGTCTGTTCAGTCATTTTTCTGTGCCTGTAAGACAGCGCTGGATGCTCGTGCTTGACGGGCACAGCAGGAGCTGAAGAATCCGCCTTAATGCTGTAATTAGAGTACAGCAGCTCTAACTCTCTCTCTCTCTCTCGCTCACTATCTGTCTATCTGTACCTCTGCCTCTCCCTCTCTCTCTCTCTCTCTCTCTCTGCCTTTTTTATTCCCATCTCTTGTTCTCTATCTCTATTATCCTTCTTTCCTTCTCTCTGTCCCTCTTTTCTCTCTCTCTCACCCTCCTCTTCCTCTCTTTCTTCCTCACTCTCTCGCTTACGTCTCTCTCTCCTCATCTCTCTCTCTGTCTCTCTCGTCCTTTCTCTCCTCCTTTCTCTTCTAAAAGCCTCTCGCTGTCTTGCACGTATACGCACCGCCATGCTCAACTTTCACGTCCCCGCGCGCGGGCTCCGCTCCGGCTCGGCAGTCTAGGGGCTGACCTGTTCCACTGGCACGTTTATCGTGGCCAAGTTTATTTTCGCTCGCAGAAATTAAAATTTCATTACAGCTCCCTCATCTCCCTCGCATCTCCGGCTCTGAGCCATGAGCGCATTTCGGGGCTGGGCACAGGGCAGCGGGACGGCGGAGGCTGACGGGGCTCGGGGCCGCCACAGCCGGACGGGGCCACGTGCCCAGGAGGAGGCGGGGCTGGAGGGTGGAGCTGAGCGATGAGCCACGCCCCCTTTGGCCAGGTCACCCAGGTCCCCCAGGTCCACTCCACATGAGAATAACCAGAGATTACAATAACTAATAGCTACGACTGGGCTTCACTTCACAGCTTCTACGGTTTCTTCTTTACAGTAGAAATCTTCGACAACTTTTCTATCCTAGTCGTCGTGTTATGATTCAATAAGTCGGTTGAGCCTTACTAATATGTAGTGCCCTATTATATCAGAAGTGTCCCTGCTGTAATCCCTTGCTAGAAATGCGTTTTTTTTAGCTTAACGTTTTAGTCTCAGGTTCTCCAGCAGGTTCCTCTGCTTTCAGTGTGTAATATATCTAGAGTAGTTTAGCTGTTTTTTCCTACAGACTGTTTACCGCTGATTTTCCAGGCCGTTCTGACCGAGGACTATTTACTAGATGATTGGTGAAGATACTGTAGATAGAAGTGTGTGCGAGTAATTAAGCTCAGTTCGTTCAGTGTCTCCGCAGAATTCATGGCCAACACGCAGGTCTGCGCTCTCGTTCAAACATGTTAGGAGCTTGTGTCTCGCAGACGAGCACACCAGGGGAACCTAACGAGAGCAAAAACTCAAAGCGCTTCAGAAATCAAGACATCAAGCCACCTGGAGTAAAGACAGAGGAAGGAGCGCTCCGGCGTGTCTCTCATGGGCGCTTGTAGCCGCTCATCCGTCCAGCGGGCTGCAGCCGAGGACGACTGAAGGAATAATTTGCATGACTGAGGAATTGTATTACATCAGCACCATTTCTCCTGTAGGTAGGAACCCAGGACCTCGTTCATATTCACATCCGTCATTGTGTCGTTCTAAGCCCGTCACCTCAGTTTCCTTATTCACCATTTCTCAGTTTAAACGATGACCGTGACGCTGTCAGATTACTGCCAGCTTTCTGAGAACTTCTTAAAGCCATGTCTTCTAAAATTCTGAGGAGAGTTTAGCCCAATTTTTTATTTTAGTGGTGTCCCTACATGCTACATACCTTATAATAAGGTGAACTCAGAAATGATAGTGCAAGCAGCTCCTTCTATAACAACAAAATGGCAACTGAAGTGGTCCGAAATGACAACTTCTCAGACTAGAGAAGGCTGCAGAAGTCTTGTACAAGGCAGATTCCTAAAATGATTAACGTTGACCTTAATGAAGATCATTAGAATGAAAGAAGTGCCAGCCCACTACTATTTGTGGCCGTCCCACGCCCCCGCTTAATGTGTTTTCTGTAATGTCATTTACCTGCACGTCTCTTACGGCCTTAAGGTCAGCAGTAGCCACAGGGAAAGACAGGAAAATGTGACCTATCTTCCAAGGTCCTGGTCCAGTGATCCTTCTGGACACACATCCTGGACTAAAACAGGTTAAGAACCACAACATTACCGTATATTGAAACATATTTCCCTGATCATGTTGTGTAATTAAGCTGATAGGGTGTTACTGCACAGCTTTAGGAGGTGCTTAATTTACTATTCAAATTTGACACTGGAGACGCCAAAAAGAAGCTCAGAAAGTCCGTCTATGCAGAAAAACATCACAGCAAACACAGGCAGGGCTCTGATAGCAGTACTAGAGTCATTTCTGGTGAGCTACAGTGGGGAAAAAAAATATTTAGTCAGTCACCAATTGTGCAAGCTCTCCCACTTAAAAAGATGAGAGAGACATTGTCTGATTTTTAAAGAATTTATTTGCAAATAGTGGTGGAAAATAAGTATTTGGTCAATAACAAAAGTTCATCTCAATACTTTGTTATATATCCTTTGTTGGCAATGACAGAGATCAAACGTTTTCTGCAACTCTTCACAAGGTTGGCACACACCGTTGCTGGTATGTTGGCCCATTCTTCCATGCAGATCTCCTCTAGATCAGTGATGTTTTGGGGCTGTCGGCAGGCAACACAGACTTTCAACTCCCTCCAAAGGTTTTCTATGGGGTTGAGATCTGGAGGCTGGCTAGGCCACTCCAGGACCTTGAAATGCTTCTTACGAAGCCACTCCTTTGTTGCCCTGGCAGTGTGCTTGGGATCATTGTCATGCTGAAAGACCCAGCCACGTTTCATCTTCAGTGCCCTTGCTGATGGAAGGAAGTTTGCACTCAAAATCTCACAATACATGGCCCCATTCATTCTTTCATGTACACGGACCAGTCGTCCTAGTCCCTTTGCAGAGAAACAGCCCCAAATCATGATGTTGCCACCCCCATGCTTCACAGTTGGTATGGTGTTCTTTGGATGCAACTCAGCATTCACTCTCCTCCAAACACAACGAGTTGTGTTTGTACCAAACAGTTCTACTTTGGTTTCATCTGACCATAAGACATTCTCCCAATACTCTTCCAGAACATCCAAATGCTCTCTAGCAAACTTCAGACGCGGCCGGATATGTATTGGCTTAAGCAGGGGAACACGTCTGGCACTGCAAGATCTGAGTCCCTGGCGGCGTAGTGTGTTATTGACGGTAGCCTTTGTAACGTTGGTCCCAGCTTTCTGCAGGTCATTCACTAGGTCCCCCCGTGTGGTTCTGGGATTTTTGCTCACCGTTCTTATGATCATTTTGACCCCACGGGCTGAGATCTTGCGTGGAGCCCCTGATCGAGGGAGATTAGCAGTGGTCTTGTAGGTCTCCCATTTTCTGATTATTGCTCCCACTGTAGATTTCTTCACACCAAGCTGCTTGCCCATTGCAGATTCAGTCTTCCCAGCCTGGTGCAGGTCTACAATTTTGTTTCTGGTGTCCTTCGACAGCTCTTTGGTCTTCACCATAGTGGAGTTTGGAGTGTGACTGTTTGAGGTTGTGGGCAGGTGTCTTTTATACTGTTAACGAGTTCAAACAGGTGCCATTTATATAGGTAATGAGTGGAGGACAGAGAAGCCTTTTAAAGAAGAAGTTACAGGCCTGTGACAGACAGAAATCTTGCTTGTTTGTAGGTCAAACATTGTAGGTCAGGACATTGCAATATATATTTGTTTCTGCAAAATATATATATTTTTATTGTGATATTGAAAGAAATATGGACATTTTCACCAGAAGTCAATAATCCAACATGTCAGGATAATAGTAATGCACTGTGTATCCAAGATTGGATTAAACTTTAGCAGCTATAACTTGCCTCTGGTAGAAATGTCATGGACAAAGAGAACAATGAGGAATTTTTCTATAAGCAGCAAAACAAATTGTAGTGTAAAATGTTTGATATAATTTGGCACCTTACATTGCACATGCTGCAACATGACTATTGCAATGGCGATGCTGAAGCCATATATTGTGCATCCCTACTTCGGTTTACACCATGGCTTGGACCTCACCATTTCATACAAGTTCATTAGAATTGGCAAAAAGTTCTAAAACCACCCAAATGCCCAAGACTGACCTAGATTTCTACTAGATTTTTACTGATTTTTACTGAGTTTACCAGCTTTAACATGCTGAAAGTGTTTCCGCACACATACTCTACAACTGTCCAACAATGCAGACACACCGCCCTCGTCCCATCCACCAAGAGTGGTCACCGAAATTTCGGAATGAGGCTAAAATACTTGTTTTTCTTGTTTGTCAACCTACACTCTATGTCCAAATGTTTGTGGACACCCCTCCTAATGAAGACATTCAGCTACTTTGAGTTGCACCCATAGCTGACACAGCTTGCTCTGCATACACAGCTTGTCGAGTCCCTGTACTGCCAATAGAATAGGACTCTCTGGAGCAGATAAACATGAACATATTGGCACCATGCTGCCTAATACCAGACGTGGGCTAGAGGGGTATAAAGCCCCCAGCATTGAGCTGTGGAGCAGTGGAGGAACTGTGTTCTCTGTTGCTCCATTTAGTACTTGTGCAATGAGCTGAGGAGTTGGGGATGAGGTAGGGTGGTGATCATCTGACATCCTGTCCTCAGTAATGCTCTTGTTGCTGAATGCAACCACATCCTCATGGCAATGCTCCTTCATAATCTAGTAGAAAGCCTTCTTCCCTGGACAGTAGAGACAGTTACTTCAACAGAAGCAGGATATACTCTTTTTAATATCCTTGATTTTGGAAGAAACAATGAATGAGCAGGTGTCCCAATACTTTTGTCAATATAGTGTATGCAAGCTATTCTCTGTAGGAGGGTGGTGGGAGAGACAACAAAACTACTGTTACCATAGAGATACTCTAAAAAAATCCACTACAGTTCCCATAGTTCACTGCAAATGCAAACTAACAGCTTACAGCTCACATCTTAAGGTCTCCTGGTGGAACTTCCACATTACGTTTATCAACCTTCATCCACTGAATACCGACCATTATATCCCTACACTCTGTAGCCAGTCTTAAACATATAGATGCAGTGTGAAGAACCTTTCAAAGGTCTGAAGAACTTGTTCACTTGATAACTTCACACTCATGCCATCGCTCAAAGCACCATCAGTCATGTGATTACCTCTAAAAACGTGCAGGTCACAGCTACATATACATTGATTAGCCATAATATTAGTACCACCTGATAAAATTGAGTAGGCCCCCTTGTGCCATCACAACAGGTGTCTTGTGGTACATGTTAGCAGCAGATTCCTGTAAGTTGTGAGGTGGGGTCTTCATAAGCATCATTGAGCCTCAGCTGCCTATGACCCTAGTGCTGGTTCACCGTTTATTCTTTATTGGAGAACCTTTGGTCGGTACTGACCACTGCATACAAGAACAACCCACAAGACCTGCCCAGTCGTCGCCCAGCTCTTGTTTAAAGTGGCTCCGATTTTTAGCCATAACCATTTTGTCTCCTTTTAACCCCTCACCTTCTAGGCCTGAGTGTTGATCTGCTACCTGTCACATCCAACCCTTGACAGATGCCACTGTAGATGGCTGACCGGTGTGTTTATTAGCTGCTATGCTTGCTGAAAGGATGGTGTGGGCTGTCGGTAGTACCATCCAGTACAGCTGAGAGGAGAAAAAATCCCTTGGAATGACAGCAGGTGGAGGCATTTAGAAGAAGTGTGCTGTGCTGGTGGACAGGTTTACTGTCAAATATAGTGCATTTATTATTTAGCAAATAAAGAAGAAAATTAATGGATCCTCAGATAAAGAAATGACTGAAGTCTTGGATGCATCTCAGACTAAATAAATGAATAATAATGTGCTCAGATTTTCAACGTTTTCAGCTGTGCCTCCTGCGAAGTCTGTGCCCTAAATACATGCAACCGCAGGGTTGTGCACCGCGCATTTCTTCTGAAAATAAAATACCTGTAATGTAATATCTCCCCCAGCAATGCGAGAGCACTCCATCCTTCTGTGTCTATCTCGCTCTGTCTCTCTCCATCTCCCTCTCCCTCTCGCCTGCCCGCTCTCTCTCAAAGGGAGTAAGCTGGGAGCCGTTTCCACCCACACACTTGAGCTTCAGCTTGCAGCTTGACATCAGATTTACATTGAGAATGAAAAAGCGCACACACACACACACACACACACACACACACACACACACACTCCCTCCCACTCATATTCCTCTCGAACACATGCGCACACATGCTCTGGCTCTTACTCTGCGAGCACTGTGCCGTATTACGCGCTACAAGACTATCAAAAGCTTTATCTCCCCTAAAACGATACCCTTTGTGCCAGTGCAATGGATATGCCATTGCCTTTGCAGGACATGTGACGTGGCTTCTTTTGATAATCATCTTGGACTGCATGGTGCCACTTATCGCAGCGCTCTGAGATAACCATGTAATGTAGTTGCAGCGCAGAGTCTCGGCACCTGTCTTTAGCCTCGCCGCGTTGCATTGCGTTGGCCGCAGGGACGGATCTGCGAAAGGTTTGCCTGTCATCCTACCCGCCTTCACTCCTGCCTCCTGTTATGTGTCTCTGTAAGTCAAATGTAAGGTAGCAGGAAACGTTTCCATGGCAACCAAATAAAGAACCTCGATTTATATCAAAAGGGACTGAGAGTGAGAAATTTAAATAAACGGACGTGTTGAGCTCATTTTACCACTGCTGTTCCTGCCATAATTAAAAGGATTATTAAATGGTGGCCCATTATGGGGATGAGACCTTTGAGTCCGACTTCTGCGAAAAGCCTTTTTGTAGGCGTCGATATCTTTTGTGTGAGCGTTACTCTCTGTAGAAGCTGTAAAGGTGCCAAAGACTGCATTTATTTAGCTTTTTACCATGTTTTTTTATGTATAAATAGTAAGTATGTGACTTTGGTTGGGGGGCAAAAAATGCTCAGATATGGTTTTACAAGCCTACTTACCACCCTGTTATTTTACCTCGACACAGTGGGGCAAAGGCAAGAACCACCCTTCCAAAAGCATAAGGCTAACCTTAGCTCATTTCTATTGAACAGACAGTTGTGCAAGTTACAGTCTGTTCCACCTAGTGTTGTATAGCGCCCCCCTGAGGTGGCTGTCCAGCCTATAGTGTGAAAATGTTAGCATGTTCAGTGTTCTTTCCCAGAAGAAGCAGGAAGAAGATGCCACAGAATTTATTTGTTCAGTATTTTAAGTTGTTCTTTAATGTAGATTTTGGTCTACATGTGACTTTGGTTTGGGTTAAAAATGCTAGCCTACTTACCACCCTGTTATTTTACCTCAGAATAAAGCACACTTCGGCACAGTGGGGCAAAGGTAAGAAAGCATAAGGCTAACCTTAGTTTTGTTTCATTTCTATTGAACAGACAGTCGTGCAAGTTACAGTTTGTTCCACCTAGTGCTGTATAGCGCCCCCCTGAGTTGCTAGGTATGTAACTTTGGTTGGGGCAAAAATGCTCAGACATGGTTTTACAAGCCTATTTACCACCCTGTTATCTTGCCTCAGACTGAAACATGCTGATTGTCCTTTTATAGAGGCCTCCCAGAAATAAAATCCAAGTTCTGCTCTGATTGGCTGGTTTACAGCACCGCATCGGCTCACAGAGCCCACATCTTAGCATACACAGCATAGCTTTGTTTTTACCACTGCAAGAAGAACACTAGTTATTTTTGTATCTATACCCAAGTCTTACTGGACGGTGTTGCTGTCCACTCTGTGTCCTTTCAGTGTCCTCTCGGCATGGTGTACCGTTAGCTAGCTGAAGAGAATGTAGCTGGGTTAGCTTTTAGCCTAACACCCGCCTAGCACCTGTTCGCTCGCTCGCTCCCCCGGGTTTGCTTTTCTCGTGTGTTGCTTTCCATACTGATGTGTAGCTAACTCAAGCTTAGTTCAACAGATGTTGGAGAGACGAGATCAGCTAGCATTACCTTTTAGATAGCTTCCCAGCTTTAGCCTCGTCATGTCCCAAGTTTGAGCTTCCTCTCTGAGGCCTGGTATTAAACCAGTATTCCCATAACTAGCAGAGTCTGGTGGTGATTAGCTGCTCTTCACTATCAGCCACAGCATATTCTCCTGAAGTCATTCATTGGGCTAGAGACATCCTAGAGGCGTGTCCTCAGAAACAAATGCTATGCGTACACAAGTTGTTGTACATGCCAAAGCAGTAGGGGCAGTGTAGGCACTCTGCAATGTCAAAATGGTGGAAACTTTTAAGGGAAGGCTATGTGACCATGTGTCTATGTGGCTATGTGACAAATATACTTATCAGAACAGCTAGGGAGAGATCACTTTTATTTTAAGAGGTGATGTGGAAACCTGCTCAGTGGTCTGCCCTCTAGTGGAAGCCTCCAGTAGCACTTCTAGCACTTATGCAAGTATGTAAACAGTTCAGTTCATGACGCAGCTGGTTTACGCTCATGGTGATCTACGCCAGTGTTTCTCAACCCTGCACATTTGAGCAGATTCCCTGCTTTAACACACCCCCTGCAACTCTGAATGGGCTTGTTAATGAGCTGATGAGTCAAATCAGATGTGTTGGGAGCAGAGAAAGCACTAAAATGTGCATGGCAGGGTGCCTCCAGGACCAGGCTTGGGAAACTCTGATGTCATTGGACTAT
The DNA here is from genome assembly GCF_030463535.1 of Salminus brasiliensis. NCBI lineage: Eukaryota > Metazoa > Chordata > Actinopteri > Characiformes > Bryconidae > Salminus > Salminus brasiliensis. The sequence goes on from NC_132878.1 coordinate 90,619,496, forward strand.
GCGAATGCATTGCCTAGCAGCAAAAGCTATGTCTCTAGCCTTTGACTGCATTGTAGCTTTACTTGTTGAAAGGCTTTCAGTAGTGGGCGGAGTTGATGTAAATTTCAGAGGCGTAAATACAATGAACCAAGACTGTTATGTAACAGTTTGGGGGTTTTGGAATTGGCCTGTTTTACAGCTCTGTTATAGTTGCTGGATTTTCTTTTTTGAGGTTTTTGAGGTTCATAGTTGGTCAGGTCCATTTTCAGGCACCTATTATTTAGCTCTACTGAGAAAAATACAGTTTTCTATTATAATATTTATTTTTATTGTCATTTTAGCTTTTGTTGCAGTGTTTAAGAAGTCTTCTCACTTAGAATTCTGTGCATATCACCCCATGTAGACACTTTTCATCATGTTTATATCTAAATGAACTGCAGTAAGTTCAGAGCCTGTGTCCCTAGTGATGAACGATCGCATTAATCAAGAGAGATGCGAAAGATTAGACACAGGCAGGAAGACAATCAACTGCAGTCGTTTTACTTTGCAGCATATTTATCAAAGTCAGTTACGCTAATGACCAGTGGCACAATGTCATCATTATTATGAGCTATAATGATTCTTTCATTGTATTATACAGTGGATTCGATTTCCTGCAAAGATACAACTCCATGAATGCTCTAAGAGAACTTGTGCACTAATTGATTCGAAAGGATTTCCGGTTGAATTTGAGCAGCAACTGATAGCTACGTACCTGAAGTGATTTTCACCCTCTTTGCACTTGCAAGGCACAGTATAGTACTCTAAGTAGCTTGGTTGCACTTGGAGAAGAATACCAAGTGCTGGACTTTGCTACATGACCTCAAGGACAGCCAGTTGGCAGTAGAGTTGTATTTATAATACAATCAATTGTTGAATCTATAATTTAAAGTCCAATTAATGTGGATATAGCACCTACTTAAAACCTACACATAGAATTACCTTGTAGTGCAGCAGTGCAGCAAATCCTGTAAGATACAAGCGCAAATAAACGCTACAAATTCTGATACTTTAATGCATCTCAAAATACGCTATCACGACATACACTATCATATATCATATCTATTGCGATGTGCAACATGAGCAACCTTAATACTTAACAAACCTTAATACCATGTCCCATGAGTAGTCCGTTGAGTTGCTGTGGATCAAGTTGTAAGCATCACATTGGGAAATAGGCAATCCGCACTGCTTGGCACTTTAGTGGGTGTTCCTTCAAGGGTATCCAGCACTGTTATTGACTACCTGCTTTGTCTCGGCTAAGGCCATTCAAAAACTCGGACGTGTCAAGGTTTTTGCATGCCTTGCCACCTACATACTGTTTGGCATACCTCAGAATTCTGAAAACTCATCGCTGCTTAGGCTGTTTCAACAACACCCAGACCAGGCTCTTGATAATTTGGGTTTGAGTCATTCTGCTGGTTCTAGAGCTGGACAGCATATTGGAAAACTGCCGTGCGGTATATTAGAATCTTGGAATAAATAATGTGGTATTTGAAAAGGAAAAAGCTAATTATCACTCTAGTAATAGAACAACTGTGTTTAGAGGTAGAGTTAAGACAGTAGTTCGGTATTCCGGGTAGGGCTCCATTAAATAGAACAAAATTATTACACATTACACACATACTATATGTCCAAATGTTTGTGGACACCCCTTCTAATAAATTCATTCAGCTACTTTAATTTGCACCTATTGCTGACACAAATCTGCAAATGCACACACACACACAAGCTCTCTGGAGCAGATAAACATGAACCTACTGAAATCATACCTAATGCCAGGTGTGGGCTTGAGGGGTATAAAGCCCCCCAGTATTCTCTGGAATGTGGATGGTGCTCCATCCAATACTTATTTTGGGATGAGTTGGGGATGAGGTGGGGTGGTGATCATCATCATCAACATTCTGACCTCAGTAACGCTCTTGTCGCAGAAAGCAATCAAATCCTCACAGCAATGCTCCAGCTCCAATATCTATTAGAAAGCCCTTTTCCCTGGACAGTAGAGACAGTTACTCCAACAAAAGCAGGATCAACTCTTTTTAATGCCCTTGATTGCAGAAGAGTGTGTGAGCAATGAATGAGCAGACGTCCCAATACTTTTGAACCCCTAATGTGATGTGTTTAACATGGCCTGCATTATTTTACCAAAGCACATCTGTGATTGGCCAGGATGTTCAAAGCACCCAGTAAAACCTTGGTTAGATTGGTTAGAAGCTCATTTACATGTTTGGGGAGGCCGGCGTGGCAGTAACGATCACATAGCGATATACTGTGCAGGCTCAGTTGGGTCAAGCACAGCTGACTTTGAGTCACCGCTCAGAGACATTGGTCCGTCTAGTACGCTGTTCATCAAGTTGAAGGCCATCATTCTGGTCATAAAGGTCCAGCCCAGTGCTCTCGGGCGGCACTGAGCGCACAGAGAGCGAGCTTCCAATGCAGCCGCGCTGTGTCATAAGCTCATCTAAGCAGGTCATCAATCAGCTAAGCCTGAGGACTGGGCAGGCTGAAGCCCACTTTAACACCCAATTTGGAGAGAGCAGCAATGATGCTATGCCACAAAAATGGATTCGCTTTCTGTGTGCAGCGCAGATGGATTCTGATCCTCAGCATCTTTGCTATCAATCCTGCATCTCTGTGGGTCTTTGGAGCTAGTGACAACTGTGGTTGAGGGATTTGGTTGAGGGCTCATTTGCTCTACTCTTTACCAGTAGGAGTGATTATTATGGCATGCTGTGTTGTTCGGTTTCAAATGCATTAAGTGGAGTTATGAAATAAATGAGTATAAATTCATTTTGGGAGATCATCATCATGTCAAACCATTTTGCACACTCCACCTCCCAGTCTCATTCCTTCTTCTCAACTTTAGCCAGGGGGGGTTCAGCTTCCCTTACCTACGTAGAAACCGCTCCCGAACTCCAGCCCAAAAAGTCCTTGAAGAGCTCGACTCCCCGTTCCATTCTTCACGCCTGTGGGACGAACTAGCAAATTGCTGTGTGTCATTACATAATAGGCCATAATTGTCATAAGTGGTGTCTCAGTGGTTAGAGCTCTGAGCTATTGATGACCGGGTTGTGGGTTCGATACCCGGACTTGGGCAAGCTGCCTCTGTTGGGCCCTTTAGCAAGGCCCTTAACCCTCTCGGCTCCCCAGGCTGCCCACCGCTCTGTGTGCTCACTGCCCCTAGTTCACTAGTGTGTGTGGGTGTGTGTGTTCACCACCACAGATGGGTCAAATGCTGAGGACACATTTCACTGTTCATAGTGCAGTGACAAATGCGGGCACCTAAACCTAAAATAAGAGGCCATAACTGTAGCATGTTGATGTAAAAGTCAGACAGACCAACGTCAGGCCTCTGACACCCGAGGAGGCCCAAGTCCGTGGCCCTCCTGCAAATGTGCCAGATGTTTCCAAGAGAAGCGTGCCTTCACACAGCGTATTTGCTGAATTTCAGAGAATCTGTGTACTTCAGAGCAGTGAAAACAGAGAACGAGGCTTTCCCCTCTTTTCTTTGTAATATTTTGGGCTGGTGATCTACTGTGGCAGCAGATGAAAGCTGAAATGCAAAGTAGATCTGATGCCTAACACTCCACAAGGCTGATGACACCCAGTGTAAGCTGGTGGGTGAACACCAGGGCTAGGTAGTTAGCCAGCAGACAAGCGGCAAGGAATTATGGGTGAATCCGTGGCAGAGAGCTTACTGGGGGCCGACCTGTACAACAGTGTGTCATGCCAGTGTAACCAACGCTAGCTTGATTGGTTGATTGACTTTACTAAAGTGTATCTTTAACAAACACACTTTAAAACAGCATTATGCAAGAATATATATGTTTTGCTACTGGGCTCCCCCTACAGTTGAGAAAAGTAATTTACTTTTACACCACTGCTGTAAATACAAATCACAATTTTAGCATCCCCTCATGGACAGTTGTACACATGCATTTTTTGACAATCTGAGAAATACAGAACTGGCCTCTGTGACAGTGATAGAAGTGTTGAAAGCACATGGACTGAGGTGGTAGATTCATTGTACAGGATTTTACTCCAATATGACTCAGTTATGCTGTGTTCTGCATTTCTGGCGAGAGGTCACGTACAGATCCACCAATAATATTCCATAGTGCGGTAGCGGCTTCCGGGCCTGAGGTGGGATTTTTGAGAGAGACACTATATACTAAATCCCCAGTGATGCCCCAACCTTTCGTCCAAGAGAGCATCATTGAACTCACTTTTTCCAAGTGGTCCTCCCTCAACCATGCCCGCCCCCCAAAATCCATAGGTTCTTTTTTAGGGCCCCACATATGAATGCCCACCAGGAGAGTTTAAACATGGGTCCCTTTTGGGTTGCACACTGCACATGGGGCCTAGATGGGACCCATTGACCACTGATTAGTTCTTGAGTAATTTGGATGGATCAGCTGTGTTTAATTTGTGCAGATAATCGCTTGTTTTATTCTTGGTTGGGCCGTTTTCCCAAATAAAAGCTGCAGCCGTGTTGCAAAATGCTTTGCTACTCAAGGGAAGGGGGGGGGGGTGTTCCAGTGGGAGCGTGGCGTCAGTGCATATCCTCTATAGGCATGTCCTAGTGAGACTTCTCAGGGTGGATTCTGTTTTGTAGAGTCTAAATAACCCTAACTTGTTTGGGGATGTCTAAAGCCTTTTCTTTTTGTGCCATGAGTAACAGACAGTACTGATTGAGGTAAGATTGAGGTAAGATCTAACCAGAGCTCCTACTGAAGCCAGAAAGTTTGAAATTCAGTCTAGAAACAGAATCCTTTGATTAACCTTGGCCAAACCTTATCAGTCTGACCTCCTCCTAAAATGCAGCTGTCCAACACGCATCCTAAATAATTCAGGCCTCAGCTTTGAGTGCTTTCCCCCCAACTTCGCCTTTAAAACCCGCTGACTCATGATGTGCTAATGGTGAAATCAGTGGCTGTGAGTGATCATTAGGTGCAGTTCATTTTAACACACACTTCAGGTAGTCGGCTTGTTTGACGGTGCGGTCGCATCGCTCACTACAACACGGTGAGACAGCAAAGGCTTTGGGTTTCTGAGGTGTGCTGTTCTGTTTGAGATGGAGAACAGAGGGAAGGGAACTGCTCACAAAGGGAGTGAAAAAATGTAGAGAGGCCTGCATGAGAATGGAAGCGCATAGAGAAGAGAAAAGACCAGCTCACATCAAAAAGCAAGAGAGGTAAAGAGAGAGAGAGAGGGGGGGTGGGTGGGTGGGGGGGAGGCAGAGAAGAGGCTGTAGAGGAGAGATGGATAAATACACTATTTGAATTATGTAAAAGAGGTGCGTGGGTGAAAGCGAACAAACTGTGTGTCTGTGTGTGTGTGTGAGAGGCAGAGGGTGGTGGAGGGAGTCAGAGAGAGAGAGAAAGAGAGAGCGAGAGGGAGAATGAGGTGTTGCGAGAGAGAAAGGAGGAAAAAGATGGAGGGGAAGAGGGTGAGAGAGAGAGAGAGAGAGAGAGAGACAGAGAGAGTGAGAGTGATAGTTGGAGAGACAGCGGGTATTTACGGTCTGATTTATGTAAGGGTTAGCATTGATCCGCCAGGCAGAAAAGAATGGAGTAAGAAAAGCACAACGCCGGTGGGTTGATTCTCTTCACTCTGGTGTTCCAGCCCGGTGGACGAGGCGGCCTGCTGCTGGAGCTCGCCCAACCCCTGACGCCTCCACATTCATTACACTGCCCATTCATTTGTTTCTGTTGCTCTGGACCTAATGGTTTTAATGCATGCTCCTGAGTAACGAGCAGATCTAGGCATCCACATCCATCACATATACAGCACACAGCGTACTGCTCCGCCTCTGGAAGCAGACACTAACTCAAGGACGCCGGTCAGTAAGGGCAGTGTTTGCCAGCACGGCCTCTTGTGCCTGCAGTCGGCCAGCTTTGTTGGGTTTCTTGTAAGGGGGTTCAGAGCACCAGCATGCCTCTACTTCCGTACCTCTGGGTCTGCATTATGTCGAAACTTTACCTTAGAATAGCAGCTTCAGAGTCATGTTGGTGCTCCACTGGCTGTAACAGGGAGAATAGCATCTCTGTCATTGCCACTCTGGGCCAGAATGCTGCTACTGCACTATAGAACCTGGAGGTGGAGCTGCAGGAGACTGCTCTCCAGGACTGTGCAACGCTGCATAACCCAAGTCATATATATAAGTGTAAAATCCTGCAATATCACTTTGCCGCCTCAGTCCACATACTTCCCGCTTCTGTATCTCTTAACTTGTCAACAAATGCATGTGTCCAGCTGCCTACAAAAGAGTGTACACTTCTTGTCAGTGGTGGGGTCCTCCTGGGTCTCCTACCATAGTGTTTGGAAGTGGATAGAGGTTATTTAGCCACTGTTTGAACAACCCTTCATGCAGTCTTTCAGACATTTTTCTTCACCGTCCACATCCAGGGAGGTTAGCTACGATGTCATGGACTGTAAACTTCTTAAAGATGTTGCACACAGTTGACAATGGGATAAGATCTCTGGAGATGGGCTTGTAGCCTTGAGATTGACCGTACTTTTCTATCATTCCCATGAACAATTCTTTGCTGTTCTTACTTTTCTCCATGCTCAGACCCAACGGCTAAGTCACCGTTTCTCTATTTAAACTGGTAAAACGTGATGATTTTTATATTGCCAGCACCTGTTACTTTACTTCACTTCAAGTACGGATTAAAAAAGCATCACATAAATAAAATCAAATGACCAATGCAAAATGCAAAAATGACCCAATTCTCACAGAATTCAGCTTTGAAAGATCAAAAAGCAAATTTTTTTTCCTAATATAGTTTATTAATTTGCCTTAAATTTGCACTGGAGCTACAAAGCTGACAGGAATAGAACAGTTAATAAAAAAAGAGTTACCACAATCTTTCTTCAAACTGGGTTTTTAAACAATGTGTAATTGTTAAGGTTTCACATTTGAAATCCATGTCATTCGGTTGGGGATAAATGTGTACAATTGTTAATAATCTAATATGATGTTCATTAAAACATAATTTTAAAAAATGTAGTTGTGTCTGGAATAATGATTGGAGCTGTAGATTATTCTAAAATGACTAAGAAAGCATTTGGAGAATGCAGCTCTGATAAAATTAATATCCAGGTGCTGTTTATAATATTGAAATCTTCATTGTTTATGTTGTTGAATTAAATACAGAATACAGTCATTGTCCAGAGCAGGGGTGGACTGCAGGTGGTCACGGTCAACGAATGTTTAGTCACAGCAGTGCTAAGATTGATCCTCCACCCAAGTACTACCTGCTCTGTGGTGGTCAGTCCTGTGGGGTTCAGTCCATTGAAGAAGAACAATGAAAGCAGTCTAACAGAGTATGCAGAGAATCAGATGGATAGAGAATGACCTAACCAAAAGGGGACCACACGAGAATTACACACATACACTTAACAAGACACACGTGAGCATCATTAAAACAGACAAGACATATGAGATACAAGTGACGTGCAGCAGGAGCCAGGGAGATCCTAGAAAGTCAGACTTGATGGACTGGACCCTTTTCCAAGGCCTGTTGTCCATGATCTGAATTGAACAAGACAGGACTTGGGACTTCGGGGACTTAGGGTTGACATCCAAAAAAGGTTGGGATCTACATCTGAGGCTGGACAGTGTGGACAGTGTGGATAGGATCACCCAGAAGGCAAGCATGAACCACAGGGTCAATGGTTGCTTTTTGAATAGAATGCTAGATGTCCATTAGAGTGGACACTTGGAAGCCAGCAGCACAGGAGGCTTAAACCTGGCCATGCAGGGACTGTCAGTAGGCAATGCTTGGTTTGTTGACCGCATAGTAGAGGCCTCTGCATAGGGGGTCTGAGCAGAGGCTTCTCAGGCAGTTGCACCATAGTGGCCACAACAAATCAACATCTGCAGGCCTGGGAGAATGGAGTGATGGCAGGCAGATCAGCACACAGGGCCACTTGTTGAGCTATTTGGACGCCTGTGGATTTGACCTGTAGGGAAACTATGAAGAAAGCCTTGCACCTCGCCCCCATTTTCTTCTCAGCCCATTGCAGGACACCATAAGTGCTACCTTACTTTTCTCAGAAGGAGGCGTCTTCACAAAAGACTGGAAATAGATGGTGCACTTCTTTGTGAAACCCTCCCATCCGTGAACACCATTGTACTCCTTGGGGGGAACTATTATGGAAAGTGGCTGGCACTGTAAGAGGACAGAAGCAGGACTAACTCAGTCAGCTTCTGCTGTCTTGCATAACCCAGTACCAGCCTGCTTCATCTGGATTCAGGAACGTCTTCTGTAACAGGGGTAAAGAACTGGATGTATGTGCAGCTGTGTTTTCTGGACTTTCATAGAACATACTGGGGACAAATTACAGGACAGGTGGTCATGATCGTCCTAGGCTAATCCATATACACTATATCCCCAAACGTTTGTGGACACCAATTCATGTGTCAGGCATCGCAGGCATGAGCTAGAGGGGTATAAAGCCCCCCTCCCCCCAGCATTGAGCTGTGGAGCAGTGGATTATCATGGTTTGTGCTCCATCTAATACTTTTGAGATGAGTTGGGGAGTTGTGGATGAGGTGGGGTAGTGGTCATCCAACTTTTTCAACTGGTGAAAAATCTTTCTTGTCACTGCAGTGACACTGAGTGACATGGTGGTGTTGGTGTGCTAATAGTGTGTGTTGTGCTGCTGGTACGAGTGGATCAGACACAGCAGTGCTGCTGGAGTGTTTAAACACTCTTGGTCCACCTTGTAGATAAAGGTAAAGTCAAAGACAGAAGCTTATCTGCAGCTATACAGTTTGTGTTGGTCATCTTCTAGTCCTTCATCAGTGCTTCCAGGATGCTGCTGCCCACAGGACGCCGCTGTTGGCTGAATATTTCTGGTTGTTGGACTGTTTAAACACTCCAGCAGCACTGCTGCGTCTGATCCACTCGTACCAGCTCAACACACACTACTAACACGACAGCGCCATTGTGTTATGGTTAGCAGGACATCTTGCTACACCTTTGGGATATTTGCTGCACTCTGATGTGGTCATCTCTCTCTCTTTCTCTTCTTGCCTCTCTTTCTCTGTCCATCTCTCTTCCTGTCTTCCTCGCTCTGTCTCTCTCTCTTTCTCCATCTATCTATCTCTCTCTTTCCCCTCTCAGACAACGCCCGTCTCAGGAGGAAGAGCATTGCCACCGGCAGGCAACCCAGCATGGAGACCCCTCCCATTGCCCCCCCTCAACCCTTCCGACAGTCCGTGAGTACCCCTCCTCCCTCCCGTCCTCGCTCGCTCCCCCCGTCCCTCTCTCTCTCCCTCCCTCCCTCCTACTCTCCGCCCACCCCCCGGCGCGCCAGCCGAAAGTCTGCGGGCACCCCGCCTCTCTCTCTACCTCTCTCTCTGCCCCTTTCCCTGTCTCCTTCCGCCGCTGCCCCTCTTTCCCGGTCACACCCCCCCAAAAGGGGAGTCAGCACCCCGCCCCTTCCGCTTACTCTACCTCTGTCTCCATCTTTCTCTCTAACTCTTCCTCCCTTGCTCCCCCCCTCCTCTCCTGTCTGGCCAGGGGACTGGAAGGTTGCACCTCTGCCCTCCGTTGAGGTATGTGATCCTGCAGCTTAGGCCTGGGAGGTAAAATGAAAACGGTATTGATAAAATGTGTTTGAGGTATTCTCGGTCAGATGATTAGGCCTTTCTGTTCTTTAAAACTGTACTAGCAGAAAAGTCTAGGTGGCGATGTACGCCTTTTATTTGCTGGGTAGGGGGCGGTAGAAGAAGGCTATTCACTTGCGACAGCGTGAACTGCTACCTACCTGTCCAAATATGAAATTAATGGTAATACTTTATTTAAGGAGATTTCTTAAAGGAAATTAGTCCAGATTCAAGAAACACGACCTCTAGTGGTTAAGAGGCGAGTGGCTCAGCTCTATTGCGCTGCCACTAGGGCCTGGGACTCGCAAGTTTGAATCCTGAGTCAAGGTGCTTTGCCATCAGCAGCCGGAGTCTGAGAGAGCATAATCTGCTGTGCTGTCTTCGGATGGGTACATTGCACTCTACCCACTTATCACTCTTAAAGCAATGTTGGCATCAACATTAGCTGGTGCGATGGTGCAAGGTACCCGGCATTGTCATCCAAGTGTGTCAGCTGCTCGGCAATGCCACATTTGCAATAGTTCAAAAAGAGGCAGTGACTGGCTTTGCATGCGAGGTCTTTACTCATTCCTAGTGCTAGGGGGAGCTATGAAAGGGTGGGCACTACCAAACAAGACAAAAACCCACAACAACACTGGAACCATTAACTTCCTTTTAAATCTGCCTTCCATTCCCGGCCATAAACAAAACGCAAGCCTCTAGAATTAAAAAAAAAAAACTTTTTCAGAGCGCTGTATTGTCTTATGCTCCCTATGTACAAATTTGTCTTGGTAGAGCAGTGGCATTTGGCTTGGTAGCCAGCCAACTCCTGCGTCTGAGGGGAGCGATGGAGTTAGCATTTTACCCTGAAATGTGGTGCTGCCACTGTAACATTTAGCTTATTGATACTGAACTTATAAACATCATTGCGTAATTGGGAGCGCTATAACAAATCAGGAATTATTTAATAATTAATCAATAATTCTTGAGTTTTTATAACGCTCCCATTTACGCAACAACATATACACTCTTATAATTTGTCTTATAATGTCTTATATAGTTGCTGCCAGATTGATCAAGTTCATTCACTGTCCACAATTTCTTTGTAGTCTCTCATGAGTTTATCAGTCACTACCTGTGTTAGCTGATAAGCATCACTACCTGCAGCTGACCAGTATTACATATATTTCTCTCAAAGTGGTTCACCCAAAACATTTTTACTGGGCAAAAGTATTGAGACACTTGCTCAATCATTGTTTCATCCAAAATCAGGTGTATTACAAAAATAGTTTATACTGCTTTTGTTGGAGTAACTGTCTCTACTGTCCAGGGAAGAAGGCTTGCTGTAAGGATTTGATCGCATTTGGTGGCAAGATCTTTAGTGAGAACAGGATGTCAGATGATCCCCAACTCCCCAGCTTATCCTAAAAGTATCAATGCTTATCAAGGCTTATCTAGCCCAAGTCTGGCATTAGGCAGCATGGTGCCAATAGGTTCATGTTTATCTGCTCCAGAGAGTGCTGTTCTATTGGCAGTACTTCTCTACAGGGGCTAGACAAGCTGTGTGTGCATTTGCACATCTGTGTGAGAAATGGGTGCAACTTAAAGTAGCTGAATGCATTTATTAGAAGATGGCGCTTTTATATGGCTGAGATTTAGTTAAGAAGGCCATTTATCAGATGGACAATTTCGATGCACTTGAACTTTAGTTTGAAGACCTTGTATTTTAATGCAATGTTTTTGGCTATTCAGCGCTTTTGTGTGGGTCAGATAACCTTCAAATTAAGTATTAGCCAAAATACTCAAACCTCAGACTCAAACGTAAGAAAGTCAGTCAGTTAACTGGCAGAATTTATAGCTGTCAGATAGAATACACAAACAGGTCTTTCTTTGCACATTTCGCCCAGCCCTACCTGGAAGCGCTAGGAGCCGTGTTGTGTGGCACGAACGCCCTGGCCATTCTGGTCTCCGCCACGAGAGAACCGCCTGCGTGTGGCTCCAAGGTGCCAGACAAATACTCTTAGTCACCCAGGAAGCTAGCATGTTCACCGGCTCCGTAGCCAAAACCTTAGTCAGTCTCTCAAATGTGATGCATTGCTTCATCTCGCTGGATGGACTATGTGTTAGCAGTTTGATCTCTGGACCTTGCCTACTTGCCTTGCACTGCTTGTTAGGACCGCTCTCCGTGCTTTATGTTTTTCTAATGAAGATCTAAAGAGTGATTACTGTGAGTCGGGATGTGTACCCCAGCCTGAGGATGCGTTTGATGGGGATGGCCAAGCGGGACTGCTCTAAGATGCTGAATTTATGCAAATAATCTTAACTGTTAACGCATTAACTGTTTCTTCATGGCCTCCTCCACATTACCCCTCTTAAAGTATAGAGGTTTGTATTACTAAGCAGATTAGATGAGAGATTAGCGTAGTGGACTTTTCCCTTATCGCCTATGTGGATTGGCCACTCACAGAGGTTTTTCTTGATGCATTATTGACCATCCTTGGTGTTCAGTCACTCTAGTGATTAGGGAATTAATAGATTGGTATGTGGAACATTGCATCAGTGGAGAGAAAAAGCTGTGGTTAAAGCTGTGCTGCTAAATTGGGGTGTATGAAAATAGCGCTTTATCGAATTATCACAATATTATATTTTGCAGTACTGTATCGATTCTCAAAAACAAAGTATTGAATATTTTACATGTCAAGATTGGTAGCAGACAGTGGTTTATTTGGTGTAGTGTTTAAACCCCAACCACTAGATGGCAGTGTTGTACAGACGTCTTCGGATTCCACTGTTCTGATTGGAACAGATTTTATGCAGATGGTGGCGTGTTTGTATACTATGACAATATCTCAAAAATATCACCTCGATTACATCATCGCAATAAAACGTTATCCCTGTATTGTGATATTTGTATTAATAATTGTATCGTCAGGTTGTAACCAGGCCACTGTTGCATTCAGATCTATTCACAGAAAACCAAGCCCTTATTAATTGAATCTGCTAAGTCATCGCCTGAGACTAGTAGACTACGAGTTGTTTAAGATGGAAACTGAGCTCCTCCGACAGCGTGGATTTTTCTAGGTGGAGGTTGTTAGTGGAAGTAGACGAGGTCTTGGTTTTTCTGAATTGGAATCAGGCCAGTGAGATCCTGAGATCTGACATCTTTTACAACTGTTTGATGCTGAGATACAGTTATTTCTGTATCACGCTGTTGAATGAGAACATTTCTGGACCAACACTCCCCACTATTGGTTAAGCAGGGATAGTGCAGGGCTGAGTGTTGGGTCATACACTGTACTGTACAGTAGGAATACACTGACTCTTTTGAAAGTGACGTTGAGGTCCATTTTCCAAACATTTTGGATGAATTGGTCAAATTGATCCTATGAAAATATGAATTTTCACTGTTCACTTTCTCCAGAATAACACATATTGGTCAGAATTTACATTGGTAGTCCAGCGTATCTGTAAAAGCTAAATACAGCATCAAGGTTTTGATTAGAGCCATTGTTGAGGTTTAGGGTAGGGATGTAAGGAGTGGTGGGTTAAGTTTACCTATTTACTTGAATGTTGGTTAAAAACAAGGTGAGCATCTGTATGCATCTATAGTGGGTCATCAAAAGGAAGTCATTTGTGTAAGAGTGGGCTGTATGGAAGATATGTAAGGCTGTTGTGGGGCTGTTGTTCACATTAGAAACCTCACAGATTTTTGTACAGATCCAATATTTTTTACTTGACTGTTTGGCATTTGACTGATGCCCATATCTAGAGCTACCTTTATTTGAATCATGTGGCTATGCTACACATGTGGGCCAGTGACTTGTCTCTATCTTTACACACCCAGGCCCTGAAAGCATTGCGATTGGACGCTTAAGACAATCTGCAATCTCTAATCCACTCAATCTTGCCCTTGTTGATTATTCTGATTTATTTTGATTTGTGTTGTCACATGACTCTGTCTTGTCCAGTCTACGACTTGGAAGCACATTGTCGAGCCAGTAACTCAAGCAGCTTATATAAATGTTCATTAATCATAATTGAGGTGAAATGCTCAATTAATCCTGATACTGATTTGAGGTATATCAAGGCATATCGCCCATCACTACTTTCACTTGATCCCTACGATTAGCTGCAGGGGAAAGATGGAGCAAGGGTACAGCTAGGGCTGGAATGGCCCATTCACTAAATGTAGCATCCAAACACATTCATCCAACACTCTTAAAAAGAAAGATATTTCAGAGAGTTCTTTAAGCAATCCAACGAAGAACCACTTTTTGTTCCCTAAAGAACCAAGCTTGTAATAGATCTGTGAGTGTGAAGAAAATGTAAGTTGGTGAGGAACCCTTAGTGGAGTTATGAAATAATGACATTTTGGGGGAAGTAGCATGACCTAAAAGCCCTCCTCCCAAATCTAACATCCTATCATTTCCATCTCTTCTTTGTTCACACAGCTACGACATGTCTTTGCAACCCTCCACATCCGCCTTTGTAACCCTGTCATCCATCATTCCTGGCTTCTCTTGTCAGAGGGGAGACTGGCTTTGGTCCTTGTAAGCTGAAGGCATGGCTTGAACTATCAAACATGGCCTGTCTCTAACAAAAATGGTTCTTTAGGGAACCAAAAGTGGTTCTTCTATGCCATCGCTCAAAGAATACTTTGAAGCAGCATCCAAAATAAAAGAATAATACTAAATAATAAAATAAAACTTCCTGCATCATGAACATTGCATTAGGCTAAATCTCAAACAGCTTCCTACTCTGCTATGTCATACATGAAACAATGGCTTGTATAGGTCAAATCGTCCGGTGAGTCTGTACACACAGACTGAATTACAAATATTGGGGAAAGGACCTGGGCCCAAACTCTTCCTTTTTGCCCATAAGCATTTACAGTTACATTAATGGCATTTAGCTGATGCTCTTATCCAGAGCGACTTACATGGTTACTGATATTACAGAGGTGGGCCAATGTAGTGTAAGGAGTCTTGCCGTGTGTCTCCCGTGTGGTGTGTTACTTTACTGGTAGGTAGTGGTGTTGCTGTTGCGCCACACCAACCACCAGCCCACCATTCATCCCAGCTTCTCAGTACAACACCCTTTCCCCTCCCTCTTTCTTCATCATTCACCACACCAACAGGGGTGTCCAGCTTCCCGCGAAGACCAAGAAAGCCAAGCCAGACTCCAAGCCAAAAAATATTCTCTGAGGCAGCCCTGAACCAAAAGTCCAAGAAGTTCTCACATGACCACAAATCAGATATGCATCCTATCTAGGACCACATACAAACCTGGCTATGTTCTGATTTAGGAAGAATGAAGGTATTCCATCCTGGGAATGTGAACATAGCCTCGCCTTCTCATTGGCTGATGTGTTTTGTTTTGTGTGTTCCCTCAGCAGAGCTGTGTTAATGCTGTGGTGTTGTGCTCTTGTTCCAGAGTTTCCTCAGTAGAAGACTGAAGGGGTCAATAAAGAGGGCGAAGAGTCAGCCCAAGCTGGATCGGACCAGCAGCTTCCGCCACATGATTCTCCCACGTTTCCGCAGTGCTGACCAGGACAGGTACCTTCTTCTCCTTAGTGTCACATACAGTTTGAGTGGATGTGCTACAGAAAGGGTGTCTAGCTCCAACCAGTCTTTATGAAATGTGGGATCAATTTCCATTTAGCTGCTACAGCTACTGTGATTCAGAGCAGGGATATCGTATCACTGAACCTTGCTGGACTCTCTAGTACCAGAATTGGCCGCCTCTGTGCTACAGTGATGATGGAGACTCAGCAGAGTCATTTTTTTTGGGTTCTTCTGTATTTTTCATTTGTGCACATGAAGGAACTGTGGTTTGTGCAGCTCCTGAAAAGCAAATGCTATGTTGCAGTAAAACCGACTCAAGCCTGAGCGCAAAGCTGCGGCCAGGGTGTGGCATATGTCTTTTGACTGCATGATGCCCAAGCAGCCTTAAATGTCTCAGCCTGGCCGTCCTGAGCCTAAGCGAAAGTCATTATAGCATCTCATCAGTGGAACTTGTCCCTCTCAAACTTTCTTGGGCCAGGTGCTGCGGCCCTTCTGTCATGACTTATTCATTCTTTCATTTACCCTCAGTGGAGAGCAAATTTCACCCTTGGCCGCTTCGAGCGTTTGTGTAAAAAGCAGGTCAAGGATTCTCCAAATGTGATGCGGTGTTTGGCCAGAGAGGCTGTGCTATAGGGCTTGCAGAGCAAAGTTGAAACAGAAATTGAGATATTTACTGTACGATCATGAAGGTACTTTAATGTTAGGAGGAGTTTCTTCACATGGGGCACCAATTATGTAAGTACTGCGAGGTAAAGATCCGCTCTTCTGCTTTGGGCACCAGTTAATTATGGGCCATAATTTTTTTATAGCACCAGTTCTGTAAGCACTCCTTTGTTAAAAATGTGGTGAACCTTTAATGTACTTCTTATGAGCTATAAGAGAATTTGTTGAGCGAATGTTGTCGTTTTCCTGTTGTGGATAGAAAATGGCCTTTGCTCAGGGTACGTTATTGTATCGTGTGTTATATAAATGATATATAAATGATATATATATATCATATAAATGACTTTAATACAATATTAATACAGTAAATGTGCTGTTTTATGAATAAGCATGCTGATGGTGTCTGGAATGAACTGGATCTCACTAAATTTACTTTCTTACCATTTTATTTTCAGGGCTAGAAAAACCTAGTTGTATTTGCTACTGTACTTACACACCATCGCTGTCCAATGAGCAACGAATGGCTCTTATCTTACCGAGAGAAAATATACTTTTATTTATTTACTTATTTGTTTGTTTATATTTATTGTCTGTCATTTAAGTTCCCCTGCATTTGGATGCATAGTTATTATTAAAACATCCAACCAGTAAGGTATAAGGAACAGTACTGTCTCATTAAGATAACTGCATTTAATTGTTAAAACCTTTTGTTTTTACTTTCAATTTTTGAGTTTTTCTTAGTTTACTTTAATTCACATGCATTGATTTTTAGTAATGTAACTTAATTAAAAAGTCATTCATAAAAGTGTACACTTTACTTTACCTTTCCCACTTCTGCATTTTTCTTTTTATCTGCAGCTACTGTTTGTTTTTTACCCAAGTAACATAATTTTTACTGAAGCAACGTAGTCACGTACAGTAGGCTTATATGAATGTAACACATCTAGCCTGTTCTTTGTGCCGGGTCATTTACTCGTTGTGCATCAGTGATCCTCATGCTCAAAGTAACAGAGATTACAGAGTACAGTGTTTAGTAGCTAGCTGACCAGTACTCATGTATATAGGATATGTCCAACAAAGCTTTGATGATTGTATGAGTATCCTTATACTTCATACTTACAAGACCTGAATGAGACACAGCTTGCATCCAGTGTAAAGAAGTGGACTACACAAACAAAACTGCAACAGTCCTATTCTGTTCCCCACCGTCTCACTCTGTTCCCCACCGTCTCACTCTGTTCCCCACCGTCCCACTCTGTTCCCTACCATCCCACTCTGTTCCCTACCGTCTCACTCTGTTCCCTACCGTCTCACTCTGTTCCCTACCGTCTCACTCTGTTCCCCACTGTCCCACTCTGTTCCCTACAGTCTCACTCTGTTCCCCACCGTCTCACTCTATTCCCCACAGTGTCACTCTGTTCCCCACCGTCTCACTCTGTTCCCCACCGTCTCACTCTGTTCCCCACCGTCTCACTCTGTTCCCCACCGTCTCACTCTGTTCCCTACAGTGTCACTCTGTTCCCCACCGTCCCACTCTGTTCCCCACCGTCTCACTCTGTTCCCCACCGTCTCACTCTGTTCCCTACCGTCCCACTCTGTTCCCTACCGTCCCACTCTGTTCCCTACAGTGTCACTCTGTTCCCCACTGTCCCACTCTGTTCCTTACTGTTTTGCTCTGTTGCCTACTGTTTCACTCCTTTTTGCCCTTTTGCACTCTTTTTTGCACTGTTTCACTTTGTTATCCATGGTTTCTCTTTCGTCTGCACTGTTTTACCCCGTGTCCCACTGTTTCTCTCTGTTCTCCATTGTTTCTCTCTTTTCCACTCTGTCTCAGACAGTTCCCCACTGTTTTACTCCGTTCTTTAGCATTTCATTCTCTCCATCCAGAGAATGTTAGCCAAAAGCTAGCAAGCTTGCTCGTCCACCTGCCTGTCTTCTGTCCATTAATTAATTAATCTGTCCAGTTTTTCATCTTTTTCATCGTTTTTTTGCCAGTGTTCTCAGTGTGCACATTCAGCAGTAAAGTAATCGTACCTTCTTTAAGGCGTTGCCACATAAAAGCTGTGTAATGGTTTTAGGGAGTGAGTGAAATCTGCTGGGTCTGCAGCACCACCTGCATGTAGAGGAGCCCGATTCACTCGTTTATCTTCACTACCGCTGCTGTGATTGTTTCAGGATGAGTGGTGTAGCAGGCTGGTCTTACAGAGAGGTCAATTAGCCGCACTTGTTAGAGTGTTAGGACTACGCCCAGACACATCTCAGACCGCTCTGAACAGCAGTGGTGGAGTTTAAGTGGTGGTCTTATATATATATATATATATATATATATATATATATATATATATATATATATATATATATATATATATAGTATTAATATATATTGTATGTACAACGTTAGTGTTATACAGGCATTTTTAATATATTATATATTGTGTTTTCTGTGACTTTATCTTTTTTTAGCACTAATCAGACATTCTGGTCATCCAGAACAACTTACAAAAGTGCTTTGCTATTTACTCAAGAATACATTTACATTTACATTACATTTATGGCATTTAGCAGACGCTCCTATCTAGAGCGACTTACAAGGTGACTCGTATTACAGAGGTGGGCCAATGTAGTGTTAGGAGTCTTGCCCAAGGACTCTTATTGGTGTAGCGCAGCATAGTCACCCAGACCATAAATCGAACCCCAGTCTGTGAATTTCCCCACTGCGGGACTAATAAAGGACTATCTTATCTTATGGTGTTGTTTTAACTCAATGGCAGGTGGTGGTGTTATCTGTTGCGCCACACCAACCACGAAATAACCTCAGCTAGTTTGCTTCAAGCTAATATACCACAAGCCACAAGCTCGATACCATACAATATGCTGCCAATACAATACAATACTATACAATGCAGTACAGTGCATTGTGTTGTTACATCCCTGCACTCTTAACAATTAAGGTGCTTCTAAAGGTTCTTTAAAGGATGCCACAGAAGAACCGCTTTTGGTTCCGTAGAGATGAAAAACTCTACTGCATCTATTTCACATTCACACACACAGCTCGTCTATTCCCTGTAGAGAAGCACTGTCACTAGATTAGAACTCTCTAGAGCAGGTTCATAAACACCGACCTATTGAACCCAGGCGTGGGCTAGAGGGGTATGAAGCCCCTCAGCACTGAGCTGTGGAGCAGTGGGACTGTGTTCTCTAGAATAGTGCTTCATCCAATACCTTTGGGCTGAGAAGAGGAGTTTTGAGGAGGATGAGATGGGGTGGTCAACATCCAACATCCTGACCACACTGACACTCTTTTCGCTAAATGCAATCAAATCCTCACAGCAATGCTCCCCCAAAATCTAGTAGAAAGCATTTCCTGGACAGTAGAGACAGTTACAGTTTTTATGAAATACCTTTGAGTTCGTAAGAACCGAAAAATGAACAGGTGTCCCAACACTTTTGTCCCTATCGTGTATTTCTCAGGTTTCAGTGTCCTGTGGCATCTACGCCTTTATTTCTGAGAGTGTAGCTGTGGTGATTCGGCCAAAGGCACTTCATAAGAGAAAGCGCTAATGCTAATGCACTGCAGTCTTGGTCTCCTTTGAGTCATTCTGACCTCTGCTTGTGTTTAAAGAATGGACTCTTGATGGAGGTTGGTTTGTGATGATGCGCATCCTGTTGATCTGTCCACCTCTATCAGACGTGGTCCTGTTACCTCTCTCTCTCCCTCTCCCCCTCTCTCTCTCACTCTCTCTCTCCATCTCTCCCACACTCTCTGCCCTCCCTGTTCTTGGATCCCACAGCTTACATAACTCCTTGATTTCCTCTGAGAGGTTTCCTCTCTGTCTTCTCCCTCTCTCTCTCTCTGTCCCTGTCTCTCGTTCTGTCTCCCTCCTCTCCTCCCCTCCCTTTCAATTCTTTCGTTCTGACTCACTCCTTTGGGTCTATTTTTGTACCTCTCTCGCTCTCTCGCTCTTTCTCTCTCTCTCTCTCTCTCTCTCTCTCACTGCCCCCCCCCTCCCCGATCTCCACTGTATGTATTTAACGCCCTGATGCACATTTTATTGCTGAATGTATACAGTAACAGTGACACTAAGAGGATACAGAAGAGACAGCTCTGGCTCTAGCGGGGATCTAAGGCTTTTCAATCCTCTCCTCATTGCTCATGCTCAATCTCTCACTCTTCTGCTCTACCACTCTTCTGCACACCCTCATCAGTCTTCTCTTCTTCTCTCCAGCTCGGCCAGGTCGTGTTGCAATGTTCAGCAGAGTGTGTTGCTGGTGGTTGGAGGTGGTTAGTGCTGCAGGTAGTAGAAGATAGGTGTCGGTGTGTGTTGCTCTCTTACTGATGCGCAGTGTCTGTGAGCGTAAATCTGCGATGATGTCCTCCTCTGCATGTTCCCATCGAGTGCTTTCCTCTCCATTTGAATTCCATTTAAAAGCCATTTAATTTCCACTGGAAACCCGAAATGTCCAATTACCTGCGACGCCGCTTTGTGAGCAGCTGCTGATAGTTTCAAAGGTAAGCACCAGAAAAAAAGGAAGTGCTTTCTGAAGTTTCCCAGCGGCGTCTGTCGCCGTGCAGATATCTAACAAGATTGGGCGCTGGCGATATCAAACAGGAACACAGACTTTGAGCGAATTATGGAGCTTTGTGATGTGTCAGCGCCGCACTTCTGGGATTTACGCTCGGCCATGTCGTTCACTGTCTCCTCACAGGACCCGTCTGATGCAGAGCTTCAAAGAGTCCCACTCCCATGAATCCTTGCTGTCTCCCAGTAGCGCGGCCGAGGCGCTGGACCTCACGCTGGACGAGGACGCCATCATCAAACCAGTGCACTCCAGCATCCTAGGGCAGGAGTACTGCTTTGAGGTGAGGCTGGCCTTCGTGGCCTTCCCTTGATCATGTTCGAGCCACGCTGTGTAGATGTTTAGCCATTTTAGCAGTCAGAAATAGCTCAGACTCAGCACACTTTGAGACTTATTGAGCTCTAGGTCAGTAGATTCACTTGTATTTATGTAAACACTTGAGGCTAATGTAGCGGACAAGTAATGGGAGCTTGTGCTGACTCTGTGCCAGAATCATTACACTTGACTATGAGCTATGACTTTGCTCAGTAATTGAAAATAGGCTTGCTGACAGTCATGGAATTCCTGCTATTCTGTCAAGAAATGCACTACTTTTGCATTTACAAAAACTTTATTAATTTATTATAATTTTTTTGATTGCATTGGAACAACGAAAAAAAGTATTGGGACACCTGATCATTCATTGTTTTTTTTTTTTCTAAAATCAAGAATATTAAAAAAGAGTTTACCCCTGCTGGTGCTCCATCCAATACTTCATTCCAGAGAGCACAGTTCTTCCACCGCTCCACAGCTCAATGCTGGGGGGCTTTATACTCCTCTAGCCAACGCCTGGCATCAGGCAGGGTGCCAATAGGTTCATGTTTATCTGCTCCAGGGAGTCCTATTCTATTGGCAGTACTGTTCTACATGGACTAGACAAGCTGTGTGTGTGCATTTGCACATCTGTATCAGCAATGGGTGCAACTTAAAGTAGCTGAATGCTTTCATTAGAAGTGGTGTCCACAAGTATTTGGACATATAGTGTATCGTCACACACAGAAGGCCAGAAATGGACTGGACAGAATTGTTGGCAGCTTTTCAAAATTGTAAGAAATAATTGCATTTCAATCATTTATATTTTATTTATATTTGGCCATAACTATGTATGGGGGTTCTATTGGAGTCTGGCATACTGTCTATAAAGTTTAGTAAAAGTATATAGAATAGATCAACCAGAACTTAAATGTGATTTTGATGGTCAGGTTGGAAAAAGGGGCAAACTGTGTAATTCATAGTTTTATTTTTTTAATTATTCATTTAATATCATGTAATACTTGAATGCTTAATGCTAAATATTAAAGGGATAGTTCCACTCAATATTCAAACAATGGATGACCAGTAAATACAAGCTAATTGCTAATTAGCATAACTATGTGCATTTCCAGTACACGCCCACTAGCTAGAACTTCCCAATCACACAGTGCTACCAGTGTTCTGCTACTAATGATGTTCTAATGATGCGGGTCAACCTCATCTTTGCGACTGAACACACTTGGAGGTGAAAAAACATTAATTGCTAGGTCAGCTAACAGACACCTTCAATCACTAGTGTCCTGCTCAATGATTGGGGAAGAGAGAGGACCGTCCTGCCCGTCCAGAGAGAGCAAGAGCGAATAAGCTCTCAGAGACATTTGGCCATGGAATGGTGTGGCGTGGATAGGCCCAATGCTTAATGTCATTTTTTTGTTCCCCAGGTGACGACTGCTTCAGGGACGAAGTGCTTCGCCTGCCGGTCGGCTGCAGAGAGAGACAAATGGATCGAGAACCTACAGAGAGCCGTCAAGCCCAACAAAGTGAGTGTTAAAAAAGAGGAGAAGCCCTGGTGGGACGGTGATTTCCTCTTCTCAAACACGGCCACTTAACCTGATACTTAGCAGATGGATTAAATCAGGTATGTTTGAGCTGTTGGGTCAACAAACTGTGTTGACCGGACCTGAAGAACCCTGGTTTGTACGTAACCTGGTCCTTAATTTCTCCCCCTAGTGACTTTAAGGTAAGGTGCACGTATTTGTCACTGTACTATGTACAGCGAAATGTGTCCTCCGCATTTAACCCATCTGTGGTAGTGAACACACACACTAGTGAACTAGGGGCAGTGAGTACACACACACCCAGAGCCCGGGGAGCAGAGAGGGTAAAGGGCCTTGCTCAAGGGCCCAACAGTGGCAGCTTGCCAAGCCCGGGAATCGAACCTACAACCCTATTTTCAATAGCCCGGCTCTAACCGCTGAGCCACCACTGCCCTACTTTATTGCTATAGATGGAAGCGTGAAACAGCTGCCGACCTAGCATTTAGTGTCCAGGAACAAAACGACAATTAAACAGCTTTGTCAGATCTGCTTAAGTCTTCGCCTTTCATCCAAATTCAAAATTCACTGTTTTAATTTCTCCATCTATGCTTGATCATTTCCCGCAAGTCATAAAGATCCCCTAGCTCTCTACAGTCTCGCATATTAAAATCTGGAATAAATAAATCAATAAAATGAACAGTTTCCGTTTCTGCTGGAGGATATCAGAGGTTATAAAGTTCACCCTTCAGTTCTCTGCACCGTCTCTTATTAAAACGGCTGGCTGTGAGCGTGGATGAGAGTTTTGCGAAGGAAGTGATAGTTAGAGCTGCTGGATCACCAGTGCAGACTGACTCATCCAGATGCTTGGGCGGCGGGAGTCCAGGCTGAATTATGATGTGAGGAGGACATGACACAAGCTTGCAGAACCCATCAGCGCACTCAGGATTCATCCTAGCAGATGCATTGTCGGGAGAAGATAAGAGGACACAGCAAGGGTACTCATTAGCCTTGGGTGTGCGCTGATTAATTTACTTTACTTATGGAAGCTTGAGGGACAGCGACAGTGCTTCAGATGTACAGTGGCAGTGCAAAGAGGGGTAGCTGCAAAACATGTAAAAATAAATGCATTCAGTAGCAGTGTCTACATTGTAACAGGGCGGACTTTACACACACACAGCATATTCCAGAGCTACGGCTGATTATTTTTGTCCTTATTAAAGAAAAGGTGTGCTCATTTTATAGATAGATAGACAGACAGGTAGACAGACAGACAGACAAGTAGGTAGATAGATAGATAGACAGATAGATATATAGATAGACAGACACAGACAAGTAGATAGATAGATAGATAGATAGATAGACAGATAGACAGATAGATATATATATAGATAGGTGGATAGATAGATCTATATATATATATATATATATATACACAGGCAGACAGGTAGATAGATAGATTGACAGATAGATATATAGATAGACAGACAGACAGTTAGACAGACAGACAGAGATATATAGATAGACAGCGAGACAGACAGATAGATACATAGAGAGATAGACAGACAAACAGGTAGATAGATAGACAGACAGATAGATAGACAGACAGAGAGATAGGTAGGTAGATAGATAGATAGATAGATAGATAGATAGATAGATAGACAGGTGGATAGATAGATTGACATATATATAGATAGGTGGATAGATAGATTGACATATATATAGACAGACAGACAGACAGACAGGTAGATAGATAGATAGACAGAGAGACAGGTAGGTAGATAGATTGACAGATAGATATATAGATAGATAGACAGACAGACAGTTAGACAGACAGTTAGACAGACAGATTGACAGCGAGACAGACAGATAGATACATAGATAGATAGACAGACAAACAGGTAGATAGCTAGACAGAGAGATAGATAGATAGATAGATAGATAGATAGATAGATAGATAGATAGATAGATAGATAGATAGACAGGTATATAGATAGATTGACAGATAGATATATAGATAGACAGAGAGGCAGACAGACAGGTAGATAGATAGACAGAGAGACAGGTATATAGATAGATTGACAGATAGATATATAGATAGACAGACAGGCAGAAAGACAGGTAGATAGATACAGAGAGACAGATAGATAGATAGATATTATAGACAGACAGAGAGACAGACAGACAGAGAGACAGGTAGACAGATAGATTGATAGATAGATATATAGACAGATAGACAAACAGGTAGATAGAGAGACAGAGAGATAGATAGACAGAGAGACAGGTAGATAGATAGATTGACAGGTAGACAGACAGAGAGACAGACAGACAGAGAGACAGACAGGTAGAAAAACCATAAACAAATTAAAACAATTTAATATCTTTTATTCTTTAAAGCAGCCCCTCTTTACTTTCCAACTCTTGCCATTCTCATGAGCAACCTTATGATGATCTGTTGGGAAGCTGAGATGCTTTTCTAACATTTTGTGCCTCTCTGCAAGTGGAATGAAAGAATGAAAACTGACTAGTGGACAATGCATGTTGCCAGAGGAATTCCAGCACACATGTTTCCATGTTTTGTTACTGGATAGTGTGAGGCTTTCGTTCTTGTTGAATGTTTTTTTTCTTTCTGAATGATCATGCAAGCTCAAAACAACATCATTTTATCATTTTCTTTTTCAACCTGGGAAATGCTAAAACCGACATGACTTATTTTCTTGTTCATGTGTTCTTGGTCAGTGTTAATAACACATCAGGTAAATTCATTCATTCAGTTTGAGAGGTATGAAATTTAGATGTTTAGATGTAAGTTCACATATCATACATTCAGACATCTAATCTTAAATGTCTTTAAGACTGTAGAAAACATTCATTTAGTCAGACGACAAGTACTGAACCCCTTTGATTATCTGATAGCACACCAGTTGAGTACTGGCGACAAGACTGCCTTTGAAAACAGGTATATTTAGTCGACCTAAATATGGCAGTAAGAGCAGGGCAGAGTGATCCAATGGCATTTTGATCTGCTTAAATGACTCACCCTTTGCGAAAAACATCGCTCTCCGCAATCAGCCCAGCACTTTACCCTCCCAGTGGGGATTTCAGATATAGTTAGATTTTTTTTCCCTATTGCAATCATCACACTGAGTGCTGTTCTTTCCTGAAGCATGGCCAACTCCATGCCCACCCACTCCCCTTCTCCCTTCATTTTTTCATGTTTTTACCTCTCATTCAATACCTGTTATTCAGTTCCTGTTGCGATCAAACACACCACCAGCTCTTAGTTCTTTATTTAATTTCTTTTTGTGCCGTGGCTGAATGTCTCTGCCGATTACCCAGTGGCCCTCTCTGCTTCCTCCTACGCAGGACAACAGTCGGCGGGTGGACAATGTGTTGAAGCTGTGGATCATCGAGGCCCGGGAGCTGCCACCCAAAAAGCGCTACTACTGTGAACTGTGTCTGGACGACATGCTGTACGCTCGCACCACCAGCAAACCCCGCACCGACACTGTCTTCTGGGGCGAGCACTTTGAGTTCAACAACCTCCCGGCCGTCCGCAACCTCCGCCTTCACCTCTACAAGGAGACAGACAAGAAAAGACGCAAGGTGAGGCGAAATGGGTACTGCAGACGGATACCAGTTTTTGATAGAGCTTTCTTAGGACGCTCTAATTGTAGACATTTTGCTGCTGCTTAATTTGCTGTGAAATGACTTTCAGCTAATTCTAGTCACATGAACAACTGCAACACTCACTCTAACCTTAACCTCCACCGCAAATGTGGTCCTAACTCTAAGGATCAGTTTACCCAGACAGGGATTGAGCTTAGTCCAGCACTCTACTCTTGGACCTTCCATTCAGAATGCTGTAGACTTAATCCCTTTCCAGGAATCCAACCCTAAATCTGTTAACCCTAACCAAAGAGGTGAGAGAACAATTCCATCTAGATGTTTCATCTAGGTAACGGTTTGTGGGAATACTCTACTTGGAAAATCCACTCTAGATGGTTGCCTAACCCTAACCTTAACCTCAAACGAGAACCAGAAAAACAGCATCAAATTAGTTACTAGTCTTAATCCTAATATTGGTGATAATATTAGTAATAATTGTACACATACAGTGGGGAAAAAAAGTATTTAGTCAGTCACCAATTGTGCAAGTTCTCCCACTTAAAAAAATGAGAGAGGCCTGTAATTGACATCATAGGTAGACCTTAACTATGAGAGACAAAATGAGAAAAAAAATTCTGAAAATCACATTGTCTGATTTTTAAAGAATTTATTTGCAAATAATGGTGGAAAATAAGTATTTGGTCAATAACAAAAGTTCATCTCAATACTTTGTTATATATCTTTTGTTGGCAATGACAGAGGTCAAATGTTTTCTGCAACTCTTCACAAGGTTGGCACACACCGTTGCTGGTATGTTGGCCCATTCCTCCATGCAGATCTCCTCTAGATCAGTGATGTTTTGGGGCTGTCGGCGGGCAACACAGACTTTCAACTCCCTCCAAAGGTTTTCTATGGGGTTGAGATCTGGAGGCTGGCTAGGCCACTCCAGGACCTTGAAATGCTTCTTACGAAGCCACTCCTTTGTTGCCCTGGCAGTGTGCTTGGGATCATTGTCATGCTGAAAGACCCAGCCACGTTTCATCTTCAGTGCCCTTGCTGATGGAAGGAGGTTTGCACTCAAAATCTCACAATACATGGCCCCATTCATTCTTTCATGTACACGGACCAGTCGTCCTAGTCCCTTTGCAGAGAAACAGCCCCAAAGCATGATGTTGCCACCCCCATGCTTCACAGTTGGTATGGTGTTCTTCGGATGCAACTCAGCATTCACTCTCCTCCAAACACAACGAGTTGTGTTTGTACCAAACATTTCTATTTTGGTTTCATCTGACCATAAGACATTCTCCCAATACTCTTCCAGAACGGATATGTACTGGCTTAAGCAGGGGAACACGTCTGGCACTGCAAGATCTGAGTCCCTGGCGGTGTAGTGTGTTACTGACGGTAGCCTTTGTAACGTTGGTCCCAGCTTTCTGCAGGTCATTCACTAGGTCCCCCCGTGTGGTTCTGGGATTTTTGCTCACCGTTCTTGTGATCATTTTGACTCCACATGCTGAGATCTTGCATGGAGCCCCTGATCGAGGGAGATTAGCAGTGGTCTTGTAGGTCTCCCATTTTCTGATTATTGCTCCCACAGTAGATTTCTTCACACCAAGCTGCTTGCCTATTGCAGATTCAGTCTTCCCAGCCTGGTGCAGGTCTACAGTTTTGTTTCTGGTGTCCTTCGACAGCTCTTTGGTCTTCACCATAGTGGAGTTTGGAGTGTGACTGTTTGAGGTTGTGGGCAGGTGTCTTTTATACTGTTAATGAGTTCAAACAGGTGCCATTAATACAGGTAATGAGTGGAGGACAGAGAAGCTTCTTAAAGAAGAAGTTACAGGTCTCTGACAGACAGAAATCTTGCTTGTTTGTAGGTGACCAAATACTTATTTTCCACCATTATTTGCAAATAAATTCTTTAATGTGATTTTCAGAATTTTTTTTTTTTTTAAGTGGGAGAACTTGCACAATTGGTGACTGACTAAATACTTTTTTTCCCCACTGTAGATTGTTAATGAATCATTTGAGCCTGCATAGATCAACTAAACAGAGCCATCCAAATAAAGTGCAACCTGATATTTACACAGTGTCACTGATGCAAAGCACCTGACCCAGACACACACATCTCTTTTTTTATGTCATCTTGTAAGAACCTTAACCCATACCTGCTGTCTCGATAGGAGAAGAGCACATATCTAGGACTGGTCAGCATTCCCATATCCAGTATCACCGGTCGGCAGTTCGTAGAGCAATGGTACCCTGTGATTCAGCCCAGTGTCTTGGCCAAGGGAGGGGGAGTAGGAGGGGGCAAAATCATCAACGCGTCCTTGCGGCTCAAGTCTCGCTACCAGACCATGAGCATACTGCCAATGGAGTTGTACAAGGAGTTCGCCGAGTACGTCACCAACAACTACCGAACGCTGTGTGCCGTCCTGGAGCCACTGCTGAGTGTTAAGAGCAAAGAGGAGGTGGCTTGTGCACTGGTGCACATTCTACAAAGTACAGGAAAGGCGAAGGTACATGTGCTGCATACATAGCATTACATTCCAGTTCTTGATGCCACTGCTGTAGCCTTTGGGTTCTTTGCAAGTTGTCCGTGTTGCGATTTGCCCTTTGCCTTTCTTCTGTTAAAGGACTTTCTTTCAGACATGGCGATGTGTGAGGTTGACAGGTTCATCGACCGAGAGCACCTTATCTTTAGAGAGAACACCCTGGCCACCAAAGCCATAGAAGAGTACCTCAAACTCATTGGACATAAGTACCTCAAGGATGCTTTAGGTGACAGTGTTTTTTTTAAATCAACTTTATCTGCATGATCTTTTGATGTACCTGGAACCCGTCCTGAGGGTCTTTTGGAATCCCTTGTGTTTAGTTGTGACGCAGTGCTGCTTTAAGCTGATGTTGGTTTGCGTGCAGGTGACTTCATCCGAGCCCTATATGAATCAGAGGAGAACTGCGAGGTCGATCCCATGAGGACGCCACCGTCTGTTTTACCCGACCATCAGGCCAATCTCCGCATGTGCTGTGAGCTTGCCCTCTGCAAAATCGTCAACTCTCATTGGTTAGTTATTTTTATTCTTTGTGTATGTGTGTGTTTCCAAGTTTCCAAGTTAAATTCCATCAAAGGTAAATGTGTAAAATGTCATTTTTCATTCTGTTAACAAAGATGTCCTTGCTGTATTTTTACAAGGATTCTTTACCAGAAATGTTAATATCACATTAAAATAACATGAAACCACAGCTTATTAAATTAAGTTAGCATGATATTCATTTGCATTGTCTTATTTTGCCCCATTAGCTTTCATTAGTGAATCTCAATGTAGATATTTCTGGGCCGGCAACTGATAACAAGCTATTAACATACTAGCTGAACCTAGCAATCTTATTGTGGCCAATCCTGATATAATTAAACAATAATAATTAATGAATTATTGTAATTAATTAAAGAAATAATAACAGTAAATAGAATAAACTTATTTACATTGTAAATGAACCTTTAGAGATTACCTAATAGAGATTACTAATTTAAAAAACCTGTCTTCTGATTTTACACTTAAGATAAACACAATCTAACAAAATTAATAACACTGAATAGTTGTACCGGCCAAGTCTATTATTGAGTACATTGAGAACATTCATGGTGCATGCTAGAAAAAGTAAGCAAACCCTTTGGAAGTACCTGGATTTCTTCATTGATTACTAATAAAATGTGCTCTGATCTGTGCATTATCTAAGTCACAATTGTAGACAAACACAATCTAACTCACTAATAACACATAACAAACAACTGTATGGTGCAGGCTAGAAAAAGTAAGTAAACCATGTATTAATGACTTCTACATAGAAGAGTTAACTGGTAAAAGGTATTAATTCAGAAGATGAGTTTGGAAGTATGGGTTTCACTGGGGCTTTACCCGTTAAATAAAAACACACAGAGTGTGGTTACTGACAAAGAAAGAATGGTACAGGTGAAACATTCCTCAATGCAAACAACTATCAGAAGGCCTCAGAAGACAAGATATAAAGGTGCATGAAGCTGAAAAAGGTTACAAAAGCGTACACCAAGACATGTGCAGCAATTCACAGGAGAAAATTCCCAAATGCTACTCTTCCTAAGAGTGGGCGTCCTGTTAAGATCATTTGTGTGATCTTAAGAATGGTCCTCATGGACGGACACCACGAAATAAGCCTCTGCTGTGGAGAGACCATCTGGATGTTCCACAATGCTTCTGGGAAAATAACAAGCAGTAGCCCCCTGAAACCATGACATTTATCAGGCTCTAGGTTTACCTGAACGCTGTTCAGAGTGAAACTGAAAGAATTACAGCACAATAAGACATCAGTCGATAACGCATCTCCAATTTTTCATTGTTTTCCAGCATCATTGGTTGAAATATCCCTGAACCTCTTAAACTGAACCTCTTAAACTGCAGGCCTGTTATTAAATTTGAAATCATATTGTGCTTCAGTAACCTCGATAAATTATACCTTAATATTCAATACACACAAGCCTTAATCATGGTTAGTGTTTGCTATATTACTTGACTGTCATTTCTGTGTTTCTGTCAGCGTTTTTCCACGAGAGCTGAAGGAGGTCTTTGCCTCCTGGCGAGTCCGGTGTGCTGAGAGAGGGAGAGAGGACATCGCCGACCGCCTGATCAGCGGCTCCCTCTTCCTGCGCTTCCTCTGTCCAGCCGTCATGTCCCCTTCCCTGTTCAACCTCACCCAAGAATACCCAGATGAACAGACATCGCGCACACTTACCCTAATAGCCAAAGTGATGCAGAACCTCGCCAACTTCTCCAAGTCAGTGTGATCAGTTAGCTGACTGAATCTTTGCATAGTTTGCTTTGCACTTTTTGCTTTAACCCTTTAAGAATAACACTAAGAAACTTTTCAGGGTGTTTTTTCCAGATGACCCATTCAGTAAGCAGATATGCGAGACAACCAGCCGGTTGACTTGTCCAGTTAGGGTAATTCCAGGCATGAACTAACACATACTACTAAACAGTTGCTAAAACAAAACAGAAGTAGAACATAATCACGTTTACTGTGGACAAACATGTCCATCCCTTCAATTCCAGTCTCGTAAATGTGTTATATTGGTCAGAGTAAAATGTAAAGTTTATTGTTACCTACCTATCTAGACAGCTGAAGTTATTGCTATTTAATTCAGTGAGACTCAGCTATGATGGCTATGGGAGAAATAATGAGTATTACTAGCTCATGTCTTAGTATGTAAAGATTAAATAGATTTAAAGATTATCCAATCTGAAGATTAAACTACATACAGTTGTTTACCCTAACTGGGCAACTCAACCGAGTGGTCACACTTGCTTTTTGGGGTAACAGAGACATTTAATTGTCACATTTTTGCTATTTAACAAACATTTAATAAATAGGACATGAAATTCAATCATTTTCTCTTGCATCAACTTTCCATTTAGCTTGAAGTGAACATCTGAAAAGGTACCTCACTCTAATACATTGACATCTTTTTCTCAGCTTTCAGACAGTGATATCCATTAATGATGTTGCCGATCAGTGGATATAATTGGCATTGCACACTCCATTTAATAAGGGAAATAGTTGAAACAGGCGAAGATGGGTTTTGCAGTGTTTTCGTACAGCAGTTTGACTGTGAAAAAAGTTGACCATGCCTGACCGTGCATGTTTAAGGCTGCATTAAGGCTTAATGCAAATTTGATAAATTTACAGTTTAACCACTGAAGTTAATTCAGTGGTTGATTTTTTTAGGTAATCAAGATAATGACAGTCATGTTTCTCACTAACAGTTATAGTAAAACATACTGCAAACATTGCAGTTTATTAGTTGCACTGAATTTGTACCTAGATTCACTGGCCATTTCCTACCATGTATGTGCAGTTGGTATACAGTTACTGACTGTGGACCAGCTGTTGCTGCACAATGTATATCAACCCCATTGTACCCATCAGGCCATCAGGCCATCAGTGCCAAGGGACTGACCACTATGGGACCATTGCTAATTTTATATTATTTGGGCAGGTGATCACTGCTGACCACAGTGTGGTGGTGGCAAAGCAGTGCCAGCAGTGCTGCTGAAGATTTACACACTGGCCGTATTAATAACCCACTAAAGCAGGATTTATTAATTAATGAGTGTTATTTTCTGACCAATTATTCGGATCTGGAATGTTTTTGTCTCACATTTTTTTAAACAAACATATAACATATAAAGCACATAATTGTTTACCCTGAGTTGCCCTTAAAATTTTTACTAAAGCCATTTCAAACTTTTAGAAATCAATCCACCAGAGGGAAAACATTTTTATTGTCTAATTTTTATTATCTCATTTATGTAATTCATCATGAAATATTTTTATTATTTATGTATGATTTATATTTTATATATTTTATAAAAATATGATAAATAAAGATAAATATTTGTATTTATGTAGCAGAAATCTTAAAAACTCAAATATGCATCAGATATGATACACTTGGCTTTAACACACCTACCATTTATGCATGAGCTGCTGTCTCTTGCTGTACCGAGCAGCTCATGTGTTATTTGTGTTAGTCATCCATTTGATTAGTTCCTAAGTACAAGGCCACTGTTGACTATTCCCTGCCCAGCTGCCAAAGAGATAGCACTGCGGTTCCTACAGTGCTGTGGTCCTATGGCAGTCCCTTTCCCTTGATGGACGGGTTAAAAGGTGACTGAAAAATAACCTGGCAACTCAGTGCATGTTCCCTTTTACCTTGCTTGTGCTGTTCCAGGTTTGGCAGTAAAGAGGAGTACATGTGCTTCATGAATGAGTTTTTAGAGATGGAGTGGGGTTCCATGCAGCAGTTCCTGTATGAGATCTCCAACCTTGACAGTGTAAGCAATGCAGGTGCTTTTGAGGGTTACATTGACCTGGGAAGAGAGCTTTCAATCTTGCACAGTCTTCTGTGGGAGGTCATGGCTCAGCTCAGTAAGGTAGGTGCGCCCTGTCAGCAGTCTGAGAAGATTAAGTGAGCATGTATGTCATCTTATTTATTGGAATTTCTCTTTTTTGTACATGTGCCTGGGTCGATTTGCTTGGGGAAGGATGCCATCATTAAACTTGGGCCATTACCCCGCCTTCTGAACGACATTAGCATGGCCCTACGCAATCCTCATCTC
The DNA here is from genome assembly GCF_030463535.1 of Salminus brasiliensis. Lineage (NCBI taxonomy): Eukaryota > Metazoa > Chordata > Actinopteri > Characiformes > Bryconidae > Salminus > Salminus brasiliensis. The sequence continues at coordinate 90,652,503 of NC_132878.1, forward strand.
CAAAGGCAGCCCAGTCACCAGACAGACAGACAGCCTCCAGAAAGACAGACTGACAGGCTGCTGTCACGGCCCAGTTTCAACAGAGGCATCTCCTCCGAGTTCCAGAATGTCATGATGAGGGACCTGAACAGGTAGATGATCTCCACCAAACTCAAACTCAGCATTTTAACTTCCGTAAGCAGAATTTACTCTGCATTATTGAGTAACATAAACTCTAAAATTAGTCGATTTTTTTGTCACAAACTACTATTTTGAACAAGCTAAGAAATTAAGAAATGCTCAGATTTGGACAGGTCCAGATGGAAGTCCAGACAGGGATAAAGTCTAGTCCAGTACTATACATTTTTTTACATTACAAAAACTTTTTTATCTCCTTTTTGGTGATTTCTACTACATCATTTGAATCTGGTAATTTAATGGACCAATAGAAATTCCAAAAGGACTTTTTTTATATTGACGTCCATTCAAAGTTAAGAAACATTTATTTCCATTTTGAAGATTTTTCTGTGACAGTGGCTTTATATATATATCGAATGGATGTCCTAGCTAAAGCCCCCCCACACTTTTCCATTACACTATGCTACCAGCACTGGAAGAGAAACACTCAAAGGAGATCAGAGCGATTGGGAAAGCCACAGATAGCTGTGGATTTAACAATCTCCTGATGATGGAGCCAGTGCTTAGACAGTCATGCCACCTGAGAGCCTGCAGAACATCTTGAGTCAAGTGAAGTCAAATTTATTTGTATAGCGCTTTTTACAACTGGTGTTGTCACAAAGCAGCTTTACATAATCAGTAATTAGTAAAAGAAAAAGAAAAAAGAAATTACATAAAAAGACATGAAAAATCTAAGACCCCCAGTGAGCCGCCAATGGCGACAGTGACAAGAAAAAACTCCCTCATAGCTGGAGGAAAATAACCTTGGGTGGAACCAAAACTCACAAGGGGGACCGACCCATCCTCCTCTGATCAGAACTATTTATAAATTATTGATAAAAGTTACCAAACCATCTATACTGTTGAACTGCTCTGATTATAATCATAATAGAAAAATTATGGTGTGATTTTTTTTCTTGAGTGGAGATTTTCCATTGAAAAGAAAGTGTAGTCCACGGTTAGGCTTACTCCCTACCCAGAAACCTGCGCATTATAACCTAATTATATCAGAAAGAAGCAGTTTATTGTTGGGGTTCAGGTCTGTAAATATGCGCATTGAGGTTGAGTAAATTAATAACACTTTCTCTTGAAGTGTAGACACTGATGTCTACACCACTAGAGGGCATGTGTGTAAAGAGGCAACATGTCTTGGTGGAGTCTCCAAGAGAAGTTCTGAGAAAAAGGAAATCTATTGGATCAGTATCCTATAGGAAGAGGGGTTCTGCTAATCAGCTGTCCCGATTATATTTTGTGTCGACCCCACTGCAGTTCCATAGATATCACTCGCTTGCCTTCCCCGACCTCTGCTATGTCCAGTGGCGGGGTTCCTCCTTCTCGAGCTGGAATGGGAGGTTATGCAGATCGGGATCATCCTCATCGGGCCTCTTCTAAAGACGTTTTCTATGTTACCCGTCCTCCACTGGCCCGGTCCAGCCCTGCGTACTGTACTAGCAGTTCTGATATTACTGACCCTGACCCAAAGGTAAGCTTGCAAGGTAAATATACGTTACATTAAAGGGTGGGAGAGGGGCAAGTCATGAGTTAATGGCCCATGTCAATGAGAAATGCTTTACTTGTGGTGAAAGCTGTTTGGTTCAAAATGTCCATTTGAATGGCAGCTTGCTCCTCAGCACGTTTCCCCCCCATCTTTGCTGAGGGACTTTGGCTTCCCTTTGGTCCAGTGGGAAGATGAAGCGCTACAGGCCTGCTTACTGCATGGTTCAAAATGCCACCCAAGCATGGCGAAAGAGGGCAACAGGATGATGTGGGTGCTGTTAATACATATGAAAGTGATTGTCCAACTTGTGGTGTATATTTTTTGGATTTATGGACACTACTATAAGTAGACAGTTATATTAGTATGTGCTGCTTTGTGTACTTGTACATGTACCATTTGTAGACTTTTTCAATTTCACCATAGATCTCAAAAAGATTACTATAAGTAGCTGGTTTATGTGCTTGCAAAAGCTAGACTGGGGCACATGACTGCAAGCCTTCCTTCCCCTATAGATTCTGACCGTTAATGACAGTATTTCTATGATGGACCTCCAGGACTCAAGAATGAACAGCGTCTCTAACCTGCAGTCTGTGGGGGACATGCTCAACTCTTCCCAGGCCTCGCTTGCCGGCCTCGGCAGCTTCGGTGCAGGGCTCGGCGGCTTAGGGGGAGGCCTTGGAGGTCAGCTGCGCGCCGGCGGTGGACGGATGTCGGCCGGCTCCGGCGGCTCCAGCATGTCCGGTGGCCTGCGACTGAGCCAGCTGAGCCAGATGGGGGCCACCACCGACTCGTTGTCCCAGCAGCAGCAGCAGCAGGCGGCCGCCCTCCGGTACCCACTCTCCTTCCAGAACCCACTGTTTCACATGGCTGCCGACGGGCCCCAGCTCCACCACCAGCACAGCCGAGCCCAGCCTCCTGCGCCCCTCCTGCTGGCCCCGGAGCCCGACCCCTCTCACCCTGCGTACCTGCCCCAGTTCGCCCGTGGTGGGTTCTCCCGCAGTGAGGACCTCTCCACCTTGCGGCCCGGGCCGCACCTGGGGCAGCCCAGCATCATCCACTCACACAGTTACAGCGACGACTACAGCCGCCATAACCAGGGCGACTACGGGCGACGGCAGATCTCCATGCACATGCAGGTACTGCTGGTTTCAGTGCTTTTAGTGCTTCTCAGCTACATGCTCTCTGGAAGGATTTTGTTCAATAGATATTTAGGTTTCACGGGAAGAAATGATCGTGAGTTATTGTAATTATGCATTATTTCAAAAATGGCTCCACAGCTAAAGCTGCAGTACTTGCTTGAGTCTGCTATAAAATTTAAAGAGCCCATTTTAGCTTTTTTCTTGGATTGTATTTAATTTTGGATCAGAATGATGTGAAAAACTTTCGATTCTGATTTCTGAGAACTAATAATATCAGCTGATATCATTTTATATGATACCACTTACTTACTATTTGGATGGTCCATTGTAGATGTGTCGTAGATGCTCACCTGACACTCAAATAACCTATGACCTATGAAATGCAACTGAACTGAATGTAAGTGATTCTATATTGAATGTAGCCCCAATCTACTTTTTTAGGGGTAGGTTTAGGGTTAGATTCAAAGTGTGGGGATTAGGATTTAGGGTAGGTGTAGGGTTACATTCAATAGACAGTCATTTACATTCAGCTTAAAGTTCAGTTGCATTTAGTACATATTCAGGTGAATGGTAGTTCAGTGTCAGGTGAGCATCTACAAGGTATCTGTAATGGACCATCCCAGTAAAGTGATACCTTTTATATTTATGTTTAGTAAAACAGGGACAGAGACAATGACCAGTGTTTTAACTGTCAGTTCAGCTGTGTCAGCTAACTGGTGCCTGCATTGGCTGGCATTGTGGGAGGAATAGGGAGGGCACCCTAAACCAACAAGACAGTGCGAGGCCAGTTGTGCTGTTGTGGACTTCCACCCACAAATGTATAAATAATAATAGTTAATTAAATAAATAATTTAATATTGTAGCACAGAGCAAGCATATTTTATTTTATCATATTTATTTATTCATTTATTTTCATGTATTTATTTTTAAATAATACTAAAATTGAATATTCTGGAGTATTTTAACATAGTACTGTTATGTTGAAGGTTAGGTTTATAAATATTTGGATATGTTTATAAGACCTACCATGGTGGTATTTCTCCTGTTCAGCCTAAATTACTGTCATTCAGTTAAATAAAGGAAGCATCATACTGGGTTCTCCGTTATCGCAGCTGTTTTAGGCTTTGCTTTATTGTGGAGATTGTGAGTTTAAGTCATGGCCAAAGATGCCAAGGCCAAAGAAATTTGTAGCTATCAGCTCAGACCTCAGATAAAACTGCAAATCTTTAACATCAGCCAATATTATCAGCCAACCGACATATCAACTAGACCCTACTATAGTTATAATGGTAGTGTATTATTTTCTTTATCATTAAGTACAGCCTGATATGCGTAGACCACACTGTTAAATCCAGACTAAAATCCCCAGACGGACGTCTGAATCTCTAAGAAGACTGCAATGACCCAATTGCTTCCTATCAACCTGTAACTCTGCAGTAACAATACCACTTATCACATGATTGGGTAAACCACTATCAATGTAAATGTGCTAATAGTTGTGTCCACAGTCATGATGACGAATTCAAAACAGGCTTTGTTGTTGCTCAGTTTCCATTGATCTGAGGAGTGAATGTTGTGTTTTAACGATGTAACAGTGTTTACATTATTATTACCTCTGTATTGGAGCATCCCTGTCTGTCTCTTGTACGTGTCAGGACAACCTCCAGCAGCAGCAAATGATGGGCATGGCCTCCCAAACAGGCACGTCTCATTCCTCACTCGCCTCACCCCCCTCCACCGTCCAGCCTGTCCGTCAGAGCTCCATGGCTCCGCCTCCCACGCAGCGTATGAAGTCGCAAACCTCCCACCAGCTTTCCGTGAGCTCAGCGGCCGGTGCTACGCCCCCAAGCAAGACGAGGCCTCAGAGCGGAAACCTGCTCCAGTCGCCTGAGTCTGGCTTCGGTGGCCGGCAGCCGGGGCCCCGTCAGCAGCTCTCCGTCAAGGACAACACGGCCCCCGGCCTGCCACATCAGCAGAGCTCCACCCGGGAGAGCCAGGGATCGCAGGGATCTCAGGGGGGGACACCGCAATCCACGCAGCAGTCTCAGTCGCACCAGGAGCGGCAGCACTCGCAGCAACACTTACTCAAGCCTTCCATCAGCAAACAGGTGCTCAGTGGATGTACACATACTAAATCAGAAACCCTCCTCCTGGCCCTAATCCTAACCTTAACCTTAACATAGAATTAGGTTTTGGGTTTAACACTCATCCTGGCTCTAATTCTAACCCTCCTCCTGGCTCTAATTCTAACCCTCATCCTGGCCCCAATCCAATTCTTAACCTCAACCCAAAGCCTAATCCTAACCCTCCTCTTAACCCGAACTTTAGCCTCAACCCAAAACCTAATCCTAACTCTCCACCTGGCCCCAATCCAATTCTTAACCTCAACCCAAAGCCTAATCCTAACCCTCTTCTTAACCCTATCCTTAGCCTCAACCCCAAAACTAATCCCAACCCTCCTCCTGGTTGTAATCCTAACCTTCATCCTAGCCCCAATCCTAACCCTAACCTCAACCCAAAACCTAATCCTACTCCTGGCTTTAATCATAATCTTAACCTCAATCCAAAACCTAATCCTTACCCTCTTTCTAACCCTAACCTTAGTATCAACCCAAAATCTAATTCTAACCCTCCTCCCACCCTAACCTTAGCCTCAACCGAATGCCTAACCCTAACCCTCCTCCTGGCTATAATCCTAAACCTCATCCTGGCCCCAATCCAAACCTTAACCCAAAGCCTAATCCTAGCCCTCCTCCTGGCTTTAATCCTAACCCTAATCCTGGCCCCAATCCGAACCTTAGCCTCAACCCAAAACCTAATCCTAACCCTCCTTCTGGCTCTAATCCTAACCCTCATCCGAGCCCCAATCCTAATCCTAACCTTAACTTCAACCCAAAACCTAATCTTAATCTTTCTCGCACAATAACATTAGTCTCAGCCCAAAACCTAATCCTAACTCTCATCCTGGCCTCAATCTGAACTTTAACCTCAACCCAAAAACTAATCCTAATCCTCAAACCTAATCTAGTCAAGATCCAGTTCCAGACTGGTGTCAGCAGCAGGTCTATAGCAGCTAGTTATAGATGTTAAATGATCAGTGATCTCTCAAGTGATCAGTGATCTCTACAGATCTGGACTATTTAAATAAAGTGAAGAACAGCTGAGTTCAGCAGATTATAAACACCTTTTATTCATTCAGTGAATTAAAAGTGATAAGTGATTATGTTAAATATTCAAGGCTGTTTTGAATAAATGGTGCGATAGACACTGCTGTCTTTGAGGGTCAATTCTTTGAAACGACACTTTCAGAAGTTTATTTGGCTTTTTGTTTTCACAGCAAGTTTGCACCTGAAGTTCTTCGAAGAAATCCTTTCATAGCGTTCATATTAGAGATCCTGACGTCTAGCAGAAATGCAAACTGATGACTCAAGTCTGTTTTATTGTTATTCTGCAATATCTCTTCTCTTTTAAGGGCTCATCTCCCAATACCCTGAACCCACCCACCCCAGCCTCAGAGAGAACAGTTGCCTGGGTGTCCAACATGCCACATCTTTCTGCTGACATCGAGAGCTCCCGCATAGACAGAGAAGAATTTAAGCTGAAAGAGTACTCCAAAAGCATGGACGAGTCCCGTTTAGATAGGGTGCGTTTTTCTCATCTTGTCAGACCACCTTTCCTTGCGTTGTACTTGTCTTGGGTTCAAACTTTTCATTTTGCTTAGAAGCTTTGATGAATGTATTTGCTGAGAACGTGCAAGCTTTATTTGGGATTTAGGGAGGGGGGGGACCAAAATAGCAACAGCAACAGTTTTGCACACTTTGTTTTCTTAGGCTGTATTACTGTCTGTATGAGACTGTAGAGAACTGCTTGTGCTACCAGTCAATGCGCCATATGTGTCAATGCTATTGTTAGACACTGTGGGCCCCATCTGGCAGCATTGCCATCTGAATTTTCCTCGCTGCCTGAACTACGATTGTTTAGCCAGACCGTGAACACAGCCAGCAGGTAACTTTAGAGAAATACAGACGTGAACCATCTACAGCATATAACAAACTAAGCATGATTGAGTGATTAGTGGTGAACAGTTCTCCCTCATCATGGCAGCAAGACATGTATTGCAGTGTTGAAATATTAGACAAAGACAACAACATTCACTGTTAGAGTTGGATATAGATGGAATTTGATTTGATTTTAACCCATCCATACAGTGAACACACACACACATACATACATACATAGTGAGCAATCACATGCCCGGAGCAGTGGGTAGCCCAGGGCCTTGTAGTGGCAAGCTTGCCAACAGCGGAAGCTTGCCAAGCCTGGTTATCAAACCTGAGCATTGAACCCACAACCCTGTCACCAAAACTCTAATCTACCCAAAAGTGCTCTAACCACTGAGCCACCACTGCCCCTCAAAGATTACTCCTCAAAGATTACCATTGCTATTCATTTATGTGGTAGAGGCAACACGGTTTGTGTTTTTGTGTTGTTAATGTGGTTTTGTGTTGTTTTTGCTTTCATAGGAAACACAATTTAATACTTATGTAAGCTATGCTAGGCTGTAATTAACAGTAATAATGACTGTATGAACATACATTCTGGACTCTCTGGAAATGTTTGGCTTGCTTTTTTGAAAAGGCCAATTTTGTAGTATGTTTAATATTGACTTGATCCTCCCTGAATATTTGGTTACTAGATACTTTATATTTGATATGTGCACAAGTACTTAAATATATAGCTTTGAATTTTTTGTCTATTTTTGTGAAATAACTGTTTTATAGTATCAGGGATACTGTATTGTTAAGATTTTACAGTGCTCTAATATGTAAAATAGCTTCCTAGATTTATACTAAATTTGAGCTATAGTTTTCTTGCAAAAGTGACATAGAACTTTTTAATGGTGCTTTCGTTTTTACTCCAGTCGTGACTCAAAAATGAAAAAGTGTGTTGTTTTGTTCGTGATTTGATGCCACGAAAATAGAGCCCTACATGAATGATGATAAGTGATAAATTCTGATAATGTTCTGATAAATTATGGTTCTGATGGTTAAAAGGTAGTGGAAACACTGGTGTTGCATATTGTTAGTGGGTTTTTATGTGTTTAGATTAAGTTGCTTTGTTGTCTTTTGAATCACAGCGTACTGGCAGAGGTTTGTGTGGATTGTGTCAGTTGATGTCACCTCGAGGACAGAGTGTGTAAAAGAAACCCAATATCAGAATTAGATTGGGCTTAATACAAGTGATACCCAGTCCAATAAATGCCTGGGTTTGCCTGGATCAGTTCAGGACATCCCTACACTGATATAATCTCAGCCTCCACAATTGAGGGGCCCACTAAAAGAATTTGAGCCCATATCTAGTTCTTTCCATTGACTGCATCACTTAATTAAATCTATTCATGATGCAAAGACATCATCAGGTGTTATTGCTGGTTTTGGATACTGTGTACATAATTACATGGTAGATTATGCAGTGAATTACATTTATATTCAGTTTACATTCTGTATTGAGAATGTCACAAATATTGAAGTTTTATCTGTCTGCTAAACAAGATTGTACATTTTATTTAAATTATTATCATAAAATAACATAACATAACATAATAATTGAGTCAAAGTTTTATTTTTGTGTTAAACCACACTTTTATCACTTTTCATCCAGCAATAGAATCAGAGAAGTCAACAAACAGTCTGTGTCACGCTGTCCTTCTTACAGCAGCTTCTCATTGCGCGGTGCAGGTGTCAAGGAAATGCAAGTCATGTCTGTCACCCCCGCAACAGATGGTGCTGTGGGCTCATCTATGAATTATTTAAATGACAGATGAAGGAAATGAACTTGAACAGTCATTTGAAGTAAATAAACCTGAGGAGAGAATAGAGTTACGATGTCGCAGGTGCTTGCCCTTCACCCACATTCTTCTAGGGGTATATTTCATAAAGGCAACTGCCTTGACAGAAAGAGACGCAGAGTCTCTCAGTGTAAGCAAGGACATTGCTAAACATATCATAGCATCACAGCTGACATTTCAAATATGTGCTAGCATTTCTGAGGCATATTTGAGTTTTTTATTTTTATTTATATATATATATAATATATATATAATTTACTTTCAGTTACATTCTGTATTAACGAGTGTAAGTCTGTTTTACAGTTTAAAAATAGATGAAAAGCAAAAGAAAATTATTATTTGTGATTATTTTCTTTCAACAAAACAACTAGAAACAAGAAACATATCTTCTCCTCTACTGACAAACACAAACTGTAGCTTTGAGTGTAGCTTCAATGTTTGCAACCTGCACTTTTCACAAAATTTCTCCATGTTTCTATGAGCTTTGAGCAAGAATGTAATTCACAAATGTGAACATTGCATTTTAATAAGTCAACATAACTGTGACTTCTAAGGTTTACCTCTAAGGTTCCTGCTTTGAGTAATGTGTGTTGTATGTGTTCCAATCTAACTTAAAATAGTAATATAGAGCAGTATGTGATCCCTGTATCTCTTCCTGTGGATGCAGGTGCGGGAGTACGAGGAGGAGATCCATTCTCTGAAGGAGCGACTGATGATGTCCCACCGCAAGTTGGAGGAGTATGAGAGGAGGCTACTTACTCAGGAGCAGCAGACCAACAAGATCTTGCTGCAGTACCAGAGCCGGCTGGAGGACAGCGAGAGGAGGCTGAGGCAACAGCAGCTGGAGAAGGACTCCCAAATAAAAGGAATAATTGACAGGTAATAAACACAGGGTTCCAAAAGGTCCTATTAGTGCATGGAGGTACTCCGTACAGCGGTGAAATCATATGAGAGCATGCACATTTATTTAGATTGTGAATTTCTCGTTCAACTGGTAATTTAGGAAGGGTTTGAAATGAGATCCATACATTTCAGAGACTTAATGTCTGGTGGCGTATAGAGGAATTTGTTCAACTATAGCACGCTATGCTGTGACATGGCAGTATAGCAGGTTTTAGCCTGTTCATGACAGGTAGAATTCCTTGTTATACTGTAGAACATTGCCTGACTATTAAGTATACATATATATATATATGTCATATCCATTGTCATAGTTATGAAAATAATTTATTAACTTGACTTAAAATGACTTATTTATTGGTTGTCTGTTTGTATACAGCTGAACTTTAGAACGTATTATAACTGCTTAACTCAAATGATACATTATCTACCACAAAAGAAATGCATTAAATTGATTTAATTATACATAATTCCCACATGAATAAAAATATTACATCAACACAGTTAATCAAATAAATTGTAATATAATTGTATTGATGTAATATGTTGTTTTCATGTAGAAATGACGTATACATTTGAATTCAAAGCATGTTTGATTGTTTTAATGATATTAAAAACATATTGTTAAAGGATTAAATTATAAAATTGATTGCCATGTTTTGGTACCATCATGTGCCTTTTCTGGTGAAATTATGCCACCACCCAATACCTATTTTCTTGGCACTTAGTCACTTAGAGCACACTGCTGTTTCAATCCATTTCCAGGAATGAAGACATGGAGTGAAGACACTCAGATGACCACTTGCCTTCAGTGAAAGAAGTCAGACTAAACTGGGGTTTACACCTGAGGGAGTATTCTGAAAATGAGCCGAATCTGTATATTCTCTAAAGATGTAGAATCTAGCAAGCTCCTCCTAGCTTGGCTTACATTGGTTGCAACACCATTTCAAGATGGCGGAAAACCTCTCTGAATTGTGACGAAAGAGGTGATGGATCTGTGAATCCACAGACACTGCTGTAAACACACCAGAATTATCCCTAGTTTTGAATGAACACATACAGTGCTACTGTAAGTTCAGCTGGACACAAATGAACTAATAATAAATTGAACAGTGGGGATTTGGCTGTGTACGGACCGAGGCATTTTCGAGTGTGTCACTCAAGCTTGCCTATAACCAATAGGGTAATAGAGGAAGCATTTTTTAATAGAACATTTAATGGAAATGCTGCAGTATTACATTTTGTCTTAGAGTTCGCTCGCAATTAGCTGTTGGGGATTATCAGAGACTTTCCAGAAAGTTTGGATTGTCAAAACGGGACAATTTTTTTCCATCTGAATCTTAAGGAGAATATTATATCTTCCAAAAGACAGAATTTTGATAGGATTTTCTGTCTTTCTGTTTTCCTTTCTTACATATAGTTGGAATATCCTTCGGGAGAGATGTGGGGGGGTGCATGGTGACCTGTCTTTTTTGACACAAAGTTTCATTTTTCAAATATTCATGTTGTGCCATGTATTTATGTTCCATTTCAAACTCTACAACTAATAATTACAAACTCTCTCAGACTCTGTCAAAGCTGTGGTTTGCTGACATGCCTTTCTCAAATCATGCAATATATTTTTTTACTGCCAAAAAGCTTTTGGTCATTTCTCACTGTGGGTATTTGTATATCTGTAATACTTTATACCTGTTGCATAATGTATTGCCATCAACCTACAACAAATTTACATATATGAAATATGCAATCACGTACAACAATTTGTCATAGTGTTACAATACAAAGGGCCTAAACTGACTGATGCGCTTCCTTCAACATACACATGCTGTAGTTTATACTCAGCAGATACAAACAGTATGCAAGTTGAGAAACAAGTAGCAAAAGATCTTAGAAATGATGGCAAAGCTTCAAGTTCTAACTGACCGTGTTTGGTGCTGTTTGTGAAATAAGCATAGAGAGTTTAATTATAGATCGAGATGTTGAAATTTGAGATGACGCTGATGTGAATGATGATATAAATAGATATTTTGAAGTTGATATGAAATAAGTATATTTTAGATTGATGTGGAATGCTGATCCGTTTTACCTGAGAAAGACTATTGTGGGTACTCCTTCAATGTATATTTTTAAAATGTTTATTCAAGATATACACAAGATATAAACTTGGTAAGACTGTGTAAGAGATTATATAAGTTATGTTTGACTCTGGAGTGCAATATTGTCTATTTAATTACTACACTGTGCAATAAATATGCCTTGCTTTATGTAGCAGAAGCACATCGGTTGTTGCTATGTACATACAATGTCCCCCAAATTCTGACCTGTTCCTGTGAAGCAAAGTTAGTTTCCCTGCTGTTCACTTTTCATGACCCATATCTGACCCTTTTTTCATAGTTACTTTTTGTTATGACTGCGGGGAAGACGGCCCATGCCTAAACTACTTGAAAAGCAAATTATGTCTGGGTTTGCTCCTTTGAAGACCAAACAAAGCCCTCTTTCAGCATCTCTAATCTTTGGGAAAACTGCCCATTGTCTCTGTACTTTTTAACTTTAATTGTTTTGTCTGTTATTCTTTTTATTCTTTTTTTTCTCCTTAATGTTTTGTAAAGCTACATAATACTGTACCTTATCAATGGAATAAAACATCCAATCCCATTGTTGGATCACAATACCTGTGAATTTCATTATTTGCTTATATATATAAAAGTTTAATTAGAAAGTTTTTATTTTAAGATGCACACACTGAAGCACAGTACTATACACAAAACTAAATAAATGCCACCGGCTGATGTATATAGCATGTCTGCACAACGCTTATACCTGTCAACAATTTCCCATTCTTCATGGACATCAATCATGTGTTGCATTGTCTTCTTTATAAACCTTTTTTTTCTCCAGTATTTTACCTCTTTCTTCAAATGTGTTACAAAATCAGAGATTGTGTCCAAATTGTACAATGAACCATATATTCTTAGAATACAGGACTGTGGGTCCAATAATGGAGACCATGAAGCCTTTGCCCATATTATATCCAAGGAAATCGCATTGTTCCTCAATTTCTGACAATGAATTAAAGGAATAAGCCAAATGAAAGATGTATTTGAAGCCTGTCATGACAAAAAAAGTAACATATTGGCATGGCTGGTGAAACAGCCCTTCAAAGAAACCTCTAAAGTCAATTGTCCCACAGCCATTGTCAGATGGCCCTAAAATGTATGTGGCTTGAGGCTCAAAAATTGCTCTACTTTACAATATCACATTATACTGAAATCAAATGACATCATGTGGTGGCACGGCTCGGCTTGCTTTTACTCTCACAGAGAGAAGGAGGCTTACCGGCACTTGTTAGAAGGTCATGCGGGCCTGTTTAATCATTTCAGTGATTCCCTAGGGATGATGAAAATATATATTTCACGTGATCTCTACGATTACTAAAATACTATAATCGTACATGAACGGCTGAGAGCGCTCTCCGAGGACGGTCCAGACTTCTTAAGATGAGGAGAATGGAAAATTGGCCGTTGGGCTCCACCACATGGTATACTGAACGGTTACACTAGAGCATACCAGTAAACTAAATAAGGACACGAGCCGTCAGTTCTGTTTGGGATATACAGAAGTGCAGTTTCACTGATCATGTTCGCTATGGTGACGTAATTATTGTCTGGAACTAATTCAAACTCTCTTTCTTTCTCTCTTTCTCTCTCTCTCACATGAAGACTCATGGCAGTGGAGGATGAGCTGAGGGCAGGGGCAGCATCTGAGCACAAAGCCAGGATTTTTGCAGATCAGGTCTGTGTTTGCGCTCTCTCTCTCTCTCTCTCTCTCTCTCTGTCCTGCTCTCTCTCTTGCTCTTTCTCTCGCTCTCTTTCCCCCCCCTCCCCCCGAATCCTGTATGTCTGTTCTCTCTACAGAGATTATCTCTGCTGTGTCCAATTTAGTCTGTCGTTTCTATGTCAGTACATCTGTCGGCGTTGGAATGTCTCTATGTTGGTTTGCCTTGCTTGTCGGATCATTTGCCCGTTCCAGTGCTGTAAAATGACCGATTTGCATCCTTATCAATCCTGTGTGGCAGCAGAACCCGTTCCTCTGATTTTTTGGGTTATGGCTGGATTTGAATGCGAAAGCTGTTGATTCATGTACATGCACTCAAAAACTCAGCCAGTAACGTGACTTGCTTTGGATCATTTCAAGCTCAAGGCAGTGGCGGCTGTGCGGCTTACGGGGAGAGTCCATCCAAACACTGTTAACGTGGCTAACAGTGAGAGCTAGAGGCTGCTGTCCTCCATTTAAGTAGCGCTCTTGTCCCAAACCCAAAACACTACAGAACACGCAGCAGTAGCACCTTATAGACAAAGCATACAAGAAACAGGAGGCCAGGAAATAGAGCAGTGTTGTTGACTATATGTTGGGTCATGAAGGGCCTTTGGAGTTTGGCATTTTTTGATGGGCCTTGCACAATGAATATTGAACAACCACTGTCTTATAAAATAAGATAAGTACTTCAGATTTTTTGAGCAATGTCTAGAAGAACCACTTTTGCTTCCATAGTGAACCATGTTTGTGAGGTGTATGAATGTGAAGAACCTTTTAAAAGGTCTAAATAATAACATCACTTGATGTAAAGCTTATTTACCAATTTAAAGATTCACACTCATACTTCTTAATTACAAACAAGGTTCTTCTAAGGCATCGCTTAAAGAACTATTTGTGGCACCTTTATTTTTAATAGGGCATCCACAGTGCAGTACCAAAGGATCTATGCGTTGGAAAGTGCTGGGCTGGAGCTGGATTGGAGGCAGTGGGACCATGTAGACCAGGGGCACACAACTTCAGTCCTGGAGGACCAGCCTCCAGCAGTTGCCATACTTTAACCCCCCCTGATTCAACTCATCAGTAAAAGACCTGGCCTTTGAGTAGAGCAACTATCAAACTTTGCTGGAGGCCGGCCCTCCAGGACTGGAGAGATGCACCCCTGAAATAAACACTCAAAAGTAACAAGGGGAAGTTAGGATTGATTATGAGAAAAGGGAGGCAATGTGTATTTGAGTCATATGGGAGTTCTTGCTGCCAGGACTTGAGACCAGAATGAAATTTGAACAGTTATAAATGACAGCTGGTCTAGAGTTACATAATCTGTCACGTTAATTAAGAAGAAATGGTGCAGTACATGACGGAGGAGGAAAGTTATACCTGTGATGTTGACATTGTTAGCCACATTGTTAACCAATGTTTTGATCGAACCGTCCCTTCAGTGTGCTGTATTCACCCCAAGGGCAAACCTACTTGCTTCTTGGGTAAAGATTGTCAGTTGTCTGCAGCACTAAATGAATGTATCTATGTGCTACCCCATGTCTCAACTCTATCTTTTGCTAGCTGATGAACCACATCATCAACCATAAAGCCTTTTCCCATGGCTGTCCCTTCAAACAACCTTGTCTGAAGTCTTCACATAGCTTATCATCCTCACATATCTTCATTTCAAGTTAGATTTCATTTGGAACATCAAAAGTGTGTCTCTTATTAAACCTAGTAACGTCTGAGTTAAATCAGGTATGTCGGAGCAGAGAAATCACAGACCCTGGCAAAACCTTGAGATTGTATCTGTTTGGTTTTCATAGTTTGGAACAAAACTGTAGAAAAGCAGCATAGCTTGATGTCTACAGAATTCCACACATATTCGTAAGCAGTGTGTTTTGGCTCGTAAGTTTGAGGTTTAAAAGCCAAAAATAAAGTATGGGGTTCTCCAGTCATCAAAGGTTGCAGGTTTTACTCTTTTCTGCAGTCTTTGTTTTTACTAGGCACCTTGGACAGTGAAGTTGCGTCAGATTAATCTTTCTTGATACAGAACTGGACAGTTAGCAGTTATCTCCTCCAAGTGATAGTATGAAAGATGCGTCACATGTCTCAGAGGAATCATGTGCTTGAAGGGCTGATATTGGCCTACAAAGCCAGAAATGGACCAGCCCCTCCATACTTGATGGCAGTTGTCAAAAGCCGATCAGTACGAAGAGCCCTTCCAGCTTCAAGTACGGCTCAGCTCGACCTGCCGCCCATTAAGATCCACAGAAGACAAACTTCCAGGCTTTTTTCTGTCTTGGTAGCAAAGTGGTGTAACGAACTTTCCCTTGGTGTCCTAACGGCAGAGTCTGATGCTCGCTGTCTTCAAACCCAGTAAAGACCCTCCTCTTCCGATGGTACTTGGGTGAAGTGTAGTGTCGAGTATTATGGTCTCTATACTGACTTTTGTGTTTAGTGGTATCTACGCTTAGAGGGATATTTTGGATCCTAGTCTATACAAAGGGTATTTTCTGAGTAAACAGTGAAGCCCCTTTGCAAGTCGCTCTGGAGAAGAGCCTCTGCACCCTCCCAGTGACAATGACATTGTGTGATTGGGATAGAACTACCTGCCACTGAAAGGAAAAGGAAAGTACATTTTTACCACCATTGCACAGCAGTGAAACACACACTCACAATAGTAAACAAGGGCAGTGCGAACACACACTTCGGGTGGTAGACAGGCACCTCCGCACCCTGGAAGCAATTGGGGGTTAGGTGCTTTGCTTTAGGGTATCTCAGCCGTGAACATTGAAGAATGAGAAAGCGCTGCCCCCCCCCCCTTCTTTCATCTTAGTGGATTGGACCTGTGACCTTTAGGCCCCTAAGATCACTTCTCTAACTTTTAGGCCACAGCTGAAAGGCATATCTGGTGGCAATATGAGAACATAAGGAAGAAAGAAAGAGCAAGGTCAGGTATGGTCTTATCGGACTACTTGCCAAGGATGGCTGGTACATCTCTTGAAATTGCACAATTTCCTGATGATAGGGCCAACCCATAGATGATTTCTTTGGCCCACCAGCTTGCACACCTTGTCCATTTTAATGAAAAAAGTGCAGACAGGTGAATGTTCTGTATGGCAAGTTCTGAACCAAAGCAAAGTAGGTGCTTGTAGGCCTTGGATAAAAATCCTTGTGGTTGAACAACACAACAAAGCAGCCTGTATTCATTTTCAATGAGAGCCAGCGGTTTCTGGCAACAGGAGGCACTGCAAATGTAAACAATGCAAAGTGGGCGGAGTCAGCAACAAAGTTGAGCAGAGTTTAACTGTAGTCAAATTAGGAGCGACGCAATGTGGCGAAAACCATTGAGAACCAAGTAGGGTTGTGCAGGCCTATGTCTACCGCTGTGAAACGGTGTCCCTTACTTGGCTCCTAGATATTTGTTCCTACTAGAGGTAGAGGAGAAATACTGCTGGAGTCTGCCATCATTAGGCTGCAGCTCCTGCACCAGCTCGCCATGCCATTTTCTTTTGCCAAAAATAGGGGCCAGCACGGCCAAAAAAACACGGCAGCAAACTGGCAGCTCAAGTTTAAAGACACCTACAAGCGATGAGCGACCAGTGGTCTGGGAAACGAGAGGCAAAAAGTCACTGCCGGGTGAACAGTTAGTTCCTATGGAATGTACCCCAGTAGTTACTGGGTCAATGAAAGGTAGCTAATTTAGGTCTTTAAAAAGACCCCTGTGGTTGACACACACCTTAGGGTTGTGGATGTTGAGGGAAACTGGAAACTGATCTGTTCTCCAATGGGACGAGAGAACACGTCGTGAGACATTTAACTGTATCACACCTAAAACCCATCACTTTCCCCGAAGCATGGCCTGGGTGGATGGACAGGGCCTCATACAGTCCATGTATCTCCAAGCAAGCAGTGTTGCAGTCCAGCACCCCTCGCTATTATGCTATTCAGCAGAGATCTTTCCCTGGAGAAGGAGAGATTAGCTGCAGCAGAGGCTTATCAAGAGTTGAAAGGGAGAGGAGACATGCAGAGGAGCACTGGGTAGAGCTCAGTTACGAGACTGGGGATGCAGTATTTCCTTTCAATAGCAGCTTTTGAGTAGAGAACATGAGAGGAACCATTTTTGAATGGTGTATAGTTGGTAGTGGAGAAGCTGCACAATACAACACACTCCGCCTGTGTTTTCATTTGGGTCAATGGGAAAATAATAAGGTCTGGGGCGTTCAGTGTGTTCATCATGTTCGAATTTAGCTCGACATTCTTCAAGGAGGCGTTTAGACTTAATCTCGAGCCAAAATAAGATCACAGTGCGGGAATAATGTCCTTTATATCACATTTGCAGAAATCTCCTGGCTTTACAGTGATCACGTAACGATGCTTTATGCACTGGTACTTGTAATGTCCCACATGTCTGAGGAGAGCATATTCCTGCAACCCACGTTGCTACCTAATCAACCTAATAATGATTGCGGTCGAAATTGAATCACGCCCACAGTTGAATGCTGCAGAACTTCTGCATACGGCTTACTGTTTGCCGCATAGGGATATGACTTTCCACAGCACTGGTGTTGTGCTGTTTAAGTATTACCATGTTATATATCAGTGTCTCCAATTGTCACCTTTTGACGTAATGTAAATCTGGCTGTTGTTCTGCACATTGTCCAAATTTCATGATGAATGGACCAACAGAAATGACTCCAAAATAAAATATTTACATTGACTTCCATTGAAAGTTATGAACGTTGCCTCCTCCTCCTGTCAATTTGACAGCCACCAAATGAAAGGTCAGAGGTCTTGGCCATCACTACCTAAATGGCTACATTTCCATTACATTCCCTTCATTATCTGCATAGACGTTTGACCAAGCTAATCAGCGTTTCTGTTAATCTTCACCTATGTTGCACTATAGCCATTGAACCTGGGGATACAAGTCTTCTGTGTGGGAGTGTTGGGAAGGGCGGGCGAGATCACACTTAATACATATCCTTTTCAGACCTTGCTAACTTCATATATCTCCCCAGCACCTTCTTCTTCTTCTTCTTGCTCTTCACCATAATGGTCCAAGCTTTTGTCTTCATGTACCTTACCATAGTTCTAACTGTCCTTCACGTGTGTTAGTACTAGTACTAGTTTTCTTGACTAGCTTTGTAGGAATGGAATTTGCCTATGTTTTCTTTTTTTACTTCCCCTTGTACAGCAGGGTAGGTTGACTGCATGTTCATTAGCATGGCGACGTGTTTGATGATGAGCTTCCTGAGACTTCATATTTGCATCTGTTTTGCAGTTTTGCAGTTTTCTCAGCATGTTGGCTGATACTCTGGCCACCACTAAATAATCAGTTTCCTTTATTTTGCTTTACGTTGACGACTACGTTAATGGAATTGTGTTTTTTTCCTACAGATGTTGTATTCTATGTTGATATGTGTGTGTCTGTGTTCTGTGTCGGTATTACTGTCATTGCCTGTTTAGTTAAAATGTATACGTCTATGTATGTCTCTGTGTGTGCATGTGTGTATACATGTTGGCATATGTATGTATTTGTGTGTTGAATATGTGTGTGTGTCTGTGTGTGTGAATCAACCCCTTCTCGTCCGATATCCACAAATGAGTCCAACTTTCTTCCTCTTGGAGAAACACACCCACACCCACAAACACAGGGACGGATTATCAACCAGGCCAGCTGGGCTACTAGGGAGCCATTGACTAGCATGGATTTTTAGTGGGTCGACTAGATTTTCAAGACACTTCAGAAATACGATCCGAAATGTTAAATTCAGAAATGCTCTTGGTGTAAGTCTAAATTAGGGACGTCCACGGATACACAAATGCATGGTTTACTATTTGAGGTTCCAGGAATCGAATATTATAATCTCTGTTTAATGACTCATTACTTTCATCACAGCAGCAGACAGAGAAAATATAGAAGTTATTTAATGCTATGTATTAACAGGACTGTAAAGTGTGAAATTGGCATGTGTAATGCAAGTAAGTGAATGTTATATTTCACTGCACTTTTTTCAAATTAAGGCTAACTAGCTAAGGGTAAGTAGGTCTGCAAACAGTGAAAGCTCTTTTTCTTTGACAAACTAACACATTGGTTCGAAGAAAGGACTAGTGAGAAGACGGTAAGCCCTTAACAGCTTTCAGTGTTGTGCTGGTTTGCTGCAGGACACAGCCTCAGTTACTTATACAGTATAACACAAAACCCACAGTTTTCTTTTGCTAGTTTAGAAAAATCTAACATCAAATGTAATCAAATGTATTTGTATAGCGCTTTTTACAGCTGGTGTTGCAAAGTTGCTTTACTGGAATCTGGTAATATGACAAAAGACCAACAACACATAAAACATCCAGCCAAAGGCCACCCAGTGGCTGGAAAAGCTCCCTCAAAGCTGGAGAATTAAAACCTTAGGAGGAACCATGACTCACTCTGGGGATCCATCTATCCTCCTCTGGTCAGAACTATTTATAAGTTATTGATAAAAAGTCAACGAACCACCACATAAGACTAGCAAGTGTGCTGCTTAGCTTGCTGTAGGATGTTTGTACAGTGTTTTACTGTACAGATTAAATTGCATTGCACAAAAACACTTGTTAATGCTTACACATCAGTAATGTATCAGTGCTACTGAAAAAGCACATCCCTAGAACATGCAGTCGGCTCATATCCCCGACCAACGTAGAATCAAATCAAATCCAATTTATTTGTATAGCGCAAAGCAGCTTTACAGAACCAGTAAGAGGACAAGAGATAAGACATAAAAACCTAAGACCCCCAGTGAGCAGCCAAAGGTGAAGGCGGTAAGGAAAAACTTTCCCAGAGCTGGAGGAAGAAACCTTGGGAGGACTCAAGACTCACAAGGGGGACCCATCTATCCTCCTCTGGTCAGAACTATTTATAAATTATTGATAAAAGTCACTGAAGCACCACATAAGACTGTTCTACTGCTCAGGTGTGCTAAAGTAATCATAATATAATATTACTTATATAATCAATAGTAGATATTGTAAGAATACTAAGAGTAATGATGGTTTATGCTGGTAATAATAATAGTAGCAATGTAGAATTAGGGTTTATTGCTTAAGGGATGCTATTCTACTAAGTATATATAAATATAATGACTTATTTAATAGAAACTACACATTTAATTACAGTGTCTTCTGTGATTCTTTAAAATCCACACATCCAACAAATTGCCTCCACTTCGGTTTTGCTGAGCTACAAGCAGAACAAGCAGTATTGATTTTGTCAATGGAATTATTGACTGGTGATGCCTGGACTTCATCACCCAGTAAACCCCCTCCAACCTAATTCCAGCTGTGCAAGTGATGGTAAAAAGTTGCTTGGTTGTAACGTATCGCTGCTGCCCAAGGATCTCCATTTTTGTCTGTAATGGACCAATAGAAATGCTCTAAATAACGTGGAATAAACTTTTATTTTACACTGACTTCCTTTCAAAGTTAAGGACATTTTTGCCCTCTCCTGTAAAGTCACTATTTTGGAGATACATATATTCAATTGGACAACAACAATATATAAATTACGCAGTAAGAGTACATACTGCGCTAAAGCTAATTATAATATATTTAGTTTAGATGAGTTTTATTGGTTAGTTTATTTTCACAATTTAAAATACTCATAAAAACATGAAAAACATAATAATAAGTGTGTGTTAGAGGCAAAAAATGTATAGGCTCTCACACACACACACACACACACACACATATATATATATATATATATATATATATATATATATATATATCATAAGTAATAGTACAATTTCACAATATTCTATAATACTGAATATAACAAAAAAGAAAAATAAATAAATAAATAATAGTAATTATTATTATTATTATTATTATTATTATTATAACATTATAACATAATAAAAGACATCCGTAATCTATATAATAGCATAAAACACTAAATCTTACAAACATATTAGTCCAAAAAAACAAACCTTATAACTATGACTAAATCAAAACTATGTTAAAAAGAGGGTGTGTACCTCTGGGTAAAGGGTTTGTGTCTGTAGGTGCACATTGGAGGTCCGTGCTTGGGGGCCCCGGATGTACTAATCCGTCCCTTCCTACACCCACTATCACTACCTCACACACTCTGTCTTCTGCCCCTCTTCCCTCTCTTGCTCTCTCTCTCACCTCTCCTTGTGTTGATGAGATACGGTGATTTCTCTTAGGGGAGGCGGCAATCCATCCTAGTGCAGCCCCGACTCGCACCCGTCCCTCCTCGAATGCACAGGTAATGAAGCACCTGACTGTGAGCCACCCACTCCACCCATCTCCACCCTCACGCCTCTCACCTGTGTGTGTGTGTGTGTGTGTATGTATGTGTGTGTGTATATGTGTGTACTGCATCTGTCCCCAACACGCCGCACCTTGCACAGGCATATGGGCCTGCTTTAACAAATGCAAAACCCACACAAATGCACCAAGAGATTGCACCTTTATTATGGTTCTATAGCCTTTATTGAAACCTTTATATACTTTGACTAAAACCTGCTTAAGTAATTCACTGTAGAGGAATGCTGAGGTTTCACTGAGGGTAAAAGATAAATGGCTTTTCTATTAGTTTTATTCTCTGCATACAGGAATCAGATTTGTTTTCCTACGGCCTGTCTCTAGCGGCAATAAACATCAAGACAAGCATGACTTTATTTTTCAGGAGCAGCACTTTTTAAAGTTTCAAATGCTGAACATTGCTGAGCAAGCGTTTCCCATTCCATTCCCATTCTATTCAGCTGTCACCAGTGGTGAATACTATTGCTGTAAATGTTTCTCTCATTTGTGGGGTGCATTTCTGCCATCTTTGTCAAAATGGCATGCAGTTTCTTATATCCTTGTCACAAACTGTGTAGAATAACACACACACACACACACACACACACACATCCAATTAAACATATATCAGTGGTGGAAAAAGTGCTCAAGTGAAAGTATGTACTGTCAAATCTCTGAAATTTCTAATGGCTAAAAGAGCTAAACGCAAGCTGCTCGTATCACGCTTGAAATGTACTTCAGCAGCCTAGTGCTCCTACAAGAGATGTCAGTATTTGAGGTTTGGGTGTTTATTTATTTATTTATTTATTACAATCCCAAATTTCACCTGGAAATCTACACACCCTCAATTCTAGAAAACAAAGTGACTACTATCATAAGAGATTTGCAAGGCTGGAGTGTTGATTAATG
This sequence comes from Salminus brasiliensis, assembly GCF_030463535.1. Lineage (NCBI taxonomy): Eukaryota > Metazoa > Chordata > Actinopteri > Characiformes > Bryconidae > Salminus > Salminus brasiliensis. The sequence goes on from NC_132878.1 coordinate 90,675,055, forward strand.
GTTAACACATCAGCTGAGATTTGGTGAGTATATATGATGACCTGTACGAAATAACATTTCCATTATGCAAAAAAACTGCAAAATTATTTAAGCAATATCGGTCAAAAAAACCCTCATCAACACAGACTTGTTATGTGGTGTTACTGAATGACATTACTGAATTTTGGGAGAAATGGCCACACCCCTAACTCCTAACCCCTCCTCCCGGCCCTCAAGCTCCTTATATACCACAAAAAGCGGGGTCTTGGCTCACAGAACACAGGAAAGCAAACCCCAGACACCAAGCCAAAAAACAAAAAAAAAAAAAAAACAACAAAAAAAAAAAACAATATATATATATATATATATATATATATATATATATATATATATATATATATATATATATATATTGTTTAAAAAATATATTAATATATATATATAATATAATATATATATTTATACACACAGTACAGGCCAAAAGTTTGGACACACCTTCTCATTCAATGCGTTTTCTGTATTTTTATTTAAACCACATGGGAGTAAGAAGGGAGGTAGAAGCAATAAGGAGAAAAGATCCAGGATCTTTCCCAGTAATAATTTCCCATATTACACATGTTTGTTTTCTCAACAGACGCATTTCCACTAATACTTGTAGTAAATGTGGACAAAATCCGTCCCTGACCACCTCCAGCACGATCACAATGCATCCTAGGGGTGTTTACACCTGTTTTTCTATGTGAACAAATGAAATGAATGTGAGCCGTGTAATCGATATAAGGCACAATTAGTAAAGTACACTTGGAGAGCCTTCCAGCCTAAATGAGGACAATCAGTATAAAATTCTGTACATCTGTGTGGAGCGTTTATTCAACCAATCATTACAACAGTGTGTATCAGCACATGACAGGACATAGACAGTACATTACTGATTAAGAAAATGAACTCTTAAGTTGATATGCAGTGAGATGGACCCCACCATGGGGTAAACATAAAGAGGCTACAAATGGTGTTTTAAGTGATGCCATAGAAAACCCACTGCTGGTTTCATAAAGAACCCTGTTTGTCTTGTGTGAGATGACCCAAACAACTTTCTCTTGATGTAAAGGTTCTTTGTCAATTTAATGATAACATCTCTTTTACAAAAACGGTCCTTTATAGAACCAAAGGTGGTTCTTCTATGGCGTCCATCAAATAATCACCTTTTGTACCACCTTTGTTGTTTTAGCGTGGGCTGTGTGTTGTGTATATGCTTCAAATGCGTCAAATATCCACAGTATCCACCAAGATTAAAGTAAATATAAAGTGATATAAAATACAGAGAATTTAAAGTAATAATAGTCACTTCTGGGATGCACACACACAATTCAGTAATCAGTAATCATTCTTCTGATGAAAAACCATGACCAAAAGCACCCTCCCTTTGGAGGGTTGGGCTGTAACAGAAGAACAAGAAATAAAAATACACATTCAGAATACAAAAATAAGGTACTTGTATTCAGTCCAGTTGCATTTTATAAAGGCAGCATTGGAGAACATGAGCAAATCTTAAGAAAAAGTCCAAATTAACATAAGTTGTATGAAGAAAACCACAAGCGACAGTGAGGAACGGCATGAACGTTCTTTAGTTTACAACGTGAGATTCTAGGCTAATGTTGCTAACAAACACCTCGACTTAGACTGTAAATATACACCCAAAAATGTCGTTCAGCTGTCTCAGAACAGCAGCCAGATCTTCATTTTATTGGCACAGACAAATCAATGTGGTTTAGAGCAGTGTTTCACCAAATCCTGGAGGCACCTTGCCCTTTCCCAACACACCAGATTCAACCAATCTGCCCTTTCAGAGTAGCAGTGGATGTGTTGAAGTGTGCAGGGCAGGGTTCCTCCAGGACCAGGGTTGAGGAACACCGGCTTAGAGCATGGTAGGACTTATTACAACCACCAAAATGAACGTCTCAGAGTAAGCGCTCTAGTTTAGCTGGTTTACTTGGCTTTTTAATGACATTTTTAAAGAAAATAAGCTAACAATTTGGCATGCATTTGCGGAGATGAGATTGGTGACAGTCCAGTTGCCAGTGTTTGTTAGCAATGTTAGCCAAGCATCTCATGAAACTGAAAATGCATTGGCAAATTGAGTTCATCAAGAGTGAGTGATAGATCATCTTTATTGGACTTTTCAACAAACTATTCCTTTAAAGCCCCTGAAAGTCTAAATCTGAGTTGTCTTTCTAAGGAAGGTAATCTGGCTCCTCTGGGTCTCCAGTTTAAATGTACATCATGTGTCTTATGAAGATCCTCCTAAAGTCTAATAAACGTCTGCTGTATTTGGGCAGTCCTAAACGTAGATCAAGCTTATGCCATCATAACCCTGACCAAGCACAAGGCTAACGTGGCTCTGCCCTCTCCCTGAGTCTGAGCAACTTGATGAGCTAAAGCTAGAATTAGAATATATTGGTGAGCTAGCTGGCAATTATCCAGTTATGCCTGCTACATGGTGAGGAGCAGCCTGGCTAGCAAAGGAGAATTGGCGGTTAGCTGGGCTGTAACTTGATTACATATATTAAAACCACTGTAAATATCTGTGAAATCACGACCGAAGTTCAAAGTACAAAACTAAAAATGAAGTACAAAAAAAAAAATGCAACTTCTATGTCTTAAGACTGTGTGCCTTGCCATGGTAATGCAGACGAATTTTGTTCGCCAGCGATTAACGGCTCTGATTTGTCTGAGAGGTCTGATATATCAGAAAATCTGTATATCATATTATATTATATTATATTAAATCTGTTTATCGCTGCTGTCCAATGAAAAATGTGTGTCTCAGTTTTTATCTGTTTATATAGTTTTTTCCATCCTTTGAACACGGTAGTTGCTCTGTACATCGTGTCAGTAATTTTAAATGAATGGGCCAATAGAAATGCTCCAAAATGACTTGAAATGAAATCTTTTTACATTGGCTTCCACTGAAAGTTAGGAAGGTTTTCTGCTGTTTTGGAGATACATGCTTTTCATTAGACAGTTACAATATCAAAATGTGTTCCCAGGGCTTTTCTTTCTGTTAAACAGTTAACCCCTTAAACAGCCTATGGACCGCCAGCAGCCATTAGTGTTACAACCTTCTATTAGCAGAGAATAGCCCCACCAGTTTGTACAATAAGCCTTTCTGCATCAAGGGGTTAAATAATTTTGCCCAGGTTCTGTGTCAAGATAGAAGTGAATTCTGAATACATGAATTTCAATGTATTGTAATTGAATATGCTACTGAATACTTTTGTCTACTCAAACTTGCCTTACTACTTATTAATGTCATATATTAGTATTATTAGTATATAATAATATATACAAATATATATATATATATATAAAGTCCAACTACCAAAAAAGACATACATACTTTCTTTCCACTGCTGATACATACATGAAAACACACACACACACACACACACACACACACACACACACACACACACTCATGTGCTGTGATGCAAGGTTGGAAAATTCGAAGGTTTCATTACTACGCTCATACTACCGTCATCTACTTCACCAGTGCAGTCTGAACTAGATGATGGGAATTCTGGGAAATCTCCGTATCTGTCTCAAATCCTGCCCCGACCAGGTTGATAAATCAGTGTGCATGTGTGTTTGTGTGTGTGTGTGTGTGTGTGTGTATTTCGACTCTGTGAGTGGACTTTGGTGTGTGTTCGTGTGCATATTGCTTGTGCAGTGCGTTCAGTGCTTAAAGCCACGCAGTGTTTGTGTAAGTTGTGCTGTGTAGCTGCCAAGGAAGTCGATGTTCTTGATTATTGGTATTAATAATTCAGTTTCTTTTAGCCACATCTTTTATTTGTTTAATGAAGACAGAAGAAGACATCAATGGAAAGTGGCCAGAATTAAGGTTTAGGATGGTCAGGACTGTGCTCTGTGCAAATGCAAATGTCTGGTTTGGTTTATTTTTTTGTTTACTAACTAAATTCATGATACTTTCTATAGAATGAATGGATGTGCTTAGGGTTCTTGTTCTTAGGGTTTAATGTACAGCATTAAGCTGGGAATTCTCCATTACTGTGACCGAGTGTTACTTAATATAGCTTGTGAGGTTCTTGTTTAAAAAAGTGATAACTTCCTCTCTATATACTAAGCCATGTGATATGAAGATACCACTGCCACTACCAGCCACCCAGTGCCTTTCACAGCTGTAGCAATCCAATTTAGTGGACCTTCTATGAATTGTAATTAGGCACCCAGTTAATGACATAATTCAAAATTCAATCCAGCTCTGACAGAGATACATCATCCACCCCCTGTTGTCCTCATTGAACCTGCATCTCTCTGTTGTTAGTGTTACCGGTAGCTCCTGCCCAAGGCCGTGTGCAGTTCCCTTAATCTTGTTTTTGCCACTCATGTCCAAGGTTCTGATTGAGAAGAGAAAATTATTTGCTCGTTTTGTTTCTTAAAATTTGTCACTGTCATTTGGAAATGTTAAATTACAGTAATGCATGGAATCTAAAGCAGTCCGATTCAGACTGGGTTATGTTAGCAACCCGTGCCACACTTGCTAATGTAATAGTCTGAAATCAGACACATTTTGTTTTCACGCAAGAGTTGGATTCAAAAGTCATGTCAGGAAGTTGGGCCTTTAAGTCGCAATCGTCTCTTACACAAGTGAGTATGTGATTCTGCATCATTTGGAGACACACATGCACACTAATTTACTGAAAAGATGAAGACTCGACAAGTCCACCCAGTACATTTTCCACCCTCAGATAAACATGGATAAGTATGTGTGCGCTCCATTATCTATGCCGTGCAATACACTTATGACATGCTTATGACATGTTTATCGCCTTTACTAACACGAATGGTCAAACCTGGTTTTGAAAGTCAGTATTAGCACAGTGTTGTTGGTGTCCGTCAACCTCTTTAACCTCTTTAACTCAGTTGTTTCCTCCCTTACTGCCTTAATACAGACCTCACTGAAAAGGACTGAACTTGACGACAAACACACTGACCTTGATTTATATATAAAATGAACTGGGTTTATGACAAGGCCTTCGTCCATGTAGGTAAGAATAGAGGATAAGGCCAAAGACAACTTTGCCTCATCCACTGTTTATGAATGTCAGCCCAGCCATTTTTCAAGTATTGATATTAAAAATAAGGCACACTTTACTGAAGTAGGTTAGATCAAGGCTTGGGACTGCTTGCAATTGTGGATTTTGCAAGCCGGACAATGTAGTTTTTATTTCAGGAAGAATAAGCTTGCAGATCCATTTCATGGCATCATCAATTAGCTAATGATTGATAGCTAATAAGATTGGAAAGGATGTTATTATGGCAAAGATTGGAGATATATTATAATTTATTATTTATTATTGGAGATTTATTATAAAGACAATTCATTATTGATGTAACTGAATTTACACAAGACACACAAGAAAAAGAAAAACATGGAGGATATTGTTTTCATAATGTGAGTGCAATGTTTAAGCGACCCTGGGCAAATTGTATGTTTCAGAAAGTCTGAAGGTAAACTTTCTGTGGTACAAACTGAAATATGGAATATTCTTAATTATGAAATATTCAAATTCCAAGTTCAAGTACAGTTTTGTTGTCCTTGCCCTGTTTTAGCACTTATTCCCCATGTTTCGACCTCTCGCTATCCTCTAGCTATCCTGTGCACGTTTCACAGATTAAGCCTAAATTGTTCAATATAAAAACCTAACCCTAATCCTTTTGGGGAATACCTGAGACCACTGTTTTGCTGCTGTCCATACTCTATAGAACCTTCACTACCTCTGGATTTGTTGATATTTAGTGGAATGTATTTTCCATGCCTCCGGCTACCACACAAACCCAAACCCATAATAGATCCACCCCCGTGCTGTAGGTTTGGCATGGAGGGTTTTTATTTATTTATTTTTTTGGGGGGGGGGGTTCTTCCAAAAATACCTTCTATGGCCGTTGTCGTTTCATCAGTATTTTTTCAAAACATTTCCAGCTGGCCGAAGTTCAGCTTAGTACTTCAGACATTTATGGTGATAACGGTGGATGGCTTTTCTTTCGACAGCCTTCCCATGCAGATTTTTGTTTAAGGAACTCTGCACTGTGGATGCTTACTGTCGGTGGGTTTTCTTTAGAAGATACACTCCAAAAAAAAGTGTTGAAAGGTCTGTGAGATGAAATTTTACATTAAAACAAACAGTATTTAATGTGAATTTCCTAAATCCAAATTTTTTTTTTTAATCCAAGCTGATAATGTTTACTTTATCATATTATTGAAGGTCTTGGACAGCTCTATGTATTGTGCATATAATTAATAAACCAATGCCTCAGAGGAGGGACAGCAATTGTCCAGTTCCTTGAACTATTAAACCGTTCATGTTCGTACCATGCAGAAACATCCAGCATAACCAGAGGTGCCTAATCAATTGCACACACCTGCAGATCTTACAGCGATCTAGTTAGGAGGTATTCATAAAACGCTCCCACTGACACAATTAATACAATTAATACATTCATCCACTTTGATAAGATTTATTAATCTGACAGACTGTCATTTTAGCTGAAATCTCTGAACCATGGCATGCTTGAAGTAAAATACCAATATAGTATAGTAATCCTTTCTTCTGTCTAGAGCAGAGGTCTCCAACCCTGGTCCTGGAGATCTACCTTTCTGCATACTTTAGCTTCAATCCTAAATAAACCCCTCCTGATCTCATTACTGCCTTCTGATTATCTGAGCAGGAAGGTAGATCTTCAGTAGTCGGGCTGATGTTCACTGATCTAGAACTTTAGTTGAACTGGCTGCATGTGCAGTTTTATCAGTACCTCCACCTGTCTCTTAATGTTACATTTGACACACAAAGCTGGATGACTAGGTTGCGGTCACTACATGATGCTATTGACAGCCATCCATCCGCACAATAGCCTTCTTCAAATGCAGCATCAGGAGAGGAGGAGAGTGGAGCCACTGGACTGACCTTGTGTATCAACCCCAGATTTTTAATCCCTCCATCCCTCTCTCTCTTTCTCTCTCTCTCTCTCTCACTTTCTCTCTCTATCTTTTTCTCTCTCACTCTGTGCCCCCTTCCCTGGTTGTCCCCCCGAGCTTTGCTATGGATGTTTCCCATACCACGGCTGTATAACTCACGCTCCTCTTTTCCTCCCTCTCCGCCACTTCTCCCATCTCCATCTCCTTGATCTCCCTTTTCCCTCTCACTCTACCCCTCCTGACCTTATGACTTTCCATCTGCTTTGATCTCTTTACTCTGAACCTCTTTATTGATTCACTTGTTCACTTCAATCTGGCCACCTCGCAACTCTACCCCTCCCTGGGCATCCACTGTCTGTTCTTCACCGCTCATCCCATACTACCCTACGATCTTCCGACCCTCTCCCTTCGTCCCTCAATGCGCTCCCCTCTTCCACTTTCCCACTCTCTCCCTCCTCTTCTGTCTCTCCTCTCCCCTCCCCTTCCCTTCTTTCTGTCTTGCTAGGAAGAGCAGCTTCCCTCCCTGGGTTCTCCAGACCGCGGTCTGAGTGTTGCCGGAGGAGAAAAGACCACCGCTCCTGGCTTTGGAGTCTCTTCCTTGGACATCTCCTCCGACAACTCCCCTGGGAACGGAGCCCTGACCCCCCACGTAGCCCCCCCTCCTCCTCCTCATTCCCCTCCTCGCACTCACCTCAGCCAGAACGGAGAGCTTCGTGGCAACCAAAAAGCTGCTCCAGTCAGAGCCTCTATGGCAACTGGGACCACAGCAACAGCAGGCATGGGCATGGGAACTGGCAAAGCCGGAGGGGGAGCAGGTCACTAAAAGATACAGCGTCTTTACAGCCACAGAAGACAAAAAGCAAAACCCTCACATCTGCCCTGTGTTCATCCGTAACGACGAAGACGATGCTCGTCCAACTTTTTCTGGGGTTTTTATTGTGCATTTGATGTAATGGGACAGTGCAGTGCAGTGCACATCCTTACGCCATCACCACAAAAACACAAATAAGGGCTGTCTGGTGGAACTGACATTTTTTCTTTTGATTCATTGTGAAAAATGGCTTACCCGTCCTATTCCTCTGGTATAGCAGATCATTGTTATCTCTGGAACCTTTGATTTAGGAACCAAACGCGGGCCATTACAGATCCTTGTGAATTGTCTTGGTTTCCTTGTACTACCTTTTTTTTTGTTTTTGTTTTTTTTTGTTGTTTTTTTTGGTGGTTTTTTAACAATCAGCTGGGTGACTGACCTACTGAGTGCTGTGCGGAAAACATACACCGTAATTAACTAAACGCGGGCGAAGGTCTGAACCCGTTCAGAAACAGAAACGCCTGCTTCAAAGATCTTCTGAAGGACGTACACTGTATTGTCATGTTGTCTGGCTTCCTTAGTGCCTTTTCTGTATCTTTCGACAGGGTTTTCGAACAAGCAGCAGAATAATGACACCCAAACAAAAAAAAACCAACAGTTTTTGCGTTTTTGCTTCATTGTTCGCGTTGAAGCGGCCTGTGTAATAGACTGATCCGTCGTTTTGCCTCAGAGGAATGAGGAAAAGTTTAGCCTGTGGAATCTTAGCTTTTGTAGACTCGCTTATGGTCTTCAAATTGTAATTAAGGAACTTCAGCCTCACTAGACTGGACTTGTGCAATGTTTTTTCTCTTCTCAATCTCAGAACCCATGTGTGATTAACTGGTGCTATAGATAAGAAAAAAACAACAACAAAAAACTGATCTGTGTGTCATAGCACTGCCTCCCATTGTCCCACTACTACCTTGGTCATCCATTTGTCTTTCACCATGCTGATCATGTCTGCGTGGGTTCTATGTTCTATGTGATGGCATCTCTGTCTGTACGGTCTTATGCATTCTCTGTTTTCTTAATTTTTTGTTTTCATAAACCACATGGAACGTGAGGTGGTCTCTGTCAGGTGAAACGCTTTCTTGTCCTAATACCAAAACACAACACCAGGCTGGTGACAGAGGAGCTCGGAAGTTGTCGTGAGAATCGCTCACTTGCTGTCGATACGTCAATCCAACAAGCCATCTGTATGAGTGTTGCATTTTGACACTTCATTTCTTTTTCCAGCTCAACTAAAGAACTATTCTCACAGGTACAGGGTTTGATACAGGGAACTACGACACCTTAATGAAGTGTGTTCGTAGCCTATAGATCTTCTTTAGGCTCTTGCTATGTAATTTGAAATACGATAAGGTAGCTCAGTCCTTTCCTTCAGCTATAATTACAGTGCCCAAACGTTCCGATGACAATGACCTTACGATCTTGATAGATAATCTGCACATGAAAGAACTATCGTATGTACTGTATAGAAACGTGCCATGTGTCTGTATATGTATCGCTGCTGTCTGGGACTGATTCAAGCCCCTTGTTACTACTGTCATTATTTTCCATTATCCCTGCACATTTGCATAATAATGCACGCAGCTTAGCCGGTACAGCAGGCTTTGAAATGTGTCTTTTCTAACTACGTAATTCATTGCGTTTTCATACTCAGAACACCGCAGACATGAGAATAGGCCTTACACCACTCTTTGTTAAGTTCTGAAGCACTGGAATCGAGAAAACAGCCACACTAATACTAAAGGCGGGACGTGACGATAGCAAGGGTTCACAGCCTAACTGCACAAATAAAAACAACTGAGCTATGCTTTATCGCTTTAAAGTCTGGAAAGGTATTTCGTCTAGAGAAGAGAATGGACTGATTGCCATTTTTGCTTTTTTTCTTTACTTTCAAGAGTCTAGAGGGCTATATTTCAAGTGACTTACTCCGTTCAGTAATAAAACACGCAGCATGTTGCATCCTAGAAGTAGTTGAGGGACCATGGGCTTACAGGGTGTTCGGTGCAGCGCCATGAATATACCTCAGCCGTAGAAACGAGAGACTCAGGTAAACAATCATTTGCCTCATAGCTTAAAGCAAAGTGAACAGCAGTAAATAATGGCTGCCTGTGGTAGTTGGTCCATCTCTTCTCTAAAAATACGTAGCAGTGACCGGTTAGCAGCTCATGAAGCGCCTTTCCCCATCCCTTTTTCCTTTTCCACTCTCTTTGTATCCCATCTCTCCCTCCAGCCAATCGCACAGCATCGTGGAGGACAATCTGGAACCTAATTGGAGGTCTCAGCTAGGACATTCCTCGGGATGGCACGGCTTTAACGCGAGGGCGCTGTCTCGTGACTCGGTTGGTTGACAGAGGGGAAACTGAGGCTCTGAAAGCGTGTGTGTTGCTAGTTGGTTCCAGAGCCACAGATGACCCAAAGAGAACATAGGTGCCCTCCTTTTAGCATGCTCTTTCTGTCAGTTAACCCTACCTGCGTGATGCTAGCTTCAGGGCGTTTACCTCTGTCTCGCGACGCCTCTACGCCTCCCAGTGGCTTGTTGGCCGTGCATGCACGTAAGGGACGAGGGACGTCCTTTGCCAGCCGAACCTTTGAGCAATGGACAAAGCTTTTGCGAAAACGGGAGCATCCAGGGTAGCGGGCAGTGGGGCACGTCACGTGACGAGAGCAGGAGAGGTTCTGTGGGTAAGATACATTTCAAAGGTGCTGTTCTTTTAGTGTGTCTTCAAACTAAAAGACATTCAACACGTTTATTAAAACCCCTCCATGTCTTTCGTCATGGCTGTCACGGCTCCAGGCCCTCTCCATCACGCTTGCTTTATGCTCCGTTTGGGTCTCTTAATTTGAGGTAACTAAATATATGCATTGCCTTTATCCAAGAGACACTGAGATGGACTGATTCAGTGAACTACGTGGAGGCTGGAAAGGTCAGAACTTTTGTTACTCATAATGCCTCATGGTCGTACATGCTTCAGCCGGACCTCGTGCAGGTGAGGTTTTCACATGCTGATAAGAACGGTGCGTCGCAAAACAGTTGGGCTTTTAGTTTTTCCTCATTTCATTTTTTTTCTGACAATCCTTTGTGAACGATCGTTTGGGAAAACCTTTCCTTTTGGATTCTGACAAATGAGAAACAGCGTTCCAGATGTTTTACCTGCTCCCCCCCTCGCCTATTTGCACGTTGCTGTGACTCGGTCTCTGTGACAGGAATGAGCTTTTTTTTCTCCCCCCGTTCCTTCTTCTATTGCTTTCTTTGTGGACGGTCGCCATGGAGATCTCCAAATACGGACGATCTTATTCTCCGAAATAAAGGAAATATTGTCTCTTATTTAATAGCTTGCCAGTCGCAAGGTTATTGGATGAAAGGTAGTTGAGCAGCAGAAACCTGAAGTTTTACATTTAACTTGACCTCCTTCTTTGGACTCCATTGCCAAGCAGCCTGGACATTTTTCTGCTTCCTTTTTTTTTCTTTTTTTTTATTCACACAAGACAAAAACATACATTCTGACCATGGGAGATACGTATTACAGACTGAATAATGTTGTGTAGTGAGTGAATGTGTGTATATACAGTGTGTGTACAGTCTTTTGTGTATATACTGGGTGTATGAGTATATATTATATGGATGTGTACATACAATCTGTTTGTATATGCATTGTACAGAATGTATTTTTCTCCTCCTTCTTATCCCCTCCCCAGTTCTGTTTTTGATTTCTTTGACAATATGTGGTGAGAGAAACCACACAGCCGAACCTTTTTTTCTTTTTCGGAAACTGAAGAGACTCACATAGGCAACTTTGAGGCAGGTGTTTTTGGAAGCACTTTTTTGCACAGACCTAACATACAGAGTCTGGTACCTATGATGCATTACCCTTGAGCTGCCACACACTTCGCCAACCTCGAGCTTGCACTCATTTTCTCATTGAGGCATTTTGTAATAGTTTATAGGTGATGAAGCAATGTTTGTATATATCTATATGATCTATATATGGGACATAATAATATTTCCAAGTTCTCTATCATCTTCATGGCTATTTATCCTTCCAGCTGGTATTACTCTTGTCGCTTTCGGTTTCAGTGCTCCTGTATTTCATTGCGGTGACGTGTGTTGGCTGGGGTTGAGCTCCGGTTGGAGGCATTTACAAGATCAGCCCCTCGAGAAATTGACCAAACTCTGACCCGTTTTATTCTATGAGCGTTTTATATACCTGACACTTTTCTCCTTGCCAAGCAAATCTTCCATTTCAGATACCCATGTATTTCTATTTGCAAATGGATGGAGTTCCCATGATGTGCCTCCTTCTAATAAACATTCATTTGACGTTTGCCAGCCATAAGCAAACCATAATCCATGCTCCTTGACAAGCCATAAGCCCCACCCCTAAAATGATGTTTTTGAAAAGGGCAGACATTTGGGAATTTAAGTATTTTATTTATTTATTTATTTATTTATTTATCATTTTTTGTATATATATTAATGGAAAGAGTGATCATTTGGAGTGTGTTGCTAATGTTTATGGATTTGTTATGAATGTTGATATTCTGGTTATTGAATTATAATTATTATTATTAATGTAATAATCGATTCTGATTGCTACACTCAATTCATATTTTAGTTTATTCGATGCTGTTAAGAACGATGCATCAGTTTCATTGTTTGTTTTTTTTGTTTGTTTCTTTCTTTTTTCTTTTTTTTGAATAAGCAGGAATTTATATTTTTGGGTGGGTGAATCATAGAGATTAAATTAATAAGATGAATTAAAAATATAAATTCTTATCATAATATGCCAATAATGTGTCTGTTGTATTGTTTCTTGCCTGACTACCTTTCTGTCTGTCTGGAGTCACATACAATAGTTAAGGTACACCTGGTGAAAATAACATTTACATTTACATTTACTGCATTTAGCAGACGCTCTTATCCAGAGCGACTTACAAAGTGCTTTGCTATTTACCCAAGAAAAACCTCAGCTAGTTTAAATAGACTAATAATTCAAAAGATACCTCTAAGCTTAGACACTACTAAACACAAGACAATAAGGTGACAATAGTACTCCATTTGTCCAAGTACTCTCGGAAGATGTGGGTCTTCAGTCTGGGTTTGAAGACAGCGAGCGACTCTGCTGTTCAGACACCCAGGGGACGCTCGTTCCACCACTTTGGTGCAGAACAGAAAAAAGCCTGGACGCTTGTCTTCCGTGGATTTTGAGGGATGGTGGGTCGAGCCGAGTCGTACTTGAAGCTCAAAGGGCTCTAGGTGCGGATCGGCTTTTGACCATTGCCATCAAGTACATATCTATCTTACTATCTGTCTATCTATCTATCTATCTATCTATCTATAAATCTGTCTGGCTGGCTGACTGGCTGGCTATCAAGCAGAAAATGGTCCCACTTATCCTCGTATTGTTACAAGTCAAAGAACCCATTTAAGGACTGTCCAGAAACCCTTTTAGCTTTAGAGTAAAGCAGATCTAAAATATTGGTCTAAACCTGACTAAAAGTCACATCATCAGGTTTTAAGTCTGAACCCAATCCAAGCCTCACAAACATGTTTCCAAACTTAACACAAACACCATCATGTTTTAGCCCGGAACTGACCTTAATTCAACTACATCTGGTCCAGAATGGATTAAACCATCTGTAGGCCTACCTGTCTGTAGTCATATGCAAGAGTTAATGCTCTCTCCATGAAAATAAGTCACACCTCCTCTGCAAAGAAAACACATCAGCACAATTAATCATCTTAACTGTGAATCATCCTAGCATTTTAATTTCTGATTATTTGCTTAATTAAAAACAATAAAACACCGGATGTGGCCTGTACAAAGGATATATGTTATTATTTTATATTTTTCCAATCTGTTCAATCCAGAAAATAAACAGAAAAGGGGCTAAAATGTGCTGGAAAAAAATCATGGATCACAGATTTCCCCACAACACTAAATGTCCTCATTTTTAAGTTTGCTAACTGTACACGATCAGTTCACTCGTGTTGACTTAGAAAATTAACAATAAGTGTAGTTAAAACAGGGATGTCTAAGGTTTTGCATATGATTGCCTGTCTGTCTGTCTGGTTATCTATCTCTATACATGTGCAACTATCTATCTATATTCATCTGTATA